>NC_141002.1:24089510-24835760 GCF_052327205.1 Somniosus microcephalus | reverse complement strand
CGCCAGGACAGGTCGCACACTGTCGGGGTCCATTTAAGTGCCAGTGTAAGTGGGCTGTGCTGATTATACTTGCTTTTTACACCAGTATGAGAAGGTAGGGAACATGAGAGATTGGTGACAGAGCTCGGCACACACACACACAAAGAATGCAAGCTTGTGTGGAACGTGATTTATATTACCTCCTGTTTGCTTCTGATTTAAAGAAACCGATGGAATAGATAGATGGCGACAGGATTTTTAAAATCAGCAGGGCCTACATAAGTGCCATGGCATGGAGACAATCAGATAAAGCCCCTCGATTTCACAACATTAATATGTCGTGGTAAATACACCACCCAGTGTGTCACTAAGCTATACAGAGCAACAGGTCCAGCTTGAATTCCAAGCTTGTGCTGCATTAGCTAATGTCAGCGGGGTAACACTTGTGGCGCTATAGCTGGCCTCAATGTCCTTGAGCTAGGAAGGGCTACATCAGCCAGGGCTCTTGATTACTATTGAATAGCCACCATGCTGGAAACTGGGTATGTATGGAGATCGGGTGAGAATAAGATGAGGCTCAGTTCTGATACCTGACACACACTTCCAGCAGCGGCACAAACGGCGTTCTCTAGCCACCAACTCCATCTCTGGCAACTGTCTGAGGCTAAACCAGACCGCTCGCAACCTTGGTGTCATATTGACCCCGAGATGAGCTTCCGACCACATATCCGCTCCATCACCAAAACTGCCTATTTCCACGTCTGTAATATCGCCCGACCCCGCCCCTGCCTCAGCTCATCTGCTGCTGAAACCCTCATCCAGGCCTTTGTTACTTATAGACGTGACTATTCCAAAGCACTCCTGGCCGGCCTCCCATCTTCCACCCTCCACAAACTTGAGGTGATCCAAACCTCCGTTGCCAGTATCCGAACTCGCACCAAGTCCCGTTCACCCATCACCCCTGCGCTCGCTGACCTACATTGGCTCCCGGTTGAGCAACGCCTCGATTTAAAAATTCTCATCCTTGTTTTCAAATGCCTCCATGGCCTCGCCCCCTCCCTATCTCTGTAACCTCCCCATGCCCTACAAGCCTCCGAGATATCTGCGCTCCTCCAATTCTGGCCTCTTGAGCATCCCTGATTTTAATCACTCCACCATTGGCGGCCGTGCCTTTTGCTGTCATGGTCCTAAGCTCTGGAATTCCCTCCCTAAACTATTCTGCCTCTCTACCTCTCTTTCCTCCTTCAAGGCACTCCTTAAAACTTAGCTCTTTGACCAAGCTTTTGGTCATCTGCCCTAAAATCTCCTTACGCAGCTCGGTGTCAAATTTTGTTTGATAACACTCCTGTAAAGCGTCTTGGGACGTTTTACTACATTAAAGGTGCTATATAAATGTAGGTTTGTTTCTTTCTCATTAGTCAGCATTGTTAGTCATTGTTCTTTGAAGGTTGATAGCCTAGGTATATAGATGGAAGTGTCCAAGCCCAGTAACATCAGCTCTGTGTGCAGCAACATCGCAGCTTGAGAGCAGAATGCTAACCAGGCCGTTCCCACCAGACAAAAGACAATGGAAATCCACAAGCACTCCAGATCTGGATCCTTTCTTCACCTCCCTGTGTATGTGTGTTCTGGCCTTGACTGTAACAATGGCGATCAAAGGAGGTTGACTCCTTTTAGCACCCTGCGGACACAAACAGATTCATAACACTCCCTGCCGATATTCAGTTTAAACTGCCTCGAAACTGCTTGCTCCATCACCTCAGCGTGTAGTGCTGGTAACTGGTGCAAAAATAACCGCTTCATTTGAACCTACCTAAACTTGGCTGGGGGTTTAATCAACTGGATAAACTGTGGTTTAAACCCTGGTTAAATTTCTCCTCGCAGTGTGCTAAGGTGGCTTAAAAGCTACCTTAAAGCTAGAGGTTTTTCATGATGTACATGGAAAGCTGGAGCTATACATGAACACAGTGTTCTTTTCCTCGGGCTATGCTGCTCTGTTATTTAATGCTGTCTTTGGCATAGCTACCCAAACTGTAACATGAAGCTGTGAGTGAGGCTGGAATCGGTGTACACAAGATAACATCCAAGTGTTGGTCTTGCAATGTTTTCAGTGCCTACCAAACACAGTGGGACAGCTGCCAAGAGGTATACTGCCTTTTAAATCAAGTTGCCTTAGCGAGAGAGAGAGAGAGAGAGATAGATAGAGATAGAGATATAGAAGGAATGAAAGGGAAGAACTTGCATTTATATAGCGCCTTTCATGGCCCCAAAGTGCTTTACAGCCAATGTAGTCACTGTTGGAATGTCAGAATCATGTTAACTGTTGCAACGACAGCGTAACACCAGCATTTAAATCCACTCTCAATGTCCGACATGGGCTCAGTGGACCATTCCTTTTAAAGGGGTGTTGTCATCATTTAAAGGGGTTTTCAGGCCTGCCTGGCTCTGTAAAGGTTTTGGAGCAGCTCAGTGGCTCTGTCGTTACCAGCACTGGGATTGGACCATACAGGCAGACCAGGAGGATACCAAGTTTATTCTTTCCGAGTCGCTCGATCTCAGCTGAGTCACAGTAGAGATGCTGCAATGAGACTTGTACGGAGTCATTTTCACCTTCACTGCCTGGGCAGTAACCTGGTGGAGCGGATGGCCCGCCCATTGTGAAACCCTCCCAATTTTTGATCCCATTGACTGGAAAGAGTTAAAAAGAGAGACTTGCATTTCTATTGCGCCTTTCACAACCACCGGACGTCCCAAAGCGCTTTACAGCCAATTAAGTACTTTTGAAGTGTAGTCACTGTTGTAATGTGGGAACTGCGGCAGCCAATTTGTGCACAGCAAGCTCCCACAAACAGCAATATGATAATTGACGTAAGAAAACTACAAGGCACTTGGTCTGAGTATTAAACAAAGCTTTAATCAACTGTTTTTCAACATGGAGATCGAGTTGTGTCCTTCACTAGTTCCTGTTAAAGAATGTCCTGAGCAAGCTGGGCCCATGCCCGAGTATTTATACTCTCCCTGGACAGCACCACCAGCAGACCGCCCAGTATTATTTCATAAGTCATTTCTACATGAATGACAAGATTCATGTCAATAATGACCAGATAATCTGTTTTAGTGATGTTGGTTGAGGGATAAATATTGGCCAGGACACTGAGGAAGAACTCCCCTGCTCTTCTTCAAAATAGTGCCACAGGATCTTTTACATCCACCTGAGAGAGTGGACGGGGCCTCAGTTTAACGTCTCATCTGAAAGACGACACCCCTATCCAGTGCAGCACTCCCTCAGCACTGCACTGGAGTGTCAGCCTAGATTTTTACGCTCAAGTCGCTGGAGTGGGACTTGAACCCACAACCTTTCTTTATTCAGAGGCGAGAGTGCGACCCACCGAGCCACAGCTGACACTTATCAGTCACAGGTTCCTGCTCCTATCCCTACCTAGTGACCTCTGCTGGAAAGTGCATGTGCATGGAATCAGACTTGGCTATGATGCCTTCATTGGTTGAACAGACAATGCCCACTTGGGGAAGGGAAGAAGAAAATTGAATATATACATGTAAAAGCTTCCTCAACAGCTTTCTGGGTAAATGCAATGCATAGTGTAACACTGAGCCATGCAGATCAGAAGGGCCCCAGGCTCAGTCGCGGCCTGAGCTGAATTAGTAGTCTGCAGTAGAGACTCTGTCATCGCCCATAGACCAGATTGAGCAAAATTCAGCCAAGGCTCGCACTCCTACCCACTATCCAGGGACTCCTGCTGAAGTGTGCGTGTGTGCTTGCATTTATGCGTGGGTGCATGTGTGAGCATCAGGAGAAGACAATATCAGCCTTGCCTGATACCTCCCCATGGTCAAATAGCTTGTGGACGCTCACTGGGCTCGGGCAAAGAATGGACACTTATGCGAGAGAGCAGAGGGCCACCAGTAGGTGCAAACTGCTCCTCCGCTTGTGTTCACCTTCAGGAGAGAAAGGGAGAACACAGCGGAGAGAAAAAAGGCCTTTTTGGAGCTGCCGTATTGGAGGCCTTCTTCACAGTAAATTGTGACATCAACTTTAACATGAACTTCAGCAATTTGGCTTCTGGGCGCTTAATATTTTTTTAATTATTTTTTTTGCGCAAGTTCAATCCGTGACATAAATGTAATCACGGCATTCTGGATGACAGCATTCGCATTGTATAGGGGCACATATTGCTACAGGTTGGTTAACAACTTTTCAACACTGCCCCTTTAAAAGCCTGGTTAAAATGCTATGCTGTCTTCTTCTTGGCCTGCGAATAGCACTGGTAACAGGAGCCGATATCTAAGCTTCTAATGCCAGTGCCACCCCCCTCCCCCTCCCCCACCCGTCTTTAGTGAATTAGTGACAATAACCTGAATTTTATGACAAGGTTTGGGATACGCGATGAAAAGTGTGTATTGGCTGGACCATTAGGTTAATAGAACTTGTGTAGATCGACTAAAAAGATTGTCTCCTTAAAGTATCTCGTTAAGAAAAGTTAACTTTGTCTTTGTTTTTTTAAGACTGGCCCCTTTCCCACTAATCAGATTCTAATTTATTCTGCTTCTATATGCGTAGCCTGAAACAATTCCCTCAGTTCATGCTTTTTGTGTCTCTTCAAAAGGAAAAGGGTGTGAATGTGAGTTTGAGCCAATGTCCTGGACGAGTGAATAAATTCCTCATTAATTATATGACCATTTAACACTGGGTATCTAAACAAAAAGCTACACAATTTCATTGAAAACAAGGCCCTTTTGCATTTTTCTGACCTATAGATACTGCGCTAATAAATTATCTTTGATAATGACTTCCCATGGGAAGCAAAATAAACCAGCTAGTTGTAGGAAAAGGAAATGGGACCTAGGTGTTCACAGATAAATATTCAATTCCACTGAGGAAGCAGCTTGCTGGCCTTTGCAGGGCCTATGAAACTAGGCCCAACAATTGCAAAGAGACTGTTTTTGATGCAGGATGGGACACACCTTGCAGGTCCCAAGGAAATGAAGGCGGCAGCAAAGGCAAGTCGTTCCTCCTTTGTGCAGTGTTGACTGTGAGAGCCGTCACCAGCTCTGGCCAGGAGCCAAACAAGTCAAAATGATTTATACCTACAAGCTGTCTCTTTAAATGCGTGCTCTAAGGCAACTCACTGCTTCCATTCATGATTTAGTGCCATTGAGTCGTCCCACTCTTTCACAAACACTTACACCAAACGTATATCTCTGGTCGGCAAATCTGTCTGCGGCTTCCAACTGATGTTTGTTTCAACAAAATAACTGTTATGCTTTACACCTCTTTCTTCTACTTGTTCTGACTTACAATTTTGCCTCTGATTAAGCTACAGTAATCATTGTCTTAAATCTTAAAAGGTCTCAGTCCATAGTACCAAATATCAATCATTTTCAGCTGTAGATCAGTGGTAGCTCCCTCACCTCTGAGTCTAGAAGGTAGTAGGTTCATAGTCCCACTTGCAGAGACTTGAGCACAGAATCTAGGCTGACACTTCAGTGCAGCATTGAGGGAGTGCTGCACTGTCAGAGGCGCTGTTTTTCGGCGGTCCGGTGCTGAGATCACTCTCCCTGCTTCGGGCGGCCAGCTCTCGCCGCTCGCTCCTGCAACCGGAGCGAGGTGCTCGGCGAGTCGGGCAGAGGCAGCGCAGCGCGGTGAGCAGCAGCAGCAGCCAAGCCGACCCGCTGGAGCACATCAGCCAGCAGCTCCTCGGCGGGAAGGAATTCCGACTGGGAGGAGAGGAGCCGAGCATGGCGGCCAGAGGCTGACCCGCAAAGAGAGAAAAGTAGGCCCCGGGCCGTGGAGCCGGTGACGGTGAAGAGGAGGCTGAATTGAAGCATTCAGATCCCGACGATGTGTTCGGCGAGTTGGGCGGAGGAGCGCAGCGCAACGAGCAGCAGCAGCAGACTCACGATATGCTGCAGCACGTCGGCCGGCAGCTCCATTTCGGGTAACTCGCAGTCCGGATGGGAGGAGGGGAGCCGGGCATGGTGGCCAGAGCGGGAGAAGCAGGCCGCCACACGTGGAGCCGGCAACAGTGAGGAGGCCGCGGTGAAGAGGAGGACGGAGCGGCTGAGGGACATCGTGCTCCCAGTGCCACGGGAAGCCATTGTATTGACCCTGAACGCGGCGCTGTATGTATAGCTGACGCGTCCCCACGGGGAACAAGCATTCCATTGTACTTTGTTACATATGGCAAATAAATCTAATCTGAATCTGAATCTGAATATTAAAAACCGAAGCCCCGTCTGCCCTCTCAGGTGGAAGGGATCCCATGGCACTATTTCAAAGAGGAACAGGGGAGTTCTCCTCTGTGTCCTGGCCAATATTTATCCAACAACCAACATCACTAAAACAGATGATTTGGTCATTATCATATTGCTGTTTCTGGGAGCTTGCTGTGTGTAAATTGGCTGCTGTGTTTCCTAAATTACAACAGCAACTACACTTCAAAAGTACTTCATTGACTGTAAAGTGCTTTGGGACGTCCTAAGGCCATGAAAGGCGCTGTAGAAATGCAAGTTATTTCTTTT
This sequence comes from Somniosus microcephalus, assembly GCF_052327205.1. Taxonomy (NCBI): domain Eukaryota; kingdom Metazoa; phylum Chordata; class Chondrichthyes; order Squaliformes; family Somniosidae; genus Somniosus; species Somniosus microcephalus. The sequence goes on along the minus strand of NC_141002.1, from coordinate 24,829,241 downwards.
CTTCTTTCTTTATTAATTTGACACTAGCAAGTGATATAGGTTCTGCTGTGAGCCTCAACAATTACACTGAGCTGCTGGCAACACACGCACATTGTGTCAGGGACAAGTGCTGAGGTACATTGTTTATAAAAGCCCAAGTCTGAATTTCAGCTTCCATTACAAAGTACCACACTTGGGCCTTTTCAGGTACAGCTGTCCGTGGCCTTAAATAAAATTAAAAGGGGATTGCAACAGCATATTGATAAAAATGTGATTCAATTCAGTTATCATCTGTTCTCTGGTAGATTTTTTTACTTACAATTTATTTTAGTCCCAATATTTGTGTACCTCTATTTGTCTAGTTTGAGATTGAGGATATTCCAATCCCTGGTGGTGTTAGTGTCTATGAATTGGTTTCCTGGTATTCTACCGTGAAGGTCTTGCAATCCCCGGTAATCTAGAGTGCGTGAGGTTAGCTTGGAAATGTCTCTGTTCACTGGTAATCTTCACCGACCTTGGTTATTAAGATCAGGCTTTGGTTATGTAACCACTAAGTAAAGAGCTTGGTGGGAGTGCACTCAAAATGTCTTCTTCTCATGTTGCTGAAAATTGACATCTGTTGCGAGCTGGTGTGGTAAAATTGTTGGTGAGTTGTTTACTCTGACATTCCAAATTAACACTCCCATTCACAGATTCTTAAGAATCTCAGCAAAGTCTGGTGTTAATGGCCTATTGCAAGTTCCTGTCACTAAACATAATGCAAGTGCCATGCAGGTAATTACATACAGTACGTACATAAGGTGTCAGCCTTGGCTCAATTGGTAGCACTTTTGCCTCTAAATCAGAAGGTCGCGGGTTCAAGTCCCACTCCAGAGATTTGTGCACATGATCCAGGCTGCCACTTCAGTGCAGCTGAATACACCCAGTGTAAGTGGAGCAGCTCGAACAACACCTTTAACATAGCGAGGCACTTACAGGAGTGTAAATCAGACAAAAATTGACCAAAGAAGGAGACTTTAGGACATCGACCAAAGGCTTGGTCAAAGAGGTAGGTTTTAAGGAGGGTCTTAAAGGTGGAGAGGTTTAAGGAGGGAATTCCAGTTTAGGGCCTAGACCGCAGTAGGCACACCGCCAATGGTGCAGCGAAGGGCTATGGTGGGTCCACTAAACCATCCTCATTAATTCTGTATATTGAGCCTGGATGACAAAATCAGCTCTCAGGATAACCAAGGCATTACTTAACCAGACTTGCAAATGTGCTGAACAGGCATTTTATAAAGACAATCGTACACCTCTTCCAGCGTTAGAACCGAGATAGTACACTTGACCTTCATTCTGGGTCAGATTTCTGCGAATTGAATGCAGCCTCTCGGTATTTGCGCTCAGCTCTTGTCCTGAGCCTGGTCACAAACTGATCGAGCTCAGCGTGTGGGCTGTGGTTTTCCTCCGGGCTGAAAGTGAGTTGAGATTGGAATCCAGCCGTCTGCAACTGAACAACTCGAGCCACTGTAATTCACAGCCAGCTCTTGTTGGATATTTCTGGGGTTGCGAGCCAAACATTCCTGGATGCGGGATGAATTGTGGGGGTACTTGTGAATAAAAGTGGCTGTGTAGAAGCTGATGTAATTTTCACGTAGGTGTTTCATTTCAAAGAAAATTATTTGATTTTGGCCACTGGCATTTGTAATACTCTATTGTGCCTGTGTTTACATGCAGGATTTAATTTCACTTGCAAGCCAGGAATTCCAAGCAACAATGTCTCTTTGAACTGGCACCAAGAGGTGGGAGTTTTTGCCCTGAACTTAAACTATCACAAAACATCTCTGCAATTTTATTGTAAATCTACAAGAAATTAGAGTTTCCAGCTGTAGTGTGAACGGGACTTGTTATTTAGGTTTATCCTACATTTTTCATTTTATTGGTACATATTTTATGTCAGACCATCTCATCCGCCCAGCATAAGTGGTTATTTGGCAGCAGTCTGATTATAGTTTAGATTTTTGCACGTATATAATTTACATTCTTCCGTAGGAAACTAAACTTGCAAAAAAAAAGCTACCTGTTGACATAATTTTATAATGATGGGTTTGACTTTTAAGTTATCCCAATTTCTGAAATGGATTTCAGTCTTTTCAAGAGTCCAATTTTCTTCCCCATCTCTCCTCAAGGAATCAACTCACTCCACAGATGCCAGCGGCACTCAGTTACCCCACTCCAAGCGCTTGAGTGCCAATTGTGAACGTCGGCAGGCTATTCGATCTTGGGGGGCCGGGGTGCTATCCAGCCGAGCCCAATTTTAACTCCACTCAATGTTTACACACACACGCTCCAGAAGGGGTTACTGCACAGTGATCAGGAATAGGAACCACAGTCGATTTCTGCCCCCAGCCCAGGGACACGGGTCAGATATGGTCTGCGTGGCTCAGTAGGACACCTATCCGCTGCCGAGCTGAACCCTCATCACCATATGGAGTCTTACATAGAGCCAATTTACTGCGAGGTATAAATTCACCGTTGTTGTTGTTGCTTTTCAAATGGGTTACAGCCGGCATTAAAACATTGCCAGTCAGAAAATCTAGGCTGAGAGCCCTCTTGGGAAAAGCAGTGAACAGCCCTCCTCACTTCTCAAAGTGCTTCAGAGGCCAGAGGATGGGATTGAAAACGTAGGTGACAACATTGGCATCCATTAAGATCAATAGAGTTGCTGTTATGTTATTTAAAGGTACCGATAGAGAAAGAGGATGCATTTCTCACAGAAACACTCGGTGAGTTAAGAAGTCTGTAACAGTGTTGTTCGATTATTGTCTGATCCCCATTCATTTGGGTCAAAGATGACCTGATCTGGGTGCGATCTCTGAGCCAGTTTATCCACTGGGAACCAACAAATGCTGGAAAATGGGATTAGATTAGACAGGGCTTGATGGACGGCGCAGACACGATGGGCCGAAGGGCCTCTTTCTGTGCTGTATAACTCTATGACTCTATATGTCTTTGAGATTAGGCCCAATGAAAAGGTTAATATCAAGATAGAATAACCAGCTTTGATGTTGGAGCCCGGATCTGTACATATGGTAAGAGGTAGGCGTTATAATGCAGACGTGGAGTCAATAAACCTTTAGCCGAGGGTCCTTTGTAATGTATCAGGGTCTTTTTACGGCAGCCCTCACCGGCTGCAGTGCTATTAGATAAGTGAGATAGTGATGGTGCCTCTGGTGGCAGCTGAACCATGCACCCGGTTCTTTAGCACTGGACGAATCCTTCCTGTGAGATTTTCAGTCGCGGCTGTATGCATAAACGTGGCTAAAGGCAGCAAGCAGTGACATTTTCTTTCCTCCATCTTTATCCTCTGTTCCCTGTCCCGTCCTCTCTCTTCGCTTGACTGGGCAGAGTGGCCTCCTTTAAACCACGCTGCCACCTTTACTGTTCAATGACAGGCGCCAGTCCGCACCGCGGGCGGGCACATTTACGTGGTACGGAGAGTCAGCGTGCAAACGTGCGGGAAACAGTCCTCTACATTGACTTTTGCTCAATGGGTGGCCTTAAACTGAGGGCCCTTGTGGAATTAGGCTGCTGTCGCTTCTCAGCAAATATACTCAGGAGTGCAGCTAACAAAAGGAGTCTGTCCATCTGCAGTTGGCTGCACACTCATATAAATTATTTTGCTCTCTCCGTGGCCCACCTGGCAGTGGGATTTGCAAGTACATAGGCACAGGAATAGGTCATTCAGCCCCTCGAGCCTGCTCCGCCGTTCAATCCGATCAGGGCTGATCTGTATCTCACCTCCATTTACCCGCCTTTGCTCCATGTCCCTTGACACCCTTATCTGACAAAAATCTATCGATCTCAGTCTTGAAAGCTCCAAATGACCCCCAGCATCCACAGCCTTTTAGGGAAGAAAATTCCAAATTTCCACTGCCCTTTAAACAAATGCTTCCTGATTCGGGCCCGGCTCTAATTGTAAGATTATGCCCTCTTGTTCTGGATTCCCCCTAGGTTCTCCGTATCTACCCTTTCAAATCCTTTTATCATTTTTAAACGCCTTGATTAGATCACTCCTCAATCTGCTAAATACCACAGAAATCACAGAAACCCCACAGTGCAGATAGAGGCCATTTCGGCCCATCGAGCCTGCACCGACACATATTCCACCCGATCCCTGTAACCCCACGTATTTAATCCCCCTAACACTAAGGGTCAATTTATCATAGCCAATCAACCTAACCCGCACATCTTTGGACTGTGGGAGGAAACCGGAGCACCCGGAGAAAACCCACGCAAACACGGGGAGAATGTGCAAACTCCACACAGACAGTCGCCCGAGGCCGGATTCGAACCCGGGTCCCTGGCGCTGTGAGGCAACAGTGCTAACCACTAATATAAGGGACTACAAACCAAATTTATACTACCTGGCCTCATAATTTAACCCTTTAATTCTCTACCACAGAAGGCTGTGAATATATTTAAGAAGGAGATAGATAGATTTCTAGACACAAGGGATATGGGGAGAGAGCAGGAATATGGTATTGAGGTGGAGGATCAGCCATGATCATATTGAATGGTGGAGCAGGCTCGAAGGGCCGAATGGCCTACTCCTGCTCCTACTCCTATTTTTCTATGTTTAAACCCTGGTATCATTCTGGTGAATCTGCGCTGTACCAGCACTCTTACTCTCCATCTTTGAAAAGCCACAGAAGTGCCAGGATTTACTGGTACGATGCAAGAGGAATCACAATCTCCCGCGAGTCTCCAGGTGAATGAAGGCGAGTGGAGATATGTCTGTTCTGTGCTAATCTCACTTTGGATTATCAAACGCAGGTCCGCAGTGTGAAGTCGGAGGTTTACACTGAGCTGCTATCGACAGACTGATGCCAACTAATCGCCAGGTGACACCTGGTAAAACTGTCAGTATTGGCACTTTTATGCTTAAAATAGTGCGATCAACGGAAAATGCGCAGTTCTCTGCTACCGGCGGCACTTGTACACGTCAAAAGTCCGAATTTGGTTGTTCTGAGTGTAGCAGAGCGTCAGATGTACCTGGCTGTTCTGAGCCGCCTGTGTTTAAAAGAGAGGAATCTGATTCTCTTGTTTTTTTTAGAAAATGGAAATCCTCGGTCTCCCCCCGTACAACAGGAGTGAGCGGTGGCATCGGTTTTGCTAGCCGGGCAGAGTGCTGGGTCTCATGTTTCAGCCCTGAATCAGGAAAACGATGCCTCCTGGTGCTTGAAGTGACTGTGGAGCAGCCTTTCTGTTAAAATCTCTGGGCAATCACTCAGAGCGAATTGTTGCATGGAACCGTCCTGTTGCATTACAAGAAAGAAACCATATGATTTGTACTTTTAAACTCCTAATGAAAGGCTTGGGTTCCATTATATTGTATAGTTGAATTGGCATCCACATAACATATTAGCTATTAACACCTCTGATTACCCACACAGTACACTTCTACCTTGCAGTCAACATACTGGCATAACATTAGCCATCTACACTTGAGGAGGTGGTCAGGGGGAGAGAGAGAGAGAGAGAGAATGCAAAGAAACCTACCTGGAACATTGGAACAAAATAACCGAAAGCCAAAGCAGATTAGAATGTTACCGGGCCCTAAAAAGAGAATATAAACTGGCAGACTACCTCACGACCATCAGAGACACAAAACAGAGACAGACCCTCACCAGGTACAGACTAAGCGACCACCAACTGGAAATTGAAAAAGGCAGATACAAGAAATCCTGGCAGCCTAGAGAGAATAGAATATGCGATCAATGTCTGGCTGGCGAGGTTGAAACAGAAATGCATTTCCTCCTAAAATGCGAAAAATTCAACACATCAAGAAACATATTATTCAACAAGCTAAGCCAAACAACCCCAGATTTCAAGGAATTGGATGATCTGTCAAAATTGAGATTAGTCCTAGGAGAAGGAGACAGACCATACCTTGGGGCTAAATATGTAACAACATGTCACAACCTGAGGACTGTTTAAAAGTAAGACTGTTTAAAATTAATATTGAACGTACCAAATGAAGTAGAAAGACTGTTTAAAATTAATATTGTTTAAAAGTAATATTGTATATACCCAACAAATGTCAAATCGATTGACACCTACAGAATGTTGGAAAACTGTACCTTTTTGCAATGTAAGCTTTGGCAATATGGTTCTCTGTAAACTTTCATGCCAATAAAGCATTTGAACTGAACTGAAACTGAACTGAATGCCTGTTTAGGAAACGAGCTGTAAGAATTCATATGTTAATGACCTCTTCAGCATCTGTGGAGACATGTTAAATTATTCTGGCACGATGCTACAGACTTGCTGACATCATTGTTAATTGTGAAGTAAGAGATGATTACAGAGGGCCGTGGATAGACATTCATTCAGTCTTTCTGTGTGTGTGTGGAAAGGCAGTCAGTAACAGGAGGAAGTTTACTTTAGTTTCTGGAGGCTTTGTCTCTCTCGAGTATCTCATAAACAGTCCCCGAGTCCTCAACAAACCAGCGCCCGGGAGTAGATAAGGAAGGATAAGGGAAACATTTTTTCAAGGAATGAGGTAAGACACCAGGCCCACAGCCCGGGCAGCTATTCTGAGCAGCCCTTTCCAACCAGTGAAATAATTTGGCTTTTACTGTGGTATGTGTGCTGCTGTTTTTATAGGGGTTGTGATTACTGACTCACTGCTCTGTCACAGGATTGTGCTTGGGGTTCTACAGGGTTAAAGGCATTACAGAGTTAGCAGGGATTAAGGGTATTAATGCTGGTAAACTGATATTATTTTCTATGTGTGTGTAATGTATAAATCTCCAGTAAATTTAAAAGGGACAGGTTTTTTTTCCCTCCAAAAAGAGCAGTTTCAGGATTTTAAGAAAAAGAGCATCGCGAAAACTGAGTAAGTCTTATCTCGCAGATCGAATCGAAATATAATTGACTGCAGGTTAAAGGAATGGGACTGCACTTGAAAGGCTTTGTGTGGAGGTTGTTCAAGTTGCTGAAAGAGGAATGTTCATCTTGCGCAGCAGTCGGCGCAAGAAAAGCTTCTCTTGAAATGCTCTGCGGTGTGTTGTTGCAAGTGTCCCCGGTGTGTTTGATGTGGGTTGCAAGGGTCTCCCTCCCTGGTGTTGTGGCTCGCGGGGGAGTGTTGCAAGGTTCACTGCACGTGCTGGAGCCCAGAGGAAGTTGGTGATGCTGGTTGCCATCTGGGTTTGCTGGGGGGGCTTTATTTCTCTCTCTCTCTCTCTTCCCCAGTGTGTCTGCCCGACACCTTCATATAAAGAAGGGGCCGCTAGGTTGGTGACAGCATGAATATGGATGTTTCAGCAGTCGATGTGTAAGCTTGCAAGTTTAGCACAGCGTTCCCCGAGCAAGCAAGAGAGAGAGAGAGAGAGAGGGTCATATCCTGAGCAGGCGAGTCAGCTGCTGGCTCTTACAGCGTGAAGGCTGCTCGCTCAGCAAATCACAGGACTTCACAGGAAGAAAGTGAGATATGCAGGCGTCTTTCAGCTGCAAATAGTTAGTCACAGAAGGAATGCTTCGCTGCCTCTGAAGGTAAGATTGCAAAGGCTTCTTCTGGCTTTTAGCAGCTGATATGCAACACAGCAGAATGTGTGGCGCAGTCCTTTGTAATGTTGCTGTGCTGGATGGATGGAAGCATTTATCTGGGCTTTATTGGTTGTCAAAAGTTGCATGAAATTCTGGACAAATGCTTTGTTGTTTCTGAAAAGAGTGAGTTGGAAATCGGATGTCTCTGAAGGCTGGTGTTGTCAGTTAGTCTGTGGAACTGCCTTTCCTCCGAGCCCCTGTAATCCTGCACGGATCCCATTCTCTGCTTGGCTGCATGTTGGTAATGACGGGGAGATCGGCAGATAGTGCGAGTTCAGGGGGTGGTTTCCAGCCGATACTCGCTGACCAGGCTATTCCGCACACTTCCTCGGCTAAACTGACAGTTTGCTGCTCGCTGAGAGACTTTTTTTGTTGTTGCATTTAAGCTGAATGAACTTGCCACTGGGTGAGTGAGTTGGCGCATGTTCACTTCGTGTCGGCGTGAATCGCCGGCCGTGTAGACCCGGCTGACTTGCCAGGTGGTCTGTTGTAAGACTAGACTGCACTCTTGAGCGAGTGTCGGTAGAGATGTGCCCTTGGAATAAAGGGTTTAAGGAAGGAGTTCAGCTGGCAATTTGAGGCACCGCTCCTCAGATGCACTTCTAGGGTTTCTGCTCTTTAGGGTGGAGAAGAACGGAAAATTCGTAGCATTTGTGGACTGTCAGTTAGAATTTTGTGGCTGTTTATATAACGGGAAAGAGATCAGAAGTCTCTTGCACTGAAAGGAGGATCCATAAAGTAACATTAATTCAACGAGACTAAAGGCACAATATTGTCTGGTATTGAAAATTAAGGACTTTAAACTGATGATATTTTAGCTTGTTGTGCAAGTTAGAAAGGAAAACTTGCCTCGTTGGAAAAAAATATAATACAGGGATCCAAAAGTCCTGTAAACAGAGTTAGCGGTTGTATATATTCTGTTGGACTTTTGCTTGAGTAATTTTGCACAGATTTTTACTTAAGAAACACACAATGGTCTAGGTTAAATTTCAGTCTCTAATCTTTTATCCTGCATGTCCCAAATTTATTTCTAGCAAAAAGTTGATCCTTTCCATATAGGCTCTAGTTATACCGAGACTGGCAATGTAAGCCAAGATTGTGATGACCAATTGAGCTGTATAGTGAGTGCTCTGAGAAGATCATCTCCTCAGCTCAAATATATAGTTTAATATTTGTCTTTTTTTTGGCAGTCTCTCGTTTTCCCCCTTCCCAATTTTGCAACAGCTCTCCTAAAGGCAACGACCGTTGTTGGCTTACAGCTACATGGACACTGGGCCACCCTCCTGTACCATGTCCAGGTGGAGCCATTATCCATGCACCTTGAAGGTGACTATTCGACTGCGGGAGACGTCACAGCCGAGCCAGATTGTGACCTCATCTGACATCCAAACATAAGCACTTGCAGCCGAGATTGCCGATCAGGAGCAAAGAACCCCTTTCCCATTTTGCCCATCCTAGTTTAAGAGAACTGTAGTGAAATTGAAGGGACTCCAATGTGGGAGAGCTGATCCAGTCTTCTGTCCATCATCAGGTTAGACATGCCCGAATTTGCACTGGTGTTAAACCAATCCCTGAGATGTGTAATTTTTACACTAGCGTGTCTTTCAAAAACAATTATCAAAAGAAACACATTACCCTTCATTCCATGAATTTGACTACCAGTAATTTCAATTTTTACTTTTTGAAGATTAAAGAGTAAATCTTACAAGTAAGCTGGTAAGTAAATGGCTTGGGTAGAGTCTGGGATACAGTAGACAGTTTGTGGAAGAAACAGACATGATGATCTAAGTTGCCTTATATTTAAGGCATACCCTAGAACACATTAATTAATCTGTCACTAGGTCTATTAAAACCCAGTCACTTGACAAGATTAATTTAGATGTGACTGCAGTGAACCAGAACCAAATGTCTAGCTATCTGATTTCACTTTACAAATCCAAACTAACACTATCCAAACTAACGCTAGACATTGTTTCCCACTGCCAGGTCAATGTGCAGCAATATATATATTATATATAGTTTACAGAGTAAGTTTTTATTTAGTCTTCGCAATGGCCAAAGACTTTAGCGCTCACTGTTATGAAGTGGTACATTGCTGAGGGTTTCCTCACACTTGTGCTAAAGCCTGGGTTTGTTAAATATCACACCATCCTCTTGGCTTCTCAAATACCTATCAAGTGTCCCTACTGAAACCTGTCTGAAGCAGGGCTTGTAAAGTGCAACAAAGGAGCGTGTTGTTCAGGAGCCAACAGGTGAGAGAGTGTAACCTGAGTGCGTGTGTGCATTGGAACAAGGTTTACCGCTGACACTGCCTTACAGTCTGAAAGAAAGAGAAGGACTCTAAATCCCAGTGTAAAAACTGTACTATCCATTTGGAATTATAGTTCCATGAGCCCATTCAAATAAAACTATCTGATTACAACAAAAATTTTTGTGTTGGCTGGACTGCAACCATAAGAAAACACATTCTTATTTTTGTTACAAGTACAGAGGCCAACAAAAATATCACAACTGGAAAGTCCTTTTGACCAAAAAAGCATATTGGAATATCAGCAATTTTATTTTTCTGAATCATTGAGATTCATGACCATTGAGTGATGTGTCCGATGCTGTTTTTCCATTTAATGTTTTTTTTGAATTACCACAAATAATCGTACTCATTTTGTTTTTGCGGCCTGGGCTATAAGAGGCCGGAAAAAGGATGAATTTGGTTTCCTGAGCATTTGGCTGCCTCCGCGCATCATTTTGGCAAGCAGCCACCGAGGCTACCTGCAGTTTGGGGAGTGATCGCTGCTGTTCTGGGCTGGGACAAATGCCCAAGTCAAGCCATTCTTGTAAAGCTGAAAGCATTCAACTGATGAGCATTCAGCAATCTGTGCAGAACAATACATCCAAATATAACCTCCCTCTTCCTATTGGGGACTTCAATTGGCACCAAAGTTTTTTTTAAAAAAGGACACGGTTAAAATGTGTTGTTTTTTAAAGCTGATGCAATACATTGATAACGTTTTGGGGTACAGGATATTTTTCAAGTTTTTCCATTTTCTCACCTAACAGTCAAAAGTAATGCATTGTATGTGAAGCACGACATTTCCGAGATGTGATAAGGTGCTCTGTGACTGGGAGTCAAAATGCTACTTTATAATATTCATTTTACATAATGTACAGTCAGCCCTGATAAAGATTGCATCTGTTGATTCAAATTGCTCTATATCACAGACGTAAAGTCCCTTTTTATCCTCATTCATCCAGACAAAACTAAAAATCACATTGTTTTAGATCTGAATTTCACCCTGCACTGGCAATGCGACCCGACCTGGTTTCGCTGAATTTCCCCTGCTCCCACACTCTGTATTACCAGCTTTGTGTCAGATTGCAGAACTATTTGAATATACAAGAAGCTGCTTTGTTTTAAAGAATGTAATGGGTGTTTTAATATATTTTTTTCCGTAGCACTGCACCGTCGTGGCAATGTGCTGTGCTTGTGGTTCACTACAATACAGGTTTGTACCGAAGGATGTGCATTCCCAGCCACGGAAACGCGCTGCCTGCTTGACCAAGGGGAAGAAAATTGAAGGGAGAGCATCAGAGCTGGCTTGATGGCAGCACTGCTGCAGACCACTATAAACTGGTTGGCCTGCTCACAGCTAGGGAGCAGGGTTGGGCGGAAGGTGATTGGGGGGTGGAGGGGCGAATAGCACCTAAAAGAGGTGAGAAATAATGTGTGTTCAAGCAGGTACATTCAAGGTACCCAATTGACATTTAGAATAAAGATTGTGTTAATTACACGAATGACACTGAGGAGTCAATTTAGTTTAAAGGAACAATGTTTAGTGCTTCTAACTATGACCAAGATTGCTAACACCTGGCTCCATGAATGATTGGCAGGGAGTAAAGATTAAATGTGACTATCAGGGCAGTCTATTATGTTTGAGGGTTCTCCCATCTCAGGAAAAATTCACGCATCTTCCAAACCAATTATGCTAACGCACTTCTACTTACTTTTAATCTGATACATAGGACACAGAATTTATGCTGGGTGGGAGACTTCATTGCCCATCACCAAAAGTGGCTCAGTAGCACCACTGGGGACCGAGCAGCCCGAGTCCTGAAGGACAGAGCTGCCAGATTGGGCCTGCGGCAGGTGGTGAGAGAACCAACACGAGGGAAAACCCTACTTGACCTCGTCCTCACCAATCTACCTGTCGCAGATACATCTGTCTATAACACTGGCATCAACCCGACAAAGTAGAAAACTGCCCAGGTATGTCCTGTCCACAAAAACCAGGACAAATCCAATCCATCCAATTGCCACCCCATCAGTCTACTCTCAATTATCAGCAAAGTGATGGAAGGTGTCGTCGACAGTGCTATCAAGCGGCACTTGCTCACCAATAACCTGCTCACCAGTGCCTAGTTTGGGTTCCGCCAGGACCACTTGGCTCCTGACCTCATTACAGCCTTGGCCCAGACATGGACAAAAGAGCTGAATTCCAGAGATGAGCTGAGAGTGACTGCCCTTGACATCAAGGCAGCATTTGACTGCGTGTAGCATCAAGGAGCCCTAGTAAAACTGAAGTCAATGGGAATCAGGAGGAAAACTCTGCACTGGCTGGAGTCATACCGAGCACAAAGGAAGGTGACTGTGATTATTGGAGGCCATTCATCACAGCCCCAGAACATCGCTGCAGGAGTTCCTCAGGGCAGTGTCCTAGGCCCAACCATATTCAGCTGCTTCATCAATGACCTTCCCTCCAACATAAGGTCAGAAGTGGGGATGTTGGCTGATGATTGCACAGTGTTCAGTTCCATTTGCAATTCCTCAGATAATGAAGTAGTCCATGCCCACATGTAGCAAGACCTGGACAACTTTCAGGCTGATGATGGCAAGTAATATTCGCGCCACAAGTGCCAGGCAATGACTATCTCCAGCAATAGAGAGTCTAACCACCTCCCCTTGACAGTCAACGGCATTACCATTTTCAAATCCCCCACCATTAATATTCTGGGGGTCATCATTGACCAGAAACTTAACTGGACAAGCCACATAAATACTGTGGCTACAAGAGCAGGTCAGAGGCTAGGTATTCTGCAGCAAGTGTCTCACCTTCTAACTCCCTGAAGCCTTTCCACCATCTATAAGGCACAAGTCAGGAGTGTGATGGAATACTCTCCACTTGCCTGGATGAGTGCAGCTCCAACAACACTCAAGAAGCTCGACACCATCCAGGACAAAGCAGCCCACTTGATTGACACCTCAACCACCACTCCATCCACTACCGCTGCAGTGTGTACCATCTACAAGATGCACTGCAGCAACTCACCAAGGCTTCTTCGGCAGCACCTCCCAAACCTACGACCTCTACCACCCAGAAGGACAAGGGCAGCAGGCGCATGGGAACACCACCACCTCCAAGTTTCCCTCCAAGTCACACACCATCCTGACTTAGAAGTATATCGCCGTTCCTTCATCATTGCTGGGTCAAAATCCTGGAACTCCCTCCCTAACAGCACTGTGGGAGTACCTTCACCACACGGACTGCAGCGGTTCAAGAAGGCGGCTCACCACCACCTTCTCAAGGGCAACTAGGGATGGGCAATAAATGCTGGCCTTGCCAGCGACGCCCACACCCCGTGAATGAATTTAAAAAAAAAAATCCTATGTAGACATTTGCCACACGGGAACGGAAATTCCATAGATGGAAGGTTAATAGAGATGAACATCACTTGGGGGCTCTTGTTATACCTTTTTGAAACAATTGGGTTCCTCCAGAGGATCTCTGCACACTAATGTAGTTTTCCGTTTGAACATGTTGTTCCTCACTGCTGTGCCCAGTGCACATGGGAAGACATCGGATGATCCATTAATGATCCTTAAGGTGCTCTAGGCAGAGGGTGTTACGTTATCCTAACATGTATTTAGTTTGCTGCTAATTAACATCTGGTTTTGGGAAAAGTGTTACACACCTAATTTCCATACTCTACCCACCCCCCCTTTTATTTTATCTCATCCGCTTGCCGTGGCCCCATGAAACACTCACCGGGAATGTGGGGAATCATTTCCTCTGCGCATGTTGCAGTGCAATGGTGTTATCATGGTGGTGCGTTTTAACCTCGAGTGTTTCAATTGGGAAGCTTTTGCCACTACTAAGGTAAGCCGACCATACGTTTAATGGGCCACACACAGGTGGAGCACATGAATCCCTGAGTGACTCGCAAGAACTACCAAAGGAAAGTGAGTCTCCAATGCCACTAGAACGATGAGGGTTGGGGTTTCTATATACAGGGGTGAGACCTACAAGTAGCAAGGTTCCCTGCCCACCAACACTAAGAGAATACGAGGTTCTTTCTCAGAAGGAACTAAGGGGAAATCGGAGGGACAGTCAACTGTGACTTTCCTTGTACACCTTATAGGGTGCAAAATTCCTCTGTAGTTAGCGCTCGTTAAATGTCACAGAACATGTGGGTCTGAAGACATGCGATCTGTTAGTGGGGTTGTTAACTGCAGAAAAAGCAGTCACCTTTTTTCCATTAAGAGGAATTTCACCCCCTAGTGGCTGTACTGCAGACTGAAATGAGCATGGAACAGGTCTTGTGCCCCATTTCATCCTCATGTTCGGGAGTAGTGCACCGAGGCACAGCTAGAAAATACATCTTAAAACAAGGGGGTGAATACTTCAAACTATTAATTAAAAATATATATAATGCGAACCACACAATGCTCAGAATATGTCTTTTCAAATTAACCTTCTTTGAGCAAACTTTTATGCACCTCATCTTTCGATTAGGCACTTTACAGCCTTTTGGACGCAACATTGAGTTCAACAATTTCAGACCATAACCTTGGCGCTAATTTTTTTCCCTCTCTCACATGGCAGCTGTCGATCATTCTGCCATCGCCATTTAAACCTCATCTAGAGCCATCTTTTGTTTCTTAACTTGTCCCATTACTATCTCCTTTTGCCTTGCACCATCATCCCTTTTGTCTTTTAATCTCTCCTGCCTTCCATCCTATCACAGACCTTCCCTTTTGTTCTTTCCTCCCCTCCCCCCTTTCCCTGCCCCTACACTTGCTTAAAAACCTGTTCCGTCTCCAACTTTTTCCAGTTCTGACGAAGGGTCATCGACCTGAAACGTTAACTCTGTTTCTCTCTCCACAGATGCTGCCTGACCTGCTGAGTATTTCCAGCATTTTCTGTTATTATTTCAGATTTCCAGCATCCGGAGTATTTTGCTTTTGTATTATGCAAGGCACTTCTGTTTTAACAGTAGGGGCATTGGAATTTGATGTACTCACCTCAAGATTGTAGTTAGCTCCAGTTTCATTAACACCGTTTCAGTGCTGGTCTATTTTGTGAGCTATTGTGAATCTTGCTTCTGACCGTCGCTAAACTCTTCAGTCAACAAGTTTTATTAACGTTTGTTTCCCTCAAAAGGCTTAGTGGGTGAATCGACTGCGGCACTGAGACATAATAGTCTACCAGCTGAATCGCTGGGTTATAGCTGGGTTATAGCTGGGCTATAGCTGGGTTATAGCTGGGTTATAGCTGGGCTATAGCTGGGTTATAGCTGGGTTATAGCTGGGTTATAGCTGGGCTATAGCTGGGTTATAGCTGGGCTACAGCTGGGTTACAGCTGGGTTACAGCTGGGTTAGAGCTGGGTTATAGCTGAGTTATAGCTGAGTTATAGCTGAGTTATAGCTGAGTTATAGCTGAGTTATAGCTGAGTTATAGCTGAGTTATAGCTGAGTTATAGCTGGGTTATAGCTGGGTTATAGCTGGGTTATAGCTGGGTTATAGCTGGGTTATAGCTGGGTTATAGCTGGGTTATAGCTGGGTTATAGCTGGGTTATAGCTGGGTTATAGCTGGGTTATAGCTGGGCTATAGCTGGGCTACAGCTGGGTTATAGCTGTCTCGGCCAAGGGCAGCAGTCAGGCTGCGACAGTTGGCCGGCGTTCGCGTTCCTGATTGCTACCCTGCTGGAAAGGGCATGTCAGGTGACGATGGGATTGTGCCCGGGTGTGGTGCCATCCATGGTCAAATAACTTGCTGGCATTTCATCTGATGCAAGTGATCGCTTGACTTTCCAGATGCCTGTGATAAACAGCCACAAGGGTTTGGTGCATGAGGAACTATGTCCCAGTCTTAGCCAGCATTTTTAGAGAATATTTGGGCAATAAAAATTTTCTGTATTGGAACTGACATTTTGTTCTGGTATATTAAAAAAAACATATAATACAGTTTTGCTGCATACAAGTTTGAAAGTAATTGTGTGCACTATGAATTGTGCACTCATTGAAAATTGTTTCCTAAATCATTTACTTTAATAAAGTTAGAAGTTATTGAAAAATCGGGCTTAGTTTAGCCTTATAAGCATATTTAAGTTCAACACTGAAGTCAGTGTGATGGTAACATGAGACCTCTTGGCAGGTGTCCAGTGTTTGGAGGAGCTTTTTTTTGCAGTCAGCTGACTCTTGTGTCAGTTGAGTTAAACCCTGGAAATAAAGATGTCCTTCTCGGCTCTGACTGGACTTCCCAGTGAGAAGCCAACTAGGCTAATCTTGTTGCGCGAACACGTTCGTCAGAATGCAGACTTTTTGAGGAGTGGGTGGATGGGTGGGGTGGGGGGGGTGCGGTGCAGTGGTGAGTGACTGCTTTAAAAAGTGCACAAGGGAGCTCTGAGCATGTTTGAAGGTGTAACAAGTCTCTTGTTGATCTGATTCCTGTGTGCCATTGTTGGTCAGTGTCTGGCCATTGTTTCCCGAACCTTATTAACCATATGAGCTCGGGCTGCCATTCCAGTCTCCTGCTCAATCAGCCACCTCCAGCTCCTCCCTGCAGTGCATTGTGGGCAAACGCATCTGATGTGCATCTTGTATTCCCCAAAGCCATGTTAACGAGAAGTTTTACAAAGGGGAAGTTGTTAAGCAATTTGCCCCCATACAGGACAAGGGATGAACGGCAGGGGTTGGGCAAGAGAGAATGCTTATGTCTCAGTGGCTTGACCTCTTGTTGCAAGTCAGTGCTGACCACAGGATTCAGAGCTCAGTTCAACTGCAATTCCACATTGACTGAATACCAGGATACTGCAGCCACTTCACTAAATGAAGAACTTAGCGATTAACTCTTCCAGTTAGCTCTAGGCTTTTTGAGATGAGCCCACTGACAGACCTAGCTAAGGATCACACAGGAATTGCGAGCAGAAAGTCCTGGGTAACTGTTCTATTTTCTAGTCAAATGAATTGATATAAAATTACAGTGAACTCCCACATTATCAGGTTTCTTTAATATACACCCCAGAATTAATGGACTGCTGGATGTAAAGCACAGATCGTCACAGAAAACTGCTTTTAATAACTTAGATTCATGCAATATTCTGTACATTGCATCCCAAACTAACTGGGCTTGATTAAGCCTTGCAATATGCCCATATATTAATGGAACTGAGAAACTCGAAAAGCCAGAATTAATACTGTGTTACTCATCAAATTATCATGTTCGGCACTGTGAAGTATTGGTACATTACAACACTGACTACATTTCAAAAAAAGTGTCCTGGCCAACACCCCTCAACCATCACTAAACCAGATGATCTGGTCATTAGCACTTGTGGGAGCTTGCTGTGCACAAATTGGCTGGTGTGTTTCCTACATTACAACAGTGACTACACTTCAAAAGTACTTAATTGGCTGTAAAGTGCTTTGGGACGTTCAGAGGTCATGAAAGGTGCTATATAAATGCCACTTTTCTTTCTTTTTATCTAAATACTTCACCAGTCTGCCATCTTTTAAAATCTCAAAGTGAGATAACCGGCTTGCTGTAATGAAGCACACATTTAGAGAGCTGTTCTGTTACGTTTAGCTGAACAGGAAAGTTCTGTGGTCACTTGGAGAGGGATTGTTAATTATTGATAAGTGGTCGAGTAAAGCTCTGTAAAGCAATTAGGTGAGGAAAGCTTCATTAGATTGAACAAATAGCCGCTGAATATGGCTGGCACTCCAAAAGTTAATTGTGTGTAGCCTACAAAAACAGAACTTTTATTTTATTTTTCACCTATAAACTACCTCGCTTTACTCAAAACAAACAAAGGCCCTGTTCTGTTGGAGGTCGTTTTTTCAGCTGTTTCTGTTACCTCCTACGTGCCAGCCGCTGACTGATAGACATTGCTTATTTATGAATTGGCTGGGTCAAGACCCACGACGCTGAGAAAAAGGATATCGTAGCACGAAGATATCTGTTTTTTATTGAGCAGTGTTATTAATGAGCCAAGCCATACAATACTGGAGCCTTTTCTGTCATTTGCATTCTCGGAAAAATATGTATAGAATTCTGGGTTGAATACTTATGCTTGAATATTCTGAATACAGTTCAGCTTCATATGCTCCAAAGATTGACTTTTATTCTTGTTACTAGAAATTGTTTCCCTTAACTCTTTAGTCTGAAGCATTGACTGTTTGCCAGTATATGTAAAATTCTTATCAGTTTCTGGTAACTTACTCCATTGGCTGTTCTTCACGTGCGGGCCTCGATGTTTGCTAGCTATTCAACTGTAAGTGGCAGCACAGCCAAGCTCCATTCTGTGCCTCATCTGGCATCCACACTTGACCAGTCCCTGTAGAGAGTCGCTGGATAGCAACAAGCAACGAGAACACTTGGCCTATTTTCCTCTCTCTAACCCAGGGTAGCAAGGTCATTGACCTTGCTGAGATCAGCTAACTCAACATAGGCGGGGGATAGAACCTGAGACTCTCTTCATCCATACGTGGCTTAGCTGCTCACTAGACAAACTCTCTGAGCTATCGAGGAGCTTTAGACGCATTTTCTGCACAAATAGCTGTCGAAACCAACTTGGCAATCAGTAGAGGATGAATACTCAGCCGGAATCCGTGGAATACGCAAGATTTTTTCTGGGAATTCTGAGGGGCTGGCATTTTGTTTGTGACTAGTCAGGTTCTTCTGACTATTGGAGGATCGATTTTAACCCCTACCCGCCCAGTGAAAAACTGGGTGGGTGGGCCGTTCAAAACGAGGGGGATACTTGTTCACTTGTACTTTCCTGACATTGTCCATGTTAATCTGCAGGGTGGTTGTGAGTGTGACGCCTCCTGATTGCTGTGCAGTGACTCCAACTAGAAAGTACATAGATCTGGCTGGTGGGAGACGGTGTGATTGGGCTCGCCTGTGATGCCTCCCATGACTGAAGAGCTCACTGCCACTAAAAAGGCTTAGGATTATGTTTGATGAATGGCTGCAGGTTCCCGCGGAACCAAAGCCCAGCTGAAGTCAGTCTCTTCTGAAGGTGACGGGAGAAAATGGAGAACTCTTCTCAAAGAATAAGCTTTTAATGCAAATTATTCAATGGACATGACCGCACAATCTTCTTGCAGGAAGCTGGCTGAAGTTACACTGCGTGCTCCAGCAGTCATTTATTTCACAGAAACCCCACAGTGCAGATAGAGGCCATTTCGGCCCATCAAGCCTGCACCGACACATATCCCACCCGATGCCCATAGCCCCTACACCAACACATATCCCACCCTATCCCCGTAACCCCACGTATTTAATCCCCCTAACACTAAGGGTCAATTTATCATAGCCAATCAACCTAACCCACACATCTTTGGACTGTGGGAGGAAACCGGAGCACCCGGAGGAAACCCACGCAAACACGGGGAGAATGTCTGTGTGGAGTTTGCACAGTCACCCGAGGCCGGATTCGAACCCGGGTCCCTGGCGCTGTGAGGCAACAGTGCTAACCACTTTTTGGGTTCGCTTTTCCCATGTTCTATTTATTATTATACTTAAACCCTTTTAATCTTGAGAGGTCTTGAAATATTCCCATTACATAGGCTTGTTCTATTCAAGCATAACCTTTTTCAAATTGCAGTGTCCTTCAGTATATAGTAGCTGAAGAACTGTTACAGGTAGAAATCCATAGTTGTAAGAAAATACAGGAGCCAAGCACTAGCTTCAGTAGCTGATATAGTTCCCTCCAAGATCCAAAATGCTGAGATCTGGATCCACTGCGGACAAGGTTCAGTATTCGAATAGTCTTGCAGCTTGTTTACTAATGTTTATGGGCTGATGAGGCTCCGCAGTCTTTTTACAGAAGACGAGTTCCAACGGAAGCTGAAGAAGAAAAGAAAATCCGCTGATTCTAGAGTGGCGGCATGTCACAGAGCTTTAGCCCACCAACACAGTCCCTAATGAAGACAAAAAAAAGCTGCAAAGTACAGCAGGTCACTAGAAATAATGAGGCCCTTCCTCAGGACTGGACTTGGAACTGGTAGGGCATGCCTCCCTGGGCACCACTCTCCATAACGCCAGTTCGC
This sequence comes from Somniosus microcephalus, assembly GCF_052327205.1. Taxonomy (NCBI): domain Eukaryota; kingdom Metazoa; phylum Chordata; class Chondrichthyes; order Squaliformes; family Somniosidae; genus Somniosus; species Somniosus microcephalus. Next base: position 24,809,339 of record NC_141002.1, on the reverse strand, counting down.
ATTCTCAGTGTGCTATCAGTGGAGGTTAGGTACATCGCCATAGGGATTGTATTCAGAGGGTGATTTTCCGCCCCCCACCCCCCCCCCCCCCCCCACCCGTCATTGTGGTCAGATACCCTCACGTCACTTACTGGCTGGGCTCATACAGAGCAATGATCATTTGGGAACCCCAGTAAGAAGATTTCGCAGGGAGATTTCCTGCAGTGTTCTGCTGATCTCCCACAGTAACCACTCCTAGGCTAGTAATATGAAATACAAAAGTTGTTGTTGTACAGTAAGCCCTATTGGGTCAGTGGGCAAATATTCTGAGAAGGTTAGACCCAAAATATTAACCCACCATTTCTATTTATGACTTCTGGCTGACTTGCTGTGTATTTACAACATTTTCTGTTTTTTTGTTACAGATTTGTATTTTTTTAAAATAGAAACACTGCTTGGTACATTGCTGGGACATATAGACTAGGCTGGTTCTAGGTTTAATCCCTGCTCTGGGCTGAATTTACTGATCTCAGCCGTAACAACTGTTGTAGCATTACAATTGAGCCTGGGTTAAGGATGGGTTTTGATCACTGCCCAGTAAGTGGGCCTGGCTACAAGGTCTCTCCTTGATGAATAGCTTATGTTACTGTCAAGGTTCATACTTGGTTACTTGGGCAAAGATACTAGAGGGGTTGCCAGTGCCCATGGAACTGTAGCCAAGCAGGACTCGCCACTTCAGGAGAGGAGGAAAAGTAGTGCAGGAAGGAATTCCCAAAACAATTATTGTTCATCTTCTGTGTCATCTGATACTCATCGTACTTATGTGTCAGTTAATGAAACTAGTACAGAGTGCATTGCTTGATTAACTCTGAACCTCAGCAGGAGAACACTTAAACCTGTGTTCAATTCTACAGGTTTGTCATATCTGTCTTTTTTTCTCCCAGCTTTTTCCCCTTTGGCAGCCTCTGATTCATCCTCCCTCATTTCATCACTCCTGCTCCACAATTGACAGGCAGAAGCCACAATTCAAGAGTCAAGTGCATGTCCCTTTGTGATGGGGCGACATTGTGGATAAGCACACAGCCCTTTTCACCTTTGGGACCAGGGTTCAAATGCCACCCAGACTGATGGGATAAAAGTCTCCTCTCTGACAATGGTATAGGCTCTGTTTCAGCAATCTCACTGGGCGTTCAGCAGCATGAAATTTGGAACAACTGAGCACTCAAAGGTAAAGAGGTGGTCACTATGGGAAAGGTTGAGGATGTTTATCTGCGGGGGTTTGTGTGATGCTGAGGCAGAATAGAGGGCGCTTTACCTTGCATTTGAATATGTGATACCTGACCTCGGGAGTGCTCTTGGGTTTAAATTGGGTGGGGAAAGAGTTCCATGTGCCTGCGTTGAAACCCCTCGCTTTGGTAAGTGCAGCAGCACGTCCACTCATCTTAAATGGACCTCCTCCTTAACCTGCTAGCTGAGGATCAAGCCGCCCAACTGTGGCAAGTGGTGGGCTGCCCTGGAACAGTCTGGAGCAGATAAGTGTTCACATGCTTCAGGTACTTTGGGGAAGCTACAGCGGCCTGGGGATCAACTTACAGGAACACGTGAACACATTTTTGCTGGGCATTTAAAAAAAAGAAATTGAGGGGAGATTTACTTCACACAAGGAACCGTGAGAACGGCAATCGCAAACATTCTAAGGAAAACGCTTGTTCCGCTGAGTAAATCCAAATCTGCTGATATGTCACAAGGTTACAACCACCATCATCATGTGATAACGGACTTTGATTTATAAATCAGCCTAACCTTTTGCACCAGGTCTGGTGCTGAAGGCAACAATCAGTTAGCTAACCAAATAATCTATCGAATCTTGGAGTGAAAATGAATGTATTAAAAATATTCCGCTCAAGCTTGCAACTAAGTAAGCGAGAGAATTAATCTCAGATGTCTCATTAACAGGCCAACTGTAAGGGCTTGGATGTGAAATATGTGTGGATAAAGTCAGTGGGCATTCCTGACAGAAAATGTTAGTACCAAATCAAACACAGCCAGCATTTAATGACAAAAGGACAGCTGGCCTGCAGAAATTGGGTATTGCCGCCTATCATTTATGTGATTACATTAAATTTGTGCCCTCTCGTTACTGCTGCTGACAAACACTGATATAATAACTTGGCTTCTGTACCACAAGACAGTCTCCCTCACCATTGAAATGGATGAGAAAAGCACTCATGGATGCTCGATTTCTGAAAATTTGCTGGATAGTTTTCGTACTTCATCTATGATATTACTGCTAAAATGGTGAGGCAGTACGAACCTTTTTTTGCTGAATATAGCGTTTTTGGCCATTTCGTTGGCAAGTACACATGCCCAAAGGGCAATTTATTCCAGGTTTGTGCAATGGGATATAGCCATTATCACAATGAAACTCAAACCAGGTTTTTTTCTTGTTTTGGTATATTATATGGCAAATCAACAGGGTACATCTGGAGTGAATTGTAACAATTACACAAACCTCACAAACGAAAGCCTGCTGCTTGTTAGGGATGCAGAAAGGCTTGGGAGTTGCAATCATACTGTGCAACATTAGTAAGGAGCACGTTAACATGTTTGCATGAGATTCCCCTGTCCACTATTTTAACAGAGTCATTAAACCATTTAAAATAAATAGATTGATGCCTTTTATATTAAAATAGCTGAAAGAAGAATTTCATACAAACCCCTTGGCATGTTCCTTATTAATATTGCACCACATATGTCAACTCACTGGAGCAAAATGCACTGAGGTACCAATGGGCTTGATACGAGTTTCTGTTGCTTTATGCTCCACTCATCCTGGTTTGCTGAGGACAACAACTTGCATTTTATATAGAGAGAGCCCTTGACATATAAAAAGGTCCCAAGGTGCATCACAGAGGAAGAATGGAATAGATGCCGAGCTACTGTAGGGGAGAGGAGAGGTGACCAAGGGCTTGGTCGAAGAGATAGGTGTTGAGAATTTTAAAGGCCAAAGCAAAAATGTTGCCAGATAGTTCCACATTAAGACTGGGACTGCTTCCCCTGTCTTTCTAAAAGATATTCAACTCTTGCAATTGTATGGTTCATTACAATGCATGTTCATTTTGAATCTAGATTTTAATACTTGGGTTTACTCACACTAAGTTTCCAGAGGAAATGCACTTACTACCACATACAAATCATGGAATATCCAACCATTTCTGCTTAACAGATGACTCGAGCCTGTTTGCATCCAAACAATTCTATATATTTTCACTGGCTCAATCTACAATCTATTAACCTGCACGCACTTTATGTCTTCACAGAACCGTTGTGTGCTGAATCATAGCTGCCCATTGGACCCCATCTCGTGGCATCATGGCTTTAGAAATGGAGCAAAAAGTAAGCAAGCTGACTTTTGGATTTCAGCGCAGCTCAACCTCGGATGATGATTCTGGCTGTGTTTTGGAAGAATATGCATGGGTTCCTCCGGGTCTAAAGCCAGAACAGGTAGGCCTGCCCAATCTTTCTCACATATACCAAGCATAATTTCTGGAAGGACTATTTGATAAGGTGGGGAGGTGAGAGAGAGCCTCTGGCCATATGCAATCTAAAAAAAAAAGTCCTCTTCCTCCCCCTCCCCCTCAAACCATCTCCTTAAATCTTTTATTTTTTTTATTTCCCTTCTTTACGTACCCATCTTCAGCTTAATGCTGCCCTCCTTTCTGGCAGCCAAGACTGGTCCAACCCGAGAGCTTCTGCATAGCATATCCCCACCCACCATTGTTATTCCATGTTGTCTGATGGGAAAGAACTCAATGTCGAGTTATTTATTTCCCAAACACAAAGCATGCTGATGATACTCTATTCAGTGGGCAAGGAGGGAACAGGCAAAAGCGTGCAGAGAGAGGAGAGCTTTGAATATCAATGGGAAGTAACAACACTGTATCACAAGAGATAACAGTCATTCTCAACAATTTAATTGTTTAAATCTTTTTAAGTCTTTTTTATCTTAGGTAAAAAAAGTAATCATCATTAACATTTTAAAGGATGCGCTGCATTTTTAAAGCTTGATCATTTGCCATAATTAAGACTAATAGCTAAAATCTCTCTCTTGGCAAGTGTTAGAACATTAAGAAAATTAGCTCAGTACATTTCTGACATTTCATCATGTATATATAATTATACACCTACAAATGGCCCAAGAAAATAATCTTTCAAAATAACAACTTTTATTCCAACCTTCAAAACACTATCCTGCTGTGCCCACTGTTTATTCCATGGGGTAAAGGTTGGCAATTGTGTTAATGTGTGTTTCTGCTTTCTCACAATGGCTGGGCTAAAAATATAATGGTAGAGTGTGTTGCAAATTATACCGTTACAATCTACTGAGCAAATGAAAGGAGGGTATTTGCACCCAGTGAAATAAAGTCATCATTTCCCGTCATGAAAACTGGGACCTTAAATATCCCGTTGGCTTTTCCTTAATCTGTGCGGAACAAATGACTTCTGTTAAAGGTAATGTTTCAAACGAATGCTTTATGTGAAAAGACAGGGTGTTGAAGTACACTGAAAAGCACCACGCGCAGCTAACCTTTTCTGAAAGTAATTTATTGCCCAATAATCAGGCATGAACTTTGAAGAATGAGGCACTGTTGAATTTTTGATGTATTGTAAAGGTGCACCTGGATTAATGGTCCTTTGCTTTTGAAAATGGGGTGATTGTTTTAGATGCAAGTTCCTTTTACTAATTGACAGGTTCTGAATAACAACGTATGTTGACGTGCCCCATCTTAAAACTGCACGGTGAACTTTTCAGAGGCTTGCCCTGTCATTTAATGAAACAATGTCGCACCGTACAATCAGCACGTAGTAAAATGCTTGGAAGGGGAAAAAATGTTATTGTCACAGAAATGTAATCCTATAAAATCCTGAACACATAAGTGAGATTGATATGTTGCTGGCAGCAAAAGGACTCACTCAGTTTAAGTAAGCTTCTTTAAAAATCTTAATCAAGCACACAAGCACTGATAAAGGCTTATTGCAGAGCAGTGTAGCGTTTGAAGATTGGGCACGTGTTTCAGAGATTTTTATTTGGTAGGGTCAACAATGGAGGTAGCTGCTTTTAAGCAAGTTTGTTAGTTTTTAAAGTATTTCAGATTAGCAGATTTCCACTGGTGAGTTCAAACTGTAGCCATAAAACGTCAATATTACAATAATGTCATAGGTTATCCGAGAGCTGTTTTTTCTATCAGGTCTCAATCAGCTATTCAAGGTTTCAGCAGCAATTCTGTCATGGATTTTAAGGATACTTTTCAGTTAATTATATTGCAGGACAACTTTTAATTTATCCTATTCGCACACTGCAAAAAGAACCGTTTAAGTCGAAGAATGTTTTTTCCCCCCCATTCACTGGTAGATCAAAGAGCTTGTGCCAGATTCTCAAAACCTAAAAGTTACTAATTGGATATGCTAGGCCTAAACATCACTCCAAATCAGTAACCTTATTTTATTCGGATAAGCTGGCAGTATTCAGTTGGCCTACTGAGTGCTTAAATGGGCATCGTTGAGTTTTCAGTCGTGGAGTAACACTTCTGGTAGTTGTGAGTTTTTCGCTCCGCTGTGGCGGTGGATCCCTTGCTCTCAGACATCTGTAAATGGAGAAGAAAATTAGCACAAAAGGAAAAAAGCAAATTGCTGGTGATTTTGTTAAAAACTGAGACAATGGAAAAATCCATAAAGCATATTATTAAATTCATTTTTTTTCATGGCAGTGAATTTATATAGTTATATTTTAATGTAATGCAATTTATTGTTCTGGATATAGCATCCTAACTAAAGGAAGTTCCCGTCACATGTTATTTATAACTGGTGAAGAAGTGGCCAATTCTGAACAGTTCTGCTGACAATGTTTCTTGTATCAAATTCTTCTCTACTTGAGCCAGTTGTCAGCTTGCCTACACAATGCTGCAACACAATTCTTCTGGCCTAGACTTCTTCTCCTCTTGGCCCAGTTACTTGACGACAGTTGGTTTGTTTCCTATCAAAAGTCAGTAGAGTATTTAAGGAATTGTACATCAGCACTGTGCCTTATTGGCCAATGGTAACTCAGTAGGCATTATAGCAGGCTAATTTACTGCCAGGCTAATTTACTGCCAAGTTCTACACTTCGAATTAAAAATTCTCATCCTCAATGTTTAAATCCCTCCAAGGCCTCACCCCTCCCCATCCCTGTAACCTCCTCCAGCCCTACAACACTCAGAACTCTGCATGCCTCCAAATTCTGGCCTCTTGTCCACTCCGCATTTCATTCACCCCATCATTGAATGGGCTTCAGCTGCCTAGGCTCTAAGCTTCTGGGATTCCCTCACTAAACCTCTCCCATCTCTCCAGCTCTCTTTCCCCTCCTTTAAGACACTCCTCAAAACCTACCTCTTTGACAAAGCTTTAGGTCACCTGTCCAAATGTTTCCTTTGTTGACTCGGTGTCAATTTTTGTCCGATTATTCTCCTGCGCTGCACCTTGGGAAATTTTACTACATTAAAGGTGCTATGTAAATACAAGTTCTTGGTGTTGTTCATTTTCAGTACCTAATCCCATTCTCTAAACTGGTATCAGATACAAATTCCTAATACATTCTGCGGGAAGAGAGTCTGTGAATGTACAAGTTTTATAAACGTTAGCATTCCAACACTTTCAAATGGCAGATTCACCAAAGTTTGTCTTTCTATTTGAGAGCTATGTGTGGATCTGCATTCCATTGCTAGTTAATTAACGAAAAGTGGATCTTATTGGGAATGATGGGGACAGCGCAGTATATTTAATGAGAGAGCCCGGTGGAGAAAACTGCGATTCGATATATCGCAGATATCAAGAACTGATATTGTGCAAGCAGCACACAGTATAGCAGTACCTTTTTATAGACTCCCACCTTTTTGGACCCTAAGGGAATGAATGGGATATGGGGATCGGGCGGGGAAGTGGAGTTGAGGTAGAAGATCAGCTATGATCTTATTGAATGACGATGCTGGCTCAAGGGGCCGCATGGCCTACTCCTCTTATTTCTATGTTCTATATAAAGTATATCTATGCAGTTCTTAATGAAATACATGCATCTTTTTATTATTTGGTTACTCTCTTTGGGCAGGCTTGTTTGACAGTGTAGATGCAGATTCGGGTAACTTTTTTATAACACATTTTTCTATTGAAAGCGGTGCTTGCCAACTTTTTATGAAACCGACCAGTGCTGCTTTCTCAGTCCATCCCCCCCCCCCCCCCCCCCCCAGCCTCATTTGTCATCCTTCCTCCCACATGCCTGCGTGCAGATTGTCCTTCTTCCATGAACATCATGCTCTCTATTAGTACAGCTGAAGCCTATTAATTCGAGGTGCCCCAGTTGAAATCAATGGTCCCATATCAGATCACCTCCATTAAGCGCAGAGGCTCAACATATTCATCTGTTGTGAAGATTTATGAGTTACACTTCAGTGTTTTGCTACATTAATTGTGCATTAACTTTTGGTTAATACTTACATAGGTGTGTTTTAATTTTGTGTGTGTGTATGTTCATAAGTTCTAATAAAAATATGTTGTGTCTTGGGAATTGATTGAAATGTGTGAGAGAGAAAAAACTCCCTTAAATAAAGGAATTTCCTCATTAAGCATGATCTCATTAAATCATGTGAACTGTACTCCTAACATAGCTCCCCAAAATTAAGGAAGGTCCCACAGAAGCGATGGGAAATAATACATTTTGTGCTAGGGCAGGAAATGTCGAGAAGTAACGTTGTCGGCTCCATCTGGGCTAAAGGTCTCGAATAAGAACAATCCCATTTTAAAACTGAAGGGGAAATAATCGTACCATCCTCAGCCTGTTTAGATTAACTTCTTCTCTAGCCCACTCCCTTCTCCCAGCAGAGTGCTGCTGACTTTTGATCCTGTGTAGGAGGTATCTCCTTAATTTTTCTGCACAAGAGTCAGTTTGGAGACCCCCAGTTGGGAGGTGTTCAACTATAGAGCCCCATTTTATGGCTAGTCTCTCATTTGACCTGCAAATAATTATTTCCAATTACCAGCCATTACCTTTGATTAGAATAGCCCCACGCCAGATGCTTTACTGTAATAAATTAGTGGCTGTACAGTCAGCGAACCTGGTGTCTAGTAAAATAATGGCTGGAACCCAAGGCTGGAAGAAATTTTCTTCAGCCACAGCCCAGAAGCACACATGGAAGCAATGAAGTCAACTTGCTTGGATGAGCTTTGCCTGTGGGAGATCAGAAAACCGAACACACTTTTCTCTTTTAAGTCTACTGAATCTGCACAGCCCGTGGGACAAGCTTGTGTTTGTGTGCAGTGGTTGTTTTCTGGGCAACTTCACACGTTATTTTTGGGTAATTGCTGACAGAACTGTGAAATTTTCACTGCCGATCCCAAACAGCTTTTGAAGGGGCAGGCAGGGGTAATAACCACATTAAACGCGCATTATTTACGATACCCTAATTGTCACTGCAAATTGCATTCCAGAATGGCAGCTCCACAGCTGTTGGGCACTGGTCATATCTGAAGCAATCCAATTTTGCTGACTTCAATGATCTCTGGTCCTTGTAATGGTCAAAAGAACATAAATCCTGTCAGACTCCTGTTCAGTGTAACATCACACCAATCCCATAAATCGTAAATCCCTGTTTTTTAAAAAAAAAGTCAATAACTAGGTGCATTTGGAAGTTGCTTTATGAGAATGCTCGCAGTGTCTGATGTGCAACCAATGGCAGAAACTGATGGAATCTGTAGATAGCATGATATAATGAATGAACCATTTTGTATTGTGACATCTCTCTGTTGGGCTGACTTTTTAAGCTTTCAGTTGTGCATTTATTCTCCTTTTTGACCCCAACTACAGGTACAACTGTATTTCTCATGCCTGCCAGAAGAGAAGGTCCCTTATGTTAACAGCCCTGGCGAGAAACACAGAATTAAGCAGCTCCTGTACCAACTACCACCCCACGATAATGAGGTAAAAAAAAAAAAAATCATTAAAAAAGCACAAGCCCCACTCACACACACCAGGTGTTCAGTATTTATAGGCCCATTACAGACAGGGGCGAGGAAAGCAAACTCCCTTTCTGTTGCCTTTCCTGTCTGTCGTGGCTATCCAGATTTTTGTGTAAAAAGTTTAAAACTGTCGTAGGAATGGTATCCAATCCCTAAAGCCCGCAATTAGTATGTCCTGCACATGCTGAATTGTTTAACTATTTACTCCGAAGCAAACATTCCTTGTGCTTTTGTTAGTGAGCGTCGCCTTCCCCTTGTGTTCTGTTTGTTGTATTTAGCTTCACTTTCTTGACACTAGTTGCTTTTATGCTGTTTGTTGCCACCCTCTTAACTGTCGCCATGTGCCTAAAATTCCGAGCATCACTTTACTGCGGCGGGGTGGAGGAGGGAGAAACAGGACGCTTTGTAACAGTGAGATTCTGCGACTTGAAGTAGGCATTGTGTTCCTGCGTACTTGTTGTTGGAGAGGAGGGCCCTTTCCTGAATAAATAAGCCGCAGCTCATGTTTTAATCCAGTCCACATTTCACAATTACAAAAGGCCTCGTAGTAAAACAGAAATGTGCTTTCTGGCAGGGGGCTTAAGTTGTAAAGTGCTGCTAACAATTATCCCTTTCTATTTAAAGTCCTTCTTCTTTAGTCATTTAAGTGTCTTTTGGTTGGGCCTCTTTGCCTGTTTTTAAATCTAGCTCTTGTCTAGCCGCCTGTATTAGCGCAGTTAACATTTTGAAAAGCGCATTCACAGCTCATATGTCCCACTTTAATCAGAAGCTGCTGTTGAGCTAATATCATCGCACGTATTTTCCACTCAATCCTACCTAGAATTTCTAAGTAGGCATTTGCATTAGTAACCTAATCTACTATGTGTCAGCAACACCCTAGTAATATTAATACTGTATATAAAGTTGTAAGCATTGTCACAACAAACCCTTTATTTACTGATTTGTAAAACCACACAGTTGATCGTCTAGTACAGAGGAGATAAGATTTCCCCTAGTTGCTTTGTGTTAGCTTTGTTGAACAATAGTAGAAAGATTTCCTCTGTCCACTGTCTCTATTTCATAAAAGAACAGTTTTATTAGAAGTTGTGATCAGAGGAAACTTTCCTGCTAGGTTTAAGATGTCATTAGCATACAGCAACCAGAGGAAACTTCTGCATAATGTAAACTTTTATTTTAAGAATACAATATTTTGTTAATTTTTTCCAATGGAACTATCCACCTCCTCTTCCCCCACAAAAAGTGTGACATTTAATTTGTACAATGTTTTCTCCCATCCTGTGCTGACTGTTGTTGGGGAGCGGTTCCGATGCCACGAAGAGCCCTCTGCTACCTTGCATAGGTGGGCCATTCCTCTTGTGTGAGTTTAGCTTTAGACATTGAGTGTTGGCAGGCTCGTGAACCGTGGGGGGGCATTCAAGGCGAGCCCAATCCTGTCCTTACTTGACCGCTGTCCCCCAGGAGTCACTGGATGGAGATCAGGACTGAGAACCCTGCCTGGTTTGGTTTTCCTCCCCAGCCCAGGATACTGAGGCCAATTGTGGTGCCTCAGCGCCAACCCGGCTGAGAGCACTTAACTCGGCATTGACTGGGGATTGAACCTGGGACCCTCTGGTCTGTAGCACTTTTACAATCACAAGGTGATCGAGGGAGTTTAAGATTCTACAAATTTGATAACTGAAGGGTTTACCTTAATAGACCACCAGCATCAAATGTCACAAAGTAGCAGAGGTTACCTCACTGAGCTCTCTGTCTGTCTTACCAAGGCCACTGTGGGGAGTGATGAGTGGAAGTGAGGCACTTTAGCACAGGGGGAATTTTAGTCCTCTGCAGATCCTTACGCACGTCTCCAGATTTACAATTCAGAGTCACACTGGTAGAGGCCTGAAAGCAGGTCTCTGGCCTACATTTTGGTCGCAGGGGAGAAAAACTAAAGGCTAGGTACCCTAAAAAAAATTCAGTTGGTAAGTGACTTCACATCATATTGTTGTGTTGTCCTGTACACCTGCTTAAAACAACTCCAGTTCTACAGCACCACCTCACTGTGCCTCCGACTTGGAAAATGGAGGGCGAGGGGGCTCGGAAAGGATGAATTGGCGAGTGTGGAGCTGACAACAGTGGTGGGAGTGCGGAGCTGGACAAAGTGAATCCTGAAGCTGCCCATAACACACATGCAAGGGAGGCAAAGAAGGGGAGCTAGAGCATTGAGTGTGGGTACAGGAGGATGCAGAAATCAGGCAGAGTTGGTAAAATGGGGGCTTCATGGATGGGAGAAGACTGGACTCTGTCATGGCTCCCAAAACCGAATTGATATTCCCCCCCCCCAATGATGATCTGATTCGTCCGCAATTAGTGTGGACCCATGAAAGACTAGTCTAGTACTGTACTACATTTATGAGTTAAGTGCTTCAGAACCGGTTTAAATGTTACAGGTTATAGGTAGCTGCAGAAAGATAATAAAACATTACTTATGTATTTTTTTAGGTGCGTTACTGCCAGTCATTGAGCGAGGAAGAAAAGAAAGAGTTGCAGCTCTTTAGTGCCCAGAGGAAGAAAGAGGCACTGGGAAGAGGAACTATCAAACAGCTACCAAGAGCCGTAATGCATACAGCTTGTGATCAGGTACAAGGAAGCAGTTACCAGACAAGCACTATATTCACTTTCTCTATCTCCTTTCCTGAAGCCACCGATTCATGCTGGTTCCAACCATCACAAGTGGTCATTATGAGCCAATCAACCTGACATTGGCAGGCATTCCAACCCTTGAAGGCGCCACAGCCGGGCCCAATCCCGTCCTCTCCCGACAATCCCTGGGGTCGCTGGGAAATTGTAGCATCTCCACTGTCACTGAACCAGGCACCTTCTGGTTTGTATGGTTCAGTTTTGCACTGATTTTCCCAATCAAACCTGTGGTGAAAATCCATAATTAAAACAAATGTACTATAAAATAAAATGACTTAATTTTCACACTGTAAGACCGCCTAGTTCCACCTCCGTAACATCGCTCATCACCACCCTGCCTCAGCTCATCTGCTGCTGAAACCCTCATCCATGTCTTTGTTACCTGTAGACTTGACTATTTCAATGCACTCCTGGCTGGCCTCCCACGTTCTACCCTACGTAAACTTGAGTTGTTCTAAAACTCGGCTGCCCATGCCCTAACTTGCACCAATTCCTCTTCACCCATCCATCACCCCTGTGTTCGTTGACCTACACTGGCTCCCGGTTAAGCAACGCCTCGATTTTAAAATTCTCATCCTTGTTTTCAAATCCCTCCATGGCTTCGCCCCTCTGTATCTCTATAATCTCCTCCAGCTCCACAACCCCATATGATATCTGCGCACCTCTAATTCTGACCTTTTGAGCATCCCTGATTTTAATCGCTCCACCATTGGTGGCCTTGCCTTCAGCTGCCAAGGCCCTAAGCTCTGGAATTCCCTCCCAAAACCTCTCCGCCTCTCTACCTCCTTCTTTAAGATGCTCCTTAAAACCTACCACTTTCATCTGCCCTAATTTTTCCTTATGTGGCTTGGTGTCAAATTTTGTTTTATGACACTCCTGTGAAGCGCCTTGGGACATTTTACTACATTAAAGGCGCTATATAAACACACGTTGTTGTTGTATTGCACCAGTTAAGGTTCATTATTGAGAATCTCAGTAGGATTGATCATACTCATATCTTGTTATGGTTCACTGAGCTTACCCAGTGAGTAGCTGAGCCATAGAGATAAGAACATGCTAGGTTCACTCTACGCTCTATGCTGAGTTATCTGATCTCAGCTGAAATGCTACAATTGTGTCCCTGGGTTAGGGAGCGAGGGGAACAGAAATTCAACTAGGTTTTTCAATGATCGCTTTCCAATGACTCCTGATGGAAGTGGATGGGCAGTGGAAATCTGGTGAGGACAGAATTGGGCTCGTCTGTAATGGTCCCTATGGCTGAATAGCTATGCACACCAAGAATAATGGTCACTTGACACAAGGTATCGAACTGTGACTGGCAAATGTACATCCATATCCCAGCAAGGAGGCAACACCTTCAGAAGAGGAGAGAAAATTGGCAGAAAAATGAAATTGCTGTGTTCACTGTGGGAAGCATATTCAATGAAAGCACACAGCAACTTGCTTAATTCTCACAACTGGAATTAAAATACTGAACATTACATGGCTTGTGCAAACTAAACTGGTATAAGCGACTATTACTCCTTTCAAGCAACAGCAGTTTAATAGGTAGTTCATAGACATGTATAATACCACTAATGCATTAATGAGGGGTTTAATAACGTACATCAAATCCCACACACAGGGAAGATTTTTGTAAAATTAAAAGAATGATTGAAGTCAAGTAAGAGTTGAATTTGATTCAGTAATTAGTAATGTGTAAAACATGTACTTCAGCATTCGTTTACTGCTTAAAAGAATAGTCATTCTGGGATTGACATGACCGTCACAACACCTTCATTTGGTTTTAAACAAAATTGCACAATGTCACCACCATGTGTGTCACTAACCTGACAAGTTTCCTATCAGCTGACAGAGCTGCTCTGTAATGACACAGATCAGAGAAGGCTGTTCTTGACTGTTGCAGGAATGCAGCCTGACTGTAAACTTCCACATACCAGGTCCAATGTCTCTACTCAAGGAGAAACCCTCCATAGTCTGGCGTGTAGGCATTCTTCTTCCTGATGTGCTGTTTTAGACTGCTTATCTCTCCCAAACCTTGCACAGAAACGAGCCATATTGAGGGCTGGTGAGTGCCATTCAACACCAGAGAAGAATGGGGTGTGTGGTTCCGATTCTTTAAAGCTGCAGATGTGAAAAACAGGTATTGGTCCCTGTGGGCACTGTAAATGGGCTTTTAAAGATCGTTGGTTTTGGTGTAAAACCCTTGGTGCTTACAAAAATGTAAATCACAGGCAATTGACTGGCCTTGTTGAAACCACTGTGATAACAGGAAAATTCTGGTAAAACTACTGATGTGACTCTGGACAAGCCATGTTCTGTGTTTATCTTGGTCCACTTGTTACAGTTTTTGCTTTCGTTTTTGGCTCCTAATAAATCTTGAGATCATTAAATCTGGGCATCAATGCAATGTTGCAGGAGCCCGACCAGGAGTGCGATTTCTAATTCCCCCCTCTCCTGATTGTATCTTCCAGTGCGAGGAGAAGATAAATGGAGGCGAAGTCGCAATATTCGTTTCCAGGGCTGGCTCCGCTGTTTGCTGGCACCCAGCATGCTTTGTCTGCTCAACCTGCCAGGAGCTCCTCGTTGATCTTATCTACTTTTACCAAGACGGGAAAATCCACTGCGGCAGACACCACGCCGAACTTCTGAAACCCCGCTGCTCTGCCTGCGATGAGGTGAGATGAGGTGTATTACTGAAGTGACAATTTAATGCTCAATGGCTGTGTCAGCTGTGGATCAGTGGGTAGCACTCTCGCCTCTGAGTCCGAAAGTTGTAGGTTCAGGTCCCACTCCAGAGACTTGTGCACACAAAGCTAGGCTGACACTCCAGTGCAGTGCTGAGGGAGTGCTGCATTGTCGGAGGTGCCGTCTTTCAGATGAGTCGTTAAACCGAGGCTCCGTCTGCTCTCTCAGGTGGACGTAAAAGATCCCATGGCACTATTTTGAAGAAGAGAAGGGGAGTTATCCCTGGTGTCCTGGCCAATATCTATCCCTCAATCCATGTAACAAAAACAGATTATCTGGTCATTATCACATTGCTGTTTGTTAGGGCTTGCTTTGCGTAAATTGGATGCTGCATTTCCCACATTACAACAGTGACTACACTCCAAAAGTACTTCATTGGCTGTAAAGCGTTTTGAGATGTCCGGTGGTCATGAAAGGCGCTATATAAATGCAAGTCTTTCTTTCTTTCTTCTGTCCTTCTTGAAAGCCGTTCTCTTTCCATAATGACAGGGAGATGAATGTGTGACATTTAAGTGGGCCGCTGTCACAGTATGTAAGAAAGAAAAGAAAGAATTTGCAATTGTATAGTGCCTTTCACAACCTCAGGACAACCCATAGTGCTTTACAGCCAATGAATGCCTTTTGAATTGTAGTCACTGTTGCAAAGTAGGAAATGCGGCAGCCAGTTTGCACACAACAAGCTCCCACAAACAGCAATGAGATAATGACCAGACAATCTGCATTAGTGATATTAGCTGAGAGATAAATATTAGGCCAGGACACCAGGGAGAATTCCCCTGCTCTTCTTCGAATTGTGTGATGGAAGCTTTTACATCCACCTGAGCGGGCAGATGGGGCCTCATTTTGACGTCTCATCTAAAGACTGCACCTCCGACAATGTCATCCTAGATACTGTGCTCAAGTCTCAGGAGTGGGATTTAAACCCATGTCCTACTGACTCAGAGGCGAGAGCACAGCCGCTAAGCCACAGCTGGCACTGTAGGAAGATTGATTTAGATTCTTGTGGTCAGAGTTTCAGATTCCAGGGATGGCTGAGATGCGAATCCGCCAGCAAGAATAGGTCTAAGGTTCTGTAGGCTCCTCTTGCACAATGTATTTCCGTGAGACCCCACATCATTTCCCACTGCAGCACTGGAAAAATTATAGCCTTACTGTAAACGCTCAAACTTCAACTCTAAACACCGTCCATGCCCACATACACAATTTCTACTGAGTATTGGCTACAGGTCTTAAATTAAAAGCACTTATAAAACAACAACAACTTGTATTTATATAGCACCTTTAACGTAGTAAAATGTCCCAAGGGGCTTCACAGGAGTGTTAAAAGACACAAAATTTGACACCGATCCACATAAGGAGAAATTAGGGCAGGTGACCAAAAGCTTGGTCAAAGAGATAGGTTTTAAGAAGCATCTTAAAGGAGGAAAGAGAGGTAGCGAGGTGGAGAGGTTTAGGCAGGGAATTCCTAAGCTTAGGGCCTAGGCAACAGAAGGCATGGCCACCAATGGTTGAGCGATTATAATCAGGGATGCTCAAGAGGGCAGAATTAGAGGAGTGCAAATATCTCGAGGGGGAGGGGTTGTGGGGCTGAAGGAGATTACAGAGATAGGGAAGGGCGAGGCCATGGAGGGATTTGAAAACAAGGATGAGAATTTTGAAATCGAGGCGTTGCTTAACCGGGAGCCAATGTAGGTCAGCAAGCACAGGGGTGATGGGTGAATGGGGCTTGGTGCGAGTTAGGACACGGGCAGCCGAGTTTTGGATCACCTCAAGTTTACATACGGTAGAATGTGGGAGGCCAGCCAGGAGTGTGTTGGAAGAGTGAAGTCTAGAGGTAACAAAGGCATGCATGAGGGTTTCAGCAGCGGATGAGCTAAGGCAAGGGCGGAGACGGGCGATGTTACGGAGGTGGAAATAGGCGGTCTTAGTTATATGATCGGAAGCTCATTTCAGGGTCAAATATGACACCAAGTTTGCGAACAGTGTGGTTCAGCCTCAGACAGATGGTAGGGAAAGGGATGGAGTCAATGGCTAGGGAACGAAGTTTGTGGCAGGGACCGAAAACAATGGCTTCGGTCTTCCCAATATTTAATTGGAGAAAATTTCTGCTCATCCAGAACTGGATGTCGGACAAGCTGTCTGACAATTTACAGACTGTGGAGGGTTCAAGAGAAAAGGTAGTGAGGTAGAGCTGGATGTCATCAGCGTACACCTGGAAACTGACGCTGTGTTTTCGGATGATGTCACCAAGGGGCAACATGTAGATGAGAAATAGGAGGGGGCCAGGGGACACCAGAGGTAACGATGCGGGAGCAGGAAGAGAAACTGTTACAGGTGATTCTCTGGCTATGACCGCCTATTAATGGCAGTTGGAAAGGTTACCTGTAAACATCTGACATGATTCTCTGACTATATAAGCTGTGTCTTTATGCATTTCTCCACTTCACCTGAAGAAGGAGCAGCGCTCCGAAAGCTTGTGATTTCAAATAAAGCTGTTGGACTATAACCTGGTGTTGTGTGACTTTTTACATTTGTCCACCCCAGTCCAACTCCGGCATCTCCACACCATGGCTATGATTAGATAGATAAGAATGGAACCAGGTGAGGGCAGTCCCACCCAGCTGGATGACGGTGGAGAGGCATTGGAGAAGGATGGAGTGGCCAACTGTGTCAAAGGCTGCAGACAAGTCAAGAAGGACCAGGTGGATAGTTTACCTTTGTCACAGTCACAACGGATGTCATTTGTGACTTTGATGAAAGCTGTTTTGGTACTGTGGCAAGGGTGGAAACCTGATTGGAGGGATTCAAACATGGAATTGCGGGGAAAATGGGCACAGATTTGGGAGGCGACAACACGTTCAAGGACTTGGGAGAGGAAAGGGAGGTTAGAGATGGAGCGGTAGTTTGCAATAACGGAGGAGTCAAGGTTTTTTTTGAGAGAGAACCGTTAACAATGTCAGCTAACTTGGGAGCCAGAAAAGGAGGTTGGGTGGTCAGCAGTTTGGTGGGAATAGGGTTGAGGGAACAGGAAGTGGGTCTCATGGACAAGATGAGTGCAGAGAGGTCATGAGGAGAGGAACTGGAGAAAGATGCGAGTTCAGGGCTAGGGCACGGGGGAACCTTAGAGGAAGTTTGGCCCGGTGGGCTTGGGAAGGAAGGAAAGTGGCAGAGGCAGCTGAACGGATGGTCTCAATCTTAGAGACAAAGAAGTCCATGAGCTCCTCACACTTGTTGTCGGGGAAAGGGTGGAGGAGACCGGGGAGAGGGGTTTAAGAGGGTTAGCAGTGGAGAATAGAAGCCGGGGTTTAGCTTTGCATTCCAGAATGATTCTGGAATAGTGAGCAATTTTGGCAGACGAGAGCAGGACCTGATACTAGTTTATGTGGTCCAGCCAGATCTGGCGGTGAATGGCTAAACCAGTTGTCCGCCATATCCGTTCAAGTCTGCGTCCCTTGGATTTAAGGGAGCGAAAATGAGGGTCATACCAGGGGGAATGGCAAGGGTGAGAGAGAGTAATTGTTTTAATAGGGACTTGGGCATCAAAGGTAGTGGTGAGGGTGTGGTTGAGCAGATTGGTAGCTGCAGAAATGTCATGGTGAATGGAGGGCCAAAAGCTGGACAGTTGGGATTTCATAAGTGCAGTTGTAAGAGAGTTTTTTTCCAGGGGCAGACACAGAAGTAGGGTTGGGGGGTGGTTGGAAGGGGGATGTGGGTGGAGAGAGATACGAGGAAATGGTCAGAGATGGCCTTATCTGCGATTGACACGAGAGATGGCAAGGTCGAAGGGGTGGCCGTGAATATGGGTTGGGGAGTTTATATGGAGGGAGCGATTAAGGGAGGATAGGAGGGTAGTGAACTCAGAGGAGAGACAGCATGATGAATTGAGATGGAGGTTGAAATCACCGGGATGAGAAGTCGTTCGGTGCAGAGGCTGAGGGAGGAAAGCAGTGAAGATATCTCGGTAATAAAATTTTTATGGTACTTGGTTGGTAATAGTAATATAAATCGGGAGTGGGGTGGAGGTGGCTCAGCGAGTTTATTTGAAGGGTAGTTGAGTCAATCGGTACAAGAACGTGTCAGAATCAGTCTCTGCTCTGTGCTACGTTCACCCATCTTAGCAGGAGCTGCAATACAATTGGCTACAATGCCCTTGAGTTAAGGAGGGGGTAAAAAATAATCAGCATAGGCTTCCTACTCCTGATGGTTATTCAGCTACTCCCGCTGGGCGAGGCTGGGGTTGGACTTGACTGTGATGTCGCCTGCCACGAGAAGAAATCAGCAGGAGCCGGGGGTTTCCAGACAACGATCGAGAACAAGATTGTTGGTTGGTTGGTTTTCCCCCTCCCTAATCCATGGGCACTGACTGCTACTGCAGCAGCCTCCCCCAGTCGAGCAGCGGGGTTTGTACCTGGGACCTTACAGATTGGTGTGGCTCAGCTACACATTGCCTTCAGTGGCTGAGGCAGGGGGAGAGTATTTCTGGCCTTCCAAGGCAAAATGATCTAAAACCTGAAACCTTCCAACGAATATTGGGCTAACTCTAGAATTGCGCTTCACGCCCTTTTGATACAACACGTTATTGGAATTCTCAGTTTGCAGTAATAGATAGCACCGCTTGAGGTCTTCAGCGATGGACAGTACACCTCGGCCGCCGACCGTGGCAAGTCAGGCAAGTTTACTCTTGCGTCAGCTTCCGGCTGTGAGAGACCTGCATGTCAGGAGCTGGTAGGAAAGGACAGTCAACTTTTTAAACCTAGGTCTTATTTGACAGTTCAGGTGGGCGATAAAAGATCTCGTGCCACTGATCAACATGAGAGGAGGGAGTGCTGCCGGTGTCATGGCCAAACATTCCTCCCTCAGTCAAGAGCGGAGAGAGGGAAAAAAATGAACTGGTCATTCATCTCATTGCTGTTTGTGGGACATTGCTGGCACAGATTTACTGCTGCATTTGCCTACAACAGCACTGCAGTCCAAAAAAAGTAATTGATTGTCAATAGCATTTCAAAACAAGGCATTATATAAATTCAAGCATAATTTACTTTTTACTTAGTGTACGCCAGATGCCTGTGTGGAAAAAACGATTTCACTAGGAATTCACACCAACAACAACAGCAACTTCTATTTATATAGCACCTTTAACGTAGTAAAATGTCCCAAGGCGCTTCACAGGAGCGTTATCAGGCAAAAATGTAACAACAAGCCTCATTAAGCATATATATTAGGACAGGTGACCAAAAGTTTAGTCAAAGAAGTAGGTTTTAAGGAGTATCTTTAAAGGAGGAGGGAGAGGTAGAGAGGTGTAGAGTTTTAGTGAGGGAATCCCAGAGATTGGGGCCTAGGCTACTGAAGGCACGGCCTCCAATGGTGCGGCGATGGAAATCGGGATGTACAAGAGGCCAAAGTTGGAGGAACACAGAGTTCTTATAGGACAATCTACAAATAACTGTTTTTCAGAGTATGCAGCTATGGACTATTGGTTACTAACTCCTAGATGTGATTTAAGTGTGTGATCGAGCAGAATACTGTACTCTTGTGTCCTCTGACTAATATTTAGCTAGAAGCTAGCAGAACACTTTTATGCATTCTTAATCTAGTTGCTAAGAACCTACAAAAGAGACACTGTCTTTTTTTTTAAAAAACAGAATATTTATTTACACTACAGTTTAAATATGAACTGCAGATATCCATGAGGCACCTAAGAGATTTGGACATTTGCCTAACAAAGCGTTCTTCTGGAATTTCAGATTATTTTTGCCGATGAATGCACAGAGGCAGAAGGCCGTCACTGGCACATGAAGCACTTCTGCTGTTTTGAGTGTGAAACTATCCTGGGTGGACAGAGGTATATTATGAAGGATGGACGCCCATACTGTTGTAGCTGCTTCGAGAGTCTATACGCAGAATATTGTGAAGCGTGTGGGGATCATATAGGTAATCCAGTATTTCATTTTCTTATATACTGTAATGCCCAGCTGCAATTTGAAAACCCATAATTGCAAGTTTTTTTTAAAAGGATATCCACACATCATTACCAGTTTCTGTTTCAGATTTGTAAACGTTAGCCTACGTTTTGAATTTTTTTTAAGCAATTGGTAATGAACAAGCTTAGGTGAAGCTTTATCACAGACATCAGTCTAGCAAGTGAGAAATATGTGCATGTTTTGCAGCTGAACACTTTCTTCGAAAGTCTGTGGATGGTTGTTAGAAGGCAATAAAATGATCAGAAGCCAAACTTTGGTTGTGTCATATTGCTTACCCTGACCAGTGGTGGATTGCCTCAGCCGGATAGGATAGCTTCAGCAATGTGGGAGTAGAAATTGGTATGCATTACAGGTGTAAAACAGGCACAAAGCATATCAATTTAGCAGTGGGATGGCCATCGCCCAATCTGCGCAGGCATTGGTCCCGCTGCTAAATCATGGGCCCTATTTCTTTGGTGTCCCAGGTGAATGTCTAAAACAGGCGGTAGGCTCCTCGAATATGATAATGAGGGGACAAACGCTTGTTTAAGGACCCCTTGGAGATATTAGTCAGCACTGAGCGGAGCAGGCCCCAGGCCTTCGGGCATCTAACCACCGCCCCTTGACATTACCATCGCCAAATCCCCCACCATCAATATCCTGGGGGGTCACCATTGACCAGAAACTTAACTGGACCAGCCACATAAATACTGTGGCAACAAGAGCAGGTCAGAGGCTATTTATTCTGCGGCGAGTGTCTCACCTCCTGACTCCCTAAAGCCTTTCCACCACCTACACGGCACAAGTCAGGAGTGTGATGGAACACTCTCCACTTACCTGGATAAGTGCAGCTCCAACAACACTCAAGAAGCTCGACACCATCCAGGGCAAAGCAACTCGCTTGATTGGCACCCCATCCACCACCTTAAACATTCACTCCCTCCACCACTGGTGTACCGTGGCTGCAATGTGTACGATCTACAAGATGCACTGCAGCAACTCGCCAAGGCTTCTTCAGCAGCACCTCCCAAACCTGTGACCTCTACCACCTAGACGGATAAGGGCAGCAGGCACATGGGAACACCACCACCTCCAAGTTCCCCTCCAAGTCACACACCATCCTGACTTGGAACTATATCGCCGTTCCTTCATCATCGCTGGGTCAAAATCCTGGAACTCCCTAACAGCATTGTGGGAGTACCTTCACCACACGGACTGCAACGGTTCAAGAAGGCAGCTCACCACCACCTTCTCAAGGGCAACTAGGGATGGGCAATAAATGCTGGCCTTGCCAGCGACGCCCACATTCCAGGAACGAATAACAAAAAAAGTTTGCTGCAGCCCAACAAGCTGCTGACAACAAACAAGTAAGCTCTTTTTTCAAAAAGACTTTAATGTGTTGCCAGGATATTTGTAGAGTGTTCCTCCGAGCTCCACTGTACTCCTGTCGGCTGAGATTTGTCCCCTCTCTGCACCCACCCCGCCCCTGGGAATTACCTGAGGCCCATAATTGAATCTTCCTGAAGGGCGGAGGTGCAACAGGCTGGCAGCTCACCCAGAATATTGAGAGACCCAAAGTTCGTGTAGCATCGAGTCTGCGACGGAAAACGGGGCCCAGACTAATTTCTACCCCGTAGAGTGCTACTTGTTTATAGCGTTCAGTAATGTGCTCTGTATGTGGCTACCCTTCCTCACATACATTAGAAGTGAAACACACACAAGCTGCAGGTAACAGTCAAATAATGTCTCACTGTTTGTTGCTTTTGTTGATGTGAAGTGTTTTTTTATTTAATGCAGGAGTCGATCACGCACAGATGACGTATGATGGGCAGCATTGGCATGCCACCGACAAATGCTTTTGCTGTGCTCAGTGCAGGACTTCACTTCTGGGATGTCCTTTCCTCCCAAAACAAGGACAAATTTTCTGCTCGAAAGCCTGCAGCCTGGGTGAAGACATACACGCTTCAGACTCCTCCGACTCTGCCTTCCAGTCTGCGCGGTCAAGAGAGTCCAGGAGAAGCGTGCGAATGGGAAAAAGCAGCAAATCCGCAGATCAGTGTAGGCAGTCGCTGCTACTGTCCCCTGCTATAAATTACAAATGCCCCGATTTCTCTGGTAGGGGGGATGACCCCCTTTCTCAACAAATGGATGCCCTCAGCCTCTCCAGCCAAGCTGCGAGTCTCAGCAACGATCTCTTCTGGAAGGGCCGGATGGAACCAGACGCATCAGAAGAACATGAAGAATGGGCTGAGCACGATGATTACATGACCCAGCTGCTGCTTAAATTTGGGGATCGGGGAATCTTTCAGCAGTCCAATGAAGACAGCAGGCAGTGCGAGCACTGGATATCAGACAGTGAAGCCAAAAGTAAATTGGAGCTGAATGGCCATAATAGTCAAGGCTTGGTGAGCAAGAAATATGAATCCAACATGTACTGGGCACAATCCCAGGACAACCTGGGAGATTCAGCCTACGGCAGCCATCCAGGTCCTGCCAGCAGTAGAAAGATTCAAGAGCTTGACATCGAACACGGCGCTGTGGGCTACAAACATGACCAAAACCAGTGGTACGAAGACTCGCTGGAATGCCTGACTAATGAGTTAAAGCCGGCAGAACAAAGTGTTCGAGATTCTGTGGATTCCTTGGCCCTGTCTAACATCACAGGTAGGAAATGCATTGATAAACGGTATCAACAATTACACAAGTATTTTTCATTTTGGAGAATTAATTCACACATTAATTTTAGGAACTATTTATAACAAAATTACCATCTTTTGGAGAGAATCTTTTTAAATTACAGGGAATTGTAGCCAATGAGCAATAAAAAGAAATAGTTGGAAAGTGAAATTAAATTTTAGACAGGACATTCATTTTCTCTGTCCTGTGCTCAACAGTAATGCAACATCAGAGTGTACAGAAAAACCCTTAAATATCTCACACACCATTCCCTTGCTCTTGGTGGGTAAAAAAGACAATTGATCAACATGATGTCGACAACAATAACTTGCATTTATATAGCGCCTTTAACGTAGTAAAACATCCCAACAGATGGTGTAATCAGAGAGTTTGATTAAAGAGGTAGGTTTTAAGGATGAAGATGAAGAGAGAGGTGGGGCGGAGGAGAGGTTTAAGGAGAGAATTACAGAAGCTTAGGGCCTAGACAGCTGAAGGCACGACTGCCGGTGGTTTGGCGAAGGAAGTCAGAGATGCACAAGAGGCCAGAATTGGAGGAGCGCAGAGATCTCGCAGGGTTGTGGGGCTGGATAGGCAGGGGTGAGGCCATGGAGGGATTTGAATACGTGGATGAGAATTTTAAAATCGAGGCGTTTGGGGACCGGGAGCTAATGTAGGTCAGCAAGCACACAGGTGATGGGTGAATGGGACTGTGCGAGTTAGGATACGAGCAGCAGCGTCTTGTATGTGCTCGGGTTTATAGAGGAGTGATATGTACCACAGAACCAAGTAGTAGACAAATTTCTAGGCTTGTACACTGAAGATATGTTGTATCATCTTGTACAGTTCCACCACAGGGTGATGAGCGATCAAAGTTTCTCTCTCATTGGGCCTAGCACATTTTGCATCCTTCTGCGATGCTAATTAGCAGTGTGGAAACTATAGTTTTAATTAGCATGCTCAGATTCCAGCAGATTTTGTGGATACAATGCGATGGCAATGTTGGTGGCATAACTGGATAGATGATGTGAGGAGTGGGTGTATTTGTGGTACTTTGGAGGGGAAGGGGAGAAACTATAATTCTCAGTATGAATTGATAATTTAAAACAAATTCATTAATGAAGCTATATTTTAGTACATAGCGGTAGTAAATAATTAACATTGCCAAGTAATGTTACAAATTATTTTATTTTCCCTAATCCTTTTTTGTAGGTGCCTCAGTAGATGGAGACAGCCAGCAAAGGTCGTCCATGTTTGCTCTACAGGACTTCCAAGAAATGGAGAATGACTGTGAAAAAATGAGTAACATGGGAACAATGAACTCCTCAATGCGTCACCGCAGCACAGAATCCCTCAAGAGTTTGACATCGGATCTGTGCCAGGTCATGACACCAGAGGAAAAGCAAAAGCCTCTCTACAACCCGATGCTGAGAAGGTCAAAGTCCCAGTCAAGGCCACAGCAAGTTAAATTTTCTGATGACGTTATCGATAATGGGAACTATGAGGAGATAGAAATTCGCCAACCTCCAATGAGTGAAAGAACTCGCCGGCGTGCGTACAATTTTGATGGACATGGTAATCGGCACCACCATCGCCGCCGCAGGAGCAGGAAGTCCCGGTCTGACAATGCCCTCCATCTGGCCACAGAAAGGAGGTGTCCAAGAGAAAGGCCTCGTTTCTACTCTCCGGAAGACTGTGACAAGTTAATCCAGGCCAAAGTCTCACGTGAAAGGCAAGCATACATTCAAAACCAGGAAATGTACGGGCACTACAATCATAACCCAGACTATGCACTACAGAATCAAGTCGTAGACAAATTTCTTGGCTTGTACGCTGACGACGATGACTCCTGGTGCTCAACATGCTCCTCGTCATCCTCCGATTCAGAAGAAGAAGGCTACTTCCTCGGGCAACCTATTCCACAGCCCAGGGCCCAAAGATACCAGTATTATACAGATGACCTTACAGGGCCGTCGTCGGTGCTGCCGGCGTCCAGTGTTGGACCACGGACCATCAAACCCAAAAAGAAAAAGGGGCACAAAGGGAAAAATTGTATAATTTCCTAGAGCAGCATTGGTACGAACCAAATCTGCAAGGAGCTTTTCTCGCATAACTACCCTGTGAATTTAAATGGTGTTACTAAAATGTCTGGTGGAAGCAACCTGTAAATTAAATTGGAGCTACAGAATACCCAGAGATAAAGTTGTTGGTGGCGAGAATGCTACAAGTCTACTTTAAATCCAGGAAAGACTGATACGACACTTGTGGATAAACGTACTATTGTTTACACCTGTGGCAGTACTTTGTTTCTCTGTTTTCTTGGGCTACCTGCCTGCAGTTCTTTGGGCATCCAGTACAACTCAGAACTTCATCATAATGCCGGGTTTACACTTCGGGAAAGCTTTAAGCGGTTTCATCAGCAAAATGCTTTTAACTTTGTAACCTTTTAATATGTCTTAATTGGTGCTTCATGTTATTATGGTCTTAAATGTTCACTTACAGTAAAAGTATTTGCAATGAGTTTGTAAAGGCAATACAAAAGGGGCTGAATGACCAGAGGGGCAAAAAAAAGGTCAGGCTGGGGTATATTGGTGCAAATCTGCTTCCCCCCCAATTCTAATATTGCAAGCATTAAAGTAGCTGCAATCTGTAATTTCAAAGAAAAATGTTGGTATTTATAATGTAGCATTTAGCAACTAAACTTAATCATAATTTAACAGTGCAAATAATGTATATATTGTAAAGTTCAGATTAAGAAACTGATATTTTTATATATCCCTGAATTACAAAAAAAGTCGTTTATGTTTGGTTGTAAGAAATAGATGTAATGAAGTGATTGGCAGCAATAGATTAATTCTCTTAATGACCCTTTTGTTAAGCAACGATTCAGCATTTTGTTTTTAGGTTGTATAGTGGTTAATGCTTCTTCTATATACGGCAAACAGCTTCCCCCTGCTCTTTTTTAGTTAAATTCCTGTTAGGGTTCCTTTGTATGCAGTAGTATTAAACTACTCCTTCCCCGTCCCCGATTCCGTAAGAGCACCTGAAGCCCTTGCTATGTTACAAGAGCTCATTGTGAATCAGATAGTGTAAAGAAGTATCAGACTGATGTATAAATGTAAAAACTGCAACATGTGGATGAATAAAATAAAAAAAAGGTTATTGTAAAATAATCCAACTTGTTTCACTAAAATGCATTACATTCAATAATAAATAGTGGATCTGCATATGATTTTTATAATTGCTAGATGTGGCACCCCATGCAGAAACCCAGAACTGATGGGAATCTTCCGCAATCATTTTTAGTTTAAAAAAAAACCTTTGTTGATAACATCGTACTTCCTGCTGTTGTATTCTCATTACTTGGGTGGGGAAAACAAACAGTTTGTAATTGGAACTGATAGACTGTAGCTTGCCCAATTCAATGGAGAGGTTGCATTCAGACTACTATCTATATTTTTCCCCAAAGATAAGGAATGGAGACTTGGTGGCACAGTGGGTTAGAATAATGTCATTTGATCTTCTGGGATTGCAGTTTAAAAACAGCAAAGATTAGTCTCTTCCGCCTTAATGCTTATTGAGGATCATGTGCATTTCCAGTTGGTAAAGGTCCAAAATTAAACACTACAGTAATTCAGAACTAATTGTATAATTTAAATCAGCAGCCATAAGGACAGGAAATGGAACATCTCATTGCTTGAGCAGTCGGTTGCACCTTCTGAGCGGTACGGCACAAAAGAGGGTGGGTGCAACTCAGGCTACAAGCATCCTTAATGCTGAGTAAAGAATAAGTTTACAACTATCTATGTATCTATCTATTATATATAATTTTTCATATTGGGTATAGAAGATTATGTGGTAGAGTTTCCGCTAGTGATATCAGCGCAATCCAGGCGGAAGCGGTTGAACCAGCGCAAAAGATCGGGGAATTATAATTACGAGTTACACCGAAAACCACTTATGTTTGTGTTTTCCGCGATCTTTTACGCTGGTGTAAGATTCAATTAGCCCAGATCAGGACCCGCCCACAAAACTGGCCAAGCCCCCAGGTGGAAAATGCAAGAGTCTGCCGATTGTGCTGGTTAGGGAAGACTCTTCAAATTGCACTCATTTCATTAGGCACACAGGCTGTAGTCGGCATGTTTTAAAAGTTTTTTTCATATCAAAAAATATTTAATTTACTAAGAAGCTGACTAGTGTACACCAATGAACCGATTAAATGGTTCAGTATCATTCTTTTAAGTCATTTACAGTGATTTTAAATCAGGTTCCGCACAGGTGGAGGACTAGAGCTCTTAATAAAAATGCTTATTTTTGGTCATAAACCCATTTCAGCTGTATTAATAAAACTGTACCAGGTAACCACTCTTAAATACATTAAGGAATACTTTTTATTGGAAAGGAAAAAAACGATTACGTTCTATTACGCTGCCCAATTTTGCTGGTTCATTGAAGATTTTATATGATTATTATGTAAATAAATATTATCAGAAATTTGAACTGTAACCTAACCAGCGCAATTTGGAGCGCATTTTGGGCACAGTTTTCTGATTCCACCCAAAGCAGAAACGCTACCCTAACATATATATATATCTTCTATAACTGATACTAAAATAATACATTTGTGCATGCTAATGTCACACTTCATACAGATGCAAAAACTACCCAGAAAGAGTATGGAAAGAAAGATATTGGCCTAGAAATTGGAAGGTTTAGTGCTGGCTGTTAAGGACCATTTTACTGAAAAAAAATGTCGGCGCCTCACTTCCGCCCGCTTCCGGCAGGTCCAGTGGCGGCCGCCATGTAGGCAGGTCGGCAGCGCTGTTGTTGCCTGCGTTCGCCACAAGTATTTTAATTAGCAGGAGTGTGACGTCAATCAACACTCAACCATTTTGTAACTCGCCGCTCCTCTTACTGCCCTCTCCAAACCACGCCCGTGCATGCAGCCATTGACCGCGCGTAGAGGCGGGAGAAAGCGACGGTGAGCTAGAAGCCATACAGTAAACAGCTGCTGAGATAACTGGTAACTATGGAGAGCTCAGACTATGTAATTGAATGAAAACTGCTTCCAATGAGATGCATCAAATCTCCTCCCTGGGTCAGTCAAACATTACAGGAGATAAATCTTTTAAAATAAACTATACTGTACTACAGTTGTAAGAATCTCAGGAAAAAAATCAAAGCTGCATTTCCTTAAATTTTATACATTGGGTTTTCTAGTTTAGGAACTGATAAAATAAGATGCAAAGTTTGGAAGTCTTTTTAAAGACTTAACACCATATTCTCACCAAGAGTTCTTCAAAAGTCTGCTGCTGTTAAAAATTTAATTGAACTCTCTTCTGCACCATTTACACCAGTAAACTCCTGACCAAGAGGTTCATGTTCCCCTTTTTAAAAAAAATGTATTTCAATTGATTTCTCATGCAATGGTTTAAGGACATCTATGCCACAGTCTTTATGTGGTGTTTCCAGTCACAGTTCCTCCAGGCCTGAGCCTGTGCTTCAAGACCCACTCACCAGGGAGTGAATCCCCTACGTGATACGTAGGTTAGCGCAGGGTCACTGCTCACTGCAAGATAGTGCAGCCCCAGCCCCCTCTCCCTTCAGCACCATGGTGGAGTACAAACCTCCGCACAGCAACCATCTGGGTGAAACATCTGTGGAGTTATGGCAGCCAGCGAAGGTGGGAGTGCTATGCCAGGCAGTCTGGTGTCCATTTGTGGACTCCACACAAGACCAAGACAAATGTCTGCGAAAGTAAGAGGGGAGCCGTGGACAAACAAATGCCTCCTAATGTGCCACAACACACAATGCTTCAACCCTACGTGGGCCATCAGCGGAATTGATACCTCCTCACCCAGCAAAACCCAGGAGCCGCCACCAAATGATCCGAAACAGCACATTGGCTGAGAAAGCCGCACCGATCCTTCAGACGCGACCTTCGCCCCCTTGCTGAGGTTAGCGCTGGAGAGAGCGCGTTGCACAAGAGATTCTCCGCTCCACTCACGTAAATCAGCAGACAGCACCAAAATACCGGTGCTGCCTGCGCTCTTTTTGTGGGCAGCCAATAACCTTGGCCCACGGTGTCAGCGGCTGTTTTCCGCCCAATCGAACTTCTAGGCCATTGTCCCGGATCAGCAACTGTTCAATCTGCAAAGTTTCCTGACTAAATAACACCTGAACGGTGATTGACCAGAGGCTGTATTTACTTAGCAACAATTAAAATTTTAGACTTAAAGGCACGCAACTCCACCTTAGTCAAAGAATAGCGCACCGTATGTTACATGACACAGCCCTCCGGTCCTTATAAAACAACACATCATCCAACTTATCATAGGCAACACCATGAGAGGTCCACTGGCAATATAAAAATAAATAGCGTGTGAAATCACTCATAAGTCGTCTTAGAAACAGAGTTGTGGAGGTACAAAACCGAGCAAAAATATAAATAGCAACTGAACATGCTGCAAGGTCTCTTTTTCATTTTAAAAACAATAATTGTTAATTGTAGGTAAATCAGTTGCAATGCAGTCCAATCTTGTAAATAGCAATTGGCTTATTTAAAACGTAGTGGACGTCACTTGTTGCAAGCTTCCCCCCGACTCCCAGTTAAAAACAACGAATCTATTTTTGATCTATTCCATAATATGACCATATGAATAATGTTATTCAAGTGAGACTAAAAGCCACTTAACCTATACAGGTTGTCTCTCATTTAGCAGCTCTTCCAGACTTACATAGTTTCACCTCTCTCCTGCCTGCTGCCAAGTCCATGTTCACTGTGCTGAGTACCAACGTAGTACATAATTCTGTTATTCATTCAGCGTTTGTCGAGGGCCACAATTCAACCAATGTCTTTTTTTAAATGTTATTTGTTCATGGGATGTGGGCGTCGCTGGCAAGGCCAGCATTTAATGCCCATCCCTAATTGCCCTGGAGAAGGTGGTGGTGAGATGCCTTCTTGAACCACTGCAATTCATATGGTGATACTTCTTTGTAGCGGTTTGGTACAACTGAGTGGTTTGCTAGGCCATTTCAGAGGGCAGTTAAGAGTCAACCCCATTGCTATGGGTCTGGAGTCACATATAGGCCAGACCATGTAAGGACGGCAGATTTCCTTCCCTAAAGGACATTAGTGAACCAGATGGGTTTTTACGACAACCTGCTCACCGATGCTCAGTATGGGTTCTGCCAGGACCACTCGGCTCCAGACCTCATTACAGCCTTGGTCCAAACATGGACAAAAGAGCTGAATTCCAAAGGTGAGATGAGAGTGACTGCCCTTGACATCAAGGCAGAATTTGACCGAGTGTGTCATCAAGGAGCCCTAGTAAAACTGAAGTAAATGGGAATCGGGGGGAAAACTCTCCACTGGTTGGAGTCATACCGAGCACAAAGATGGCTGTGGTTGTTGGAGGCCAATCAGCTCAGCCCCAAGACATCGCTGCAGGAGTTCCTCAGGGCAGTGTCCTAGGCCCAACCATCTTCAGCTGCTTTATCAATGACCTACTCTCCATCATAAGGTCAGAAGTGGGGATGTTCGCTGATGATTGCACAGTGTTCAGTTTCATTCGCAACTCTTCAGATAATGAAGCAGTCCGTGCCCGCATGCAGCAAGACCTGGACAATATTCAGGCTTGGGCTGATAAGTGGCAAGTAACATTCATGCCACACAAGTGCCAGGCAATGACCATCTCCAACAAGAGAAAGTCTAACCACCTGCCCTTGACATTCAATGGCATTACCATCATTGAATCCCCCGCCATCAACTTCCTGGGGGTCACCATTGACCAGAAACTTAACTGGACCAGCCACATAAATACTGTGGCTACAAGAGGAGGTCAGACACTGGGTATTATGTGGCAAGCGACTCACCTTCTGACTCCCCAAAGCCTTTCCACCATCTATAACAACAGCAACAACTTGTATTTATATAGCGCCTTTAACGTAGTAAAACATCCCAAGGCAGGCTGGGCCATGAACGAAGACCCAGACTTGGATAGAAAAGCTAGTTTTTTGTGGGTAAGAGAATAATAATTGTAGTGTATGTACTTTGCAGAAGGAACTATATTCTGCAGCCCCTGTATACTGCAGTACCAGTAGTGACCACCCCTGTATATAAGCCTGTGTAGTAACTTTGCATAGTAGTTCCAGTTTTGTCTCCACTCAGTAAACACCTGTTGTAACCAACTCCTGCAGTCCGTGTCTCAATTACACACGGACATAATACTGGCGACGAGCAGATCCGAACTTACCTACAGCCTGCACCACCTCATGGGGATCCATCCCTGAAGCGAAATTGTCAGAGGTCGAGGCCAGAAGGAAGAAAGAAAAAGAAAACAAACAGAAGAAACGGGCGTCGACCGTGGGCAACCGCCTCTGATTCATCGGATTTGAAGATTTGCAGGAGAGGCTGTCGAGAGCGGGGCTTGGTTATCCTGTCTATGGTGTTCCAGCTAATCGGGCTGGTGGCAGGTAGTACACTGATCCTTCCTGGGCTGCGGCGGGCTAGAGCTCGATCGGGTGGCTTTTCAACGGGGCCGAGCAGCGTTGTCGGGAAGAGGAGAGAGAGAGAGAGGGTGGAGCACACAGGGCGCGGCCGGTGCTACGAAGCCAGGCAGCGTACAGACCCGAGAAGAGGGAGGAAAGTGTCCCGTAGGGTTTGCTCTGACGATGGGAAAATAAAAGAAATTAGAAGCGCAGAAAGCCGCGAGGAGCTGCAGTTTGCCACGGGGACCGCGGAGAGCGGCGTTAGCAGCAGCGCGGGGGGGAAGTGCGCGAAGACCATAGGGCGTCGCCATCAAGGCATAAAAACGCCAGCAACAGCGCTAGCAGCAGCGGAGAAGACAGAAAGCGCGGGAGGCGCCATCTTAATCCAGCGGGGAAGAAGGCAAAGCGTGGGAGGCGCCATTTTGTTCAATCGGGGAAGAAGGCAAAGCGCGGGAGGCGCCATCTTAGATTTCCAAGATGCTGAAGACTGGCAATATCACTGCCTTCGATAATGCAATAGAAGACTGGACCACGTATGTAGAAAGAGTCGAAGTATATTGCAAAGCAAACGAAGTAGCCGATGAGAAAAAGGCATCGGTACTACTAAACTTAATGGGCGCAAAAACATACGGCCTATTGCGGAACCTGATCACTCCAGCCAAACTGATGGTGAAGAGTTTTAACGCAATTGTTGATATCCTACAGGAACACCTAAATCCTACACCGCTGCTGATAGCAGAAAGATTTAAATTCCACAGGAGAAATCAGCATAAAGATGAGAGCAATGCTGATTACCTTACGGAACTACGCAAGCTATCAAAGCACTGCCAGTTCGGAGCAGGACTGACAGATACTCTACGGGACAAATTTGTCTGTGGACTCCTGAGTGAAGGAACCCAGAAGAGGTTACTCTCAGAGGAAGAGCTGACGCTGGATAAGGCTTTCAGCTTGGCAGTATCGTACGAAGCAGCAGCAAGGGGAGCTGCAGAAATACAGCAAAAGCCACAGGAATACGGCACCCATGAAATGACACGGGGATTTGAAAAATGTTATCGCTGCGGCAGAACAACCCATGACCAGAAGGACTGCTGGTCCAAGGACAAAATATGCAGGCAATGCGGAAAGATGGGACACATTGCACGAGTTTGCAGGTCTGGAAAGAAGACTAACGACAACAAAAAGATTACTAAGGAACAGTACAGGAAAGTACAAAAGATGACGGACAGTAGTTCCGAAGACCAGAAGAGCGATAGTGAATCCGGGAACAAGAGACTAAGCTGTCTCAAACTTCACAACGTAATCGCGAAAGAGGATCACCGAACCATTTGGGTCACCCTCACGATAGCAGGGTCCCAAGTCAAAATGGAATTGGATACTGGATCAGCCCTGACCGTCATGAATCGACGAGACTACGAGCGGCTATTCTCACACATACCCTTGAAAGAGACATCCATTGTCTTGAAGACGTATACGGGGCAGAAAGTATACCCCAGAGGGAAAATAAGGGTGCCTGTCGAATACAACGGCAAAGAAATACATAAATTGTATCTGTACATACTGCAAGATGGTGGACCACCGTTATTGGGACGTGAATGGATCAGAAAGATAAGTTTAGACTGGCACTCCATTCAGGCACTGACTGTGGCTGGTAAAAAGGATGACGACGTCACACCTGGTCGATTGTCAATAATCTTAGCTAACGCTAAAGAGGTATTTCAACAAGAACTGGGAACTCTTAAAGGCGTAACCGCCTCGATAAAAATAGAAGAGAATGCAATTCCCAAGTTTTTCAAAGCAAGACCGGTACCGTATGCAATTCACCCAGCCGTCGAGGCAGAGCTGGAGAATCTGGAGGATGCAGGCGTGTTATCTAAGGTAGACTGAAGCGAGTGGGCGACACCCATCATTCCTGTCATGAAAAAAACGTTAAACAATAAGTCTGAGGAGCCAAGGAAGGTTCGCATTTGTGGGGACTTCAAGGTGATGGTGAACCCAGTCCTTCACACAGTACAGTATCCTCTTCCGAGGATAGAAGATATTTTCGCCTCACTATCTGGAGGGAAGCGTTTTACAAAAATTGACCTAGCACAAGCATATTTGCAGATGGAGGTTGAAGAATCCTCTAGGAAGTATCTCACGATAAACACTCACAAAGGTCTTTACCAGTATAATCGACTGGTATTCGGAGTAGCATCAGCTCCGGCGATATGGCAAAGAGCGATGGAACAAGTCCTGCAAGGGATTCCGGGGACTCAGTGTTACTTGGACGACATCCTAGTGACAGGTGAAAATGACAGTGAACACCTTGCCAACCTAGAGCAGGTGCTCACTAGACTAAGAGAACACGGGCTACGAGCCAATCGCCCCAAGTGCGAGTTTTTTACGAAACAGATATCGTATTGTGGCCACGTGATTGATGAAGAGGGGTTACATAAGTCCCCTGACAAAATTGAAGCGGTAGTTAAGGCTCCAGTGCCTGAAAATGTGTCGCAACTGAGGTCATTCCTAGGATTGGTGAATTACTACCATAAGTTTTTGCCGAATTTGTCCACAATTCTGCACCCACTGAACACCCTACTACAAACTGGAGTAGCATGGAAATGGAGCGATGAATGTAAGCGGGCTTTTCAGAAGAGTAAAGACCTAATCACTTCAAGAGAAGTATTGGCTCACTACAACCCATCACTACCGATAAGACTGGCATGTGATGCGTCTCCCTACGGCATTGGAGCGGTACTGTCACATAAACTCCTTGATGGTTCAGAGAGGCCGATAGCTTTTGCGTCACGCTCGTTAACTTCAGCCGAGCGTAACTACGTCCAGATTGACAGAGAGGCCCTCAGCCTGGTGTGGGGGTGAAGAAGTTCAATCACTACCTGCACGGTCAGAAATTTACTCTACTAACTGATCATCAACCTCTTGTCTCCATTTTCAACCCTCAGAAGGGCGTCCCGATAATGACAGCACAACGGCTACAGAGGTGGTCCCTTTTCCTAGGGGCACACCAATATGACATCAAGTACAAAGGAACTAAACAGCATGGGAATGCTGATGGATTGTCGTGCCTACCGTTGCCGACGGTGGAAGAAGCACCTGCAGTGGATCCTGTGGAGATATTCCACTCGACCATAGTCAAATGTCTACCTGTGACGAATGCAAACATAGAAAAGGAAACACGAAATGACCCGACACTCTCCAGGGTCTATGATTTAACGGTGAAGGGATGGCCAGCACATGGCGAACCACTGTTGCCAGCATTCTCGCCAAGAAGAGAACAGCTGTCAGTGTGCAGAGGAACCTTGATGTGTGGATCCAGAGTAGTAATTCCACCCAAATTGAAGGATAGAGTGCTCAATGAGCTTCATGAGGGTCATCTGGGAGGGGTAAAAATGAAGAACTTAGCCAGAGCGTTTGTGTGGTGGCCGGGAATCGATAGAGAAATCGAAGAGATGACCAAGAGCTGTACAGGATGCCAGAAGGTCCAAAACGCCCCACCACAAGCCCCTCTACATCCATGGGAGTGGCCCTCATCTCCATGGCAAAGGGTGCACATTGATTTTGCTGGTCCATTTATGGACTCGATGTTTTTAATTGCGGTGGATGCACATTCAAAGTGGCCAGAGGTAATAAAAATGTCCTCAACCACCACAGAAAAAACTATCACAGTCTTACGAACCATATTCGCCAGAAATGGGCTGCCTGAACAGATTTGCTCCGACAATGGACCACAGTTTGTGTCTGAAGAGTTCCGGAGGTTCTTAAAGAACAATGGTGTTAAGCATTACACATCCGCCCCATATCATCCAGCCACCAATGGATTGGCTGAGAGGTTCATTCAAACATTCAAGAAGGCTATCAAGGCAATGTGTAATGAAGACATACCCCTACAACACAAGGTGGATAACTTCTTGTTTGCCTACCGGAATGCGACACATGCGGTTACCAACCAAACTCCAGCCATGATGTTCTTCAATCGAAGACTACGATGCCGCTTGGATTTGGTTAAGCCAAACATCAGAAGAGATGTGGAGAACAGGCAGTTTCAGAATATGAATGAAAGGCCGACCAGGAGTTTTAAGATAGGTCAACCAGTTTTGGCCCGGGACTACCGCACAGAGAAATGGCAGCCAGGAACGATCTGCACACGGCAAGGACCTCTAATGTATACCGTGGATGTTGGAGAGAGCATTGTAAGGCGCCATGCTGACCAGATTCTAGAGTCACTGGAAAACGTCAATTCCACACCACGATCCGATACACCTGGTGATGAAACCAAAGTACCAATTGCATCTACCTCCGAATCGGTGATATTGGAAGCAGACGAACCAAACAACGACGTTGATCCCGAATCAACTTTGCCAGAAGAACCTGATACTCCAAAGAGGCGTTATCCAGGCAGAATCAGGAAGCCTCCTCAAAGACTGAACTTATAATTGCTTAACTTCAGCTAATCTAGCAACTGTAATTGTAAATATGTTATTTAATTATTAATCGAATGTTATGTACTGTTTAGCTGAAAGGGGAGGAATTGTAGTGTATGTACTTTGCAGAAGGAACTATATTCTGCAGCCCCTGTACACTGCAGTACCAGTAGTGACCACCCCTGTATATAAGCCTGTGTAGTAACTTTGCATAGTAGTTCCAGTTTTGTCTCCACTCAGTAAACACCTGTTGTAACCAACTCCTGCAGTCCGTGTCTCAATTACACATGGATATAATAATAATAATAAGTGGGTAAGGGCTGCATTATGTGTACTGCTGTCAGAAATCAGCTATTTGCACTAAACTCTTTAGTACTGTTTATATTATACTCACCATTTCTGTTATGCATATTGGCATGTATTTCATCTTATTCCTCTGGTTGTGGTGCTGCAGAGCACATCTTTAAGATCCAAAAAGCTATTCAGATCATTTAAAACCAATACAACCGTGTTTGACAGTTTGATCTAATAACAAAGATTTTTATTTTGACAAGTGCTGATCAGTGGTACATGCATTGACCATTTTTTCCAATATATTTACAAAGCCATAAATCTGAGGAGACAGTTTAAAGGAACTGTCCAACCCCATTCTTTTCTTTGCTATTGATTCCGTTCTATTTCAGATTGCACTAGATGCCCATTCACATACCGAATGCACTCTACAGTACTCAGAATCCCTATTTCTTTCACAGTACCATGGTCAAATCACTACATCTTGATCTCCTCTGTGCCTTTTCATGCATTAATGAAAATCTTGTTTCTTTCCATTCTTCAAAGACACGGGGAACTTTTAACAGGCAAGAGCGGGTGGGTTGGGATCGGGTGCGTAATTAAATTTGGAGAAAAAAGAATCGTGACCGCAACCTGCCTCCAACGCTCCGAGTTCCGGGTTTCACTGAGGAGCGTTTGGCTGCGGGTGAACAACTTGCTCGCTGGAGTCGGTGCGATCATTAGCACAGGCGGGTGGGCAATGAATACATAATTTAAGATGATAATTGGATGCAAGTGAGGGCCTTTGCACAAGAATTTAACATGGTTTCGGATTTAACACCTCCAGTACAGGTTTCCCGGGGCTCGGAGAAAGGTGGCAAGTTTGCAGGTGCACTGTGAGGGCCTATCCACTTCAAATTTCCCAAACTTAATAAATGCTCAGTTCTTACAGCTGCTTTTTAAGTTTTCTCGAGAAAACATTTAGCAGAGAGTTCTTGTCACCGTACAGGTATTACAGAAGTTTGGAGGCTTTCAAACAGACACCATCAGGATGGCAGGCACATTGGATGTTTTTGACAGTACATCAGAAGAGGAAGACCATCACCATCCATGGCAGCGATGACGTGCTGTGCTGGGATCAGCAGGTGCACAGGAGAGAGATAAACAGGAGCGGGGTTGAGGTAGTCACATCAGGTAGTTGTAGACACCTGTAGGCTCCTAGAAGAAGACCCGCTACTGCTGGACCAGGTGCCCACACATTACCAGTGGCTGTGAATGTCACCACCGCACTCAATGTTTTTACCTCTGGTTCCTTCCAGGGCTCTACTGGAGACATATTCAAGGGTCTCACAGCGCACCAGAACAGCCGCTAACATTGCTACCCCGGATGCCAGAGATTCCCTAATTACTCAAATGTTCAGCTAGTGGTGACTCACACCGGAAAATATCACAAATGCAATCTTCTGGCCCACTCCCACCACCAACCCCAACCGCTCTCCCCCCATCTCCCTTTGCACTAAACACTCCTTCAACCACGCATCCACCCATTGCACATCCCAGCATGTTTTGACATTCATCATGAAACAAGTGAAAGGGCGAGTTGACACTCGAGACGCAATAATGGTGAAGACGTGAAAGTGGAGTTGATCAATAAATTTTGAGTGTTGTTATAAGAAAAGGAAACTTAACAACATAACATTTTGTCAAACATCCATGTGCATACCCTTGGTGAATTTCAATAGCTTTCTCTTATGCTTCCTCCCACTTCTCCGTAGTTCATCCTGTGTGGCTTCAGCAGAGGTAGAGGCAGGCTGCTCAGATCCCAGCCCTGGCTGCTGAGAAACTTTTGGCCTACGGTCTCTGAGTTTCAGAGCCCCTGAGGGCCCTGTCAAAGACTGTTCCTCCTGCACCTGCAGACTCGGCCATCAGGAGATGAGGCAGCATGTCGGGTACTTATGGGGGAGGCGTGGTGGGGCGGGGGGGCAATGGGTGAGAAATGGGAGTGCTTGAGTGGAGTTGCCCCTTCTATATCCCCTTTCACCATCATCCCTCTCCTGGGCCAGCACCACATAACTCCTATCAGCTTGGTGAAGATCAGTGACATGTTGTAAGGCCAGAGATAAGGGCCGAAATTTTCTTTACCTGGGCAGATCCGGTGCGGGTGGTCACCGTGGCGAGTCGCGATCCTGTTCTAGCTTTCATCCCACTGCAGAAATTGACATTGCGCTAATGGGGCCTATTAAGCCCGCCCTGTGCGTTACCCGGCCCTATTAAATGGTGCGGGTCTGATGACATCAACGATGATGTGTTTTCAGCTGGGATATTTAAAGGGGCTGTGGCCACCTTGCATTTGAAGGTTCCTCTAGGAGTGTGCAGTCACTGCACTGGATGCTTTGATTGCTCCAAACACTTGGAGACATTACTGCACAGAGGCAGAGGGCTGCACCCAGGTTCTCAAATGACTCCCTCCATACGCTTGTGGAGGGAGTGAGAGCACGCAGGGAGGTCCTCTTCCCTTCAAATGGGTGGAAGAGACCTCCCCAGGAGACAAAAAGAGCCTGGCTCTGTAAAGTCTGTAGGTATTACGGCGAATTAATACACAGACTACAAGAGTAACTTTAACAGGACTTTACTATTCGAAGGTCAGGGCGAATCTGCCCAATAAATCCTGACACAGCACTTATATACCGGTGTGGTCACCGTCGGTATTACAGTATACAGCAGCCAAGATAAAGTAGTGCCACACCTAAAATAGTTCTCTTAAAGGTGGACGGTTACATACAATAGTTCTCTTAAAGGTAGAACAGTTACATACACTACAATCCTCCCTTTTTAGCTTACAACATACTTATTCCCCATTAACATAACATCATAACATATATACAACTTATGCAAAACAGTTCACAGATTCAGTCTCTCTGGAGGCTTCCTGACTCTGTCCGGATAACGCCTCGGTGGTGTAGTAGTTTTCGGCGGGGTAGTAGGTTCTTCTGGCAAGGTCGATTCGGCTTGAAGGACAGTGTCAGGTTCATCTGATTCTAGTATTACCAGATCGGAGGTAGGTGCTCTGGGTATCTCTGCTTCAACATTAGCCGTGTAAGGTTGTGGAGTAGGTTGGTCCTTTGTGGATGACCCTATGATCTGGTCAACATGTCGCCTTATGATGCTGTCACCAATGTCCACGGTATACATCAGCGGCCCTAGCCTTTTCCCAATAGTTCCAGGCTGCCATTTCTCGGTACGGTAGTCCCGGGCCAAAACTTGTTGACCTATCTGAAAGGATCTAGTTGGCCTTTCATTCATGCCCTGAAATTGCCGGTTCTCTACGTCCCATCTGACGTTTGGCTTAATCAAATCCAGCCGGCATCTTAGTCTTCTATTGAAAAACATCATGGCGGGAGTTTGGTTTGTGACCGCATGTGTTGCATTCCTGTACGCCAACAAGAAGTTATCTACCTTATGTTGTAGGTTGATGTCTTCATTACCCATGGCCTTTATGGCCTTCTTGAAGGTCTGGACAAACCTTTCAGCTAATCCATTGGTGGCGGGATGGTATGGGGCTGACGTGTAGTGCTTGACCCCATTCCTTTTTAAGAACTTCCTGAATTCTTCGGACACAAATTGCGGTCCATTATCAGAACAGATCTGTTCCGGCAGCCCATTC
This sequence comes from Somniosus microcephalus, assembly GCF_052327205.1. Classification (NCBI taxonomy): domain Eukaryota; kingdom Metazoa; phylum Chordata; class Chondrichthyes; order Squaliformes; family Somniosidae; genus Somniosus; species Somniosus microcephalus. Next base: position 24,769,410 of record NC_141002.1, on the reverse strand, counting down.
CTGGCAAATATGGTCCGTAATACTGTGATGGTTTTTTCCGTGGTGGTGGAGGACATCTTTATTACCTCCGGCCACTTGGAGTGTGCATCCACCGCGATTAGAAACATTGAGTCCATAAATGGACCAGCAAAGTCGACGTGTACCCTTTGCCAAGGAGATGAGGGCCACTCCCATGGATGCAGAGGAGCTTGTGGTGGCGCGTTTTGGACCTTCTGGCATCCTAGACAGCTCTTGGTTATTTCTTCGATGTCTCCATCAATACCTGGCCACCACACAAACGCTCTTGCTAGGTTCTTCATTTTCACTCCACCCAGATGCCCCTCGTGAAGCTCCTTTAGCACCTTATGCTGAAGTTTGGGTGGAATCACCACTCTAGATCCACACATCAAGGTTCCTCAGCACACTGACAGCTGTTCTTTTCTTTGCGAAAATGCGGGCAGCGTTGGTTCGCCATGTGCTGGCCATCCCTCAACCGTTAAATCGTAGACTCGTGAGAGAGTCGGATCATTTCTTGTTTCATTTTCGATCATCGAATTTGTTACTGGTAGACATTCCACTATGGATGAGTGGAACATCTCTACCGGGTCCACTGTAGCCGCCTCTTCTACTACTGGCAACGGTAGGCGCGATAACCCATCAGCATTTCCATGCTGTTTGGACCTTTTGTATTCGATGTCATATTGGTGTGCCCCAAGTAACACGGGCCACCTCTGTAGCCTTTGCACTGTCATAGTGGAAACGGCCTTGTTAGGGTTGAATATGGACACCAACGGCTGGTGGTCTGTCAGTAATGTGAACTTCTTGCCCTGCAGGTAATGATTGAATTTCTTTACTCCCCACACAAGGCTGAGGGCCTCCCTATCTATCTGAGCATAATTTCGCTCAGCGGAGGTCAATGATCGGGACGCAAATGCGACTGGCCTTTCCGAGCCATTTGGTAACTTGTGTGAAAGTACTGCTCCAATTCCATAAGGGGAAGCATCACAAGCTAGATGAAGAGGTAACGTTGGGTTGAAATGAGCCAACACTTCCTCAGAGGTAATCAACGCCTTGCTTCTGCGAAAGGCCTTCTTACAGTCCTCGCTCCACTTCCATGGTACTTCTTTCCGCAACAGAGCATTCAGCGGATGCAGCACCGTGGATAGATTTGGCAGAAACTTGTGGTAATAATTAATCAACCCCAGAAACGATCTCAACTGTGATACATTTTCCGGAGCGGGGGCCTTCACGACAGTTTCTATCTTGTCAGGTGACTTGTGCAGCCCCTCTTGGTCAATGACATGACCGCAGTACGAGATCCGTTTCTGGAAGAACTCACATTTCTGGCGATTAACTCGAAGGCCATATTCCTTCAACCTGGTGAGCACCAGTTTCAAATTTGCGAGGTGTTCCTCCTCGTCCTCTCCTGTAATCAGGATATCGTCCAAGTAACACTGAGTGCTTGGAATCCCCTGTAAGACCTGCTCCATGGCCCTCTGCCAAATTGCTGGAGCCGAAGCTACTCCAAAAACCAGTCTATTATAACGATACAAGCCTCTGTGTGTGTTGATTGTGAGATACTGGCGTGACTCTTCCTCGACTTCCATTCGTAAGTATGCTTGTGCCAGGTCTATCTTGGTGAAGTGTTTCCCGCCAGACAATGAAGCAAAGATATCCTCAATCCGCGGAAGCGGGTATTGTACCGTGTGAAGCACCGGATTAACTGTGATCTTGAAGTCTCCGCAGATGCGGACCTTTCCCGGTCCCCCTGGCTTGTTACTTGATGAAGACTTCATGACGGGAACAATGGGCGTGGCCCACTCACTCCAGTCCACCTTAGACAGTACCCCTGAACGTTCAAGCTCTTCCAGTTCTGCCTCCACAGCAGGTCGTATCGCGTAAGGTACCGATCTGGCTTTGAAAAATTTTGGGCTTGCATGTTCTGCAATCTTGATTTTTGCCTTAATTCCTCTCAGTGTTCCCAGTCCTTGCTGAAATACCTCTTTAGCTTCGTCCAATATTCTGGACAACCGTTCAGGTTTGACATCTTCCTTTCCGGAATCTACCGTCATTGTGTTTAGTGAGTGCCAGCCTATCTTTATTTTCCTGATCCACTCCCGTCCCAGAAGTGGTGGACCTCCCTCGGGTAGCACATACATGTCCATTCCTCGGTGATCTTTGCCCTTGTGTCTCACCTTGACTTTTATCTTTCCGATGGGGTATACTTTATGCCCCGTGTATGTCTGCAATACTATCTCAGTATCCCGTAGGGGAATATGTTTGAACAACTTTTTGTAATCTTGCTTATTCATGACCGTCAACGCCGATCCAGTGTCCACTTCCATTTTCACTTGGACTTTTGCAATCTGTAGTGTGACCCAGATAGTTTGTTGGTCAGCTTCTTTACTCACATTGTGAATCCTCAGACTACCCAGTTCCTTGCTGTTGGAGTCTGAATCCGAATTCTGTTCATCTGTACTCTTCCCAGTCACCTTATGTACCTTTCTGTACTTCTTCTGCGGTGACTTATTATTGCTGGTCTTCTTTCCTGACCGGCATACTTTAGCTATGTGACCAGGCTTGCCACATTTCCTACATTCCTGGTTTTTAAACCAGCATTGGTTCTGATCGTGTGTTGTCTTCCCACAACGATAACATTTCGTTGTACCCGAAGTCATTTGATCCATACTGAGTACCGCTGTCTTCCGCTGCATTTCCGCCGTGCCTCTCGCTGCGGCTTCGTGCGATGCTGCAATAAGGACAGCCTTCTCAAGTGTAAGATCGTTCTCTTCGAGCAGTCGTTTTTGTATTCCTTCCTTCGACATTCCGCACACGAACTTGTCTCTCAGTGCCTCTGACAGATTTACCCCAAACTGGCAGTATTTTGCTAGTCTACGCAGTTCAACCAGGTACTCTGCGTTGCTTTCCTCTTTTAGTTGCGTTCTCACGTAAAATTTAGATCGTTCCGCTAACATCAGCGGTGCGGGGTTCAAATGATCCTGCAGGACAGCAACAATATAAGCGAAAGACTGATCCGTCGGTTTAGCTGGTGATAGAAGATGCTTCAATAACCCGTATGTCTTCGCACCCATTGAGTTTAGTAAGGTTAGAGCTTTGTCATAATTTGCTATCTTATTGACCTTACAATATATCTCGATGCGTTCTACATACGTGGCCCAATCTTCCACATCGGAATCGAAACCGTTGATGTTACTACGCTTAGGCATCTTCACCCTCTTCCTGAGAAACAACAACGAAATATTTCTTTAACTTTTTTTTTTCCAAAATGGCGGTTTCCCGCGCTTGTCTTCTTTCCCCGCCCACTTTCAAAATGGCGGCTTCCCGCGTTTCTTCCCCTGGCGGGAGGGGTAAGCTTTTCCCTCGGGCGACGACCGCTGGCTTTCGGGGTTCGCAGCCTGCGCGTCGGCTTCAGTGCGTTCCTTGTTCCCTTTTCTCGGCAGGGCAACCGGCGCTGGGTACAACCCGTTGACGGCGAACAGTTTCAGCCGCTGGGCTGGATCTCGCTCAGTCTCCCTCGCTCGGGCTCTGTCTCTCCCGCTCGCTCGGGCTCTGTCTCTCCCTCAGCGGCTTCCAATCACGCCTCCCAGCCCTCTCGCAGTCCGGTGCTTTCCTCCCCGGCTGCGGCTGAGTTCTCCGCGATTTATTTATTTTTATATCTTCCCGCGCCTTACGATCCCGGTCGCAGCGCTTCGTGGCCTCGGTCGCTGCCCGGCCTTTTTCGCCGGTCGCGGTCTAGCTGTCTCACGACGCCGTTGCGTCTCCCAGCCAGCTTGTACCGCGTCTTCCGTGCTCCACGCTGCCCCAGTCTCAGCGCCTCTGGGCCCGACTTCTGTCCGGCTCTTTTCCCCCCGACCGTGGTCGAGTTCACCGCCCTTATCCTCCGTTTATTTTTTTATTTTCCCTTTACTCACAGTCACCGTGGCCGACTTGCTTCTCGTGCTGATCGGCTCACTCACCACCGTGGCAGAAGGGACAATCAGTGCCTGTTGCTGATGGAAAGCTTCGTGTCTGAATTCTTCTTTCTTCCTTGCTCTGCAGACTCGAGTTTTCTCTCAGCAGAACGACGAGGGCGGGTGCCTCTTCTCGACGCTCGTTAACTGCTTCGGAAGTATTGTTGCCGCAGGGTAAGATCGAACTCGTCGCCACTGTAAAGTCTGTAGGTATTATGGCGAATTAATACACAGACTACAAGAGTAACTTTAACAGGACTTTACTATTCGAAGGTCAGGGCGAATCTGCCCAATAAATCCTGACACAGCACTTATATACCGGTGTGGTCACCGTCGGTATTACAGTATACAGCAGCCAAGATAAAGTAGTGCCGCACCTAAAATAGTTCTCTTAAAGGTGGACGGTTACATACACTACAGGCTCCAAATTGCAGAGGAGGTGAACAGCAGGTATGTGTTCAGGAGGACCTGGGTGCAGTACCGGAAATGTTACAATGATCTCATTAGATCAGGAAAGGTAAGTACAAAGCAACACTCAACCTCATCCTGCTGCTCCTCTCATCACATCCCCATTACTCTGCCTACCCAACCCTGCTCCTGTACATCCTTACTCACACCAACATATCTTTCACGTCCACCCATCCCTCTCTCTCTATCTACATTATGACATCCCCATCTTACCAGCCACCCCTCACACTCACCATCATCCTAATGCAATCATACCAACTAACAACACACAAGGAGGCTCCTTTGCATTGCCACCCCAATCCATCATAGTCTCCCTCTAAAGATGTAACCCATCCATTCCTTACACTCATTCCATCACTCTCACTCAACCTTCTCTTCTTTCCCTCCTTGCCAGAAAAGAGAGCACACAATAAGAGTCATAGGGGGAAAAATGTGGTGGCTTTGCGCCTCCCGTTAGGGTGCTAATGGGGCGCAAAGCAACTAGCGCCCGGGCGCAGCGATGTTTGTGCCGCTTGCGAAATTGACCAAAGTTTTTGCAGTGGCGCTAAACTCTACTGCCACGATCTCCTGCTCCCGCAGACCGTGACGTCAGTTGAGCGTGCAACGCCCCGGACTGGACATTGAATGGCGCCCCCTTCCTTTCTGCCTGCCGCAAGCAACGACAGGGAGAGTGGAACGTTTTGCAGTCAGGAAGGGCTGGGGGAGCACTGTTTAAAGGCGCCCTCTTCCTGCCTTTTTTTGCGGGAGACATTTTTTGCACCACTCATTCTGAGAGAGAGAGAGAGAGATTCTGAGAGAGAGTGAGAGAGAGACTTCTGTAGAGAGTCAATGCTGTGTGAAGTAGTTTTGGTTACTGAGCAGCACTTTGCAGGTTCTTTTGGATTTGACCTTCATTGCTTCGATTGTCAAGAGACTATAGGGGCTGCACTGATTCGGGGCGCTGTCCTGCGCCTGCAGAATCGGAGGCATCAGAGACACAGAGAGAGAGTGGCAATCATGGCCAGAGAGAAGAGGGCCAACAGGCCTCTACACAGGAGACCTTACCCTCCCAGGGTATTCCGGGAACAATTCTCCTACCTTCATTTGTCTGAGGAGCAGTGTTTGCACAGGCTGCACTTCAGCAAGGAGGTGGTCACTGAACTCTGCCATCTGCTGCAGCCAGATCTGCAGCCTCAACTGAGGACCAGGACATCTCTGTTGGTGGCAGTGAAGGTCACAGTAGCTCTGAATTTTTATGCCACCGGCTCCTTTCAAGCAGCTACTGGGGACATCGCCAATATCTCCCAGTTCACGGTCCATTGCTGTATCCAGGAGGTGACAAATACCCTCTATAAAAGGAGACGCCAGTACATCTCTTTCCTGATGACCCGGGCCAAACAGCATGAACGCGCATTGGGATTTGCGAGGATAGCGGGCTTCCCCATGGTGCAGGGCGCCATTGACTGCACGCATGTGGCATTGCGGACACCGCATGCGAATGCAGAGGTTTTCCGAAACCGCAAGGGGTTCCACTCCTTAAATGTCTAGTTGGTCTGTGACCACAGACAACTGATACTCGCTGTCAATGCCCGCTATCCTGGCAGCAGCCACAATGCTTTCATCCTGCACCAGACTGCTGTGGCAGAACTTTTCCAGGCACTGCATCAGCCAAGTGGTTGGCTCCTCGGGGACAAGGGTTATCCACTCTGCACCTGGCTGATGACACCACTCCGTAACCCCAACATCCCTGCCGAGCTGCGGTACAATGAGAGCCAAATTGCCACCAGGAACATTATTGAGCAGACGATCGGCGTGCTCACGCAACAGTTCCGCTGTCTGGACCACTCAGGAGGAGCTCTGCAGTACTCTCCTGAGCGAGTCTCCCTCTTCATAGTTGTTTGCTGCATTCTTCATAACCTTGCAATCCTCAGGACCCAGCCAATGCCACCAGGCATTGGTGCACCGGAGGAGGAGGAGAAGGAAGAGGAGGAGGATGATCAGCAGCAGCATGAAGGCAGGAGGGAGGCCCACAATGTTGAAACTGCAAGGGCCGTCCATCAATGGCTGATAACAAGCCGCTTCTAGGCCCCTACTCAGAAGATGGCTTCTGGCATGGAGAACAACATGATGGAAAGTAGCCCGCAACCCCTATAGCTGGTCAAGGCAACAATGATTCCAAAGGCCAAACATGTACATCTTGAAAAAAACAACTTTTTTATTTTACAAACTCTGCGTGTGTCATTTATTCATGACAAACTAATAGAAGCAAACACAGCAAATAATGAATTAACATAACTGGTTCTCTCAACCTGGAGATAATGGCCAAAACACTAAACAAAAGTTATCAGATGAACCTCGCCCTTTAATAAAAACATTCCCAACATTTCTTGAGACCTCCTACTGTTTGCCCTTCGAGGGTGATCACCATCCCTTGCACACGTCCCCCCTTCCCACCCTACTGCTCCTCCATAATGGGACCCCAGTGGCTGCAGCAAGGCTGGTGGAAGGCTGCTAAATGTCAGAACCTGAGACTACAGATGCCCTTGAAGGACGCCCTCGACCAGCTCTGGGCCTGGAGGCCCTGGCTGCAGACTGCACCAACTCTGCATGGGCGGCAGCAGTCTGGGCTGCAGGCAGTGGCAAGTGCAATGGGGAAGTGACAGTGGTGGGAGCAGGAATGCTGTCATTCTGAGAGAGGACAGCAACTCCCTGCTCGACTGACACACTGACACTCCCACAGGGCAGCACCTCAGCATCTGGAGCAATCTGCTGGAGCACAGACTGCTGGCCTGCTGCGGCGCAGTGAGAGCCCCGGGGTAATGTGGCCGAACCAGCGACGATGGCAGCAGTCAGTGCTTGTGTGGCCTCAATCTGAGTCTGCATGAGAGCAGTCTGAGATGGGATTATGGCAGCCAGTGACTGAATTTCAGCACTAAGCTTTAACGTTGCATCTGCCTGTGCTACAGTGAAGTGCTCCACACTCCTTGCCAGTGCATCAATGCTTTCAGGCACCCTTCCCACTGCACCCATGAGCTGAGTGCATGTTCACCGCCTGGGTGTTCATTTCAGCGATGAGCCGCTCCTCTTCTGCGTCCAGTGCAGCAGGACTCGCTGGCCTACTCTCCCTCCGGGGAGAAGGCTTACGAGCTTCCCTACCCCAGTTTATTTTCCTCAAATGCCTACCCAGTCTCCCCTTGAAAACATTGAGTGTGTCCACTTCCACCACTTCCGTCGGCAGCGAATTCCAGGTCCTCACCACTCGCTGTGTAAGAAAGATTTTCCTCACATCCCCCCTGTATCTCTTGCCCAAAACCATAAATCTGTGTCCCCTAGTCCTTGTACCATCAACTAGTGGGAACAGCCTTGCCCCATCTAGACTAACCAAACCCATCATAATCTTGTATACCTCTATCAAATCACCCCTCAACCTCCTTTGCTCAAATGAAAACACATCCAGCTTCTCCAACCTGTCCTTGTAGCTAAGATCCCCTATCCCTGGAACCATTCTGGTAAATCTCCTCTGCACCCTCTCAAGGGCCTTCACATCCTTCCTAAAGTGTGGTGACCAGAACTGGACGCAATACTCCAGTTGTGGCCTAACCAGCGCTTTATAAAGGTTCAGCATAACTTCTCTACTTTTCTACTCAATACCTCTATTTATGAAGCCCAAGATCCCATATGCTTTGTTAACCACTCCCTCAATATGTCCTGCCACCTTCAGGGACCTACGCACTTTAACTCCCAGGTCCCTCTGTCCCTGCACACTCTTTAAAACTGAGGGACAGGGAGAGAACTGGAGGTGGCCCTCCATCATTTGCCACCTTCACAACAGCAGAGGAGGTTGCCTTAGAAGTATCGGGAGGTGGGAGATGGACAGAGGGGGACATCTCAGCAACCTGGTGACAGAATTACATATCATACAGCTACATGGCATACATCAGTCATTCAGATGGGGACTGATGTCATCAGCCACTGAATGGTCATCATGTACATAATGGTATGTGCACCCATTCTTCATATGGCATATCTAACTCATCTCTTTACTCCCCCACAGGTCTTTCAAGAGCACCCCCCCACCCGCCCCACTGTCCAGGAGGAAGAGGAAGACGTCTCCTCAGAGCAGCCTCCAGCCTTTGTGGGCGCAGCATTACCAGACATAAGCGCACCTAGCACCAACGCAGAGATGCACACTTCGGTGGGTCCCACGCGAGATTGAATAATGTTGTCACCTGTTCAGAGACAGTAGTGGAGACTCCTCGCCGGAGAGTGCAGGACACTCCCAGGTCTGCTCAGCTCCATGCAGACGCTGAGCCTTGGGGGCCATCCAGAAAGAGGTTGATCTTGGAGGTACAGGAAGAAGTGCAGGAGGCTCTGACAAGTTTTGCGACCGCGATGTCTGCAAATGTTCAGAGAATGGAGAAGTCCATCTCCAACATGAGCACCACCGTGTCGCAGGCGATCGTGACTGTAGGCTCTTCCATGGATAGGATGGCCACCTGCATGGAGCAGCTAATGCACCACTCACAGGAGCACATGGTCTGTATGGAGAATAGGTGGCTATCTATGGTGAATAGATGACAGAAGCTATAAACTTCCTGTCTAGGCGGGATGACAGCGTAGACGTGGGCCCTCATGGCCCCACTGATGTGCAGCAAGGTGCTCTCCAGCTCCTTGCTAGCAGGGAAGTGCAGGTGGCCCATGAGAGGGATGACGGTGAGAGGGGACATGGAAGTGGGGGCTCCTCTCAAAACGCTTCCATTTCTCCCCCATTGCCACCCCCTCAGTCAGAGCCCCAGATGCCTCCTCAGACAGTGATGGCTATGTCTGTCCCTGCACAGTCGCAGGAGGAGCAGACTTTGGCAGGGCCATCACAGGCTCCAAAACCCAGAGGACGTCCACCAAAAGTGTCTAAGCAGTCGCAGCAGGGAAGTGAGCAGGCTGCCTCTACCTCTGCTGAAGCCACGGGGATAAGCACCTGGTAGAAGCACGCGGAAGAGAAAGATAACACACAAGTAAATTCACAAGGGTAGTTACTTGGGTGCTTTATTCAATGTTAATGTGAAGTTTCTGTTAACGTGATGTCAACCATAAAAATCTTTATTTTCACCACTTTCTGGTCTTGGACACATTTGTGTGCACCTTTGGAAGTGGCTTAGTGAGTTGGAGTGAATGGGCAGACATAACGGCACCTCCAGTAATGGTGGTCAGTGTGAAAGGAATGGCTTGCTCATTGTAGGGATGCTTTATGGTGTTGCTGTGGGGTCGTGCCAACCTGGCACAGCATGTGGCAGCCATATGGGTGTACTGCGTAAAATTAACTAAATCTGGCCATGATGAGGCCATCCCTGGCCTCCCGGGCAGCAATGTGCTCGGGTGCTGGTGGGATCTGGACCGCAGCTTCCTCCAGCTCCTCCTCCTCCTCCTCCTCATCTTCCAGCTGATGCACCTCCTGCTCCTCCTCCTCTGAAGAGGCTGTGCACTCAGAGCCTTGCTCCTCATGCAGCGCTAATGCTCGCTGCTGTGCTATGTTGTGCAGGGTGCAGCAGACCACGACGATTCTGGGGACCCTGGATGGTGAGTCCTGAAGGGCTCCTCCAGATCTGTCAAGGCATCTAAAGTGCATTTTGAGCATGCCTATTGTCTGCTTGATGTGCCAAATAACCGCCTGAATCCATGAGGTTGAAACTTAAAACTAAAGGCTTTTATTAAGTAAGAATCATGGCATCAAATTAACACAGGGCAACCATCATTCATCACCAACCCAGCCCTTATGAGTAAAACCCAGCTCTTATAAATAAGACTCACACCAATCAGGAGGATCCATAAAGGCAGAGCTAGGGAAGAACATTAGTGGTTACACCTGTAAAACATTACAGACATTAACAAGTACAACAACAGACAATCCAGAACACAGAGTTATTTCATCACACTGCTCTATGTCATATCTGGTGGAAATGTGGCTTTCATTATATCTTTTATAGTACATTTCATGCTGTCATCTAATCAGCTGGAGTAATGGCCACTCAACTCCCGCCTCAGGCTGTCAGACGTGGTTCCCGAGCTGTGTGAATCCCGTGGGCAGCCAGAGAAATTTGAAAGGTCGACTGAAAAAGGCACTTAAGGGTTTCACAACAAGGTGATAATGATTTGAATTAGGTCGCCGCCTCTGCTGTTCGGGTTGCTGCTGCACCAGCAAATGCGCCTGAGGAAAGCGCGTGGAGGCAGGATGACGGTGGGTTCCCGACCCACTCCAACTTATTTCAAATTTCCCATCTGACCCGCCTCCAATCATGCCTGCACGAACCCCAGAAAATTCCGGCCAAGGTATCTGTCATCCTGTTTAAGGCGGCAGCCATGTTGCCATCCAAAGTCTGCATGGCTGTGGTCATGGCCTGCATGGACTCAATTGAGAGTCAGGCTTGAAGCTCCATGGAGGCGGCCACTCTCTCCCTGGTAGACATTCTCACAATTACTTGCACCATCAATCCACTGTTGATCAAGTTGGACTCCTCAATCCTCTCCACTATTGTGAAGTGTGCATGGCAGTACCTCAAGTTGCTCTAGCATTCTCCTTCTCAATGATAGCCCCCGGGGCTCAGCATCTGTGTCCAACTGAACAGAGCTTGGAGCGGATTGCGCCTGCCGACACGGACTCTCCACTGCTGTTCCTGCCACCAGTGTCTGCTTGTGCTCACTTGTGAGGTGTGACTCACCAGGTGAAAACCCAACTAACTCTAACCGAACCCACCGAAGTGTGTGTATTTACACTGGTGCATGGCTGTATGCCTGGTGAACGTGCACCCTTAGACGGAATTAGGTCCTCTGAGGAATTGTCCTCATGCATGTCCAGCAACACTTGTTGTATATGTGAAGGCCCTGGAAGACAAAAGAAAGGGATATGAATTAGTCGTGGCAAAGTAATGATCTTGAAAATCACCATATTCAGTCTTCTCATAGTTCAGTCATTGATGAAAAAAGTTAATATGTGTGTCAGAGGTATTTGTAATTCTGTCACCAGCTATCTGCAAGTCCCCTTTCTGTCCATTTCCAATTGAGAGAGACACAGATGTGCCACTTATCTCCATAGCAACCTCCTCTGCATCTGTGAGCTGGACTATTTGTGGCGGCCCACCTCCAGTCCTCTCCCTCCCCCTTGCGTTTTGCACTCTCGTCTCCTACTAGGGGAGAAAAAACAAACCTGTGAGTGACTGAAAGTGAGGTATACTCCCGATGGATGCACTGCATTTGGTAAGGGTGACTATCAGACAGATGCATTACATTGCATAAGGATTGGGGTGAGTGGCAAGGGTGGATGGATAAACGGATTGATGAAGTGATAGAAAGTGAAGACTGGGAGCTGCCGAAAGTTGAGTGGGTGTGAGGACTGATCTGATGGAAAATGCTTAGTAAGACAGAGTGAAAGGGGGCAGGGGGCTTAAGCCACAGGATGTAGGTGAATCAGCAAATGTATTCATTTTTCCAGACCTGGTAGGCCATTAAACTGCTTTCCGCACTGCATCCAAGACCGGGCCACAATGCTCCTGCTGCTGACCTCCTCAGCTACTTTCAACCATGCCTTCCTGGTGAGTCGCAGGTTTCTTCCACCCATTGCTGGGGGAAAGTATGCTCCTCCTGCTCCTGACTGCACCCAGCAGTAATTCCAGGGATGCACCATATACATCTGGGTGCTGCCCCTGCTCTCTGTGCATCCATCCTAAATATCGTCTGGCTCCTTCAAATTACATTTCTACATTGTCCCTTTAAATAGAGATGAGATCACATGTTGCCTGCTGCTCAGCTTGGAGAGGAGAAACCCGGAAGTCAAAATTTATTGCCTCAGTCAAACTGGAATTAGAGAATCTGAGGCGCTGACTTGACTTCTGGGTTTCGCACACACAATTCCATCCCCCCACTCAGAAGCCGCCTTCACATTAATGTCATGGCTCAGTTTCTTCAGGTCTCACTCCCCATTCACAATCGCACATGTCTGCTTTGAATGTAGTTTACTGAATAGTGCTCTGGCGCAACAACCTTGGCTAACCTAGTGCAGCCCAAGAGCGAAACCTTGGAATCCATTATAGAAACTGAAGAGGGAAGCAGTGTGACATCAATACATACATGGGCCCTCTGTGGCTTCTTTCACTTTGTTGGAACTTTTCTTGTTTTTCTTACTGACATGACTATTTAAGCTGCAAATACACCATCCTTCTTTCTGCATTCCCAATGCACTATAACTCATTCTTTCCCAGGACCTCTAAACTATGAAACTCTCCATAGTTTTGCCCACCTACTTAGTCTGTCTATGTCCCTTTGTAACTTCTTGCTCCCATCAACACAACTTACTGTGCCTCCTAATATTGGAGGCTCACTTCCACCTCTGGATCTGGATCCCAGCAGAAATTGCAGCCTTTAGGTCAGTGATAACTGAAGGGGAAAAAAAGAGCCATTTAAAAAAAAAATCACTCAATACCAAATGCACACATTAAAGGGACCAGCCCTGCCAGTGCGATGATTGATTCCATTTCCAGACAGGAAGAATCAAGGAAAACATAGTTGCCAAAATGCAAATCAAATAAAGACTTATACTGTAATGGAGTACAGAACCAACTTGATCATTCATCATGGCCATTAGTGGACAAGGAGAACCTGTGCAGGACATCCTTTTGAAATTTAAGACAATTTTAATGTGTTAATACCAATTTATTAGCCACACAAACCAAGTTTATTCATCTAAATCAATAAGTAGATTACTTAATTCTTGCAATCCTATTGGGCAAGCTGAGATTTTAGTATTTAAAAAAAAACGAGGTGAATTTTCTTCTTTGTTAAAACTATAGAAGAGATTATGCACTGATGGCTCAATGAGCTTAAACCAGCAAGTAGCTCGCCACACTGACCAGAAAGGTTCCAGGTCTAGTCCCCTGGAATATGTGGTGTTAGTTTATCTCGGTCGAAGTGGCAGTACGGGACCTACAACTGGCCTTGGCAAGCCTAAGTTAGAGAGAAGAGAAATGAGGCTCAGTTCCAGCTCCTAACTGCAATCCAGTGACTCCTCCTGGAAGTACGTGTGTGTGGATGACAGATGACCACAGGATCTGACTTGTCTGCTGTGTCCTCCTCCAGACACACATTGTCACACATGACTACATGGCCACTTGAGCAAAGTCCTAGAAAGCAGCCAGAGAACCAACAAATACTCCATGCCTTCAGGAAGCAGAGTGCAGGAGAAAACCTGGTAGAAAAAAAATCCCATTGAAAACTTTTCACAGGAAGGTCCTTTTCCAGCTGCCCCACAGAAAGAATGGTTGTAAGTAGCGTTATTTAATACTTGCCACTACTGAATTAATTAGTGAACTCGAATGAATAGACCATAAAGTTTTAAATGATGAATTAATTTCAATCCCCAGCTACATTAAACTCGAGTACTCAGCGGAAAGCACATTCCTCCAGCTCTGCTATCTTGAATCAAAACCATGACTTAAATAGAAAGAAATTCCTATAATAGCAAGAAATGCAACTGCTACATATATATCTCAAATTACATCTGGAAACTGCTAGGAACGTATTTGCAAGTAGGTACAAATATGTATCATGGCAAAAAACACTTCAATGATTAGTCGTCATGAAAACTGGAGGGAAAAATGGCACCTCAGCACACTGTTGCTACACTATTACAGGTTTAGTGTCCCGAATCCGGCAACCTTGGGGCCGAGGCCGAGCCGGTTTTCGGGTTTTTACAGACTCGGAACGTGTTTCTGATGTCCGAAGTCCGGAAACGCCCGAGACCAGGTTGCGATATTTCCGGACTTCGGACATCAGAAACACGTGCCGAGTCTATTCCATTCTCCCAGTTTCTCCATCTCCACCGCATCTGCTCCGACGATGCCACCTTCCACACCAGTGCTTCCGACGTGTCTTCCTTTTTTCTCAACCGAAGATTCCCCTCTAGCGTGGTTGACACGGCCCTCGACCGTGTCCGTTCTATCTCCCGCACTTCTGCCCTCACCCCTACCCCTCCCTCCCGGAACCACGATAGGGTTCCCCTTGTCCTCACCTTTCACCCCACCAGCCTCCACATTCAACGGATCATCCTCCGCCATTTCCGCCACCTCCAACGTGATCCCACCACCAAACGCAACTTCCCCTCCCCTCCCCTTTCAGCATTCCATAGGGACCGCTCCCTCCGAGACACTCTAGTCCACTCCTCTCTCACCCCCAGAACCCCTTCCCCTTCGCCCAGCACCTTCCCGTGCAAGCGCAGGAGATGCAACACCTGCCCTTATACCTCCCCCCGTCCCACTGTCCAGGGCCCCAAACACCCCTTCCAGGTGAAACAGCGATTTACTTGTACTTCTTGCAATCTAGTATACTGTATTCGCTGCTCACGATGTGGTCTCCTCTACATCGGGGAGACCAAACGCAGATTGAGTGACCGCTTTGCAGAACACCTCCGTTCAGTCCGTAAGGGTGACCCCGAGCTTCCGGTCGCCTGTCATTTTAATTCACTGCCCCATTCCCAGTCAGACCTCACCGTACTCGGGCTCTTGCATTGTTCCATGGAAACCCAGTGTAAGCTCGAGGAACAGCACCTCATCTTCCGATTAGGCACTTTACAGCCTTCCGGACTCAATATCAAGTTCAACAATTTCAGATCATAACCTCGGCCCCTATTACATTTTTACATATATTTTTTATCCATACCTTTGTTTTGGCCCTTCCCCCTTTTTTTCTCTCCCACATGGCAGCTGTCTCTCATTCTGCCAGCGCATGTCACACCTAATCTAGAGCCGTCTTTTGTCTCCACTAGTCCTATCACCATCTCGTCTCGTTTTGAATACCTCTTAATGTCTCTTCACTTCTCTTTTGTTCTCTCATCCCCATTTCCCAGCCCCCAAACTGGCCTTTTAATCTGTTTCATTTCCTGTGCTTTTTCCGTCTTGATGAAGGGTTTTGACCTGAAACGTTGACTCTATTTCTCTCTCCACGGATGTTGCCTGGCCTGCTGAGTTTTTCCAGCATTTTCTGTTGTTATTTCGGAAATGCCTGGGCCCAGGTTGCGTTTTTGGTAAGCCTCCCTCAGGATGTCCGGATTCCGGAACATTTTACGGATTCCGGACACCCGCCACCAATCATCACAGAGTCCGGATTCCGGAACTCCGGATTTGGGACGCTCAACCTGTATTACTATTATACACAACCACTACTTAAAAATACACAAAAAGCCCACCTTCATGCATACTGAAAAAATATTGCTGTCCTTCAACCTCCTTTTCCTCCAATTTTCTCCCCTTCCCTCTATGGGCATTGACTTCTTGTTGGGGAATGGCTCCAAGGGCACCATGCACTCTCCATCCAACTAGTCATTCTTCATGTAACTGTTTCTGGGTTGCTAAACAATCAAGATGGCATCATAGCTGAGTGCATCCAATGTACACACCTGTACACTTACACCAGGGGGTCGCTCCTTCGCAGTCAGGAGCAGGAGCCTTGGCTGATCGCCCTTCATAAAGTGGGGGGGGGGGACAGAAAGGACAATTATACTGCCCTAATGCTGCTCAAGGTGAGATCAGACAAGTCAGCACATACTGAAGGTTGAACCTCTAACTTTCTTAGCCTATATAGCTCAAGTACTCACTTAACAAGTTGAGCGAACAGGGACCTTCACCCTGAAAATTCAATGGTCAAATCTACAGTGATTTTCTTTAGTCATTATCCAACACCATCAGTGATTTTACAAGGGAAATCGGAGTCAAAAATTTACAAACCCGATTCAGAGGGCTGCAGTAATACTTTTTATTTTAGGTTTAAACAGTATCTTGAACAAATTTGCAATTTAGGTTTAAAGATTGCTGCAACTCTTTGAATACAAAGGAACATATATATTCATAGAATAACAACAGAAAATGCTGGAAACACTCAGCAGGCCAGGCAGCATCCGTGGAGAGAGAAACAGAGTTAACGGCGGCGATTTTCCCATTGGAGGCGGGTTTCGGTTTGGGCAGTTTCCGAACCGGCCTCCACTGCCAAGTGTATAAAAGTTGCGATTTTCCCCCAATTGGTCAATTAATTTCAGAGGTGTGGGTTCCCCTGGGCCAATTAGTCTCTTGGGACTAAAACTCGCCTCTGCTGACGTCACTTATCCAGCTTCATTTAAGGGCTGCTTGCTGCCTTGGCTCATTCCACTGGTTTTTGGTCGATGCTGCACCACCTCCAAACTTTCACCACAGAGAAGAATGGCCAGCTCCAAGGCAAGGGCCTCCCCGAGGTTCTCGGATGAGGCGCTGGGTATCCTGGTTGAGGGGGCGAGAGCTAGCAGGGACGTGCTCTTCCCCTCATCTAGGAGGAAGAGGCCTCCCAAAGAAACCAAGGCTGTGTGGGTCCAGGTGGTAAGGGATATCACCTCCAGATCAGTGTGCAGCAGAACATGGCTGCAGTGCCGTAAAAGGTTCAATGACCGTGTAAGATCAGGCAAAGTGAGTATACCTTCAGCTTGACCCTCCTTCTGCTCCCCTTCTCCTCTCATCACCAGCACTCTGCATTGTCAACCTCCTCCTCCACATCCCACTTTACCCTTACAGCCCTTGCACCCTTCACCATCCCTCTCACTCTATGAACCCAATCACTTCACTATTCGACTATGCTGCCCTCACATTCCCTTTCAGTGTTATGCAATGACAATGACTAACAACACACAGGGAGGGCCCTTGGACATGGAACCTCACTCCATCTTTGTCTCCTTCTAAGCACCTATGCTCTGGACTCTCTACACTCACTCGATCATTCTCACTCCAACTCCACTTGTCTCCCTCACTGCAGGAAAAGAGAGCCCACAATAGAAGGGAAAGGGCGAAGACAGGAGGAGGGCCGCCTTCCCTAGCCCATCTCACCCAGGCTGAAGAGGCGGCCCTGGACATCGCCGGCGCAGAGGTGGAGGTGGATGTGATGGACGGACAGACGGGCGATGCAGACCAAGCTGGTGACAGAATAGTTTTGCGTCTCTCTCATTTACATTGCATGAGTGACTGAAATGGCTGCCGGTGTACATTATTAGAATGCCACTTGATCATCTACACTATTGCATGAGCATGCCACACTTCCGTGATATGTCTAACCCATGCCTTTACTCCCCCACAGGACCATCCACACAGCCCCCCCCCCCCCCCACTGTCGACGAGGAAGAGGCTGAGCTGCAAAACTCCTCAGGGGAACCAGCAACCTCTGAGGACGCAGCGTCAGCAGATGTAAGCGCACCCAGCACCAGCGCAGATATGCACACCTTGGTTGGACCTTCGGGACATAGAGTAGAGTTGTCACCGTGTGTATCACAGCTCACAGGTGAGCATCAGCAGGTGGTGGAGACAGGGACAGCAGTGGAGAGTCCTCGTCGGAGGTCGCAGGACTCTCCTAGCTCTGCTTCGCTGCATGTGGACCCTGTGCCTCTGGGTCCATCCAGAAGGAGAGCGGTGCTGGAACTGCAGGAGCAGGTATAGGAGGCTCTGGCAGGTTTTGTCCCCAGGGTCACTGCGAATGTGCAGAGAATGGAGGGGTCCATGAGCAGTGTCTTTGTGGAGGCAATGGCGCATGAACGCACGACCATGGAAAGGATGGCAAACTCCGTGGAAAGGATGGCTACCTCTCTGGAAAGTGTGTCTACAGTAGAGGAGAGGATGGCTACGACCATGGAGGACCTAAGTCGCTAGAGTCTAGAAAACATGGTGAATGTTCAGAATAGATTAACATCTCTGGAGGAGCGATGGGCAGCTATTGAACAGAGAAACTAGAGCTTCATGGAAGTCCTTTTGAGTAGGACTGCCAGTGCAGATACGGGTCCCCATGGCCCCCCTGATGTGCAGCAAGGTGCTCTCAAGCCACTTGCAAGTGCTGAGGTGGACCTGACCCATGAGAGGGAAGTTGGAGGCAGAGAACAAGGAAGTGGGGGCTCCTCTCCAAGCGCTCACACTTCCATGCCACTGCGTAGCCCTTGGTCAGAGCCCCACCAGAGTCCGCACTCAACTGAGATGGGCGTCTCATCCCCTGCACTGCCGCAGGATGAGCAGACTGTTGACGAGCCCTCACAGGCTCGGAAACCCAGAGGATGCCCGCCAAAGGTGTCAAAGCAGGAGCAGCATGAAAGTGAGCAAGGGGCTTCCACTTCTGCTGAAGCCACAGGGGAAGCACCATGTAGGAGCATGCGTAAGGTAAAAATAAAGCACAATTAGTCACAGGGATAGGCACTTGGGTGATTGTTTCTGTTTATTGATGAAATGCCTTCCCTGTGTGAATGTATTAAAATGAGGTGATGGCATCTGTTATTTCGGCTGAGGCAGCTCCACATTGCGGGCTTCGCGACACTTGCATGGTCAGGTTGGTGGTCAAAGTGAAAGGAGGCCAGAGAGCCATGTCCATTGTTTATCATGTGTTAAGAAGGAGCCAAGCACATGTGCCACAATGGGTAACCTATGCAAATCTGACCAGGATGAATGCATCCCTTGCATCACGGCTAGCAATGTGCGCGTGTGCTGCCTCTGCTGTTGATAGATGCGCCGCCACTCGGTCCTCCTCCTCCTCATCCTCCTCATCTGAGGAGGCTACGTACTGAGCCACTTGCACATCAGGAAGCTGCAAGCCACGATGCTGTGCCATGTTGTGCAGTGCACAGTAGACCATGGCCATTCTGGAGACCCTGGCTGCTGAGTACTGCAGGGCTCTACCTGATCTGTCAAGGCATCGGAATCACATCTTCAGCAAGCCAATGGTTTGTTTGATGATGGACCTGGTCGAAATGTGGCTGTTGTTGTAGCGTTCCTCAGCTTCGTTAGCTGGCCTCCTGATTGGCGTCATTAGCCACTTCTTCAGGGGGTAGCCCTAATCACCAAGGAGCCATCATTAAGTTGGTTTGGCGGATTGAAGAGCGGAGGAACACTAGACTGCCGCAGGATGAATGGGTCATGGCAACTACCACAGAACTCGGCGCAAACATGCAAAATCTCCTTCTTGTGGTTACACACCAGCTGTACGTTGAGGGAGTGGAAGCTATTGCGGTTGACAAAGATAGCTGGGTTGTGATGGGGTGCACTCTATGATGCCCTGCACCATTGGCAAGCCTGCCATATTTGCAAAGCCAACAGAACGCGCGGTTACACTTGCTTAATCCCTTGAGAAGTGGATGTAATTGTGCGCCTTTGCGAAAAGGGCATCGGTAACCTGTGTGATGCAACTGTGGGCAGCCGACTGGGAGATGCCTCTGATGTCTGCTGATGATCCCTGGAAGGAGCCGGAGGCAAAAAATCTTCTTGCAATTTAGTATACTGCATTCGCTGCTCACGATACGGTCTCCTCTACATTGGGGAGACCAAACGCAGGTTGGGTGACCACTTTGCGGAACACCTCCGTTCAGTCTGTAAGGGTGACCCCGAGCTTCCAGTCACCTGTCACTTCAATTCTCCGCTCCACTCCCACTCTGACCTCGGCCTCTTACACTGTTCCAATGAAGCTTAACGTAAGCTTGAGGAACAGCACCTCATCTTTCAATTAGGTGTTTTACAGCCTTCTGGGCTCAACATTGAGTTCAACAATTTCAGACTATAATCCGCCCCCCCCCATTTTTTCAGGGGGCAGCTGTTGATGATTCTGCCATCCCCATTTGCGACATTTAATCTCTCCTGCCTTCTGTTGCGTCCGTGTATAATAAGACACAGACTGCGGAGAATGGTACAACAGGTGTTTACTCAACGTGGCTCACACTGAACTGATCTGTACAGATTACTACTCAGTGCTATATACAGGTGTGGTCACTGCCGGTACTGCAGTATACATGAGCTGTAAAAGATAGTTCCCCCCCTTAAAGGTATATACATTACAATTCCTCCCCTTTTAGATTAACAGTACCATAACACTCATTTAACAATTAAATATCAAACTAATTACAATGAACACTTTTAACATGCAACATTAGCTGAAAATAGTCTATTTATATATTCAGTCTTTGGGGAGGCTTCCTGATCCTTTCCGGATAGCGCCTTTCCCGAGTGTCTTGCTCTTGGTGCGGAGGTGATTCTGGCCCCCTGTTGTCGGTTGGTTCATCAGCTTCCGATGCTACTGTTTCTGGGGTAGATGCGACCTGTACATCGGGTTCATCACCAGGTACGTATGGGCGAGGCATGGGGTTGACTTGTTCCTGTGACTCTAGGATCTGGTCAGCATGGCGTCTCACGATGCTCTCCCCAACGTCCACTGTGTACATTAGTGGGCCCTGCCGTGTGCATATCGTTCCTGGCTGCCATTTTTCTGTTCGGTAGTCGCGGGCCAAGACTGGTTGCCCTACATTGAAGCTTTTTGTTGGCTTCTCATGGATGTGCTGGAATTGCTTACTCTCAACATCTCTTCGTACGTTTGGTCTGAGCAAATCCAGGCGAGATCTTAACCTTCGGTTAAAGAACATCATGGCTGGGGCCTGGTTGGTGACTGCATGTGTCGCATTCCGGTAGGCGAACAGGAAATTGTCCACCTTGTGCTGCAGCGGAATGTTGTCATTGTACATAGCCTTTATTGCTTTCTTAAAGGTTTGTACGAACCTCTCAGCCAATCCATTTGTGGCTTGATGATACGGGGCGGATGTGTAATGCCTTACCCCATTCTTTTTCAAGAACCTCCGGAACTCTTTGGACACAAACTGTGGTCCGTTGTCAGAGCAAATCTGTTCTGGCAAGCCATTCCTGGCAAAAGTGGTCCGTAGGGTTGCAATAGTTTTCTCCGTGGTGGTGGAGGACATTTTGATGACCTCTGGCCATTTTGAGTGCGCATCCACGGCTATTAAAAACATTGAGTCCATGAATGGACCAGCAAAATCAATATGCACCCGTTGCCATGGAGATGAGGGCCACTCCCATGGGTGTAGAGGGGCCTGTGGTGGTGCATTTTGGACTTTCTGGCATCCTGAGCAGCTCTTGGTCAGGTCCTCGATTTGTTTATCGATTCCCGGCCACCACACATAAGCCCTGGCTAGGCTTTTCATTTTTACCCCTCCCAGATGACCCTCATGAAGCTCATTGAGCACTCTATCCCTTAACTTGGGTGGAATTACCACTCGGGATCCACACATCAAGGTCCCCCGGCACACTGCCAGCTGTTCTCTCCTTGTCGAGAATGCTGGCAACAGTGAGTCGCCATGTGCTGGCCATCCCTTCACCGTCAAATCATATACCCGAGACAGTGTCGGGTCATTTCGGGTTTCCTTTTCGATACAAGTGTTAGTTACCGGTAGGTATTCAACTATAGTGGAATGGAATATTTCGACAGGATCCACTGCTGGTGCTTCCTCCGCAGTAGGCAGTGGCAGGCGTGACAGCCCATCAGCATTTCCATGCTGTTTCGTGCCCTTATATTCAATCTCATAGTGGTGCACCCCTAGAAAAAGTGACCATCTTTGTAGTTGTTGCGCAGTCATCACCGGAACGCCCTTCTTCGGATTAAAAATGGAGACAAGAGGCTGGTGATCAGTTAGCAAGGTGAATTTCTGCCTGTGCAGATAGTGATTGAACTTTTTCACTCCCCACACTAGGCTGAGGGCCTCCCTGTCAATCTGGGCGTAGTTACGCTCGTCTGAGGTTAGCGATCGTGACGCAAAGGCTATTGGCCTCTCTGAGCCGTCCGAGAGTTTGTGCGACAGCACCGCTCCAATGCCGTAGGGTGACGCATCACATGCCAACCGAATTGGTAATGCCGGGTGGTAATGGGCCAATACCTCTTTCAATGTGATTAGTGTTTTGCTCTTCTGGAAAGCTCGTCTACATTCGTCACTCCACTTCCATGGCACCCCAGTTTGCAGTAGGGTGTTCAGTGGGTGTAGTATTGTAGACAAATTTGGCAAGAACTTATGGTAGTAGTTTACCAGCCCGAGGAACGACCTCAGTTGTGACACATTTTCCGGTGCTGGAGCCTTGACTACTGCCTCAATCTTCTCTGGGGACTTATGTAACCCCTCTTTATCGATAACATGGCCACAATACGAGATCTGTTTTCTAAAAAACTCACATTTGGGGCGGTTAGCTCGGAGCCCATATTCCTGCAATCTAGTAAGCACCTGCTCCAGGTTGGCAAGGTGATCACTGTCATTTTCGCCCGTGACCAAGATGTCGTCCAAATAACACTGGGTCCCTGGGATCCCTTGCAGGACTTGTTCCATTGCCCTCTGCCAAATAGCCGGAGCTGATGCTACCCCGAATACCAGCCGGTTGTATTGGTAGAGACCTTTATGGGTGTTGATTGTGAGGTATTTTTTTGATGCTTCTTCTACCTCCATTTGCAGATACGCCTGGGCCAGATCAAGCTTAATGAAACGTTTCCCTCCAGATAGCGAGGCGAAAATATCTTCAATCTGCGGAAGTGGATATTGTACGGTGTGAAGGATCGGG
This sequence comes from Somniosus microcephalus, assembly GCF_052327205.1. Classification (NCBI taxonomy): domain Eukaryota; kingdom Metazoa; phylum Chordata; class Chondrichthyes; order Squaliformes; family Somniosidae; genus Somniosus; species Somniosus microcephalus. Next base: position 24,746,600 of record NC_141002.1, on the reverse strand, counting down.
TTCACTGTTACCTTAAAGTCCCCACAGATGCGAACCTTCCTTGGTTCTCCAGGCGTGCTGCTCAATGACTTTTTCATCACAGGGACAATGGGTGTAGCCCACTCGCTCCAGTCTACCTTGGATAGTACACCTGAACGTTCCAGACTCTCCAGCTTAGCTTCGGCGGCTGGGCGGATCGCATAAGGTACCGGTCTGGCCTTAAAAAATTTTGGGCTTGCATTTTCTTCAATTTTAATCGTCGCTGTCATGCCTTTTAGTGTTCCGAGTCCTTGCTGGAACACTTCTTTCGTGTCAGTTAGGATCTTTGACAGTAACCCAGGTGTGACGTCGTCATCCTTTTTGTCAGCCACAGTCAGTGCCTGTATGGAATGCCAATCCAGTTGTATTTTCCGGATCCATTCACGTCCCAGTAATGGTGGTCCTCCATCTTGCAATACATACAGGTCTAGTTTTGATGTTTCCTTACCGTTATATATAACGGTCACCCTTATTTTTCCTTTGGGGTAGACTTTTTGCCCCGTGTACGTCTTCAAAATAATTTTTGTGTCTCTCAAGGGTATGTGTGAGAATAGCCGCTCGTAGTCCCGTCGGTTTATGACTGTTAGGGCTGATCCTGTGTCCAATTCCATCTTTACCTGGACTCTTGCTATCTTGAGAGTGACCCAAATGGTTCGGTGATCCTCTGTTGTGATCACATTATGTAGTTTCAGACAACTCAGATCCCTGCTTTCGGAGTCGTTATCACTCTTTTGTTCATCTGAACTATTCTCCGTCATCTTATGTACCTTCTTGTACTTTTCTTTGGTAGGTTTCTTATTGCTGGATTTCTTCCCGACGTGCAGACTCGTGCTATGTGTCCTACTTTTCCACACTGCCTGCACACTTTGTCTTTGAACCAGCAATCATTCTGGTCATGTGTTGTTCTGCCGCAGCGATAGCACTTCTCTGTTCCATATGACATTTCGTTTGTGCCATATTCTTGCGGTCTCTGTTGTATCTCTGCAGCGCCCCGTGCTGCTGCTTCATATGATACCGCAATGCTGAAAGCCTTTTCCAGCGTAAGGTCCTTTTCAGATAAAAGCCGTTTCTGGGTTCCTTCACTTTGAAGCCCACACACAAACTTGTCCCTTAAGCTGTCTGCCAGTCCCGCTCCAAACTGGCAGTGTTTCGATAGTTTGCGCAGTTCTGTTAAATAATCAGAATTGCTTTCATCCTTATGTTGGTTCCGTTTGTGAAACTTGAATCTTTCTGCTATCAGCAGCGGTGTGGGGTTTAAATGTTCCTTTAGTATCGTTACTATGTCTTCAAAACTCTTTTCCATTGGCTTCGTTGGGGTTACTAGATTTTGTAATAAACCATACGTCTTTGCACCCATTAAATTTAACAATACCGACGCTTTCTTGTCATCTGACACCTCATTTGCCTTGCAGTACACCTCTATTCGTTCGACATATGTAGTCCAACCTTCGACTTCATTGTCAAATGCGGTGATACTGCCACTCTTCGGCATTTTGGGTGTGGTTTAAAATGGCCTCTCCCACGCTTTCCTTCCTCCCCCACTGCTGCCAACGCCGCTCACGGCGGTTCTCGTGGCAATGGCGGCACCCTGTAGGTTTCGCGCGCTTCTCCTGCGCTGCTGCCAACGCCGCTCTCGGCGGTTCTCATGGCAATGGCGGTGCCTCACGTGTTTCTGTGCGTCTCTCTCTCCCTCTCTCCGATGCTGCTCGGCCCCTGAACACCGGCTGCGCTCTGCCCTCTCTCTCTCTCCCCCGTCGACGCTGCTCGGCCCTTTGCTGTGCCGCTCGGTCAGGCTCTAGCCCGCCGATGTCCGGGAAGGGTCTGCGCACTACCTGTTGCCAGTCCGTTTCGCTGGACCACCTCGACTGGAAAGCCAAGCCTGGCTCGCGACAGCCTCCCCCACAATTCTCGAGTCTCTACTGGATGACTGGGCAGTTGCCCGTGGTCGACGCCCGAGTCTCTGGCCTTGACCTCCAATCCACTGATCTCCAGGAACGAATCCCCGGGAGGCGATGCAGAGTTGCAGGTAGCTTCGAACCTGCCTCGTCGCCAATGTTGCGTCCGTGTATAATAAGACACAGACTGCGGAGAACGGTACAACAGGTGTTTACTCAACGTGGCTCACACTGCAACTGATCTGTACAGATTACTACTCAGTGCTATATACAGGTGTGGTCACTGCCGGTACTGCAGTATACATGAGCTGTAAAACATAGTTCCCCCCTTAAAGGTATATACATTACACCTTCAATCCTAGCACGGACCGTCCCTTTAGTTCCTTCCTCCCCTCCCCCCCCCTTTCCCTGCCTCTGCAACTGCTTAAAACCTGTCCCATCTCCAACTTTTACCAGTTCTGACGAAGGGTCACAGACCTGAAACGTTAACTCTGTTTCTCTCTCCACGGATGCTGCCTGGCCTGCTGACTGTTTCCAGCATTTTCTGTTGTTATTTCAGATTTCCAGCATCCGCAGTATTTTGCTATTGTATATATATTTGTGGGATAGGTCTATATCATAATACCATGCAACCGATATACCATAATGATCTCGAACCAGATCAGCGATGTTGCTAGGGTTGTAAAATATAATGGACTGAAACTTGAGGACCAAAGTGAAGTTTAGTATTACAATAGAATGTCCTACCCCAACCCCTCTTTTTGATTCCTTTCCCGTGTCCTTTAATCCCTTTTTCCTCTTAATTTCTTTTTTTCATCTGTACAGTTCAGAAAAGTAGAACAACTAGAATGTAAGGGTGGCATTCAGTCTCAGTTGACAGAAATAAAGCTGACCCTGGCAACTAATTGATCATTCAGTTTGCGCTGGCTACCATAGACCTCCCTGGTCTAGGCCGAGCAATGGCTTGCATCACAAACAATCCTGAATCTTTCCTCCCCACAATCCCAATCTGCACCTTTGCTGAAAAGTGTGCATATTGGGAATTTGGGGAGGATGGTTGAGACTTGCTTGTGATGCATTCCACAGTTGCCTTCACACATGAAACATAGGTACTCAGGCGCATGGGCACTGGACTGCTAAAAGTACCCCTAGAATTGTACTCCAGCAGGAGTCTACACCTTAAATGGAGACATTTGGGAGTCAGGAGGGGAGGAGGACAAGAAATGTTTTATGTATTTGTTAGCAGTGCTTTCTTAGTCCCTATTCAGTAGCCAAGGCAGATAGGGTAAGGTGCGCTCCCTATGTCGATGCCCACACTTGGGAAATGGGTGTTGGAGTTCCATGTTTGTCTATTTAAACACATTCAGATTGCAGGATTTAATCCAATGATTCAGTGGGTAAATGCAGGATAGAAACATAGAAAAATAGGAGCAGAAGTAGGCCATTCGGCCCTTCGAGCCTGCTCTGCCATTCAATATGATCATGGCTGATCCTCGATCTCAATACTATATTCCCGTTCTCTCCCCATACTCCTTGATGCCTTTTGTGTCTAGAAATCGATCTACCTCCTTCTTAAATATATTCAGTGACTGAGACTCCACAGCCTTCTGTGGTAGAGAATTCCACAGATTCACCATCCTCTGAGTGAAGAAATTTCTCCTCATCTCAGTCCTAAATGTCCTACCCTGTATCCTGAGACTGTGACCCCTCGTTCTAGACCCCCCAGCCGGGGGAAATATCCTCCCTGCACCCAGTCTGTCTAGCCCTGTCAGAATCTTATACGTTTCAATGAGATCCCCTCTCATTCTTCTAAACTCTAGTGAATACAGGCCTAGTCGACCCAATCTCTCCTCATACGTCAGTCCTGCCATCCCAGGAATCAGTCTGGTGAACCTTCGCTGCGCTCCCTCTATAGAAAGTATATCCTTTCTTAGGTAAGGAGACCAAAACTGCACACAGTACTCCAGGTGTGGTCTCACCAAGGATGTAGCAACTTCAGCTGTCATAACTGGCAGATAACCACACCCCTTCAGTGTACTTGCTCATTATTGTCAATCTGCCACAATCCTTACCCTGAATCCACTTTTTCCTGTTTATGTGTAAGTTATTGTAATGACCAGCTATGATTGACATGGGATGTCGCAGGCAGTATGGGTCAGGGACATGTTAAATACTGGGGAGGCAAGGATTGCCCGATCACAATACCTCGGCTGTGCACCGCTCAGACTGTCAAGAATTAGGTATTGCCTGCGGGAGAGATGGGGAGGTAGAAAAAGAGCCAACAGAACTGTTAGCGGTTTTAAATCAGGAATAATTAGAACAGTAGTACAGGAGGTGGCCTAAACTCTTCTTTTAAAAACCCCAAAGCAATTAAAAGGCAGTCATTGTACCAACTGCACGTCTGCTGTGGTTGGCACAGCAAAACCTCATGGATGGTATAATGCTCTTTTAAGACATGCATGATGAGATCACAGCAGTTGACCAGCCTCAAACCTGCCTAAATGCTGACTCAGATTACCAATGTAAGCCTATGAATTCTGCACTCTGAACAGGGCTTTCCATAAAGAAAACCCACTTCTGGGATGAGTTTTAAAGCAGGCTCAATTTTGGACGCATGCTGCATAAAACAGAAGGCCAATTCACCACCCATCTGGTTTTATCTGCCTGTCATAGTAAACAAAGCAACAGCAGTTGTTTGCACGTGCGTGTGTCTGACATATGGTCATGTAAATGCAATGCATATGTTCTCTCCGCACCACCAAGAGCCAAGCATTATGATCAGAACAGCTCCACTTAATCCACCAGTGGAGATCTGCATACTCAAACCAGGAATTAAGGCCAGTAGGATTTACGAGGAGCTGCTTCTCCACATTGCCTGATAGATATAACTTGGGGGAGGGGAAATAAAGAAACAAAACGTTGTATACTCGTGTATGTGCAACCTTCCGCACCCACTTTTATTAAAATTGAAAATTCCAGTGGAGTTGTTTACTGAGAGTTTCCAGTATAAAAATGGACATTTTAACTGAAACTAATTTATATTTGCATATTAAGCCCGGATTTAATACTAATTTACTATGCAATTGGAAGTTGGATTCATATGAGTCAGACAGCTGTGATTCAGCTGAAATCACGTGTTTATAAAGTCACTTTATTATTATTGGTTATCATCAGTTATTTCTTCACTTGGTCCCTGTAGAGGAGTCAAGGCAGATAGGGTGAAACCTGCTGCACAGAACAGTGAGCTGTTTATGGGAGAGAAGCAGCAACATCCAGTCCTGTGGGATTTGGGTTACTATGCACCCACTATCATGTCTCCAAATTGTTCCCGCTCTCAGAGCTCTCCCAGTTGAATCCATCATCCTGTTTTATAAACCAACTACAGTATTGCTGTCCCTTGCCGTGGTTCAGTGTCTGCATACACAGTGGTCCAAAAATTGCTGTGACAGGCCAACAAATGGCGCCAACTGTTAGTTAGACTTGCCCATGCCTGTATAATGTTGATGATATTTTGCCCTGAAAGTTGCTGGGAGTGCGAGATGGAAACACCTCTACAGGGCATCTGGGATCTGAGTGAACTTTGTATCTCCTTAACTAATCAGATTGAAGGATTCTGAAATTAACAGCGCAAAGATGGAATTTAGAATGGGTGAATTCAATGTCAAATCAGGTAGAGAAAGGGAAAGAAAGATTGGATTAAGAGAGAAAAAAGACACAGTTAAAAAAATATTTTAATTTGCATTTTTTAAAAATATCTCCAACAATTAAAACCTGAAGAAATATGACTCCACACTTGTAATAGTTAATTTTCAGTGCCAAAGAAGTTGACTGGTAGTAATTAACACTTATCACATCGTTAAAAGGGTACTTAGACTTGAAATAACTTAACTTTCTGTGGCGAGTTGATTTCATATCTACCAGGCAAGTACAGGAACTTGTAGGGAAATTTGTAGGGAAATGGCGTTAGGAAAATTGATGGGACTGAAGGCCGATAAATCCCCAGGGCCTGATGGTCTACATCCCAGGGTACTTAAGGAAGTGGCCCTAGAGATAGTAGATGCATTGCTGGTCATCTTCCAGAACTCAATAGACTCTGGAACAGTACCCATGGATTGGAGGGTAGCTAATGTTACCCCACTATTCAAAAAAGGTGGTAGAGAAAAAGCGGGGAATTATAGACCGGTAAGCCTGACATCGGTAGTGGGGAAAATGCTGGAGTCTATTATACAAGATGTAATAGCAGAGCACTTGGAAAGCAGTGACAGGATCGGACAAAGTCAACATGGATTTACAAAAGGTAAATCATGCTTGACTAATCTACTGGAATTTTTTGAGGATGTAACTGGTAAAATAGATAAGGGAGAACCAGTGGATGTGGTGTATTTGGACTTTCAGAAGGCTTTCGATAAGGTCCCGCATAAGAGATTAGCGTGCAAAATTAAGGCACATGGGATTGGGGGCAAGGTATTGACTTGGATAGAGAACTGGTTGGCAGACAGAAAGCAAAGAGTTGGAATAAACGGGTCGTTTTCCGAGTGGCAGGCAGTGACTAGTGGGGTACCGCAAGGATCGGTCCTAGGACCCCAGCTGTTCACAATATATATTAATGATCTGGACGAGGGAATTGGATGTAATATCTCCAAATTTGCAGACGACACAAAGCTGGGTGGGAGCGTAAGCTGTGAGGAGGATGTCGTGAAACTCCACTACGATTTGGACAGGTTGGGTGATTGGGCAGAAACATGGCAAATGCACTATAATGTGGATAAATGTGAGGTTATCCACTTTGGTGGCAAAAACAGGAAGGCAGATTATTATTTGAATGGCAATAGATTGGGAGAAGGGGAAGTGCAAAGAGACCTGGGTGTTATTGTGCACCAGTCGCTGAAGGTAAGCATGCAGGTGCAGCAGGCGGTTAAGAAGGCAAATGGTATGTTGGCCTTCGTAGCAAGAGGGTTCGAGTACAGGAACAAGGATGTCTTGCTACAGTTGTACAGGGCCTTGGTGAGACCGCACCTTGAGTATTGTGTGCAGTTTTGGTCACCTTACCTGAGGAAGGACGTTCTTGCCATGGAGGGAGTGCAGCGAAGATTCACCAGGCTGATACCTGGGATGGCAGGAATGACGTATGAGGAGAGATTGTGTCGATTGGGCTTATACTCACTGGAGTTTAGAAGATTGAGAGGGGATCTCATCGAAACCTATAAAATTCTGTCAGGTCTGGACAGACTAGATGCAGGAAGGATGTTTCGGCTGGCCGGGGAGTCCAGAACCAGGGGTCATAGTCTAAGGATAAGGGGTAAGCCATTTAGGACTGAAATGAGGAGGAACTTCTTCACCCAGAGAGTGGTGAACCTGTGGAATTCTCTGCCACAGAGGGCGGTGGAGGCCAGTTCATTAAATATATTCAAGGAAGAGTTGGATATATTTCTTGAGGCTAAAGGGATCAAGGAATATGGGGAGAAAGCAGGGACAGGGTACTGAATTTGGATGATCAGCCATGATCTCATTGAATGGTGGAGCAGGCTCGAAGGGCCGAATGGCCTACTCCTGCTCCTATCTTCTATGTATGTTTCTATGTTTCACACCACTCAAGGCATTTCTCTGGGGAGCCAGACAGTGAGATTTCGCAAAGCTAACGGCAGAGCATTCCCATCTCCAACAGCAACTTTTCAATTAGCAATAGCACACCAACATTCACTGTGCAGAATCTAAGTCAGCACTTAATGTACTTAAATGTACACTTCTAGGAAAGGTCTCGAAACATTATCCATCCAACCACCAGAAAGCTCTATTGTCAAGGGCTAAATCCAAACGCTTTGTCTAAACGCCAAAGTGAAGCAAAGCATAATAACCCTACCAAGATGCCTTGGGCGCAGACTCTGCAGCTCGATCATCAGTCCACTGCTGCCTGTGACTGCAGTGAGGAGATCCTTCAACAGCAGGAAGTGATTCCATAATTGGTGTCTACACTGTCCTAACCATAGCAAGGACCCGAGAAGCCTGCTGATAGGAAAACCCTTCCCAACATACAGAATGGCCCAGGAGGCACATACAGGGGCTCCAAACTGTTAATAGTGGACTCTAAAAAGCCACTGGGAAAGCTCAATACAGATCTAAAAGAGACTTGCATTTATGTAGCACCTTCCACGACTTCAGGACTGTCTTGTTTTGCAGACTTTGTACAAAAATAATAAATTGCAGGACAACGGAGTATTACAATTTAAACTCTTTTAATGAAGCATCAGGTCTGTAAGCTTTCTCAATCAATACAGCACCGTGTGGACAAGATGGAGTCAGGACCCTGGGTCCTCCAAAACAATAGCAGTCCTTACAGATGCCTGCAGGCCAATGACAACTCAGCATGTGATCACATGTGAATATAATAGGTATTCCTTACAGATGCCTGCGGGCCAATGATACTTCAGTATGCAAATGTTACATCCCCTTTCTTTTAAAAGAAAAATGTTATGCATTACTTTTAAACCTTTCTTCTACCTAATGTTCTCGGTAGCATAAACATATAAGTAAACTCAGCATTTAACTAGCACTGAAAACATCTCAACGTTTCAATAACTATGTACAGTTTTTTTTAGGGCAGCGATCCGCCTGCACCCTTTGACAGTTCACAAGTCAAGGATAACTCTAGGCTTGACCTCTCGTCCCGACCTTGTATGGTATGGAACTGAGCATGCTCCTGAATCGGTCAACAAATCAGGTTCAGGTTTAGGTTCAGGTAGGTATGATGTGTTTTGTGTATTGCTCTGTTTATCACACTCTGTTGAACTGATCCTCTCGTCGGAATGATGGTGTTGTTCCTTGGTGTTCAGGAGGTGCCTGCGATTGCGGCAGTACACCTGTACTTCTGGGGTGCGGACGTGATACGATCGCTCAGTGTCAGCTGGCTGGATGACGACTGCTGGCTTCCAGTAGTCATGCTCCTGGATTCTGATGGATTCTCCATTGTGCAGCGGCGGCAGTAGTCTAGCTGACCTGTCATAGTATCTCTTTTGGTGTTGCTGTCTCTGTACACGTTTTGCATGCACTTGCTTGCAGCTGACGACCTGCCAGGGCCTGTTTGGGATACGGTGAGGTATCATGGGCTCTTTGACATTTGATGGGCGGCGTTCTAGACAAATGGAACATTTTCCGACAATGTCCTCAATGTGTTTGCACATTCCAGGCCAAAACATAATGTCACGTGCTCTTTGTTTGCATTTTTCCATGCCCATATGTCCTGCATGAATTTTTGTCAACATCTCTTCTCTGAGACAGGTAGGAATGATGATTTTCTCCCCTTTGAAGACGATTCCGTTGATTTGTGACAGTTCGTCTCTGTGGTTCCAGATTTCAGATATGCTCTGAGGGCATTTCCTCCTTTCCTCAGGCCATCCTTCATGTATGACTTTGCTCAGCAGTGTGAGTTGTGCATCTTTCTCTGTTCCTGCTCGGATCTCCTTCAGTTTTGAGTCACTCACAGGTAAGCTGTTGTACACCATGTGCACCTGCACATCCATGCCTTCACTGAGGCTGCTATCCTGGTAGCTAAGAGACTTTCTGGAGAGCGTGTCTGCAACAGGAATGTCTTTGCCTGGATGGTGAATGATTGTGAAGTCGTACTTCTGTAGCTGAAGGATCATTCTCTGTAGCCTTGGTGGGGCTGCGGCTAGTGGTTTCCTCATGATTGACTCGAGGGGCTTGTGGTCGGATTCCACAATGATCTGTCGGCCATAGACGTACTGGCGGAAATGCTTACATCCAAACAGAATTGCATATAGCTCTTTCTCGATTTGAGCATAGTTGATTTCACTGTCTGAGAGAGATCTGGAAGCGTAGCCGATGGGCTTTCCTTCTTGCAGTAATACTGCGCCTAGTCCATACTTTGACGCATCCACTTGTAGTCTGAGCTCTTTGTTGGGGTCAAAGTAGGCAAGAACTGGTCCTGGTTCTCTGGTGATTAGGTCTTTCATTTTCTGAAATGCTGTGTCATGTTGTTTGTCCCACAGGAACTCATTGGGTTGTTTGAGCAACTGACGCATGGGTGCGTTGATTTCGGAGAGGCTCGGGGCAAACTTGGCTAAGTAGTTAACCATGCCTAGTACTGTCTCTAGCTCTGCGCGGTTCTTCAGCGGCTCCATCTTCTTGATGGCGGAGATTTTCTCTGGATCCGGCTTAATGCCATCAGTTGAGAGGCGATGCCCGAAATAACTGATCTCGGTGAATCTGATTATGCTTTTCTCGGGGTTGAGCCGGATTCCTTTCTCCCGTGATCTTTGTAGCATCACACGGAGGTTCCTGATATGTTCCTCTCTATTCCTGCCATAGATGAAGATGTTGTCTACGATTGCGACTACTCCATCGAGGCCTTCATAGGTTTCGTCGATCTTCCGCTGGAATTCATCCTGAGCTGAGATAAGACCAAATGGTAAACGCAGAAATCGGTAGCGTCCAAATGGTGTGTTGAACGTTGTTAGCTTAGATGACTCTTCCGTGAGCTTGATAGTCCAGTATCCTGATCGTGCGTCTATTACACTGAAGTAACGTGCTCCCACTAGCTTGGGTGTGATGTCATCTAGCGTTGGTAGAGGGTAGTGAGGGCGTTTGATAGCCTTGTTCAAATCTCTGGGGTCGAGACAGACTCTGAGCTTGCCTGTACATGGTTTCTCAACCACTACTAACGCGTTGACCCACTCTGTCGGTTCTGTTTCCCAGACGATGATTTCTGTATTCTCCATGCTCTGCAGCTCCTCCTTCAGGTGACTACATAGAGCAAGGGGTATCCTTCTCGGTGGGCAAACCACAGGGGTTGCTGCTGGGTCAAGGTGAATAGTGCATTCACCTGGGAATAGTCCGATTCCTTTGAAAACGTCAGCAAACTCCTCCATGACTGTCTGCTTCTCAACTGGTGCTGTCAATGATAGCACTAGCTTGATGAGGTCCATGTCTAAACATGCCTTTAGACCTAGCACTGGAGGTGCTTGAGTGTCAACAATGTAAAAGTTCAACATCATGTCGCTTTCTTTGTACTTGCATTTCATCACGCATGTGCCTTTTACAATGAGCTGCTCACCCCCATAGCTGGTCAGTCTGCGTGAGGTGGGCTGTAGCTCACACTCATCCTTCAAGCTGTGATACTCACTCAGAGGAATTACATTAACCTGAGATCCAGTGTCTAGTTTAAACCTAAGCTCTTTGCCCTATTTTCCTCTCTCAATATCGGCAAAAGCTTGCTCAGTCTCTGAAATCTGTTTTTTCTGTGACACGGAATCAATAAACAGTTCCTCTGCATTTGGCTCTATCTGGCATTTGGCTGTCACTCACTGTGTGTACTGCTTTTCCGAAAACAGTCTTGCAAACTTCAGCAAAGTGGTTCCGTTTACCACATTTAGTACATTGCCTTCCTTTGGCAGGGCAGTACTCCTTTTCTCCATGCCAGTTGTTTCCACAATATCCACAGTTTTTGAAGCATTTTATGTCTGTGTCGCCCATTTTTAGAACTCTCGCTGTTCTTTCTGTTCTGAAACACACTCTCTGGGCGGTGTTCTTTGGTGTGTGTCTATTAACTGCGTGCACTGTCTGTTCACGCGAGCTGCTCGTGGCGCCGGTTATGGTTTTCAACTGTGCTTGGGCTATCTCGTGCGATCTAGCTATGTCTATAGCTTTGTCCAGCGTTAGCCCGGACCCAACATTCAAAAGTTTCTCTCTCACTTTAGCTGAATGTATTCCAAACACGATGTGGTCTCTGACCATCTCATCTTTATCTGCATATACACAGTCTTTTACCAGCAGTTTTAACTCAGTCACGAACTGTTCAAACAACTCACTAGCTCCTTGTACTTTCTTCTGAAACTTGTACCTAGCGAATATCGTATTTGTCTTGGGCATCGCATATGCTTCAAAACGGTCAAAATAATTTTTCAGTACCTTTGCTTCATCCGCGGTGAGACCATATGGGCCACGATTTTCGGCTTGTGTGGGAAATGGTCGGGTTTCCCCGAATGTGGGGGTTTCTGACACACATAAAAAAGTGTCAGCCAGCTCCACGCAATTTTCCCTCAAGTTGCCAATTAATTCCCAGCATGTGGGAAGCCTTGCTAATTGTCCAATTTGAGTCAGAAATCCCCATAGTATTATGTCATCATTCGTGGTGCTTTCAAGATCCATAGCAAGCACTGCATCATCTGAGGGCTTCCAAACGAACCATACAGGATGGCAGAGGAGCCTGCAGCAGCTGTGGCAGACCCCGAGCTGCCTTCAAATTCGACGAGGCTTCACTGCAGGCATTATTGGATGGGGTTAGGGCCCACAGGGAGGTCCTCTTCCCTAGGTCAGGGAGGAAGAGGCCTCCCACTGAGACCAATGCTGCATGGATGCAGGTGTCAGATGATGCCAACTCGCTGGGAGTCAACAGAAGAACATTGGCATTACATCTCTAACTCCTTCCTTTACTCCCCCACAGTACCATCCAGAGCCCCCGTCCTCACTGTGGAGGAGGAAGAGGCTGTGCAGACAGACTCCTCAGAGGAAGCTCCAGCCTCTGAGGGCACAGCATCAGCAGAAGTAAGCGCACCCAGCACCAGCGCAGACACTCACACCTCGGGGGGACCTTCAGGACATAGAGTAGCATTGTCACCTGGTGTTTCACAGCTCACAAGTGAGCCTCAGCAGATTGTGGAGACAAGGACAGCAGTGGAGAGTCCTCGTCGGAGGGCGCAGGACTCTGCCAGCTCAGCTCAGCTGCGTTGCATGTCGACCCTCTGCCTCTGGGTCCATCCGCAAGAGAAGAGGCGATGGATCTCCATGCACAGGTGTAGGAGTCTCTGGCAGGTTTTGTCTCCAGGGTCGCTGCGAGTGTGGAGCGAATGGAGGAGTCCATAGCGACCACGAGCAGAGCCTTTGTGGAGTCATTGGCGCATGAACGCATCACCATGGAAAGGTTGGCAACCTCCATGGAGGAGATAACTCACCAGGGTACGGAAAACATGGTGAGTGCTCATAAGAGAATGACATCTCTTGAGGAGCGTTGGCCATCTGTTGAACAGAGAAACCAGATCTTCATGGAAGTCCTTCTGGGTAGGACTGCCAGTGCAGAAACGGGTCCCCATGGCCCCCTAAAGCGCAGCAAGGTGCTCTCAAGCCACTTCCAAGCGCTGGCCCCTTCTGGCCTGTGCAGCTTCAGGTGAGTGAGCAGCAGCCTGGTGCTCCAGTTGCTGATCCTGCTGTTCCTGGTTCTGCTGCTGCCGCCTCTGCTGCTGGAGATCCTCTAATGGCAAGAAGGGAAGGAAAAAAAGGCGTCCCATGCTTCTCGTAGATGCCTCCGCTGAGGAAGCGCTGAGTGAGGGTGGCGAGAGGGGCTTCCCAGGAGATCGCATTGGAGAAGTGTGTGAGGCTCCAACCTTCCACAGCTGTGCCTAAGCCTTGAAGAAGTAGCCCCAAACCTGCAACAACAAGGTCCTTCAACATACAAGTGCTGTCCCTTTAAATCGCAGCTTCTCCGAGTGACCTGCAGCTGACAGCAAGCAAGCCGGCAAGCTTCACGCCAGGTCTCATCAGCGGGGTTCCCCGCAGGCGTGTTTGATGTGGGAAAAGCCCCAAAGTCGCAGCGGCCCCGGAAAATCTACTTCAACAAGGTAATTATTGGTCATTAGTGTGCCGACGACCAGTCCCGCCAGCGGCGGCCGGGACTGAAGCGGGTCACGGAGAAACGGCGGTCCAAAAGTCGGACGGGGCGGGGAATCAGGCCGGGGGGGGGGGTCCCGACCCGCTTTTTCGTCGATTTTCGGCCCCCGGCCGCATGAAAAGCCGCCCAACGGCTGCCAGAAAATTGACCCCCATGTGTTAAAAATGTCTCTCCCTTTTTCTTCGATCCACAGGAGTAGGTAGCTGCATCTTTCTTCCTCCCCTTTGCTTTTCAGTGGACCCGAGAATATCAACTCCACATGTTGCTTGAACTTGCTCCATTCTCTAGGTAAGTTCAAAGATTCCCAATTCATTCGAGGTAAGGGAGCTCCAACGATGTCCATTTCAAATCCCTGTTCTGACACCATGTCTTGTTTTGCACACTTTGTACAAAAATAATAAATTGCAGGACAATGGAGTATTACAATTTAAACTCTTTTAATAAGCTTTCTCAATCAATACAGCACTGTGTGGACAAGATGGAGTCAGGACCCTGGGTCCTCCAAAACAATAGCAGTCCTTACAGATGCCTGCAGGCCAATGACAACTCAGCATGTGATCACATGTGAATATAATAGGTATTCCTTACAGATGCCTGCGGGCCAATGATACTTCAGTATGTAAATGTTACAAGGACGTCCCAAAGCTCTTTACGGCCAATGAAGTAGGAAGAGGAAACTCTCAGGGATGTCAAACTCACTCTATTGTGGGCCTGGTCCAATATTTGGGTGCTTGGCGTGGGACACATTCAACAAAAGTTTTTAAAATAGAAATTGATGAAGATAAACTATATTGTACTTACGTACATTTCAATTTTATTTCCTGTTGCTGCTGCTCCCGATAGCTGGCACCTCTCAGCTTGAACCATTGCATCAACATTTGGAGCAAATGACTGGGCTGAAGCCTGTCTTAGATTAAAAGCGTGAGGACCACTTGTTATTACAGAACTCTGTGCCCAATTACTAATCCAGGAAGTGAATGCCACAGCCTCATAAATCTCTGTGTGCAGAAGCTTCTCTTGATCACTGTTTTAAATCTCTTACGTTTAATCTTGTATCTATGGCTCCTCATTGTGACCCCTCAACCACTGGAAGCAGCCTACCTCTAGCTGTCCCATCCCATCTTTCACAATTTTAAACATTTCTATCATATCGCCCCGTGTTAAATATGAAAAGGATGAATCTTAGCAGAAAGTGCACAAAGTCAGAATGAGCCCTGAGGCTGAGCCACCTACCTTTCTGGTCAGGAATCCTCTTGCCTCGTTTGACTTTTTGTACTCCTAATCTATTATACCACAACTGGCAGCCTCGGCGATAATTAGCAATAAACTACAAGCGCCAATAGTCTCTGCTGCACACACCTTGTAGCATTATCTCTGGGTCTTCCACAGTGGGGAGGAAAACTGCAAGGTGAGGGCTCCGTTACTGTTCAAATGAAGCATCTCCCTTCTGGCTTTTTTCAAGTATTGTTTCGATAACCTTCCCCCTCCCCCACACTCGGAGCGACAATTGACAACACAGCCGAACTCCACATCATCGGTGACACGACGACTATTGACACTCAACACGGCACTGTTGACACGGCACGATTTAGGGTTAGTGGTTATTGGTTAGGGTTGGGGCTACTGGTTAGGGCGTTAGGGTTAGCGGTTAGAAACCGTTATTGACAACTTTTTAATTTCATGTTTTTACCTGATGTTGACTAGTCACAATGTAGGCTCATGGATCGTTCATTCAAGGGATCTTCTTCTAGCCTGAGCCCAATTTCCGTCCTTTTTTCACATCTCTACACTTCTCACAGAAAAAGACATCAGGGACATTAGATTTTGGCAAAAGAACAGGCCGATCCAGGTGTTACATTCAGTCAGAGGCCTGCCTGCAAAGGGTTTCTGACAGTAATGTCGCCAATCTTCATCTGATTCCACCCTGATATCCGCACCCATTACCAACCTTTGCTGGAGCTGCTTTCACCACCAGGCCATTCCCCATACTGAGGCGCTGTGATTCCCATTTTATAGTTTCAGTCTAAATGGACCCAGGATTTGGTGTGGGAGAGGAAGCTCGCCGTCACCACCTCCTCATCTTCATAATAATAATTCCCTCAAACCAGCCTTTCACCTTTTCCTCAGCCTTCCTGTTTTGCTGTTCTTAATCCGCTGTTCTTAATTAGGCACTTGAGGGAAATAAACTTGCAGGGCTACGGGGATAGAGCGGGGGAATGGGACTGACTGGATTGCTCTACAGAGAGCCGGCACGGACTCGATGGGCCGAGTGGCCTCCTTCTGTGCCGTTATGACTCTATGACCTCTTTCCCCATCGAACATCCTCCACTTTTCCATTTCCCTGCTCCACCCTTTTTATTATCAGATGTATCTCATTTTAAATAGTATTTAACTGCAGAGGAGAGGAGTGCGGAGGAGAGGGGCGCGACGCCCCACCGCAGAGTGAAGGCGGCTGAAGAGCAGGTGCGAGCTGAGTGCTTAAGAAGGCCAATGGAATGTTGGCTTTCATTGCTAGGGGGATAGAATATAAAAATAGGGAGGTATTGCTTCAGTTGTACAAGGTATTGGTGAGACCGCACCTGGAATACTGCATACAGTTTTGGTGTCCATACTTAAGAAAGGACATACTTGCTCTCGAGTCAGTACAAAGAAGGTTCACTCGATTAATCCCGGGGATGAGGGGATGGACATATGAGGAGAGGTTGAGTAGATTGGGACTCTACTCATTGGAGTTCAGAAGAATGAGAGGCGATCTTATTGAAACATATAAGGTTATGAAGGGGTTGGATCGGGTGGATGCAGGGAGGATGTTCCAGATGATGGGTGAAACTAGAACTAGGGGGCATAGTCTTAGAATAAGGGGCTGCTCTTTCAAAACTGAGATGAGGAGGAACTACTTCACGCAGAGGGTGGTAGGTCCATGGAATATGCTGCCCCAAAAAGCTGTCGAAGCTACATCATTACATAAATTTAAAACAGAAATAGACAGTTTCCTAGAAGAAAAGGGAATTAAGGGTTACGGGGAGCGGGCAGGAATTTGGACATGAGTCTAGGTTCGGATAGGTAATGGCCCTGTGGGTAGCGGAGCGGGCCCAGGGGCCGTGTAGCCTGATCCTGCTCCTGTTTCGTGTGTCTAATTCTGTTAGGTTCAGGAGATGGTTCTGTCATAGTGGATTGGCGGTTAGGATCAGATCAGCCATGATCTTATTGAATGGCGGAGCAGGCTCGAGGGGCCAATTGGCCTACTCCTGCTCCTATTTCTTATGTTCTTATGTTCAAACCCCAATGGCAAAAGCGCAAGCAGCTGGAGAGCGTGGGTGAAACGGAAGCTGTGATTGGACGACCAGTCAGCAGGAGCGGGGGGAGGGGGTATATGGAACTCAACGGTGCGTGGCAAGAAGCGCAGGGGCTTACACCTCCTCTAGACCCATCTTTTAATTATTTACTTGTCCCATTACCATCTCCTTTTGCTTTGTACTATCATACCTTTTGTTATTTAATCTCTCCTGCCTTCCAGCCTATCACAGGCCTTCCTTTTTGTTCTTTCCTCCCCTCCCCTGTTTCCCTGCCCCGCACCTGCTTCAAACCTGTTCCATCTCCAGCTTTTTCCAGTTCTGACGAAGGGTCATCGACCTGAAACGTTAACTCTGTTTCTCTCTCCACAGATGCTGCCTGACCTGCTGAGTATTTCCAGCATTTTCTGTTTTTATTTCAGATTTCCAGCATCTGCAGTATTTTGTTTTTGTATTACCATTTCCACATAGCCAGTCTGCCTCTGAGGGCCGGATGAAAATGTTGCACGGGTCAGGTTTCAGCCCACAGACCGCATGATTGACACCCCTGCTCCAAGTCTTAGTAGCCAATTATACTTCAGTGCCAGAGAAACAGCTTTGAATGTTATGTTCTGTTCTACTCTCTCAGTGCAGTGTCCTGTGTGACTTTTGTTATCATCATTTTCTGGCCTTTACTGCTACTAGTGATACACATCAAATTCATTCAAGTCAATTGGTTAGTTTTTGCTAGTTGGAGCAATACATTTTAATAATTTCAACCAACACACTAACAGTTAACCGCCCAACAGTAAATGCACAGACTTTGTGCTGGAACACTGCTTAAGGTGCCTTTATGCCCGATAGTCCAAAAATAATGCCCTTAATAGCCCTTTACAACCTAATGCATCCTAAAGGTGGTGCTATGCATTTCAAAGCAAATGCAAAACAAAGCTTTAAGCAAGAATAACCATCATTATACATAGTTTCAGTAAGTCTTTTATCGGACCCTAGAACAGTTAAGAGAGGGCACTGGTTCTGGGATTCAGCTTTGCTTTTACCCACCTTTGCTCCATAACCCTTGATACACTTAACTAACAAAAATCTATCTCAGTCTTGAAAGCTAGTGGTTCTAGCATCCACAGACTTTTTGGGGAAGAGAGTTCCAGATGTCGTAAATGTATTTGTGAGAGGTACCACCAATGCTGCCTCCGCAAGATCCTGCAAATCCATTGGCAGGATAGGCGCATCAACGTCAGTGTTCTCGCTCAGGCCAACATCCCCAGCACTGAAGCTTTGACCACGCTCGATCAGCTCTGATGGACGGGTCACATTGTCCGCATGCCCGATACGAGACTCCCAAAACAAGCGCTCTACTCGGAGCTCCGACACAGCAGGAGAGCCCCAGGTGGGCCGAGGAAACGCTTCAAGGACACCCTCAAAGCCTCCTTGAAAAAGTGTAACATCCCCACCGACACCTGGGAATCCCTGGCCCAAGACCGCACAAAGTGGAGGAGAAGCGTCCGGGAAGGCGCCGAACACCTCGAGTCTCTTCGCCGGGAGCAAGCAGAAGCCAAGCGCAGGCAGCGCAAGGAGTGCACATCAACCCAAGCACCCCACCCACCCACCCCTTCAACCACCGTCTGCCCCACCTGTGACAGCGACTGTAGGTCCCGCATTGGACTCATCAGTCACCTGAGAACTCATTTTTAATGTGGAAGCAAGTCATCCTCGGTGCCGAGGGACTGCCTAAGAAGAAGAAATGTATTTGTGATGATTTCCTCTGGAATTTCTAGAGAAATCAAAAATTTATTCTAAAAGAATGAGTGTGATTTCACTAGAAATGATCAGGAGGAAATCTTTACAAACACTTTTGCGGCAGTACTACACAGTGACCAGAGGAATTCTCATCACAACTGTGACAAAACTGCACCCGCTTAAGCGCACTTTTGGAATCCAGTATTTTAAGATAAAACATGCCATTTAGCAATAGTTAATAGTAAGCAGTACTTAGCCTGTACTCAATATAAACACATTGATTGTGTAGCTATTTCCAAACAATAAAGCCTGCAAAGAAACACGAAACTCAGCTGAAAATTCATTATCAAAAGGCAACAAAACAATCACATTTGCTTTTATAGGACAAATGGAAAACATCTTCACAACTGAACAAATAGATAACCGCACCACACAATTGTAGTACCTTAGTCTGGGCAACCTATTGGCTTCTTAACGCTTCATCTATAATGCAACACCTTTCTATAAAAACATTGGTCATTATATCTCGCAATAATTATGACTTTAAAACAAGATAAACTGGAACATTTGAATGACTAATCATCAAAATAAGTCAGCTAGATTTCTGGAGACAATTCACTGTACACTACTAAAAATGAAGCTAAAAAAAGTAAAATATCACAGGAAAAAATATCGCAAAGGTGCGAAAACATCCAATGTTCCCCTCCAAGACGCACCAAACACGAGGTCCCACGCAGGCCGCTCACCAGCTGCTGCCGCTGCAAGAGATACTGCGCAATCACGGCCGCGTACCAAGAAATTTAACGGGCCCACACACAAAACTGTTTTTAGAGGGACCATTGCCTACGACGGTCCCAAAATATTTTCTTATTTTGAAATCATTTAGCATTCTTTAAAAAAATTTAGCATCAATTTTATTATCCGAATAAATGGCCCGGATTTTGCGGTGGTAATGACGGCAAACTGTCAGCATTTGCTGTCATTACGCCTCTGAAACTGACCGTGACTTCAGGATTTAACCCATGCGCAGATAAATGCGGAAATCCTTAAGCTGCTCCACCACAGGCTGCGCTCTGAAACTCCCCAGAGCCGGCAATCAGTGAATTCAGTTGAACTGATGAAAACTTAAGCTCTTCTGATCTAATTGCACTGTTACACACCCCATTAAAAGTTAAGCCTTATTGGAATAGGTGCAACTGGGGTTTTAACAGCGTATTAACTGCTGAACAACCGTTCTGGCCCTGAAAAACAAACTTTCTATTTGTGGAATGTCAAAGTTTTCCATTATGAAAGAAAATGACTAGATTTTTAAAATAATGTAAAAATATTTTCAAATTTTTAAAAAGTTTGTTTATGATATTTCAGCTGCTACCTTAACCCATGTGTATGTCCCATTTTTGTTTTTGCTGTCTGCAAACATTTTTTTAAGTGAATCGAATCAGCACTTTTTATTTCCTGGTTTGCTGTCTGTGAGAATTCTTCATTGTGATTGGCTGCTTAGACAGCTTGATGACATCACTGCTGCATCGCGCTGAGGATACCCTTTTGATAGCACTACAATCAATATAACGTCGAGAAACCTAAGGTATTCGCCACAGAGATCACGAGATCTCTGTGGGCAGCTTTCTTCGTGGTCAGCGCTGATTGCTGTCACTTCGCCACTGACTACAAATTCTGGGGCAATATTTTGAACACTAGTTTTATTCACAACTAGTATATGTTGTCTAGCTTGTGCATTAAGCCAAATATTTTACTGGAAAAAAAACCTATTAAGGAAGAAAAAAATTGCAGAAAATACCTGCTTATATTTTTCTCCAAAAATATCACAAAAAATTTCTGCAGGATAAAATTAACAAAAATATTAGTGAAGGATTACACAAAATGTGCATTTGCTTCATTATAAATGTTAATTCTTTCAAGCTCAAAGATCCCTAAAAAACATTTTCTACTAAAAATTATTTATTTCCATAAATGTCTTTCTTAAAAATTACAAAATATTTATTTTATCTAACAAATGATCCCAGTTTTTTTTTTACTGTGAATAATTTTAGCGTCTTGTGAATGGATCCATTTGCTGTGCAGATGAAGCAGGCCTGCTAGATGGGAAGTGAATTGTATGACCATGATGATTCAACTAAGGTTAAACTTTTCAGCATCTAAAGGAAATGACTTGCATTAATACAGTATGATAGCAAAATACTGCAGATGCTGGAAATCCAAAATAATGACAGAAATGCTGGAAAAACTCAGCAGGCCATGCAACATCCGTGGAGAGAAATTAGAGTCGACGTTTCGGGTCTAACCCTTTTTCAAAACTGGAAAGGAAATGAAATAGATCGAAAGGGCAGGGCTGGGAGACAACAAAAGAAGTGAAGAGACATTAAGAGGTATTCAAAATGAGACGAGATGGTGATAGGACTAGTGGAGACAAAAGATGGCTCACATTAGGTGTGAAATGTTCTGGCAGAATGAGAGACAGCTGCCATGTGGGAGAGAGAAAAAAAGGAAAGGGAGGGGGGGGAAAACCAAAACAAAGGGGTGGATAAAAGATATAAGTAAAAATGTAATAGGGGCCGAGGTTATGATCTGAAATTGTTGAACTCGATATTGAGTCCGGAAGGCTGCAAAGTGCCTAATCGGAAGATGAGGTGCTGTTCCTCGAGTTTACGTTGAGCTTCCGTGGAACAATGCAAGAGGCCGAGGACGGTGAGGTCAGAGTGGGAGTGGCGCGGTGAATTAAAATGACAGGCGACCAGAAGCTCAGGGTCACCCTTACGGACTGAACGGAGGTGTTCCGCAAAGCGGTCACCCAATCTGCGTTTGGTCTCCCCAATGTAGAGGAGACTGCATCGTGAGCAGCGAATACAGTATACTAGATTGCAAGAAGTACAAGTAAATCATTGTTTCACCTGGAAGGGGTGTTTGGGGCCCTGGACAGTGGGAAGGGGGGAGGTATAGGGGCAGGTGTTACATCTCCTGCGCTTGCACAGGAAGGTGCCAGGCGAAAGGGAAGGGGTGCTGGGGGTGATAGAGGAGTGGACTAGGGTGTCTTGGAGGGAGCGGTCCCTATGGAATGCTGAAAGGGGAGGGGAGGGGAAGATGCGTTTGGTGGTGGGATCACTTTGGAGGTAGCGGAAATGGCAGAGGATGATCCGTGGAATGTGGAGGCTGGTGGGGTGAAAGGTGAAGACAAGGGGATCCCTATCGTGGTTCCGGGAGGGAGGGGCAGGGGTGAGGGCAGAAGTGCGGGAGATAGAACAGACACGGTCGAGGGCCGTGTCAACCACGGTAGAGGGGAATCCTCGGTTGAGGAAAAAGGGAGACATGTCAGAAGCACTGGAGTGGAAGGTGGCATCGTCGGAGCAGATGCGGCAGAGATGGAGAAACTGGGAGAATGGAATAGAGCCCTCACCCCTGCCCCTCCCTCCCGGAACCATGATAGGGTTCCCCTTGTCCTCACCTTTCACCTCACCAGCCTCCACATTCAACGGATCATCCTCTGCCATTTCCGCTACCTCCAAAGTGATCCCACCACCAAATGCATCTTCCCCTCCCCTCCCCTTTCAGCATTCTGTAGGGACCACTCCCTCCGAGACACCCTAGTCCACTCCTCTATCACCCCCAGCACCCCTTCCCCTTCGCCTGGCACCTTCCCGTGCAAGCGCAGGAGATGTAACACCTGCCCCTATACCTCCCCCCTTCCCACTGTCCAGGGCCCCAAACACCCCTTCCAGGTGAAACAGCGATTTACTTGTACTTCTTGCAATCTAGTATACTGTATTCGCTGCTCACGATGCAGTCTCCTCTACATTGGGGAGACCAAACGCAGATTGGGTGACCGCTTTGCGGAACACCTCCGTTCAGTCCATAAGGGTGACCCCGAGCTTCCGGTCGCCTGTTATTTTAATTCACCGCTCCATTCCCACTCGGACCTCACCGTCCTTGGCCTCTTGCATTGTTCCACGGAAGCTCAACGTAAACTCGAGGAACAGCACCTCATCTTCCGATTAGGCACTTTGCAGCCTTCCAGACTCAATATCGAGTTCAACAATTTCAGATCATAACCTCGGCCCCGATTACATTTTTACTTGTATCTTTTATCCACCCCTTTGTTTTGGTTTCCCCCCCCCGTTTCCTTTTTTTTCTCTCTCCCACATGGCAGCTGTCTCTCATTCTGCCAGAACATTTCACATCTGATCTGAGCCGTCTTTTGTCTCCACTAGTCCTATCACCATCTCGTCTCGTTTTGAATACCTCTTAATGTCTCTTCACTTCTTTTGTTCTCTCCCAGCCCTGCCTTTCGATCTATTTCATTTCCTTTCCAGTTTTGAAAAAGGGTTAGACCCGAAACGTCGACTCTAATTTCTCTCCACGCTGAGTTTTTCCAGCATTTTCTGTTGTTATTTTGCATTAATATACAGGAAACTCTCGATTTACCGGCACCTAAATAACCGGAAATCTCGGTTAACCGGCAAAATTCAGGAGTAGGTTCAGGTAAGTTTTACTTCATATTGTACTTGCCTTCCTCGATCTGTTGCTGTGCAAGGGTGTGGCTGCAGCTGTTGCTAAGCTACAGAGATGCTTGGAACTTGTGGCCATTGTTCTGCACCTGTTGCTAAGCAACAGGGTTTGTTGCTTTATACGGAGCTCTCAGCTCTCCGTATCTTTTACTATAGCTCTCGGTTATCCGGAATTTTTGATGAACCGACACCACGTCGGTCCCATCGGTGCCGGATAAAAAAGAGTTTCCTATAGTATCTTTCACAACCTCAGGACATCCCAACGTGTTTACTGCCAATGAAATACTTTTGTAGTCACTGTTGTAATGCAGAGAACTGCAGCAGTCAATTTCTGCACAGTCAGGTTGCACAAATAGCAATGAGATGCATGATAAGTTAATCTGTTGGTTGAGCTATAAATATTGGCCAGGATACCGGGGAGAACTCTCCTGTTCTTCAAATAGTGCCATGGGATCTTTTATGTCCATCTGAGAGGGCAGACAGGGCCTCAGCTGAAAGACAGCACGTCCGACAGTGCAGCACTCCCGCAGTACTGCAAAGTGTCAGCCGGGATAATGTGCTCACGTCTCTGCAGTGGGGCTTGAACTTATGACCTTCTGACTCAGAGGTCGAGAGTGCGACCGCTGAGCCAAGGCTGGCACCTGAATTATCATTTAATTTTTCCCCCTCAGAAAAGAATAAAGTTCCAAATTTGAATTTTAGATTTGTAAAATACCTTCAATCAATATTGTCACATTCAGAGCCAGAAAGGATTTAATCTATGGTGGATCAGAATCCCACAATATCAAACCCATTCCCAGCACAGTTTCTCTCTTCCACAGCTGAAGGCAGGCAGGGTTCTTGATGGGGTAGGAGGTTCTTGCTGCCTGTATGGATGAGGGAAAAGCCTGCAGGATGGATGAGCAAACTGACCATGGCACTATGGTGCAGAAGGCCATTCAAGTGGGAGGAGTGAAAGGGAATGTAGTTGTGGTAGGGGACAGTATAGTCAGAGGGATAGATACTGTTCTCTGCAGTCACGACCGGGAGTTCTGAAGGTTGTGTTGCCTGCCCGGTGCCAGTGCTAAAGATATCTCCTCGCGGAACTTGGAGTAGGAAGGGGAGGATCCAGTTGGCGTGGTCCACGTAGGAACCGACGATATAGGTAGAACTAGGAATGAGGTTCTGCTGAAAGAGTTTGAGGAATTGGGGTCCAAATTAAAAAGCAGAACCTCAAAGGTAATAATCTCTGGATTGTTACCTGAGCCACGTGCCAATTGGCATAGGGATAAGCAGATTAGAAGGTTAAATGCGTGGCTCAAAGAGTGGTGTGTGAGGCAAGGGTTTTGCTTCATGGGGCACTGGCACCAGTACTGGGGAAAGAGGGAGCTGTTCCGTTAGGACAGGCTCCACTTAAACCAGGCTGGAACCACAGTCCTGGCGAATCGAATAACTAGGGCAGTAGATACGGCTTTCAACTAATGAAGGGGGGTGTGGGAGGATTCAGGAAAGAGTACATTTAAAAGCAGCAAGAGATGTCAAGGCTCTAGAGCAGAGGAGAGTTTTGGGTAAAAATAAGCAGAGGGGTCAGGAAGGGACAGAGGGGGAAAAATTCAGTTGGTTTGCGCCTCCCGTTAGTGCCTTAAGAGGGCACTAATGGGGCGCAAAGCAACTAGCGCCCGTACGCGGCGATGTTTGCGCTGCTCACGAAATTAACTAGACATTTTGCGGTGGCGCTAAACACTATCGCCATGATCTCCTGCGCCGGCAGATCGTGACGTCAGTCGAGTGTGCAACGCCCCGGACCGGATATTGAGTGGTGCCCCCTGCCTTACCGCCTGCCGCTAGCAACGACAGGTTGAGGGGAGTGTTTTGCAGTCAGGAAGGGACTGGGGGAGTGCTATTTAAAGGCGACCGCTTCCTGCCTTTTTTTGTTGGTGACATTTTTGCACCACGCATTCTGAGAGAGAGAGAGACACCTCTGGAGAGATTCAACGCTGTGTGAAGGAGTTTTGGGTACTGAGCAGCACTTTGCAGGTTCATTTTGATTTGCACTTCCTTGTATCGATTTAGAAGAGAATGTGGGGACTGCACTCTGAGCTCTTTCCCTGGGCCTCTCCATTGTTCTTTCCATCCAGGCCGAGATTCAAGGCTGCAATGAGCAGGATGTGGATGGAGAGCAAGATCAACCCTCCCCTTTAAGAACTGGCCGGCACCATTCTGTCTGTGTTCCATTGCTGACTGACATCACGAGCTTCGCCAGTGCTCTGAGGTAGCGCCTCGCTCCTTGGCCTTTGCGCCTTAAGACAGGTGTGTAACGCCTGATTTAGCGCTCCAATCACCTCCAGGGGCGATAAAAGCCAAGTTTGCAGTCGGAGGCGATAATTAGCGTCAGGCGCTAATCTTTGCGCCTGGCCGATAATTGTGCCCCAAATGGGCCGATACTGAATTTCTCCCCCAGAGAGTAACAAAGGGCATCAGTGACTAAAGAAAGATCGGAGCACCGGACGTTTCAAAGCGCTTTACAGCCAATGAAGTAATTTTGGAGTGTAGTCACAGTTATTATGTGGGAAACGCAGCAGCCAATTTGCGCACAGCAAGTTCCCACAAACAGCAATGTGATAATGACCAGATAATCTGCTTTTGTAATGTGGATTGAGGGATATATATTGGCCAGGACACCGGGGATAACTCCCCTGCTCTTCTTCGAAATAGTGCCTTGGGATCTTTTACGTCCACCTGAGAGAGCAGATGAGACCTTGGCTTAACATCTCATCTGAAAGACGGCATCTCCGACAGTGCAGTATTCCCTCAGCACTGCACTGGAGTGTCAGCCTAGATTTATGTGCTCAAGTCCCTGGAGTGGGACTTGAACCCACAACCTTTTGACTCAGAGGCGAGTGTGCTACCCACTTTTTTTTTTTATTGGCCCAGAAATTCGGGTCGGGGGCTTCCCGCAGGCGCAAGCCCCCGACCTGCACTTGCCTAGCGCGCCGGCCGTTGAGCTGTGGGCCCGCGTGGGATTCTGATCCTGGGCCTCCTCTAACTGCCGGCGCGCAGTGCTTGCGTATCCCAGGGGCGCAGTTAGTTCGATGCGTCCCCTGGGATCACGTGGGCCATGGAGAGCCAATGGTAGCAGGGAATGCTTCATTCATAAGTTTGACAGGAAGAGCTGTCAAACCTATAAAAAGTATAAGCCCCAAAACATCACTAAATCTTCAAATAATTTTTTTTTTAAACATCACATTTTTAAAATAACTATAAATTACATGAAATAACTATTTTAAACAATAATTTAAATTTTTGAAAATATTAATTACATTTTCTAACGGGGCTAAAAATAAACTTACCTTTCTTTAAAGTATTTAAAAATAATAAACCTGTGGAAAAAATGTTTTAATTTTAATTAATTCACCACTTACCTTGTTAAAAGCAGGCCTTGCGCCTGCTTTTTAAAAGTGTAACTGCTGGAGACTTACCCTCCCGGAGAAACCTGTAAAATAAACGTAAGTTCGATGCGCACGCACTGCCTCTCCTGCGCATGCATTCCACCTGTCAACCCCTTCTTTCAAGGGAACGGAAGTGCCGGTTTCCCGCGCATGCGCAGTGCATGCACGAAACCAGCACTTTCGTTGGGCCGACGCGTGAGTACCCCGAATTTCTGGGCCAATATATCATTTATTGAACACCAAGAACATTTACAACATCGTGATCATTCCATTGTATCATTCAAATCCATTCCGCCGCTCTGCACAGCCATTCCTCCACCACATATTAACATCAAAACCTGAAGTTTAATTTGTCTCCCGTAACGTATATTAATCGATTGTATTTTAAAAATTGACCATAAAATACTATCTTTAAATTCCTTTCTGAATAAAACATCCACAGAGCCTTATAATGATCTTTTAGCTTATATTTAAAAGATAGGCATTTCTGCGGCCGCAAACGAGACTCCAGGATGGTGTGTTGCCTCCCTGGTGCAAGGGTGAAGGATGTCTCAGAGTGGCTGCAGAACACCTTGGAAGGGGAGTGTGAACAGCCAGTTGTCGAGGTGCATATAGGCACCAACGATATCGGTAAAAAGCGGGATGAGGTCCTAAAAGCGGAATATAGGGAGTTAGGAGGTAAATTAAAAAATGGGTCCTCAAAGGTAGTAATCTCAGGATTGCTACCAGTGCCACGTGCTAGTCAGAGTAGAAACAGAAGGATATTTCAAATGAATACGTGGCTAGAGGAATGGTGCAAGGGGGAGGGATTCAAGTTCCTGGGACATTGGAACCGGTTCTGGGGGAGGTGGGACCAGTTCAAACCGGACGGTTTGCACCTGGGCAGGGCTGGAACCGATGTCCTAGGGGGAGTGTTTGCTAGTGCTCTGGGGGAGGGTTTAAACTAAAATGGCAGGGGGTTGGGAACCTGAGCAGGGAGCAGGGAAACAAGGGTAAAAGCAAATGATAGGAAGGAGAAAAACAAAAGTGGCAGTCAGAGAAATCAACGGTTTAAATCAAACGTGGCCACAGTAAATAATAATTCTAATAGGTTTAAGAGCGTTAAAAAAACAAGCCTGAAGGCTTTGTGTCTTAATGCGAGGAGCATTCGTAATAAGATGGATGAATTGGCTGCGCAAATAGAGGTAAACAAATATGATTTGGTTCGGATTACGGAAACGTGGCTCAAGGATGGCCAAGGCTGGGAACTCAACATCCAGGGGTATTCGACATTCAGGAAAGATAGGCAAAAAGGAAAGGGAGGTGGGGTAGCATTACTGGTTAAAGAAGGGATTAACACAATTGTAAGGAAGGATATTAGCTCTGATGATGTGGAATCTGTATGGGTAGAATTGAGAAATACTAAGGGGCAGAAAACGTTAGTGGGAGTGGTATATAGACCTCCAAACAGTAAGGCGGAGGTTGGGGATGGCATTAAAAGGGAAATTAAAGAAGCGTGCAATAAGGGCACAGCAGTCATCATGGGTGACTTTAATCTACATATAGATTGGGCTAACCAAATTAGTAACAATACTGTGGAGGAGGAATTCCTGGAGTGTTTACGGGATGGTTTCCTGGACCAATATGTCGAGGAACCAACCAGAGGTCAGGCCATCTTAGACTGGGTATTATGTAACGAGAAAGGATTAATTAGCAATCTTGTTGTACGAGTCCCCTTGGGTCGGAGCGATCATAATATGATCGAATTCTTCATTAAGATGGAGAATGAAGTAGTTGACTCAGAGACTAGGGTCCTAAATTTAAATAAAGGAAACTACGATGGTCTGAGGAGCGAGTTGCGTAGGATTGATTGGGGAATGTCACTCAAAGGGTTGACGGTGGATAGGCAATGGCAAACATTCAAAGACCGAATGGATGAACTACAGAATTTGTTCATCCCAGTTTGGCATAAAAATAAAACAAAAAAGGTGACTCAACCGTGGCTAACAAGGGAAATTAGGGATAGCATAAGATCCAAGGAGAGGACATATAAATTGGCCAGAAAAAGCAATAATCCTGAGGATTGGGAGCAGTTTAGGATTCAGCAAAAGAGGACAAAGGGATTAATTAAGAAGGGGAAAATAGAATATGAGAGTAAGCTTGCAGGGAACATAAAAACTGACTGTAAAAGCTTTTATAGATATGTGAAGAGAAAAAGATTGGTGAAGCCAAGCGTAGGTCCCCTGCAGTCAGAATCAGGGGAATTTATAATGGGGAAGAAAGAAATGGCTGACCAAATAAATACATATTTTGGTTCTGTCTTCACAAAGGAGGACACAAATAACCTCCCAGAAATACCGGGTAACATAGGGTCTGATGAAAGGGTGGAACTGAAAGAAATCAGTATTTGTAGGGAAATGGTGTTAGGAAAATTGATGGGACTGAAGGCCGATAAATCCCCAGGGCCTGATAATCTACATCCTAGGGTACTTAAGGGAGTGGCCCTAGAAATAGTAGATGCATTGCTGGTCATCTTCCAGAACTCGATAGACTCTGGAACAGTACCCATGGATTGGAGGGTAGCTAATGTTACCCCACTATTCAAAAAAGGTGGTAGAGAAAAAGCGGGGAATTATAGACCGGTAAGCCTGACATCAGTAGTGGGGAAAATGCTAGAGTCCATTATAAAAGATGTAATAGCAGAGCACTTGCAAAGCAGCGACAGGATTGGACAAAGTCAACATGGATTTACAAAAGGTAAATTGTGCTTGACTAATCTACTGGAATTTATTGAGGATGTAACTGGTAAAATAGATAAGGGAGAACCAGTGGATGTGGTGTATTTGGACTTTCAGAAGGCTTTCGATAAGGTCCCGCATAAGAGATTAGCATGCAAAATTAAGGCACATGGGATTGGGAGCAAGGTATTGACTTGGATAGAGAACTGGTTGGCGGATAGAAAGCAGAGAGTTGGAATAAACGGGTCGTTTTCCGAGTGGCAGGCAGTGACTAGTGGGGTACCGCAAGGATCAGTCCTAGGACCCCAGCTGTTCACAATATACATTAATGATCTGGACGAGGGAATTGGATGTAATATCTCCAAATTTGCAGACAACACAAAGCTGGATGGGAGGGTATGCTGTGAGGAGGATGTTGTGAAACTCCAGTACGATTTGAACAGGTTCGGTGATTGGGCAGAAACATGGCAAATGCACTATAATGTGGATAAATGTGAGGTTATCCACTTTGGTGGCAAAAACAGGAAGGCAGTTTATTATTTGAATGGCAATAAATTGGGAGAAGGGGAAGTGCAAAGAGACCTGGGTGTTCTTGTGCACCAGTCGCTGAAGGTAAGCATGCAGGTGCAGCAGGCGGTTAAGAAGGCAAATGGTATGTTGGCCTTCGTAGCAAGAGGGTTCGAGTACAGGAACAAGGATGTCTTGCTGCAGTTGTACAGGGCCTTGGTGAGACCGCACCTTGAGTATTGTGTGCAGTTTTGGTCGCCTTATCTGAGGAAGGATGTTCTTGCCATGGAACGAGTGCAGCGAAGATTCACGAGGCTGATACCTGGGATGGCAGGAATGACGTATGAGGAGAGATTGTGTCGATTGGGCTTATACTCACTGGAGTTTAGAAGATTGAGAGGGGATCTCATCGAAACCTATAAAATTCTGTCAGGCCTGGACAGACTAGATGCAGGAAGGATGTTTCCGATGGCCGGGGAGTCCAGAACCAGGGGTCATAGTCTAAGGATAAGGGGTAAGCCATTTAGGACTGAAATGAGGAGGAATTTCTTCACCCAGAGAGTGGTGAACCTGTGGAATTCTCTGCCACAGAGGGCGGTGGAGGCCAGTTCATTAAATATATTCAAGAAGGAGTTCGATATATTTCTTAAGGCTAAAGGGATCAAGGGATATGGGGAGAAGGCAGGGACAGGGTACTGAATTTGAATGATCAGCCATGATCTCATTGAATGGCCAGCCATGATCTCATTGAATGGCGGAGCAGGCTCGAAGGGCCGAATGGCCTACTCCTGTTCCTATCTTCTATATTTCTATGATTCTCCTCCCCTTAAAAACCAGAGTATTCCTTCTTTGCACAATCACAAATCTAGCCAAACTGAACATTAAATTAATTGCCGCTCCGCTAGACTTGGGTAGACACTCCTGCAATCCCCATCTCAAAATTGAGTCCTACGGGGTTCCCATTCTCACTCTTCAGTCCTCACCCAGCAAAAAAACCTCACACAACTGTCTAACATAATACTTAAAATCATTTAACTGCAGAGATAATACCAGTAAATGGGATAGCGTCTCATCCCATGTCCCATACACTGGGCAAGTTGCCCCCTCCACTCGTCCAATCTTACATAAGACCGTCATGGTAAAAATCCGGTTTTGAGCCCATTTGAAATCCAGTTGAATCCACTCTGGACATGTAAAATTCGCCGACACTCCCTTCCAAATCCTGTTGAAGTCCAGCTGTGGGTATATACTCTGCCAAAATTCCTGACCAGCAGGTATCTTGAATCTCCATTCTCTAAATACCTCATAGAAATCTCGAGTATTACAGTTGTCAAATTGGACTAACTCTCCCCCTTTCCAGCAGAAAGCTTGGAAAAGTGGGATGCATTTTACTTCCTTTGGAGATTTCCGCATTTATTTCTTCCATCCAATCCTGTGGCATTGCCCTCGCAATCTTCTCATACATGATCATCATTGCTTTTTCCTCTACCTCCTGATCCTCCTCCCACACCATGTGCCTCACTATCGCTCTGGCAACCAACCTGGAATTACCTCATATAATACATCTTTCACACATATAATACCAGCTTTTATAAAAGCTTGATTAAACAATACCTCTTCTTCAACGTTGACCCACCTGTTCAAAAATAAGGGCTGTTCTAAAAATTTCTCAGCCCCCTTCGGCATAAACTGCACACTCTTTAAAAATTGGGCCCAAGTCTCTACAACCCGCTTATAAAACCTAGGGAGAGGTTTAATCGATTTCAGATTAGCGTACAAAGTTAAAGCACATGGAATTGGGGGCAAGGTATTGATTTGGATAGAGAACTGGTTGGCAGACAGAAAGCAAAGAGTTGGAATAAACGGGTCTTTTTCCGAGTGGCAGGCAGTGACTAGTGGGGTACCGCAGGGATTGGTCCTAGGACCCCAGCTATTCACAATATATATTAATGATCTAGACGAGGGAACTAGATGTAATATCTCCAAGTTTGCAGATGACACAAAACTGGGTGGGCGTGTGTGTTGTGAAGAGGATGTATAGAAACTCCAGGATGATTTGGACAGGTTGGGTGATTGGGCAGAAGTATGGCAAATGCAGTATAATTTGGATAAATGCAAGGTTATCCACTTTGGTGGCAAAAACAGGAAGGCAGATTATTATCTGAATGGTAATAGGTTGGGAAAAGGGGAAGTGTAACGAGACCTGGGTGTCCTTGTGCACCAGTCGCTGAAGGTAAGCATGCAGGTGCAGCAGGCGGTTAAGAAGGCAAATGGTATGTTGGCCTTCACAGCGAGAGGATTCGAGTACAGGAGCAAGGATGTCTTGCTGCAGTTGTACAGGGCCTTGGTGAGACCACACCTTGAGTATTGTGTGCAGTTTTATCTGAGGAAGGATGTTCTTGCCATGGAGGGAGTGCAGCGAAGATTCACCAGACTGATACCTGGGATGGCAGGAATGACGTATGAGGAGAGATTGGGTCGATTAGGCTTATATTCGCTAGAGTTTAGAAGAATGAGAGGGGATCTCATTGAAACTTATAAAATTCTAACAGGACTAGACAGACTAGATGCAGGAAGGATGTTCCCGATGACGGCGGAGTCCAGAACCAGAGGTCACAGTCTAAGGATAAGGGGTCAGCCATTTAGGACTGAGGTGAGGAGAAATTTCTTCACCCAGTGAGTGGTGAACCTGTGGAATTCTCTACCACAGAAGGCAGTTGAGACCAATTCATTAAATACATTTAAGAAGGCTTCCCTCAATTTTAATATCCTTAAAAACCTCTAAGAGCAATGGGCTTAAAATCTCAAAAAATTCTTTATAAAATTCTGCACTTAGTCCATCGGACCCCGAGCTTTCCCCCCCCCCCACTTCATTCCAATTATTGCTACTTTTATTTCCACTAATCCTACTTCTTTGTCACACATGCGTCTCTCATCCTCCTTTAAACCCTCTTCAATAAAAGCACCAACCTTCTCCATCTTGAAATTGGAAATGTCTTCTTTTGTAATTAACTCTTGATAAAAGCTGTTAGCCACCTCTACAATCTCCCCACTTTCATTAATAATCTTCTCCCCAACCATCAACTCTCCAATTAATGATAATCTCTGTCGCAGTTTCTCTTGCTCTAGAAAATATCTAGTGCATCTTTCGCCCTCCAATGCATCTTTAGCCTTTGCACGGAGAATGGCCCCCTTGCATTTTTCAACTTGCAATAATTCCCACTCTTCCTTTAAAACCCAGAACTTAGTCTCAGCTCCCTTATCCACTCCGTCAACTGCTTTACAGACATCCGTAAACCTTTTGTTTATATTCTCTTCTCGATGCCGGTTAGCTGCCGTGCTCTCTTTCCCATAACGTACCAAAAAAACTTTTACCTCATATTTGAAATTGTCCCACCAAACTCTTCTTTCTTTCAAGAACAAAGGTTCCTTCTGAGCATTCTTTATTATATTTGAAATCCCTTCTTTATAATCAATTTCTTTCAGGTATTGATTGATTAAAATCCACACCCCTGGACCGATCTTAACTCTGCTGTTCCTAATTCTAAGAGTCAAAGTCGAGTGGTCACTAAAAAATACTTTTTTTTGTAATAAATCTCCATCACCTCAGAATTTAACCCTTCCCGCATTAACACAAAATCTATTCGGCACTGTTTTAATACATCACCCACCCAACCTGTTCTGGAGAACTCCCTTTTTATGGGGTTCTGATCCCTCCATAAGTCTCTCAAATTTAAATTTGCCATCATTTTTACAATCATCCGTCTGGAGTTATCATCCTTAAAGGTCATCTGGGCTGAAATGTCCATCCGAGATAAAAATACAATAAAATCCCCCACTATACAAGGATTTTCCACCTCTGCCACTTCAGTGAATAACCACCGAAAAAACTTGCGACGCTTGCAATGGTCGTTCGGTGCATAGATATTAAAGAGATCGCAATTAAATTCCTCCATTTTTACTCATAGCCGTAAAAATCTCCCCTCAGTGTCCTTATCCACCAAGGCAACGTTCTCTTTTATGGATGGACTCACCAAAACAGCCACCCCTCTACGGTTTGCACAACTTCCAAACACCTCTCCCTTCCAAATCTTCCGAACTCTTTCTAGGATATCCTCATCCCAAAAGGTTTCTTGCAGCCACAACCGTTGGGCACGATTTTCATAATGGAGGCGGGTTTCGGTTTGGGTGGGTTCCAAACCCGCCTCCACTGAGAGGTGGGGAAAATTTGCGATTTTCCCCTAATTGGCCAGTTAATTTCAGAAGTGTGGGTTCCCCTGGGCCAATTAGTCTTTTGGGACTGAAACTCGCCTCTGCTGACGTCACTTATCCAGCTTCATTTAAGGGCTGCTTGCTGCCTTGGCTCATTCCACTGGTTTTTGGTCGATGCTGCACCACCTCCAAACTCCTTCAAGAATGGCCAACTCCAAGGCAAGAGCCTCCCCAAGGTTCTCCGATGAGGCGCTGGGTATGCTGGTTGAGGGGGCGAGAGCCAGCAGGGAGGTGCTCTTCCCCTCATCTGGGAGGAAAAGGCCTCCCAAAGAAACCAAGGCTGTGTGGGTCCAGGTGGTAAGGGATATAACCTCTAGATTTGTGTGCAGCAGAACATGGCTGCAGTACCGTAAAAGGTTCAATGACCTTGTAAGATCAGGAAAAGTGAGTATACCTTCAGCTTGACCCTCCTTCTGCTCCCCTTCTCCTCTCATCACCAGCACTCTGCATTGTCAACCTCCTCCTCCACATCCCACTTTGCCCTTACAACCTTTGCACCCTTCACCATCCCTCTCACTCTATGAACCCAATCACTTCACTATTCGACTATGCTGCCCTCACACTCACTTTCAATGTTGTGCAATGACAACGACTAACAACGTACAGGGAGGGCCCTTGGACAATTAACCTCACTCCATCTTTGTCTCCTTCTAAGCATCTATGCTCTGGACTCGCTACACTCACTCCATCATTCTCACTCCAACTCCACTTGTCTCCCTCACTACAGGAAAAGAGAGCCCACAGTAGCAGGGAAAGGGTGAAGAGAGGAGGAGGGCACCTTCCATAGCCATTCCCACCCAGGTTGAAGAGGCGGCTCTGGACATCGCCGGCGCAGAGGTGGAGGTCAAGGTGGGGGACGGACAGATGGGCGATGCAGAGCAAGCTGGTGACAGAATAGTTTTGCGTCTCTCTCATTCACACTGCTTGAGTGACTGAAATGGCTGCTGGTGTACATTATTAGAATGCACTTGAGCATCTGAACTATTGCATCTGCATGCCACACTTCCATCAAATGTCTAACCCATGCCTTTACTCCCCCACAGGACCATCCACAGAAACCCCCCACCCCACCCCCACTGTCGACGAGGAAGAGGCTGAGCAGCAAGACTCCTCAGGGGAGCCTGCAACCTCTGAGGACGCAGCATCAGCAGATGTAAGCACACCCAGCACCAGCGCAGATACACACACCTCGGTGGGACCTTCGGGACATACAGTAGTGTTGTCACCGTGTGTATCACATCTCACAGGTGAGCATCAGTAGGTGGTGGAGACAGAGACAGCAGTGGAGAGTCCTCGTCGGAGGTCGCAGGACTCTCTTAGCATTTCTCTGCTGCATGTGGACCCTGTGCCTCTGGGTCCATCCAGAAGGAGAGCGATGCTGGAACTCCAGGAGCAGGTGCAGGAGTCTCTGACAGGTCTTGTCTCCAGGGTCACTGTGAGTGTGGAGAGGATGGAGGAGTCCAGCTCTAACATGAGCAGTGCCGTTGTGGAGGCAATGGCGCATATACGCAGCACCACGGAAACGGAAAGGATGGCAACCTCCGTGGAAAGGATGGCTACGGCCATGGAGGAAATAAGTCGCTAGAGTCAGGAAAACATGGTGATTGCTCGGAATAGACTGACATCTCTGGAGGAGCGATGGGCAGCTATTGAGCAGAGAAACCAGAGCTTCATGGAAGTCCTTTTGAGTAGGACTGCCAGTGCAGATACGGGTACCCATGGCCCCCCTGATGTGCAGCAAGGTGCTCTCAAGCCACTTGCTAGCACTGAAGTGGACCTGACCCATGAGAGGGAAGTTGGTGGCAGAGAACAAGGAAGTGGGGGCTCCTCTCCAAGCGCTCACACTTCCATGTCACTGCGTAGCCCTCGGTCAGAGCCCCAATGGAGTCCGCACCAAACTGAGATGGGTGTCTCAGCCCCTGCACTGCCGCAGGATGAGCAGACGTTTGTCGAGCCCTCACAGGCTTGGAAACCCAGAGGACGCCCGCCAAAGGTGTCAAAGCAGGAGCAGCATGAAAGTGAGCAAGGGGCCTCCACTTCTGCTGAAGCCACAGGGGGAGCACCACATAGGAGCATGTGTAAGAGAAAAATAAAGCACCATTAGTTACAGGGGTAGGCACTTGGGTGATTGTTTCTGTTTATTGATGAAATGCCATCCCTGTTTGAATGTATAAAAATGAGGCGATGGCAAACTGTTGGCGTGATGGCATCAGTTATTTCGCCTTAGGCAGCTCCGCATTGCGGGCTCCGCGATACTTGCGTGGTCAGGTTGGTGGCCAGAGTAAAAGGAGGTTGCCTATCATGTTAAGATGGAGCCAAGCACGTGTGCCAAAATGGGCAACCTATGCAAATCTGGCCAGGATGATTGCATCCCTTGCATCACGGGCAGCCATGTGCTCACGTGCTGCCGCTGCTGCTGGTTGATACGCCGCCGCTCGGTCCTCCTCCTCCTCATCTGAGGAGGCTATGAACTGAGTCACTTGCTCATCAGGAAGCTGCAAGCCACGACGCTGTGCCATGTTGTGCAGTGCACAGCAGACCACGACCATT
Organism: Somniosus microcephalus; assembly: GCF_052327205.1. NCBI lineage: Eukaryota > Metazoa > Chordata > Chondrichthyes > Squaliformes > Somniosidae > Somniosus > Somniosus microcephalus. The sequence continues at coordinate 24,709,986 of NC_141002.1, read as the reverse complement.
CTGGACACCCTGGCTGCTGAGTACTGCAGAGCTCCACCTGATCTGTCAAAGCATCGGAATCGCATCTTCAGCAAGCCAATGGTTTGCTCAATGATGGACCTGGTCGAGATGTGGCTGGCGTTGTAGCGCTCTTCAGCCTCATTAGCTGGCCTCCTGATCGGCATCGTTAGCCACTTCTTCAGGGGGTAGCCTTTGTCACCAAGGAGCCATCCGTTAAGTTGGTTTGGTGGATTGAAGAGTGGAGGAACACTAGAGTTCCGCAGGATGAACGAGTCATGGCAACTACCACAGAACTTGGCGCAAACATGCAAAATCTCCTTCTTATGGTTACACACCAGCTGTACGTTGAGGGAGTGGAAGCCCTTGTGGTTGACAAAGAGAGCTGGGTTGTGATGGGGTGCCCTAAGGGCCACATGTGTGCTGTCTATGACGCTCTGCACCATTGGCAAGCCTGCCATATTTGCAAAGCCAACTGAACGTGCGGTTACACTTGCTTAATCCCTTGATAAGTGGATGTAATTGTGGGCCTTTTGCGAAAACGGCATCAGTAACCTGCATGATGCAACTGTGGGTGGCCGACTGGGAGATGCTGCTGATGTCTGCTGATGATCCCTGGAAGGAGCCTGAGGCAAAAAGGTTGAGTGCAGTGGTGACTGACAGCCACTGGTAATGGGTGTCCACCTGCTCCTCTGGGCTCCAGGTGTTGGAGCAGCAGTGCACAGATGTCTCCGACTACCTCTCGCGAAAGTCTCAGCCTCCTTTGGTACTGCAGCTCAGTCATGTTGAGGTAGCTCATCCTCTGTTTGTAAACTCTGAGAGCGGGGTATCTCCTGCGGCGACGTGCTTCCATGCGCTGGTGCCTTCTGTCCTGTGCAGCATCAGGTGGGTGAGCAGGAGGTTGGGGCTCCTGCTGCTGTTGCTGCCTGGTTCTGCTGCTACCGTGGCTGCTCCTCATCTGAATCTCACATCCATGGTGAAAGGAAATAAATGGTTCCCATGCTGCTGGCAGATACCTCCATTGGGGAAGCGCTCAGTCCAAGCGGGGTGAGGGTCTTCCAAGGAGGTCCCGCAGTTGAGAGATAGAAGCTTCGGTAGGCCTGCTAAAAGTGCTGAAAGACCTGTGGAACAAAAGTTCTGCCACGTGCAACTGCTTCCTGATGAAAGCTCCGTTTTAATGGTGGAGCTGCAGCTGTGAGGAGGCCACCCACTTGTCAACCCGCCAAGATTAGCTGGCATGGTTTAGGAGGGTCGTGCAACATGCAAAAAATGTGGCAAAATAACAAAGGCCTGTCAAAATAGGATTATAGAGGCCCTTAAAAACTATTTAAGGGTCTTAACTACCTCTCCCGACTGATGGAGGCGGGACCAAATCGTACCCATCAAACACACCTTCGGCAAAATTGCGCGGAGGCGGATTCTGAACCCTCCCTCCGTTTTTGCCATTTTGCCAACTGTCCCGCCTCCAAACCCGCCTCCTCGGGGCTGGGAAAAATCGCCCCAAACAAGTCAGTGCCTTTAAAACACTGCAACAACTGCTGCAATTTCTTCTCACCCCTCAGTCCGTTCACATTAATCGAGACCAATGTAATCATGGCTCCGAATAAGGGAAGTATGCCTGATAATCTCCCCATCATTTAATCTCTGGCCCTTCCCTCATTTCATGCTCCTTCTCAACTTTTCATGCAGCTGTTGCTTCTTCCTGCAGCCTCCGGCTCTTTTTCACCTCCTGTTTGAAACTTCCCTGCTGTTTCAACCACTTCCTTGCATTAGGTTTGGGCTGAGGAGCTGTCCCTTTTCCCTCCTTCTGCCCCTCGCTAACTTTTCCCTTTCTACACGATGCCACCCCAACCCCTCACTTCCATGTCCAATTCCCCCTCTGATTCCTCACTCTCAAACTCTTCTGTGACCTTCTGTTCCTGCTCCGTCAGATAAATAATCCTGCTCCCCGTCAGATACATCAGGGTCGATTTTCGTTCAGGTGCGGGGAATTGGCGGTTTCCCCGAATTTAGTGATTCCGACACGATTGTAAATGGGTCTGTGAGATTGATGCAAATTTAACACAATTGGCCAATTGATTTCCAGCGTGTGGGAAGCCTTGGCAATTGAGTATTTCCAGTCAGAAAGTCGCAGAATATGACATCATCATTGCTGCTGCTTTTAAGGTTCACAGCAAGCCTTGCTTCCTCTGCAGGCTTCCAACCTTCCACATTAAGATGGCACAGGAACCTGCAGGAGGAACGGCCAGCGGGAGGGCCAGATCTGCGCCCAAATTTGATGAGGCTTCACTACAGGCATTATTGGATGGTGCTAGGGCCCACAGGGAGGTCCTCTTCCCTTCTTCAGGGAGGAAGAGGCCACCCAGCCAGACCATTGCTGTGTGGCTAGAGGTGGCAGGTCAAGTCAACTCCTTGGGGCTAACACGAAGAACGTGGTTGCAGTGCAGGAAAAGATTCCATGACCTTCTTCGCATTGGAAAAGTAAGTACTGTATGATGTTTCCATCACCCTCAATCTGATCCCCATTGCCTTTCCTCACCAGCACTCAGCTTTAGCAATCTCTTCCTGCACATCCCACTAGACACTCACATCCATTCACCCTTACCCATTCCCTCTCTCTCTATGCTCACATTCACAGAACTATGCCACCATGCAGCCCTCACACTCCCTCTCACTCTGATGCTTTGAACACAACTGACAACACACAGGGAGGGCCCTTGGTCTTGCAACCTCACTCCATCTTTGTCTCCTTCTAAGTATCTATGCAATCTCTGCACTCACTCCTTCATTCTCACTCAACCTCCACTTGTCTCCCTCATTGCAGGAAAAGAGAGCTCGCAACAGGAGAGAGCGAGCCAGGACAGGAGGAGGGCTGCCATCATTAGCCCAGCTCACCCCCTGGGAGGAAGGCATCCTGGAGATTGCCGGGGCTGACCGAGATGTGGACATTGGGGAAGGACAGACAGGAGCATCCCCGCAAGCTGGTGACAGAAGTTTTCCATCTCTCTCATTGACATTGCATGAGTCACTGATAATGATTCTGAAGCTACATCATATGGACTTATGATCATCTGCAGAATGCAATGTGCATGTAACCTTGGCATCACATCTCTAACTTCTTCCTTGACTCCCCCACAGGGCCATCGAGAGCCCCCATCCCCACTCTGCAGGAGGAAGAGCTGAGCAGCCAGGCTCCTCAGAGGAAGCTACAACCTCTGAGGGCGCAGCGTCATCAGCAATAAGCACACCCAGCACCAGCGCAGACACTCACACCTCGGTGGGACCTTCGGGACATAGAGTGGAGTTGTCACCTAGTGTATCACAGCTCACAAATGAGCATCAGCAGATTGTGGAGACAGGGACAGCAGTGGAGAATCCTCGTCGGAGGGCGCAGGACTCTGCCAGCTCGGCTCAGCTGCATGTCGACCCTCTGCCTCTGGGTCCATCCGTAAGATCAGAGGTGATGGAACTCCAGGCACAGATGCAGGAGTCTCTGGCAGATTTTGTCTCTAGGGTCGCTGTGAGTGTGGAGCAAATGGAGGAGTCCATAGGGAACATGAGCAGAGCCTTTGTGGAGTTATTGGCGCATGAACACATCACCACGGAAAGGATGGCAACCTCCGTGGAAAAGATGGCTACAGTAGAGGAGAGAATGGCTACGGCCATGGAGGAGCTAAGTCGCCAGAGTGTTGAAAACATGGTGAATGTTCAGAATAGACTGACATCTCTGGAGGCGCGATGGTCAGCTATTGAACAGAGAAACCAGACCTTCATGGCAGGCCCTCTGAGTAGGACTGCCATTGTAGAAACGGATCCCATGGCCCCCATGATGTGCAGCAAGCTGCTCTCAAGCCACTTGCAGGCACTGAGGGGGACCTGACCCATGAGAGGGAGGTTGGTGGCAGACCTCAAGGAAGTGGGGACTCCTCTCCAAGCACTCACACTTTCATGCCACTGCAGAGCCCTCAGTCAGAGCCCCGCCGGAGTCCACACCCAACAGAGATAGAGGTCTCAACCCCTGCACAGCTGCAGGAGCAGCAGACTGCTGGCGAGCCCTCACAGGCTCGCCATCCCAGAGGACGCCTGCCAAAGGTGTCGAGACAGGAGCAGCAGGAAAGTGAGCAAGGGGCCTCCACATCTGCTGAAGCCACAGGGGAACCACTATGTAGGAGCATGTGCAAGAGGAAAATAAAGCACTAATAGTCACAAGGGTAGTTACTTGGGTGAAATGCTGTGTTTATTTTTAAAATTCCATTAGTTGGTTATTGTAAATAAAATTTCTGATGGCAACTTCTGCAGTTGTGGCGTGTGTCATTTCACGAATGGGGCTGGAGGTCCTCTAATGCCAAGAGGGGAAGGAAAAAAAGGCCTCCCATGCTTCTGGTAGGTGCCTCAGTTGAGGAAGCGCTGAGTGAGGGTGGCGAGAGGGGTCTCGCAGGAGGTCACACTGGAGAAGTGTGTGAGGCTCCAAACTTCCACAGCTGTGGTTAGGCCTGGTAAAAGTTGCCCCAGGCCTGAGACAACAAAGTCCTGCCACCTGCAAATGATGACTGATCAAATCTCCTCTTTAATGTTGGACCTGCAGCTGATAGTCAGCAAGCCAATAGTGTTCACGCCAGGTTTCACAGGCGTGATCCCCACCAGGCGTGTTTTGCGTGGGAAAAGGGTTAAACAGGCAAGGGCCTGTTAAAATGGGATTATAAAGGTCAATCAGTGCTGTTTAAGGGCCCTAAAGACCAGTCCCGCCTGTTGCAGGCGGAACTGATTCGGGTCAATCAGGCGCACCTAGGTTAAAATGGCGTGGAGGCGGGAACCAGGCGGGGGGGTCGCGACCCCTAGGTTTTGCGATTTTAACCCCCCACATGCCTAAAAGCCCACCTCACGGCCCAATGAAAATCAAGGCCATCATCTCCCATAGTCATCCTGCCGCGGTTTCTCCAACAGTGCCACTCCCTTCGGCCTCATCATCCCTTGCTCCCTGATCCTTCCCTCTCTGGGACAATGGTACACCAATATTGCTCCCTTCTGGCGTCTTTGTCTCGCCGCTCCCGTCCTGCTGCCCCTTTAAGGCTCCTGCCTCTTGCACCCTCTCCTTGTCTTGCCCATTCCTGCTCATCGAGATTTCCGACTCCCTGTCTTTCTTTGGAGTACTTACATTTACCACGCACCCCGCTCCCACCTCCTCTCCCCCCGCGGACCCCAGATTCTTGAGGGAGAGCTGAACCGTATTATGGCTCGACTCTGCCCTCGACCCATGCTGCCCTCTGCTGGCTTTTTCCTTTTCCACTGTACTTGGGGTGTTTTCCACCATCTTCATCCTGTTCTTTGCTCCACAATTTTCCGCCTCTTCCTGCGCTCTTTTCTCCTTCAATTCACCAGCTGTGTCCTCCGCCTGCTCCGTTCCTCCAGCTGTTCCACTCACGGCTCCTGCTCCTTCTCCCATCTCATCACTCATAGAGCTTCTTTCTGCCTCACACTCACAGCGGGTGGGGCCTTTGTGACACACCCCACAGCTCTCTGCCTTGCAGCTCTGAGCGATGTGTCCAGACTCGCCGCAATTATAACAGTACAAGTCTGGACAGTTTCTTACAAGATGGTCGTTGTAAAGTCTGTGGGTTGTATTGCAAATAATACACAGACTCCAAGATTAACAAATAAAACAGGTCTTTACTATTCAGAGGTTCGGGCGAATCTGCCCTAGTTAACGTATCACAACCCTTATATACTGGTGTGGTCACTATCGGTATTACAGTATACATGAGCCAACAAATAGTGCCACACCTAAAGTAGTACTCTTAAAGGCGAACGGTTACATTCTATAGTTCCCTTAAAGGTAAACGGGTACATACACTACAATCCTCCCTTTTTAGCTTTTTACTTACAGAATCCCGTTAAACATACAATCTTCAACTTTATATAAACAGTTTGCAGATATACTCTCGATGGAGTCAACGTCATATAACAATTTACAGATATACTCTCGATGGAGTCAACGTCATATAACAGTTTACAAACATACTCTCAGTGGAAACAGTTTACAGGTTCAGTCTCTGTGGGAACAGTTCATAAATTCAGTCTCTGGTATTAATTCGTCCCAGACAGCATCTTTTTGGTGTAGCCGGTTCACCTGGTAACGTGACTCCTCCATAGCCTTTTTAACAGCTTGTACTTTCGTCCTGTTGAACCAGCAGTGCGGACTTATACAACCCACTGGCTGTCTTGATAATGTCCCTGGATTTTTTTTTTTACAAATTTAGCACCTTTCGTAGTGTTCGGACTGAGGTAGTAGAAGTAATAATATTTTAAACAGTTATTATTTTCTGCTTCTTCTTTTTCTTTTCTGCCTTTTTGAAACTCTCCGAGCTCCTTTCTCGGCTGCCATCTGTAGCGCCACCAACTCTCTATGTTCCTTAGACCTTAAGTGCTTCATCCGGATTTCAGCACTTTGAGAGTTTTCATCACAAGCTGGGCAGACCACATCCTCATAATATTCAGTGTCACTCAACAGGTCATGGTAATATTCAGGTTCATCCTGAGTTAGGCCAGCGAGAGAGACTTCTTCTTCCTCCTCACCCGTCTGGACGTTAGCTGACGGTGGTTCCTTCCCTAAACATCTTTCTTGAAAAGCTTTCTTCATGCATTCACCTTGACGTGATTCAACGTACTTTTGGCATCCTTGTAAAATGTGTGTTGCCACCTCAGCTATCTCCGTGACTTTTGAGAGCTCCGAACTCGTTCCCCCTGAAGATTGAAGCTCGTGTTCAGATTGTTCCCCTTGTAGAGTCTTGTCCTTCAGCATATGAAGGAGTTGGCCGACCGTTAACTCTTCCCTGGGAACACGGTGGATCAGAGTCTTCTCCATTTCATCCACCTCTTTCTCCAATACTTCCACCTTACGTTCCTCTTGAACGTTGGCTTTCAGCGCTCGGAAAAGTTGCGCCCTGATGCTCTCTAGTTCATGTTCAGGGACCATTCTTACAGTGTCCTGTTCTTCCACTGCAAGGATTCCCAGTTGAATCTGTTCTTCAAGTTGTTGAACCTCAGACATTGCCGCCTCATATTTGTCTTGGGTGTCCTTCAATGTTTTTATAAGTTCTTGGACATCCTGTCTTTCATGCTCTGCCATGATTTTCACCTCTAATTGCTCATCTATGGATGGAGCTTCTATCGATGAGTCTGTCTTGGCCTTGAGCTCATCAAGAATTTCCTGCAGCCTTTGGACTTCTTGCTCATGTTCAACCTTTAGTTGTTCATATGCTTCTACTGAAACTAGCTTCTCGGAGGCTGCCGAGTTAACCCCCTTCTGAATTGTAGCCTGGGCCTGTTCATACTGTTCTTTCAACTTCTCACACTTTGCTTGTAAGGAGTCGTAAAGAAGGACTGGAATAAAATCCTGGCTCCCTGAAGATTCCTCTTCCTTTGGTTCATTCTGTAAATATTCTAGTTCCTGAACAGCATCAGGGGAATGTGATTGGTATTTGGCCATGATGGCTCTATGGTCGCTCTCTGCTTGAGCTAGCTGTCTCTGTAGTCTTTCCAGGTTCCCCCATTCGGTGTCCCAGAACTTTTCCATATTTTTCATCTCCTGTACGAGACGATCACTCAACTGTTCTAATTGTTGTCGTACTTTGACATAAGTTTGCGTCCGAGCTCGGTGTTCTTCCGTCATGGATGAATCCTTTGCTTGAACAGGCTCAGAATTCTCTGTCAACCTGGAGTTCTGCTCTGCAGCTTTATTCTTCTTGGTACCATAAGTCCTTCTGCCTGTCTTCGTTTTCGACTTGGTCTTATCATCATCCATTTCAGAATCTGAGCTGATAGCTTGCACCGAGTCCTCCTTCCCTATGGCTTTTAGGTAGTGCCATTCTATGTTTATTTTCTGCATCCACTCCCGCCCTAGGAGTGGTGGTCCTCCCTCAGGTAATACGTACAGATTCATTCGTGGGTGTTCTTTGCCCCTATCTCTCACTTTGACTCGTATTTTTCCCATGGGGTATACATTATGCCCCGTGTATGTCTGTAATACGAATTTAGTATTTCTTAAGGGTATGTGAGAGACTAGCCGGTGGTAGTCCTTTTGGTTGATGACTGATACAGCTGATCCCGTGTCCAGCTCCATTCGTACTTGGACTCCAGCTATTTTTAGTGTGACCCAGATCGTCTGTAGATCAGTTACTTTACCCACATTGTGGATTCTCAGACTATCCAGCTCCTGGCTGTTTGGGTCTGAGTCTGAATTTTGTTCGTCTGAACTCTTTTCAGCCACCTGATGCACCTTGTTGTACTTTTCTTGTGGTGGTGGCTTCCTTTGCTTGTTGGTCTTCTTTCCGGACCTGCATACCTTCGCGATGTGACCCAGTTTGCCACATTTCCTGCACTCTTGGTTCTTAAACCAGCACTGATTCTGGTCGTGCGTTGTCTTTCCACAACGGTAGCATTTGGAAGTGCTTGCAGTAATTTGGTCCACCCCGAGTGCCGCCGCCTTTAGCTGCATTTCCGCCGTTCCTTTCGCTGCAGCTTCGTGCGATGAAGCTATGAGGACAGCCCTGTCCAGTGTGAGGTCGTTTTCTTCCAGAAGTCGCTTCTGCATTCCTTCTTTGGCCAAGCCGCATACGAACTTGTCCCGCAGCGCCTCTGTCAAATTCCCTCCAAACTGGCAGTATTTCGCTAGCTTACGCAGTTCGACTAAGTATTCCGCATTGCTTTCATCTTTCCTCTGGGTTCTTGCGTAAAATTTAAATCGTTCAGCCAGCATCAACGGTGTGGGGTTCAAGTGATCCTTCAGCACTGCTACGATCTCTTCGAAGGTCTGGTCCACTGGTTTAACTGGTGCTATTAGATGTTTCAAGAGCCCGTATGTTTTTGCTCACATCGAATTTAACAAAGTTATTGCCTTGTCGTCATCCTCAATTTCGTTGGCTTTGCAATATATTTCTATGCGTTCCACATACGTGGCCCAGTCCTCTATCTCAACATCAAAATCATTAATATTTCCTCGCTTAGGCATCTTCTTCTCTTCTCGAGAACAACACAAGTATTTCTTTACTTATTATTATTTTTCCTCTCTTCTTGAGCACAACACCAGTATTTCTGTAAATTCTTATTATTTTTCTAAGATGGCGGTTTCCCGCTTCTGTCTTCTTCCCCGGCGGTTTTCCCGTGAAAAATGGCGGCTTTCCCGCGCTTCTCGGCTCTCCCCGCCCACTTTAATGGCGGTTTTCCCCGCGCTTTTCTGTTCTCCCCGCCCACGGCAATGGCGGTTTCCCGCTTCTTCCCCTGGCGGGAGGGGTACACTTTCCCCCGCGGGCGACGGCCGCTGGCTACTGGTCCCCAGCCTGTGCGTCGGCTTCAGCGCTCTCCGCTGGCTTTCAGACCCCCAGCCCGCGCGTCGGCTTCAGCGCTCTCCGCTGGTTTTCAGATCCCCAGCCCGCGCGTCGGCTTCAGCGCTCTCCACTGGTTTTCAGATCCCCAGCCCGCGCGTCGGCTTCAGCGCTCTCCGCTGGCTTTCAGATCCCCAGCCCGCGCGTCGGCTTCAGCGCTCTCCTTCCCGCGGCAGGCAACCGGCTCCGGGTACCCCTGATGACGGCGGACAGTTACAGCCTCTGAACTGGCTCTCGGCCAATTCCCGATTTCTCGGCTCTGTCTCACCCGGCCTGCTCCCGGTCTCAGCGCCTCTGGACCCGACTTTGTCTGGCTCCTTTCCCCCTCGACCGTGGTCGAGTGTACCGCCCTTATCCTCTGGTTTTACTCCTTCCTTATTTTCTTTTACTGTTCCCTTACTCACAGTCCGTGGCAGCCTTGCCTCTCTTGTCGATCGGCTCGCTCCTCACTGTGGCAGAAGGGACCGTCAGTGCCTGTTGCAGATGGAAGTTTTCAATGCCAAAATCTTCCTCTTTGCTATCGCTGCAGCCTCGAGTTTTCACCCAGCAGAACAACGAGGGCGGGTGCCTCACTTCGACGCTCCTTAGTTGCTTAGGAACTACTGTTGCCGCAGGGTACGATCGGCCCCGTCGCCATTGTAAAGTCTGTGGGTTGTATTGCAAATAATACACAGACTCCAAGATTAACAAATAAAACAGGTCTTTACTATTCAGAGGTTTGGGCGAATCTGCCCTAGTTAACGTATCACAACCCTTATATACTGGTGTGGTCACTATCGGTATTACAGTATACATGAGCCAACAAATAGTGCCACACCTAAAGTAGTGCTCTTAAAGGCGAACGGTTACATTCTATAGTTCCCTTAAAGGTAAACGGGTACATACACTACAGTCGTGTCCAAGACAATAACAAATCTTCACTTGGTTATCATGCAGTGTTTGGAAGTACTGCACTCCTTCCATTGTCTCAAATTTCATGCTGTACGGTAATGACTTCACCCCCTCTGGGATCTGCACCTTTACGTAACGGGTTCCATCTGCGACCCGTGTTCCTGGATAGTATCTCCTCTTTATTGCTGAGCAAATATTAATGTCCCACGACTCCAACTTTTTGATTAGCACATCGTCCTCAATATAAACTGGCAAGTTTAAGAATGAGACTGCCACCTCTTCTGAATATAAGAAGTCACACAACACCAGGTTATAGTCCAACAGTTTTATTTGAAATCACAAGCTTTCGGAGCGCTGCTCCTTCGTCAGGTGAAGGAGCAGCGCTCCGAAAGCTTGTGATTTCAAATAAAACTGTTGGACTATAACCTGGTGTTGTGTGACTTCTTACATTTGTCCACCCCAGTCCAACTCTCCACACCAGCTTCTGAATATAGCAGAGATACCTCCAAGAACTTATCAACAAACTTCAAACTGAGTAAAAGTCTTTTCACCTCCTCTCGGCCACTAACCGTCACCTCGAACCCAACATTTGGCTTTGGTCGACAGGCAAAGCAGCTTCCCTCGCCACAGTCCTCATGTACCGCTTGGATAATATCCCAAGCTCGTATCTCCTTATCCTCACACTGAACCACCACTGTGTTTTCTTTTCCAAACCTCCTAGGGTCCCAGCCCAAATCTTTGGGTCTTTTTCTCTCCCTTCTAACAACAGTTTCTCCCCTGATTAAATTCATCTTGGGAATAATGTCCATCCGGCTGCTGTTTATGGGCCAAAAAGGCCCTAAAACCTGAAAGAAAAACGTAACACCCACCACCAACGTTTTACAAGCTCACTCCAACTCCTTGCATTAATCAGGCAACCAGCAGCACCTGCTTACTCCTAGCCACTCCCACCTGGACAGTGCTACCCACTGAGCCACAGCTGATATGGGACTTCAGGGAAAAACAGAAAAAAAGTCAAAGCTAAAGGCACTATACCTGAATGCGCGAAGCATTTGAAACAAAACAGATGAATTAATAGCGGAGATAGAAATTAATAGGTTTGATCAAATAGCCGTAACGGAGACATGGTTGCAAAGTGACCAAGGTTGGGAACTAAATATTCCAGGATACTTAACTTTTAGAAGAGATAGGCAAAATGGAAAAGGAGGAGGGGGAGCCCTGATAATAAAGGATGGGATAAAGACAGTAGGGAGAAAGGATTTTAGCTCCGAAAATCAAGTAGTAGAATCAATTTGGGTGGAACTAAGAAACAGCAAGGGGCAGAAAACATTGGTGGGAGTTGTTTATAGGCCTCCAAACAGCAGTTGTAATGTAGGGCAGAGTATAAATCAGGAAATGTAACAAGGGTAATACATTAATCATGGGGGGCATATAGACTGGGCAAACTGAATTTGCAGTAATAGTGTGGAGGACGAATTCATGGAATGTATACAAGATAGTTTTCTAGATTAGTATGTTGAGGAACCAACTAGGGAATAGGCTATTTTAGATCTAGTATTTTGCAATGAGAAAGGGTTACTTAATAACCTTGTAGTGACCACAATATGATAGAATTTTATATTAAGTTTGAAAGTGATTTAGTTAAATCCCAAACTAGGGTCTTAAATCTAAACAAAGCAATCTATATAGGTATGAGAGGTGAGTTGGCTAAGGTAGATTGGGAAACTACATTAAAAGGTGTGACGGTAGACAAGCAATGGCTAGCATTTAAAGAATTAATACATAATTTACAACAAATATACATTCCTTTCAGGCACAAAAACGCCACAGGAAAAGTGGTCCAATCGTGGCTAACAAGAGAAGTTAAAGATAGTATTAGATCAAAGGAAGAGGCTTATAATGTTGCCAAAAAGAGCAGTAAGCCTGAGGATTGGGAGGATTTTAGAATTCAGCAAAGGAGGACCAAGAAATTGATAAAGAAAGGGAAAATAGAATATGAGAGTAAACTAGCAAGAGACATAAACACAGACAGTAAAAGTTTCTATAGGTATGTAAAAAGGAAAAGATTGGCGAAAGTAAATGTGGGTCCCTTACAGGCTGAGACAGGAGAAATTATAATGGGGAATAAGGAAATGGCAGTGAAATTAAACAAATACTTTGGCTGTGATTTTATCATTGGTGGCGGGGTGGGTGTGGGTCAGGTGGTCGGCGGGTCCCGGACCCACCTCCGCATTCAGCCAGTAGAAATTTGTGATTTTGCCCTAATTGGGCAATTGATTCCCTGCGTGTGCGCTTCCCTGGCCAATTACCGTTTTGGGTCTGTAACTCGCCTCTGCTGACGTCTGTGAGCCAGCTGCATTTAAGGGGCTTTGGTTCATTTTCTCCTTATTTACTGCTGAATTGACTACTCTGCTTACTGCTGCTGACATGGCAACCTCAAGGGCGAAGGCCTCACCACGATTTGCTGATGACTCCCTCCATGCTCTTGTGGAGGGAGTCAGAGGTCAAAAGGAGGTACTCTACCCATCCTCTGGGAGGAAGAAGCCACCACAGCAGACCAAAGCTGTGTGGCTGGAAATTACACAGGAGGTGAGCTCGACATCGATGTGCAGTCGAACCTGGGTACAGTGCCGAAAAAGGTTCAATGACCTGATCTGTTCAGGGAAAGTGAGTATAGCATCACTAGGACCCTCAATCTGCTCCCCATCTCCTCTCATTACCAGCACACTGTAATGTCAACCTGCTCCTGCACATCCCACTTTACCCTTGCCTCCTTAACCATCCCTCTCTCTCTATGTACACAATCACTTCACTATTCGACTATGCTGCCCTCACACTCCCTATCACTGTTATGCAATGACAACAACTAACAACACACAGGGAGGGCCCTTGGTATTGGCACCTCACTCCATCTTTTTCTCCTCCTAAGCATCTATGCTATGGCTTCTCTACACTCACTCCATGATTCTCACTCAAACTCCATTTGTGTCCCTCATTGCAGGAAAAGAGAACCCATAATAAGATGGAGAGGGCTAAGACCGGAGGAGGGCCACCATCCATTGCCCATTTGACCAACGCTGAGGACGATGCCCTCGAAATAATCAGAGGTGATGAGGATCTGGAAGTGGGGAACGGTCAGACGGGCGCAGCAGAGCAAGCTGGTGACAGAATAGATTTGCATCTCTCTCATTTACATGGCATGAGTGACTGATATAGCATCGGATGCTCAAACAGATTGACTTATGAACATCTGCACTATTCCATGTGCATGCTATGTTAATATCAGATGTGTAACTCATGCCTTTACTCCCCCACAGGACCATCGATAGCCCCCCTCCCCAGGTGGAAGAGCCGGAGCCAGAAGACTCATCAGAGGAACCTGCAACCTCTGAGGGCGCAGCGTCAGTAGAATTATGCGCACCCAGCACCAGCGCAGATACTCACATCTCGGTGGGACCTTCGGGAGTTAGAGTAGTATTGTCACCTGGTGCATCACAGCTCACAAGTGAGCATCAGCAGATGGTGAAGACAGGGACAGCAATGGAAAGTCCTCATCGGAGGCCGCAGGGCGCTCTCAGCTCTGTTCAGCTGCATGTGGACCCTGTGCCTCCGGGTCCATCCAGAAAGAAAGCAGTGCTGGAACTCCAGGAACAGGTGCAGGAGTCTCTGGCAGGCTTTGTCTCCAGGGTTACTGCGAGTGTGGAGAGGATGGAGGAGCCCATGACTATAATGAGCAGTGCCGTTGTGGAGGCAATGGTGCATGAACGCATCACCACGGAAAGGATGGCTACGGCCATGGAGGAAAACATGGTGAATGTTCAGAATAGACTGACATCTCTGGAGGAGCAATGGGCAGCTATTGAGCAGAGAAACCAGAGCTTCATGGAAGTCCTTTTGAGTAGGACTGCCAGTGCAGATATGGGTCCTCATGGCCCCCCTGATGTGCAGCAAGGTGCTGTCAAGCCACTTGCTAGCACTGAAGTGGGGCTGACCCATGAGAGGGATGTTGGTGGCAGGCAACAAGGAAGTGGGGGCTCCTCTCCAAACGCTCACACTCCCATGCCACTGAGTAGCCCTCGGTCGGAGTCCTCACCCAACTGAGATGGGCGTCACAGCCGCAGAAGGAGCAGACTGTTGCCGAGCCCTCAGAGGCTCGCAAACCCAGAGGACGCCCGCCAAAGGTGTCAAAGCAGGAGCAGCATGAAAGTGAGCAAGGTGCCTCCATATCTGCTGAAGCCACAGGGGAAGCACCACGTAGAAGCATGCGCAAGAGGAAGATAAAGCACAATTAGTCACAAGGGTAGTCACTTGGGTGTTCTGTTCTGTTGTCTTTAATTTTTGGTATTGTCATCCTTTTGTGCATTTATAAAACAAAAGTCATGGCAAATAGTTGAAGGTCTAGCCTCTGTGTTCTGGGAAATGGAAGTTGCATATTGAGGGTTCAGGGCGACTTGCATTTGTAATGATGGTGGTCAGTGTGATAGGAACCCATAGGTTCTTGTACATTGTGTATGGTGCGATAAGAAGGTGCCAGCCACATTTGTTTGAGTCATCTACTTAAGTGAATCTGGCAAAGATTATTGCATCCTTTGCACCACGGGCAGCAATGTGTTCACATGCTGCTGGAACTGGCGCATCTGCCTCCGCAAGGTCTTCCTCTTCCTCCTCCACCTCCTCATCTGAGGAGGCTATGCGCTGAGCCACTTGTTCCTCCGGCAGCTGCAAGCCACGATGCTGTGCAGTGCACAACAGACCACGACGATTCTGGAGACCCTGGCTGCTGAATACCGTAGGGCTCCACGTGATCTGTCAAGGCATCTGCATCGCATCTTCAGCAAGCCGATGGTTTACTCGATGATGGATCTGGTTGAAATGTGGCTGGCATTGTAATGTTCCTCAGCTTCGTTCAACGGCCTCCTCAATGGCGTCATCAGCTACGTCTTCAGTGACAGGATCGGACAAAGTCAACATGGATTTACAAAAGGTAAATCGTGCTTGACTAATCTACTGGAATTTTTTGAGGATGTAACTGGTAGAATAGATAAGAGAGAACCAGTGGATGTGGTGTATTTGGACTTTCAGAAGGCTTTTGATAAGGTCCCGCATAAGAGATTAGCATGTAAAGTTAAAGCACAAGGGATTGGGGGCAAGGTACTGACTTGGATAGAGAACTGGTTGGCAGACAGGAAGCAAAGAGTTGGAATAAACGGGTCTTTTTCCGAGTGGCAGGCAGTGACTAGTGGGGTACCGCAGGGATCGGTGCTAGGACCCCAGCTATTCACAATATATATTAATGATCTAGACGAGGGAACTAGATGTAATATCTCCAAGTTTGCAGACAACACAAAGCTGGGTGGGCGTGTGTGCTGTGAGGAGGATGCCGAGAAACTCAAGTATGATTTGGACAGGTTGGGCAGATGCATGGCAGATGCAGTATAATGTGGATAAATGCGAAGTTATCCACTTTGGAGGCAAAAACAGGAAGGCAGATTATTTTCTGAATGGCAATAGATTGGGAGAAGGGGAAGTGCAACGAAACCTGGGTGTCCTTGTGTGCACCAGTCGCTGAAGGTAAGCATGCAGGTGCAGCAGGCGGTTAAGAAGGCTAATGGTATGTTGGCCTTCGTAGCGAGAGGATTCGAGTACAGGAACAAGAATGTCTTGCTGCAGTTGTACAGGGCCTTGGTGAGACCACACCTTGAGTATTGTGTGCAGTTTTGGTCGCCTTATCTGAGAAAGGATGTTCTTGCCATGGAGGGAGTGCAGCAAAGATTCACCAGACTGATACCTGGGATGGCAGGAATGATGTATGAAGGGAGATTGGGTTGATTGGGCTTATACTCGCTGGAGTTTAGAAGAATGAGAGGGGATCTTATTGAAACTTATAAAATTCTAACAGGACTAGACAGACTAGATGCAGGAAGGATGTTCCCGATGGCAGGGGAGTCCAGAACCAGGGGTCATAGTCTAAAGATAAGGGGTAAGCCATTTAGGACAGAGATAAGGAGGAATTTCTTCACCCAGAGAGTGGTGAACCTGTGGAATTCTCTACCACAGAAGGCAGTTGAGGCCAATTCATTAAATATATTCAAGAAGGAGTTAGATATATTTCTTAAGGCTAAAGGGATCAAGGGATATGGGGAGAAGGCAGGGACAGGGTACTGAGTTTGGATGATCAGCCATGATCTCATTGAATGGTGGAGCAGGCTCGAGGGGCCAAATAGCCTACTCCTGCTCCTATCTTCTATGTTTCAGAGGATAGCCCTTGTCTCCAAGGAGTCACCTGGAAAGTTGTGTTGGCGGATTGAAGAGCGGAGGCACACTAGACTGCCGCAGGATGAACGAGTCATGGCAACTGCCAGGGTACTTCGCGCAAACATGCAAAATGCACTTTGAGGGAGTGGAAGCCCTTTCGGTTGACAAAAACAGCTGGGTTGTGATGGGGTGGCCTAAGGGCCACATGTGTGCAGTCTACAACGCCCTGCACCCTTGGCAAGCCTGCCATATTTGCAAAGCCAACCGCACGCGTGGTGACACTTGCTTGATCTGTTGAGAAGTGGATGTAGTTGCGCGCCTTGACAAAGGGCATCGGTTACCTGCATAATGCAAGTGTGTATGGCCGCCTGGGAGATGCCGCTGGTGTCTGCTGATGAGCCCTGGAAGGACCCTGAAGCAAAAAAATTGAGGGCGGTGGTGACTTTGACAGCCACTGGTAAGGAGTATCCACCCGCTCCTCTGGGCTCCAGGTGTTGGTGCAGCATTGCGCAGATGTCACCAACTACCTCTTGCGAAAGTCTCAGCCTCCTTTGGCACTGCTGCTCAGTCATGTTGAGGAAGGTCATCCTCGGCCTGTAAACCCTGTGTTGGGAGTATCTCCTGCAGCGACGTGCATCCCTGCGCTGACGCCTTCTGCCCTGTGCAGCATCAGGTGACTGAGCAGGAGGTTGGTGCTCCTGCTGTTGATATTGCTGTTGTGCCTGGTTCTGCTGCTACTGTGGCTGCTCTTCCTCCGAATCGGAGGACCAGGATGAAAGGAAATAAAAGATACCCATGCTGCTGGTAGATATCTCAGTTGAGGAAGCGCTCAGGCAATGTGGGGAGAGGGTTTTTCCAAGAGGTCACAGTGGAGATGGATCTCAGCTTCACCACTTCCAAGATCAGTAGACATGCAAAAAGTTTTCCAAGACCTGAAAAAGCAAAGTTCTGCCATCTGCAACTGAGCCTTGTTGAGAGCTCCGTTTTTATGCTGGAGCTGCAGCTGTGAAGAAGGCAGCCACTTGTGAACCCGGCACAATCAGCTGGCATGTTTTGGGAACAGTGTAGAATGCGCAGAAAAAGTGGTAAATTCAAAAACCGCTGTCAAAATGGCATTATCCAGTTAACTGCCTTAAGTGCCTATCCCGCCGCTTGGTGGCGGGACCGAACGGGAGTCTGGGAGCCCGCCTTTGGCAAAGTTGAACGGAGGCAGGTTGATAGCGGGATCGGAACCCGCCGCTGTTTGTTCCTATATTACCACCTGACCCGCCTTCAAACCCGCCCCGAGCGCTGGCACAATCGCGGCCTTTGTGTCTGTCTTCACAGAAGATGACGCAAAAAACTCCCAGAAATAGTGGAGAACCAAGGGTCTAATGAGAATGAGGAACTGAAAGAAATTAGTGTCAGCTAAAAAAAAAGTACTGGAG
The DNA here is from genome assembly GCF_052327205.1 of Somniosus microcephalus. NCBI lineage: Eukaryota > Metazoa > Chordata > Chondrichthyes > Squaliformes > Somniosidae > Somniosus > Somniosus microcephalus. The sequence continues at coordinate 24,692,036 of NC_141002.1, read as the reverse complement.
AAATTAATGGGACTGAAAGCTGATAAATCCCCTGGATCTGATGGTCCACATCCTAGGGTTTTGAAAGAGGTGGCTATAGAGATAGTGGATGCATTGGTTGTCATCTTCCAAAATTCCACTGATTCTAGAACGGTTCCCGCAGATTGGAAGGTAGCAAATGTAACCCCACTATTTAAGAAAGGAGGGAGAGAAAAAACGGGGAACTACAGACCAGTCAGCCTGACATCAGTTGTAGGGAAAATGATAGAATCTATTATTAAGGACGTGGTAACAGGGCACTTAGAAAATAATAATAGGATTGGGCAGAGTCAACACGGATTTATGAAAAGGAAATCATGTTTGACGAATCTGTTGGAGTTTTTTGAGGTTGTAATTAGCAGAATAGATAAGGGGGAACCAGTGGATGTGGTGCATTTGGATTTTCAGAAGGCATTCGAGAAGGTGCCACACAAGAGGTTATTAAACAAAATTAGGGCTCATGGGATTGGGGGTAATATACTAGCATGGATTGAGCATTGGTTAACGGACAGAAAACAGAGAGTAGGAATAAACGGGTAATTTTCAGGTTGGCAGGCTGTAACGAGTGGGGTAATGCAAGGATCAGTGCTTGGGCCTCAGCTAGTCACAATCTATATCAATGATTTGGATGAGGGGACCAAATGTAATATATCCAAGTTTGCTGATGATACAAAGTTGGGTGGGAATGTAAGTTGTGAGGAGGATGCAAAGAGGCTTCAAGGGGATATAGACAGGCCATGTTAGTGGGCAAGAACATGGCAAATGAAATATAATGTGGAGAAATGTGAAGTTACCCACTTTGATAGGAAAAATTGAAAAGCAGAGTATTTTTTAAATGGTGAGAGATTTGGAAATGTTGGTGTTCAGAGGGACCTGGGTGTCCTTGTACAAGAATCACTGAGAGTTAACATGCAGGTACAGCAAGCAATTATGAAAGCAAATGGTATGTTGATCTTTATTACAAGAGGATTTGAGTATAAGAGTAAAGACGTCTTACTGCAATTATATAGGATCCTGGTGAGACCACACCTGGAGTATTGTGTACAGTTTTGGTCTCCTTACCTAAGGAAGGATATACTTGCCATAGAGGGAGTGCAATGAATGTTCACCAGACTGATTCCTGGGATGGGGCGATTGTCCTATGAGGAGAGGTTGCATAGACTAGGCCTATATTCTCTAGAGTTTAGAAGAATGAGAGGGGATCTCATTGAAACATACAAAATTCTTACAGGGCTTGACAGGGTAGATGCTGGGAGGCTGTTTCCCCTGGCTGGGGAGTCTAGAACCAGGGGTCACAGTCTCAGAATAAAGGGTCGGCCATTTAGGACTGAGATGAGGAGAAATTTCTTCACTCAGAGGGTGGTAAATCTTTGGAATTCTCTACCTCAGAGGGCTGTGGAGGCTCAGTTGTTGAGTATATTCAAGACAGAGATCGATAAAGTTTTGGATATTAAGGGAATCAAGGGATTTGGGGATAGTGCAGGATTGTGGAGATGAGGTAGAAGATCAGCCATGATCTTATTGAATGGCGGAGCAGGCTCGAGGGGTCTACTCCTGCTCCTATTTCTTACGTTCTTATGTACTAAACTTCCATGAGTGGCAGCAGCTCTCTCACCTGTTAGATGGGAAGTGAATTGTATGACCATGATGATTCAACCAAGGTTAAACTTTTTAGCATTTAAAGGCAAGGACTTGCATTGACATAGTGTCTTTCATGAACTCAGGACATCCCAAAGCACTCTACAGCCAATGAAGTACTTTTGTAGTCACTGTTGTAATGCACAGAACTGCGGCAATCAATTTCCATAGTGGCCATTTTTCAAATGTGAGAGTGCAGTCAGCAAGTTCTGGCAGGTTTGTTGACAGTGAGGGCCATCTCTGCCAAGCCCTATCCTGTCCTCAGCTGACATCTGCATGTAACAACAATAACTTTCATTTATATAGCATCTTTAACATAGTAAAATGTCCCAAGGCACTTCCACAGGTGCGTTGTCAAACAAAATTTGATACCGAACCACATGCAATATTGGGACAGATGAAGAAGTAGGTTTTAACGAGTGTCTTAAAGGAGGAGAGGTAGAGAGGCGGAGAAGTTTAGGGAGAGAATTCCAGAGCACGACAGCTGAAAGCACGACCGACAATGCTGGAGTGATTAAAATCAGAGATGATCAAGAGGCCAGAATTGGAGGAGCGCAGAGGATTGTTGGACTGGAGGATGTTACAGAGATAGGGAGGGGCAAGGCGAGACCCTGGAGAAATTTCAAAACAAGGATGAGAATTTTAAAATGGAGATGTTGCCAGACGGGGAGCCAATGTATGTCAGCGAGCACAGGGGTGATGGGCGAATGGAAATTGGTGCGAGTTAGGATACGCGCAGCAGAGTTTTGGATGAGCTCAAGTTTATGGAGGGTGGAAGATGGGAGGTCGGCCAGGAAAGCGTTGGAATAGTCAAGTCTAGAGGTCACAAGGGCATGGATGAAGGTTTCAGCAGCAGATGAACTGAGCGGGGCGGAGTTGGGCGCTGTTACGGAGGTGAAGTAGGCGGTCTTGGTGATGGAGCGGATATGTGTTTGGAAGCTTATCTCAGGGTCAAATATAACACCAAGGTTGGGAATGGACTGGTTCAACCTCAGACAGTTGCCAGGGAGAGGGATGGATTTAGTGGCTCGGGAACAGAGTTTGTGGCAGCGACCGAAAACAATGGCTTTGGTCTCTCCAATAGTTAGCTGGAGGAAATTTCTGCTCATCCAGTACTTTTCCTGCCGGGGTCCACTGGCAGTGACCATTAACATGAAGCCTGGCTGATTTATTTTCCTCCTCTATGGCTAAAGTGAGGTACACTGAGGCCAATTGTAGCATCCTTACTGTGGCCATAGCTGAGATCAGCAAACTCAGCAGAGACTAGGAACCTTCTGCTGTTTGACTTCATGCTACAGTGGTGGGTGCCTTTATCCACTCGGCCATTGAGAAAGTATAGCTCCTCTTTCTAATAATCATATCACACATTAATGATAACAGTTCGGAATATTTTGTAAAACTACTGAAGTTGCTTTTAAAACTGAAGTGCAAAGGTTAGACTGTGGTTATGGAGAGTGGATCAGTCGAGTTAGATACAATACTTAAAGTCATGGTAGATGAAATTCAAGGCAAAAAAGTGTGAGGTGATACATTTTAGTAGGAAGAATGAGGGGAGTCAATACATGCTAAATGGTACAATTTAAAATGGGTGCAATAAGAAAGACACCTGTGGGTGTTTGTGCACAAATCTTTGAAGGTGGCAGGAAAGGTCAACAAAGCAGTTAATAAAGCCGATGGGCTTTATGAATAGAGGCATAGAGTACAAAACCAGAAGATTTGTTAAACCTATATATAACACTAGTTCGGCCCCAGCTGGAATATTGTGTCCACTTCTGAGCACCACACTTTAGGAAGGGCGGGAACGCTTTGGAGAGGGTACAGAAGAGATTTACTAGAATGGTTCCAGGGATGATGGATTACAGTTACGTGGATAGACTGGAGAAGCAGGGGAGGCTAAGAGGAGAATTGGTAGAGGTGTTTAAAATCATGAAGGTATAAGATTGGAGTAAATAAAGATAAACTGTTTCCAATGGCTGAAGAGTTGATGACTAGAGGACACAGATTGAAGATGGCAAAAGAACCAGAGGCGACATGAGGAAAAACTTTTTTATGAAATGTGTGGTTCGGATTTGGAATGCACTGCCTGATAGGGTGGTGGATACAGATTCAATAGTAGTCTTCAAAAGGGAATTGGATAAAAACTTGAAGGAGAAAAAATTGCAGGGATATGGGAAAAGAGCAAGGGAGTGGGACTAACTGGATTGCTCTTCGAAAGAGCTGGTGGAGATTTGATGGGCCGAATGGCCTCCTGTGCTGTACTATTCTATGATTCTAAGTCGTTAGAAATCTGGGCTCACTCAAAGTTTCATTCCCTCCCTCGATTGATGGTTGCAAGAGTGTTGCAGTATTTGTCTTCTGACACTCATGGTTCTTAGGAATGGAAATGGAGATCATCAATGCACTCAAACAGAAAAAATGAGTATCTAAAGGAGGTGACCTCAGTGGGTTAACTTCTCCCCTTTCTTTTCTGGGTCAGTGGCAATGTTAAAACTCAAAATGCCAGGAAGTTATGCTAAACCTATATATAACACTAGTTCGGCCCCAGCTGGAATATTGTGTAAAATTCTGAGCACCACACTTTAGGAAGGACATGAAGGCTTTGGAGAGGGTACAGAAGAGATTTACTAGAATGGTTCAAGGGATGAGGGATAGACTGGAGAAGCTGGGGTTGTTCTCCTTAGAGCAGAGAAGGCTAAGAGAAGATTTGATAGAGGTGTTTAAGTTTCTTACTTGCAATTCCATGACAAAGAACTGATAACCAAAACCTCTCTCAAGCCTAATTTCACAAAAAATCCACTTTAGTTAGTTTGATACTGCAGCCCAAACATTCCGCTTGATTGGCATCCCATCCACCAGCTTAAACATTGACTCCCTCCACTACCTGCATACCATGGCTGCAGTGCAACCTATCCACAGGATGCACTGCAGAAAGTAGACAAGGCTTCTTCAGCTGCAACTCCCAAATGCGTGACCTCCATCACCTAGAAAGACGAGGGCAGCAGGTGCTTGGGAACACCATCACCTCCAAGTTCCCCCTACAAGACACACACCATCATGACTTGGACATATATCGCTGTTTCTTCATTGTCATTGCTGGGTCAAAATCCTGGAACTTCCCACCTAACAGCATTGTGAGAGCACCTTCATCACATGGGCTCCAGCGGTTGAAGAAGGCCCACCACCATCTTCTTGAGGACACTAGAGATGGGCAATGAATGCCAGCATTTCCAGTGACAGCCATATCCCAAGAATGAATTTTTTAAAAAAAGCTCAAAAATGAGATGTGAAATTTTTGCCCAGGAGCTGTGTTTACCCATATGGAAATGCGATTCAAAAATACAGAAAAGTCACTATAATAGTGGCAAGCAGGAAGTCATATTGTTGATCTGCACAAGGAATTTTCCTGAAATTATCATATTGCCAATCATCATTTGCTGACATAAATCATCATGGACTGAATCCCTCTCCTTGACACTGCTAGTACCAGGAGTGGGAGCAGGAATTCCAACCAATGGCATTCAGCAGCCAGAATTACTGTCATTAGCAGCAGCACTCAAGTAGGAGTGGTGTTAAGAGGGTAGAGGAGAGCAGAAACAAATGGCAATGAAGGAGAGAGCGAAGTATGTAATGAAAGGGAGAGAGGGGAGATATGGGGGATAAATAGATGCTAATGAAGACAAGAGGAAAGGAGCTGGTTGGTACTTTGGAGAAGAGGAAGATGGGAGAAACGGGAAGTGGCAGTTAGGGGTGGTTGAGAAGGTAGAATGCCAACATTAACTGGGGGGGGGGGAAAGAGTAAGAAAATGAGTGGCAGCATGACAGTGAGGGGGGCGAGGGTGGGAAAAGTTGTAAGCATGAATAGGGTGGAGAGGGAGGGAGAAAGGAAGCATCAGCGCCAGTTTGAACTGAGTGGATGGGGATGGGAAGGGTGGAAATGTGCCAGTCTGAGCCAGAGAGTGGAAGAATGGTACCAGCTTGAACTAGTGTGAAGAAAGAAGAAGGGTGCCATTTTGAACTCAGCGTGTTGGATGAGAACTGTCTCTCTAAACTGGGTCCTTAAGATCTGTGAACTGGGGCAGGGAGGCTGGATATGAGAGACTTTTGAAGTAACCTTTGGACAAGTGATAGTCTGGTTGGCTGGATAATAAACCAAATGTCACTTATTTAAAAAAAAAATTAAAAATCATCACCTGTGAAGAATAAATGTAGTTAAAATGAACTAGAATGCATCATTTATAATTAAAATTTAACAGGTAGGAAGCATGCCCATAGATCCACCCCAACAAGAAATGCACCACAAATTTTGTGCCTTCAGCACTTGCATTTTGCCCTTCAGGCTTTCATCTAATATTTTCTTTCCTCTAATACAAGTAAAACAATGTTTGGTATACATAATACTTAAGTTACAAGTTTGTGTAACTGTTGATTTCAAATGTCACAGGATTATAATCCAAGCCATTTTTGAGTTGTCAGCTTTTACAAGCGGTTGGTCAGGTTTTACCACTTCTTCAGGGTGGCATGTATAAATTATACTCAGTCTTTTGTGTCTGTTAACTCGAGATCATGTAACCAGTGTGGATAACTGCATAAGTCTTCTCCAAGTAATTATTCAGACGTCACCAGTAAATGATATAGGCTCCTGCAATAAACTTAATGATGCATTTTAAAGTGGAATTTTAGGGACCGATCAGACAAACAGATAGGAAAGCAAAAAAAAATTACACATGTTAGTTACGGCAGATTCTCCTAATTAGACCAGACTGTAAGTTTCTCAGTACTTTATATGATATGGAAAAAAGACACAGGGCTGTGCTCTAAAATTAACTTCTGAGGAATAGATTGCCCTTCAAAAATCACTGAAACATCTAAAGATAAGAAATTGTCAGTTAATCTGTGATTCATCATATCTATATGGCAATCGCTATAAACGAATATGTCACCATGTGTGTACTGTATGCACTTGCACATAAAACAATCAACTAATTCCCACTCCCCAAAAAATCTATGCCTCCTGGTTAAGATACCACATCAGTCACTGCAGGAAATTTGATGTTAATGTGCACGGACTGAAAGTGGGGCACCCAGAGTTTGAGAAGGGGGAGCAGGACGTCAAATTGGCACTTCAATGTTTTGATCCAGAGGCAGAATGTAGTTTTTTTTCTAACCAGTGTCATCAGGGAAAGCGGGAAGAGCATGCTATGGACAGGAAGGGACAGGACAAAAAGGTTTAAAAAAAATTTCCAAGCAAAGCACCCAAGCATTCTTGGATAGCTCATAGCAGTTGATACGCTTAATGGAGAAAGCAACTGGAAATTTTCGAAGGACTGAAAAGTATGCTGCATTAACAGAATAGCATTCACCAATGAGTGCACAGTGCTTTCACACTGATATGACCTCACTTAGGAAACACGTAACTTAGCTGAAAGTATCTTATTGCTAATCCCCTGAGGATGCAAAATTCGGATCCGTAGTGCCCGCTTTTTGGGCACTCCAATTAAATATTGGGAAGACCGAAGCCATTGCCTTCGGTCCCCGCCACAAACTCCGTTCCCTAGCCACCGACTCCATCCCTCTCCCTAGCATCTGTCTGAGGCTGAACCACACTGTTCGCAACTTTGGTGTCATATTTGACCCTGAAATTAGCTTCCGACCACATATCCGCGGCATAACTAAGACCATCTATTTCCACCTCTGTAACATTGCCGTCTCCGCCCCTGCCTCAGCTCATCTGCGGCTGAAACCCTCATCCATGTCTTTGTTACCTCTAGACTTGACTATTCCAACTCACTTCTGGCTGGCCTCCCACATTTTACCCGACATAAACTTGAGGTCATTCAAAACTTGGCTGCCCGTGTCATAACTCGCACCAAGTCCCGTTCACCCATCGTCCCTATGCTCACTACCTACATTGGCTCCCCGTTAAGCAACGCCTAGATTTCAAAATTCTCATCCTTGTTTTCAAATCCCTCCATGGCCTCGCCTCTCCCTATCTCTGTAATCTTCTCCAGCCCCACAACCGCCCACCCCCCTGTCGAGATATCTGCGCTCCTCAAATTCTGCTTTCTTGAGCACCCATGATTTTAATCGCTCAACCATCGGTGGCCGTGCCTTCAGCTGCCTAGGCCCTAAGCTCTGGAACTCCTTCTCTAAACCTCTACGCCTATTCCTCCTTTAAGACGCTCCTTAAAACCTACCTCTTTGACCAGGCTTTTGGTCATCTGCCCTAATTTCCCCTTCTTATGTGGCTTGGTGCTAAATCTTTGTCTTATAATAGTCCTGTGAAGCGCCTTGGGATATTTTACTATGTTAAAGGCGCTATATAAATACAAGTTGTTGTTGTTGTCTGCACTTTAATAAGGAGGTCCTCATTGAAATCTGCCACCTGCTGCAGCCACAACTGCAACCTCAGAGCAGGGCGAGGGCAGCATTGCCAGTGGCTATGAAGGTGACGGTGGCCATGAACTTTTATGCGTTGGGCTCCTTCCAGGCTGGAGCTGGAGATATTTGCAACATCTCACAGTCTAAGGTCCAATGTTGCGTAAGGGATGTCACTGACACTCTGGGCAGGATTTTCATTGGACCGTGGAGGCGGGATTGGAGGCGTGTGGGGGGTTAAAATTGCAAAAACTGGCGTGCGGGCCCAACACCGCCTCCATCCCGCCTCCAAGCAATTTTCATTAATTCGTGTCTAATGGTCCCGTCTCCGTCCTGCCTCCAAGAGGCGGGATAGGCCATTAAGGCCCTTAACAAGCACTAAATTGCCTCTATAATGCCATTTTTAAAGGCCTTTGCGATTTTAACCCTTTTCCCACGTGAAACACGCCTGTTCTGAAACACGACGGTGAAACCTGGCGGGAGCACAACTGGATTGCTATCAGCTGCAGCTCAACATTAAAGAGGAGATTTGATCAGCCATCATTTGCAGGTGGCAGGACTTTGTAGTCTCAGGTCTGGGGGAACTATTAGAAGGCATAAGCACAGCTGTGGAAGTTTGGAGCCTGACACCCATCTCCAGTGTGACCTCCTGGGAAACCCCTCTCGCCACCTTCACTGAGCGCTTCCTCAACTGAGGCATCTACCAGAAGCATGGGAGCCATTTATTTCCTTCCCTTCTGGACATTAGATGAGGACGAACACCAGCCGCGGCACCAGCAGAGCCAGGAACAACAGCAGCACCAACAGCAGCAGCAACAACAGGAGCGCCAAGCTGCTGCTCACCCACCTGAAGCTGCACAGGCCAGAAGGGGCCAGCGCATGGAAGCCCGTCGGCACAGGAGATACCCCCCAAACAGGGTCTACAGACACAGGGTCAGCTACCGCAACATGTCTGAGCAGCAGTGCCAAAGGCGGCTCCGACTTTCGTGAGAGGTAGTGGGTGACATCTGCCCAATGCTGCAACAACACCTGCAGGCCAGAGCACCAGGTGGACAACCCTTACCAGTGGCCGTCAAAGTCACCACCGCACTCAACTTTTTTGCCTCAGGCTCATTCCAGGGATCAGTAGCAGACATCAGCGGCATCTCCCAGGCGGCCGCACACACTTGCATCACGCAGGTAACCGATGCTTTCTTTGCCATCGCGCACAATCACATCCATTTCACCAAGGATCAGGCAAGTGTCACGGTGCATGCGGTTGGATTAGCTAATCTGGCAGGCTTTCCAAGGGTGCAGGGCATCGTTGACTGCACACATGTGGCCCTTAGGGCACCCCATCGCAATCCAGGTATTTTTGTCAACCGCAAGGGCTTCCACTCCCTTAACGTTCAGCTGGTGTGTGAGCACAAGAAGGAAATTTTGCACGTTTGTGCCAAGTACCCTGGCAGGTGCCATGACTCCTTCATACTGCGCCAGTCTAGCGTGCCTCCGCTATTCAGTCCATCAGACCAACTTAACGGATGGCTACTTGGAGACAAGGGCTATCCCCTGATGACGTGGCTGATGACGCCGTTGAGGGGGCCCATCCAACGAAGCTGAGGAGAGCTACAACTCCAGCCACGTCCACCAGAGCCATAATCGAGCAAACCATCGGTTTGCTGAAGATGCGCTTCAGATGCCTGGATCGATCAGGTGGAGCCCTGCAGTACTCAGCAGCCAGTGTCTCCAGAATCGTCGTGGTTTGCTGTGCACTTCACAACATGGCACAGCGTCGTGGCTTGTAGATTCCTGAGGACCAAGTGGCTCATCACATATCCACCAGAATGTTTCCTGCCCCACAAGAGGGGAGAACACACTGGATCAAGTCTACACGAGCATTGTAGACGCTTATAAGGCCATTCCCTGCCCCCACCTTGGGAAGTCTGACCACCTCTCCCTGTTTCTAGCCCCGGCATACAAACCGCTCATCAAAAGAGGGAGAACATCAGTGAGAGCAGTGAAAGTATGGCCAGAGGGGGCAGTATCGGAGCTTCAGGATTGCTTCGAACACACTGATTGGGGCATGTTTGCCCATAATGACATCGAGGAATACGCATCCACAGTGCTATTCTACATTAACAGCTGCGTCGAGGTCGTCACGACCCATAAAAATATCAGGACATACCCCAACCAGAAACCCTGGATGAACAGAGAGGTCCGCTCACTGTTGAAAGCACGCGATGCAGCATTTAAATCTGGCGACGCGGCGGCTTACAGTGCAGCTAGGACCAACCTAAAAAAGGGTATCAGGACTGCCAAAAGGAAACAGACACTGCGGATAGAGGATCATTTCCACAACAACTCGGACCCCCAGCGCATGTGGCAAGGCATCCAGTCCATCACTGACTACAAGGGCAAAAACACCAGCCCCCCGGTTAGCGATGCCTCCCTTCCAGAGGAGTTTAACAACTTCTACGCTCGCTTCGACAGGGACAACAGGGAGCCGGCTACCAAAGCCTTGCCACCCTCGGAAGACCAGGTGCTCACTCTGTCGACCTCCGACGTAAGGGGTGTTCTACGCGGAGTGAACACACGAAAGACTGCTGGACCGGATAGCATCCCTGGACGGGTACTCAAGGAATGTGCTGATCAGCTGGCTGATGTCTTCACCGCCATCTTCAATCTGTCATTGGCCCAGGCAGTAGTCCCTACATGCTTCAAGACCGCTACCATTATTCCTGTGCCAAAACAAACGGCTGTGACGTGCCTGAATGACTATCGACCTGTCGCACTCACCCATCATAATGAAGTGTTTCGAGAGACTGGTCCTGGCTCACATCAAAGCCAGTGTTCCCGCCTCTCTTGACCAACACCAGTTTGCCTATCGTGCAAACAGATCAACGGAGGATGCAATCACAACTGCTCTACACTCGGCACTGAATCACTTAGATGGTAAGGAGACCTACATCAGAATGCTGTTCATAGACTACAGCTCAGCATTCAACACTATCGTCCCCAACAAGCTGGCCACCAAACTCTTGGCCTGAACACTTCCCTCTGCAACTGGACCCTGGACTTCCTCACAAACAGACCCCAGTCTGTCAAATTAGGTAACCACACCTCCCCCCCTCTGACCCTGAACACGGGGGCTCCACAAGGATGTGTGCTGAGCCCCCTCCTCTACTCCCTCTTCACCCACGACTGTGTGGCTGTTCATGGTTCCAACACCATCATCAAGTTTGCGGATGATACCACGGTAGTAGGCCAGATCACCAACAACGATGAGTCAGCCTACAGGGAGGAGGTCCAGCATCTCGTGAAGTGGTGCGCCGATAACAACCTGGCCCTTAACATCAAGAAAACCAAAGAAATCATTGTGGACTTCAGGAAGTCTAAAGGCGGAAGTCACACCCCCATCCACATCAATGGGGCTGTGGTGGAAAGGGTGGACAGCTTTAAGTTCCTCGGAGTCCACATCACGGAAGACCTCTCCTGGTCCCTCAATACTTCCTCTCTGGTGAAGAAGGCCCAGCAGCGCCTATATTTCCTAAGGAGGCTGAAGGGATGTAACCTGTCACCCCTGATCCTCTCTAACTTTTACCGCTGCACAATAGAGAGCATCCTGACAAACTGTATCACAGTATGGTATGGCAGCTGTAGCTACTATGACCGGAAAGCCCTGCAGCGGGTAGTCAAAGCTGCCCAACGCATTACCAGCACCCGGCTACCGACCATAGAGCACATATACCAGAAACGCTGTTTACGGAGGTCACGGTCCATCATCAAAGACCCTACCCACCCCAGCCACAGTCTGTTCGCCCTCCTGCCATCTGGGAGACGCTACAGATGCATTCGCACCCGTACGACCAGATTTAGGAACAGCTTCTTTCCCAGGGCTGTCATCCTACTGAACTCCACAAATAAACTCTAAAGCCTGCACATCTGCCAATGCACTTTATTATGGTTATGTTTATGTTAATGTATTACAAGCCAAATGTATGTTGAATGTTTAAATGTCTTAACCTAAATGTACACTCTCGGGAGCCGCAAGCCTACATTTAGTTGTACTGCACTTGTGCACTAACAATGACAATAAAAGTTGATTTGATTTGATTTGATTTGTTTTTTTTTGATCCTCCTCAGATGAGGAGGAGGAGGAGAGCGAAAACGAACATCTTGCAGAGGCCCATCAACCAGCGGCAGCAGTACGCGAGAACATTGCTGCCCGGGATGCAAGGAACGCACTCATCTTGGCCAGATTTGCTCAGCCTAGCCAATCAAGCACTCGCAGCTTCTTACCTGAGCATCGACAATGGCCAAGGACCAGCGGATTCCTAGCAATTTGACCACCATACTGACAATTGCAAGTAATCCTAAGCCCTCAATGTGGAAGTCCCATTCGCGAAATGACACCTGCCACAACTACAGCAGTAGCCATCAGGTTTTTTATTTACATTATTCATCTGATGTCTTTTTCACAGAAAACATCAAATTTCACCCAAGTAACTACCCTTGTGACTATTTGTGCAGTATCTTTCTCTTACGCGTGCTCCTACGTGGTGCTTCCCCTGTGGCTTCAGCAGATGTGGAGGCCCTTGCTCACTTTCCTGCTGCTCCTGTCGTGACACCTTTGGCGGGCGTCCTCTGGGGTTGCGAACCTGTGAGGGCTTGGCAACAGTCTGCTGCTCCTGCGGCTGTGCAGGGGTTGAGACGCCATTCTCAGATGGGTGTGAACTCTGGTGGGGCTCTGACCGAGGGCTCTGCAGTGGCATGGAAGTGTGAGCACTTGGAGAGGAGCCCCCACTTCCTTGATGTCTGCCACCAACTTCCCTCTCATGGGTCAGGTCCGCCTCAGCGCTTGCAAGTGGCTTGAGAGCACCTTGCTGCACATCAGGGGGGGCCATGGGGACCCATATCTGCTCTGGCAGTCCTACTCAGAAGGACTTCAATGAAGGTCTGGTTTCTCTGTTCAATAGATGACCATCGCTCCTCCAGAGATGTCATTCTATTCTGAACACTCACCATGTTTTCTGCACTCTGGCGACTTATCACCTCCATGGAGGTTGCCATCCTTTTCATGGTGATGCGTTCATGCGCCAATGACTCCACAAAGGCTCTGCTTATGTTCACTGTGGACTCCTCCATTCGCTCCACACTTGCAGCGACCCTGGAGGCAAAACCTGCCAGAGACTCCTGCATCTGTTCCTGGAGTTCCAGCACCGCTGATCTTATGGATGGACCCAAAGGCAGAGGGTCGACATGCAGCTGAGCCGAGCTGGCAGAGTCCTGCGCCCTCCGACTAGGACTCTCCACTGCTTTCCCTGGCTCCACAATCTGCTGATGCTCACTTGTGAGCTGTGATACACCAGGTGACAACTCTACTCTATGTCCCGAAGGTCCCACCAAGGTGTGAATGTCTGCGCTGGTGCTGGGTGCGCTGAATTCTGCTGACGCAGCGCCCTCAGAGGTTGCAGCTTCCTCTGAGGAGTCTTGAGGCTCATGCTGTTCCTCCTGGCTAGTGGGGACGGGTGCTTGCGATGGTCCTGTGGGGGAGTAAAGGAAAGAGTCAGAGATGTGATGCCAAGGTTACATGCACATTGCATATTACATATGATCATTAGTCCATCTGTTAGAGCTTCAGAATCATTATCAGCGACTCATGCAATGTCAATGAGAGAGATGGAAAACTATTCTGTCATCAGCTTGCTGTGATGCACCCCTCTGTCCGTCCCCCACTTGCGCATCTTCCTCCACTCCTACGATCTCCAGGACGGCCTCCTCCCAGGGGGTGAGGTGGGCTACTGAGGGTGATCCTCCTCCTGTCCTCGCTCTTTCTCGCTTATTGTGAGCTCTCTTTTCCTGCAATGAGGGAGACAAGTGGAGGTTGAGTGAGAATGAAGGAGTGAGTGTAGAGAATCCATAGCATAGATGCTTAGAAGGTGACAAAGATGGAGTGAGGTGGCAAGACCAAGGGCCCTCCCTGTGTGTTGTCAGTTGTTTTCATAGCATCACAGTGATAGGGAGTGTGAGGGCTGCATAGTCGAATAGTTAGGTGAATGTGACCATAGCGAGGGATTGGGTAAGGGTGCATGGATGTCAGTGTCAAGTGGGATGTGGAGGAAGAGATTGCTAAAGCTGAGTGCTGGTGAGGAAAGACAATGGGGATCAGATTGAGGGTGATGGGAAATTCATACTCACTTTTCCAGTGCGCAGAAGGTCATGAAATCTCTTTGTGCATTGAATCCAGGTTCTGCAGGTTACTGATAATGAGTTGACCTCCTCTGCCACCTGGGTCCACACAGCCTTGGTCTGCTGGGGAGGCTTCTTCCTTCCGAAGAAGGGAAGAGCACCTGTTTATTGGCTCTTGCTCCCTCCACTAAAGCTTGCAAGGCAACGTCATCAAACCTGGGAGCAGACCTAGGTCTCTCGCTGGTCATTCTGCCTCCAGGTCCCTGTAGCATGAAAGGCCATAAGGTTGGCAGTCTGCAGAAGAAGCAAGGCTTGTTGCAGACCTTAAATGCAGCAGCAATGATGACATCATCGGAGGCGACTTTCAGACTGGAAAAACTCATTTGCCATGGGTTCCCACACGTTGGAACTCAATTGGCCAATTAAGTAAAAATCACATCAATCTCCCACATCGATTTAGATTCAGGTGGATAACACGAAATGCGGATTACACAACCCCAGCCCGCCCCTGAATTAAAATCCAGCCCTCTGTGTTCAGACAGCTGACTACATTTCATTCTCTCTTGCCAGAGAGCAGCAGGCGGAGTGAGCACGTGGCTTCGGGAGAATTGCAGACTTCCCTATGGTGCAGGCTGCCAATGACTGCATGCACGTCGCTTTGCGGACACTGCATGTCAACTCTGAGATGTACCACAACCGAAATGGTTTCCACTCCCCCAAACGTCCAGCTGGTGTGCGACCATCGGCAGCGAATCATGCAGGTCAATGTCTGGTATCCTGGCAGCAGTCATGATGCCTTCATTCTGCGGCAGTCCACTGTGCCACCTGCATTTGAGCCACCATGACAAACCAAAGGGTATCCGAAAACACTGCGTCAGTTTCCACACGTACGCTGATGACACCCAGCTCTACCTCACCACCACTTCTCTGGATGAGCAGAAATTTTCTCCAATTAAATACTGGGAAGACTGAAGCCATTGTTTTCGGTCCCTGCCACAAACTCCGTTCTCTAGCCACTGACTCCATCCCTCTCCCTAACATCTGTCTGAGGCTGAACCACACTGTTTGCAACCTTGGTGTCATATTTGACCCTGAAATGAGCTTCCGACCACATATCTGCAGCATAACTAAGACCGCCTATTTCCACCTCCATAACATCGCCCGTCTCCGCCCTTGCTCGCTGACCTACATTGGCTCCCAGTTAAGCAATGCCTCAAATTCGAAATTCTCATCCTTGTTTTCAAATCCCTCCATGGCCTCGCCCCTCCCTATCTCTGTAATCTCCTCTAGCCCCACAAACCAACCCCCCCCCCCGACCCCCGCCGAGATATATGTGCTCCTCTAATTCTGCCCTCTTGAGCATCCCTGGATTATAATCGCTCAACCATTGGTGGCTGTGCCTTCTGTTGCTTAGGCCCTAAGCTCTGGAATTCCCTGACTAAACCTCTCCACCTCTCTTTCCTCCCTTAAGACTCTCCTTAAAACCTACCTCTTTGGCCAAGCTTTTGGTCACCTGCCCTAATTTCTCATGTGGCACGGTTATCAAATTTTTTGTCTTATAATACTCCTGTGAAGCATCTTGGGACATTTTACTATGTTAAAGGTGCTATATAAATACAAGTTGTTATTGTTGTTCTGGGCGACAAGGGCTATCTGCTAACGACATGGCTCGTGACACCGCTGCGCAACACATGCACACATGGGCAGCATGCATACAATGAAAGCTACGCTGCTATTCAAAATGTGATAGAGCGGACCCTTGGCATGCTGAAACAATGCTTCCACTGCCTGGACCGCTCTGGAGGAGCCCTGCAGTACTCGGCAGAGCGCATCTCAAGATTCGTGGTGGTCTGCTGCATGCTGTACAACCTTGCCATCATGAGGGTACAGCCCTTGCCACCAGCTA
The DNA here is from genome assembly GCF_052327205.1 of Somniosus microcephalus. Taxonomy (NCBI): domain Eukaryota; kingdom Metazoa; phylum Chordata; class Chondrichthyes; order Squaliformes; family Somniosidae; genus Somniosus; species Somniosus microcephalus. The sequence goes on along the minus strand of NC_141002.1, from coordinate 24,675,931 downwards.
TACAGCGAGCAGCTGAGGGGCAGGAGGAGGAGGAGGAAGGGAGGAGGCAACCTAGAAAGCCCCTTTCTGGCCAGGCTGTCCGTGAACACCAATTCCCCATTCACCAACAGTCCCACACCTTACCTTCCCCTCTGTCACTGACCATCACAGCATCTGCTTGGCCACAATTCAAAAATAAAAGCCAACACATAATAAACATTCCAAACAAAATTTATAAATTAAAGCATGCCATATTGCCATCAAATGTAAACTAATCATCCTTCACCATTCCCTAAGTGCCTGTCTTCCGTGTGCCTTTTCCTGTCCTAGTGCTCCTACATAGTGCTACTCCAGTGGCTGCTTTCAGTGGGGGACACTGCAGATGGCCTTGGATGACGACCTTGAGCAGCTTGAGGCCTAGAAGGCCCAGCTGCAGATTACACCAGCTCGGCATGGTCGGCAGGAGTCTGGGCTGGCTGGCTGACCGACAACAGCAAGGGCAATGACGGAGTAGCATTGGTGGACTAACGAATGCAGTCATCCTGAGAGAGGACAGCAGGTTCGTGCTCCACGGAGCCACTGCCACTCCGCCGGGGCAGCACCTCAGCAATACTAGTAATCTGTTGGAGGACAGATTGCTGGGACACCACGAAAGCTCCTTTGAACGCTAGTACCAACAGCCATGATGGCAGCAATCTGAGCTTGCATGGCAGCAAGGTGACCTTGCATAACAGAGGTCTGAGCTTCCACTGCAGCACTCAGACTGGGTGGCTGCTGCTGGTGCTGCAATGGAAGCTGAGACATCGGCCATCAGACGCTGCATCACGGTTAGGTCTACAAGTGTTCTAATGGAGTTGGCCATCACTTCCATGCTGGAAAGGATGGGCTCCAAGCTCTGCGCAAAGCCCTGTGCCAAGTTGGTGACGGACTCCTCCATGCTCCTTGGCATTGCACGCAGGCTTTCTGGCAGGTTTCCCAATGCACCAAGCATTTCATTGTGCATGGCCATCAGCCTTCTTCTGCAGCACGCCCCCTCCCCTCAATCGAAGTGCTCATCTGAGTCCTCTGCAGCAGAACTCGTGTGCGACCTTGCCCTCCGGCAAGCTGGCACCTGCGCAACCCATACCCGCTGCCCTGGCTGCAGGCCGCTCATGCCCAGTGACTCACCACGTGCAGATCCCGCCTCTATGCTATCGTCTAAATTATGTACGTCAGTATCTGAGCTGGTGGCGGCGAGTCTTTCTTCATCATTAGTGTCTTGCTCTTCCACCACCTGGCCAGGTTGCAGTTCGTGGGCATCTGAAAGAAGAAAAGCACAAGGGTAAGGTTGTGGTGAAGGGATGGGACAGTGGAGGTGTGTGTGGCTGGGGAAGCAAGATGTGCATGCTTACACCATCTGCAGCTTGTAAATCAAAAGAGATTGTGGGATGAGGAATGTGAAAAGCAGGATTAGGTATGAAGATAGTGTCATCGTCTATGGTTTCATAGCAGTTTGTCACAACGGAGTGCCTTAGGACAGCAGATTTCCTTCCCTAAAGGATATTAGTGAACCAGATGGGTTTTACGACAATCTGATAGTTTCATGGTCACCATTACTGATACTAGCTTTTTTATTCCCGATTTATTTGATTAATTGAATTTAAATTCCCCAGCTACCGTGGTGGGATTTGAACTCATGTCTCTTGGATCATTAGTCCAGGCCTCTGGATTACTAGCCCAGTGACATAACCACGATGCTACCTTTCCTGTTCCATACTTGCACAAAGTTCTCAGAGCAGTTGCTAACTGGAAGCACCAACAATGTACCATTCGCCAGCATTGTTGTCTTTATCCGGTCTGGCCTATATGTGACTCCAGACCCACAGCAATGTGGTTGACTCTTAACTGCCCTCTGAAATGGCCAAACAAGCCACTCGGTTGTAACAAACCACTACAAAACATAATAAAAATGAAACCGGACTGACCACCCCGCATCGACCTCAGCACCGGCTACGGCACACCCAGCCCAGTCGAACCTGCAAAGTCCTCCTCACCAACATCTGGGGCTTGTGCCAAAATTGGGACAGCTGTCCCACAGACTAGACAAGCAACAGCCTGACATAGTCATACTCACAGAATCATACCTTTCAGCCAATGTCCCAAACTCCTCCATCACCATCCCTGGGTATGTCCTGTCCCACCGGCACAGTGGTATACAGTCGGGAACGAGTGGCCCTGGGAGTCCTCAACATTGAGTCCAGACCCCATGAAGTCTCATGGCTTCAGGTCAAGCATGGGCAAGGAAACCTCCTGCTGAGTACCACCTACTGCCCTCCCTCAGCTGATGAATCAGTACTCCTCCATGTTGAACACCACTTGAAAGAAGCACTGAGAGTAGCAAGGGCACAGAATGTACTCTGAGTGGAGGACTTCAATGTCGGTGGATAGGCAATGGCAAACATTCAAAGACCGAATGGATGAACTACAGAAGTTGTTCATCCCAGTTTGGCATAAAAATAAAACAAAAAAGGTGACTCAACCGTGGGTAACAAGGGAAATTAGGGATAGCATAAGATCCAAGGAGAGGACATACAAATTGGCCAGAAAAAGCAATAATCCTGAGGATTGGGAGCAGTTCAGGATTCAACAAAGGAGGACAAAGGGATTAATTAAGAAAGGGAAAATAGAATATGAGAGTAAGCTTTCAGGGAACATAAAAGCTGACTGTAAAAGCTTTTATAGATATGTGAGGAGAAAAAGATTGGTGAAGTCAAGCGTAGGTCCCTTGCAGTCAGAATCGGGGGAATTTATAATGGGGAACAAAGAAATGGCAGACCAACTAAATACATATTTTGGTTCTGTCTTCACAAAGGAGGACACAAATAACCTCCCAGAAATACCGGGGAACATAGAGTCTGATGAAAGGGTGGAACTGAAAGAAATCAGTATTTGTAGGGAAATGGTGTTAGGAAAATTGATGGGACTGAAGGCCGATAAATCCCCAGGGCCTGATAATCTACATACCAGGGTACTTAAGGAAGTGGCCCTAGAAATAGTAGATGCATTGCTGGTCATCTTCCAGAACTCGATAGACTCTGGAACAGTACCCATGGATTGGAGGGTAGCTAATGTTACCCCACTATTCAAAAAAGGTGGCAGAGAAAAAGCGGGGAATTATAGACCGGTAAGCCTGACATCGGGAGTGGGGAAAATGCTAGAGTCAATTATAAAAGATGTAATAGCAGAGCACTTGGAAAGCAGTGACAGGATCGGACAAAGTCAACATGGATTTACAAAAGGTAAATCATGCTTGACTAATCTACTGGAATTTTTTGAGGATGTAACTGGTAAAATAGATAAGGGAGAACCAGTGGATGTGGTGTATTTGGACTTTCAGAAGGCTTTCGATAAGGTCCCGCATAAGAGATTAGCGTGCAAAATTAAGGCACATGGGATTGGGGGCAAGGTATTGACTTGGATAGAGAACTGGTTGGCGGACAGAAAGCAAAGAGTTGGAATAAACAGGTCGTTTTCCGAGTGGCAGGCAGTGACTAGTGGGGTACCGCAAGGATCGGTCCTAGGACCCCAGCTGTTCACAATATATATTAATGATCTGGACGAGGGAATTGGATGTAATATCTCCAAATTTGCAGACGACACAAAGCTGGGTGGGAGGGTATGCTGCGAGGAGGATGTCATGAAACTCCAGTACGATTTGGACAGGTTAGGTGATTGGGCAGAAACATGGCAAATGCACTATAATGTGGATAAATGTGAGGTTATCCACTTTGGTGGCAAAAACAGGAAGGCAGATTATTATTTGAATGGCAATAGATTGGGAGAAGGGGAAGTGCAAAGAGACCTGGGTGTTCTTGTGCACCAGTCGCTGAAGGTAAGCATGCAGGTGCAGCAGGCGGTTAAGAAGGCAAATGGTATGTTGGCCTTCATAGCAAGAGGGTTCGAGTACAGGAACAAGGATGTCTTGCTGCAGTTGTACAGGGCCTTGGTGAGACCGCACCTTGAGTATTGTGTGCAGTTTTGGTCGCCTTATCTGAGGAAGGACGTTCTTGCCATGGAAGGAGTGCAGCGAAGATTCACCAGGCTGATACCTGGGATGGCAGGAATGATGTATGAGGAGAGATTGTGTCGATTGGGCTTATACTCACTGGAGCTTAGAAGATTGAGAGGGGATCTCATCGAAACCTATAAAATTCTGTCAGGCCTGGACAGACTAGATGCTGGAAGGATGTTCCCGATGGTCGGGAAGTCCAGAACCAGGGGTCATAGTCTAAGGATAAGGGGTAGGACATTTAGGACTGAAATTAGGAGGAATTTCTTCACCCAGAGAGTGATGAACCTGTGGAACTCTCTGCCACAGAGGGGGGTGGAGGCCAGATCATTAAATATATTCAAGAAAGAGTTGGATATATTTCTTGAGGCTAAAGGGATCAAGGGATATGGGGGGAAGGCAGGGACAGGGTACTGAACTTGAATGATCAGCCATGATCTCATTGAATGGTGGAGCAGGTTCGAAGGGCCGAATGGCCTACTCCTGCTCCTATCTTCTATGTTCATCACCAAGAGTGGCTCGGTAGCACCACTCCTGACTGAGCTGGCTGAGTCCTGAAGGACATATCTGCCAGTCTGGGCCTGCGACAGGTGGTGAGAGAACCAACACGAGGGAAAAACCTACTTGACCTCGTCCTCACCAATCTACCTGTTGCAGATGCATCTGTCCATGACAGTATTGGTGGCGGTGACCACTGCACAGTCATTGAGGAGACGAAGTCCCGTCTTCACACCCAGGACACCCTCCATCGTGTTGTGTGGCACTACCACCGTGCTAAATAGGATAGATTCAGAACAGATCTAGCAGCTCAAAACTGGGCATCCATGAGGCGCTGTGGGCCATCAGCAGTAGCAGAATTGTATTCCACCACAATCTGTAACCTCATGGCCCGGCATATCCCTCACTCTACCATTACCATCAAGCCAGGGGACCAACCCTGGTTCAATAAGGAGTGTAGAAGAGCATGCCAGGAGCAGCACCAGGCGTACCTAAAAATGAGGTACCAACCTGGGGAAGCTGCAACACAGGACTACATGCATGCTAAAAAGCGGAAGCAGCATGCTATGGACAGTGCTAAGCGATCCCACAATCAACGGATTAGATCAAAGCTCTGCAGTCCTACCACATCCAGTCATGAATGGTGGTGGACCATTAAACAACTAACGGGGGAAGGAGGCTCCATGAATATCCCCATCCTCAATGACTGTGGAGCCCAGCACGTGAGTGCAAAAGACAAGGCTGAAGCGCTTGCAGCCATCTTCAGCCAGAAGTGCCGAGTGGATGATCCATATCGGCCTACTCCTGAGGTCCACACCAGCACAGAAGACAGTCTTCAGCCAATTCGATTCACTCCACATATCATCAAGAAACGGCTGAGCGCACTGGATACAGCAAAGGCTATGGGCCCCGACAACATCCCGGCTATCGTGCTGAAGACTTGTGCTCCAGAACTAGCCGCGCCTCTAGCCAAGCTATTCCAGTACAACTACAACACTGGCATCTATCCAACAATGTGGAAAACTACCCAGGGATGTCCTGTCCACAAAAAGCAGGACAAATCCAACCCGGCCAATTACCATCCCATCAGTCTACTCTCAATCATCAGCAAAGTGATGGAAGGTGTCATCGACAATGCTATCAAGCTGTACTTACTCATCAAAAACCTGCTCACTGATGGCCAGTTTGGGTTGTGCCAAGACCACTCGGCTCCCGACCTCATTACAGCCTTGGTTCAAACATGGACAAAGGAGCTGAATTCCAGAGGTGAGGTGAGAGTGACTGCCCTCGACATCAAGGCAGCACTTGACCGAATATGGCATCAAGGAGGCCTAGTAAAACTGAAGTCAATGGGAATCAGGGGGAACTCTCCACTGGCTGGAGTCATACCTAGCACAAAGGAAGATGGTTGTGGTGGTTGAAGGTCAATCATCACACCCCAGGACATCGCTGCAGGAGCTCCTCAGGGCAGTGTCCTAGGTCCAACCATCTTCATCAATGACCTTCCCTCCAATATAAGGTCAGAAATGGGGATGTTGGCTGATGACTGCACAGTGTTCAGCGCCATTCACAACTCCTCAGATAATGAAGCAGTCCATGCCGACATGCAACAAGACCTGGACGACGTTCAGGCTTGGGCTGATAAGTGACAGGTAACATTCACCCCACAGAAGTGCCAGGCAATGACTGTCTCCAACAAGCGAGAGTCTAACCACCTCCCCTTGACATTCAACGGCATTACCATCGCCAAATCCCCCACCACCAACATCCTGGGGGGTCACCATTGACCAGAAATTTAACTGGACCAGCCACATAAATACTGTGGCAACAACAGCAGGTCAGAGGCTGGGTATTCTGCGGCGAGTGTCTCACCTCCTGACTCCCCAAAGCCTTTCCACCATCTACAAGGCACAAGTGAGGAGTGTGATGGAATACTCTCCGCTTGCCTGGATGATTGCAGCTCCAACAACACTCAAGAAGCTCGACACCATCTGGGACAAAGCAGCCCGCTTGATTGGCACCCCATCCACCACCTTAAACATTCACTCCCTCCACCACCGTCGTACTGTGGCTGCAGTGTGTGCCATCTGCAAGATGCACTGCAGCAACTCGCCAAGGCTTCTTTGGCAGCACCTCCCAAACCTGCGACCTCTTCCACCTAGGATAAGGGCAGCAGGCGCATGTGAACACCACCACCTCCAAGTGACACACCATCCTGACTTAGAAGTATATCGCCGATCCTTGATCGTCACTGGATCAAAATCTTGGAACTCCCTACCTAAGAGCACTGTGGGAGTACCTTCACCACACAGACTGCAGCGGTTCAAGGCAGCGGCTCACCCCCACCTTCTCAAGGGTAACTAGGGATGGGCAATAAATGCTGGCCTTGCCAGCGACGCCCACATCCCATAAACAAATTTTAAAAAGCCCCGATGCTGGCCACAGCCTCAGCAATGGCTGCTCCAATGGTGGAGAACACCATCTCCACCATAGGGGTAAGGATGTGCAAGCGTTTCTGTCCTCCACTGATTAGGACCTACTGCCTCCGGTTGTGCACCACCTCATGCTGCAAGTGAGGGGGAAATGTGTCAGTGAGTGTGTGCAATCTGTTTGGGTGATGTGGCTGCCATGGTTGAATAGCTGCGAGATGTGGCGGTGAGGCTTGCAGCAGTGCTAAATGTGTGAGGGTGAGGTGCAGCTATGAATGGTAGGTCCAAGTCCTGATTGATATTGTTGGTAGGTAAGTGATGGGGGTGTGGAACATTGAGCAGTGTCTTGAGGCTAGTGGTGCAGTTGGTAGGATATGGCATTTGAAGATGAATTCACTGACCTTGACCACTCATGAGGTCATTGAACTTTTTGCAGCATCGCATCCAGGTCCTTGGGGCTTGATTCCTGGCATTGACCGCCACGGCTATCTGGTCCCACCACCTTCTGTATGTTTGTCTGGAGGGCCTTCTGGGCCGTGGATAAAAAAACTTCTCTCCTCCTTTCCTCCTCATCCACCCAGGCCTCCAGTGCAGTGTCCGAGAACCTTGGAGCATGCTCTCTCCCATGTTGTGCCATTATTCAGACTTTTTCCAAGTCAAAGTGACTTGTACAAGGACTTGCTTGCCTTAGAGGGAGTGCAACGATGCTTCACCAGACTGACTCTTGGAATGGGGGGTGGGGGGGATTGTCCTATGAGGAGACTATGTCTATATTCCCTAAAATTTAGAAGAATAAGATGTGATCTCATTGAAACATATAAAATTATTATAGGACTTGACAGGGTAGATGCTAGATGTTTCCCCTGGCTGGGGAGTTTAGAACCAGGGGTCACAGTCTCAGAATAAGGGTCGGCCATTTAGGACTCTGATCAGGAGAAACCTCTTCACTCAAAGGATTGTGAATCTTTGGAGGGCTGTGGATGCTCAGTCGTTGAGTATATTCAAGACAGAGATCGATAGATTTTTGGATATTAACGAAATCAAGGGATATGGGGGAAGGTGGAGTTCAAGTAGATAAGCAGCCATGATCTTACTGAATGGTGCAGCAGGCTTGAAAGTCCAAATGGCCTGCTCCTATTTCTTATGTTCTGATGTTCCACCACCTGCTCCACTCACAACGCACCTCCCCTCAAAGAGGTGCAGGCTGGCTTTAAGTAGTGCATGCTAGCTTAAACTCGTGCTGGCCTCTCACAATTTTGGGCTGCCTGCTGAGGCGTGCAGCCACTCAAAAGCTGGCACTGGCTGCACGCTCTAATCATGGTAATAAACACGCATCACGGAGTTGGCATAGTGCCTGCATCACATTGAATGGGCGCGGGGTAATCGCGTATCTCGAGCCCCACACCCCTTTTCATGGGCTACCCAATTTAGCCCCCTACGTATCTAAGTTCATGTCCTGCCACTTTGTGGTACTATATATTTGGATACTGATACACCACTTTAATTTTAATTTTATCCCTTTCTCTCCTGAAAGTGTTGACTCTTGCTGTGTTATAGTGTCACAGGCACTGACAGCGCTCCAAGGGACTATGTTACATGCAGAAGCCAAGACAATGAGGCTGTACAATCAAAGGAAGTATCATGACTGAACTAGATCTTGTCCGCACCCAGACTTCAACACGTGTTTGCCTTTCCACATAGGTCGCTGGATATGCATCAAAAACGGGAACTTGAATTGATTTTTCCTCTCGCTGCCCATGGGTGCAGAGGTCAATTGTAGCACACCTAATGGTGCTTCAACTGAGATCAGCTAACTCAAGACAGACCTGGGACCACCCTGCTCTTTCATACAAAATATAAATTTCTTTAAAATTGGGTCAATGTTTGTGTTTATCAAAGTGAGAGATGTCACAGCAAGATATAGCAACGTTTAGATTTTTGACATCCAGTTATCAGCATAAAGCACTTAAAACAATAAGGTGATTCGATTGCTCCTTTATCCTATTCCCTTTCAGTTGGGCACTTAGGAGTATATTTAACGTCATGTGTTAACATGAAAGAAAAAAATACATTATTATACATGTTCCCAATTGAGTAAAAGGATTTTGTTTAAATGCTGCAGACACAGCAAAACATAGCCCTAGTTTCTGCTCACTGCTTCCTTGAATTGCTCCAACACAAGAACAAGCATATAATGGAAACCGATGAAGAGTAGAGCTCCTTCTGCTCGAAGAATCTGTTTTTAGTCCAATCTTAGAAGAGGATGCGTTAATTTTCATACCAGCTACCCTTCCAATCTGAGGGGAATGGCCACCTTGTGCTACGTTATGGTCAATCTTAGGCAGGCAGTCCCTCGGAACCGAGGATGACGTCCTTCCACATTAAAGATAAGTTCTCAGGTGACTGATGAGTCCAATGTGGGACCTACAGTCTCTGTCACAGGTGGGGCAGACGGTGGTTGAGGGGGTGGGGTGTTTGGGTTGACAATGGTCAATATTGTGCTGTGGACACCATACACTGAGAACAGGGTTGTGACTACCGAAATTTATTTTTACAAAGGACCCCTGCAGCTCACAAAAATGAGACTTTCATTCCAACAACCAAACTAGATTTGAACATAAATTCCACAGGTGAAAGGACGATTTGAACACCTCGCCCCCACTAAACTGCTTGAATATATTTAAAGCAGTTTAGTGGGGGCGAACAGGAGAGAAAGGGATAAAATTAAAATAAGTGGTGTATCAGTATCCAAATATGTTGTACCACAAAGTGGCAGGACATGAACTTCGATACTTAGGGGGCTAAACTGGAGAGCCCATGAAAAGGGGTGTGGGGCTCGTGATGCGCGATTACCCCGCGCCCATTCAGTGTGATGCAGGCACTACTCCAACTTCGTGCTGCGTGCTTATTACCATGATTGTAGCGTGCAGCCAGTGCCAGCTTTTAATATGTTTTATACCCTGCAGCACACAAAAAGAAAAAAACAAATCAATATGTTATTAGTGCGCTCTGGCCTTATCGATGACATAAGTCTGAACCGTAAAACTTTCATACATTTCCCTACATGCCTCCAGTCATCACTGGGTGCATTACGGTTGGTCTATGCTACTACAATAATCTCTCACTCACTTCAATAGTGAAAGCAGAATCCCTTTTTAAACAATTTTTAATCTGTACAAAATTTCAATACTTTAATTACAAATAAAAGCCTCTGCTGTGTAGAAATCCAATACGTAACATTGTTGATGAAACTGCAAAATTCTAAGGTGCATTGTGGATAAATGTAATTCCTGATGCTATAGTATGGTTTTCTGGGTTGCAAGCTGCATTTCTCCACAACACAGGAGCAGGTCATCTTGTATGACAGAGTTCCCCTTTTAACAGACAGTTTATGTGGTATTATGTGGCAAATATCAAATAAACTGTCTCTTCAAATTGACGTAGTCAGCCAACACAAAAAATTAAACAAGTCATTGAGAATAGCATAGTTTCAAGTATAAAAAGAGTTCACTTAAAGGAATACTCTAGAACTCAGCCCTACAATATAGCCTTATTCTGAAGGAATTTTCTCCTTTCCTTTTGCGTGCTGACTCTGTTGGGTGTTTACCTGTGAACACCAACAGCCCTCACGTATCTTACTCAAGGGTCCATTCTTTATGTGCGATCCCAGAGAGCGAGTGTCATAGGTCATTTGGTGGTAGAGGACATCCTTGACAAAACTGATCTTGCCCCACCAGGCATCTACACATGCCTTTTCTGACCAGAGTGAATATAGTCAAAAGAAAGAATCCTGGTTATTCCCTCTGCAGCTCAAGGTACTGAGGCCAAATATAGTCCCTGCATTGCTGTCCCAGTCAATTCAACACAGATCACGAATCAAAGGTCAAATCAAATCTTCCTGCTCGGTACAGCTTGCAACCACAGTGGGTAGTACATGTTACCCAGTGAGCCATCAGGGAGACTCAAAGTATCACTTATTTTTCCTTGAACATTTCAGTACCCAGCCAAAGAAATAGCACAAAAGATGTCAGCCACAATGTGGCGAGCTTTAAAAAATCTCAAAAAAAATTTCCTAACTGGTCTGGTGGCAAACTTCCCACAAGCAGTCAAATAAGAGACCACTGTAGAACCTTAGCCGAGGATATTCCTTTAAGATTTTCCATTGGAAATATTCTACATGGTTCATTTACACCAAGAAATACTGTTTTAGAATCTAACCCATATTGAGCTCAGAAATACACTCCTGATTACAGATATCATTATATAAGGAATATACTATTGAGGTCAATATAGGTTTATTTTATTGTCCACCATGCATATTAAACATGTATTTTGCACTTCCAACTTAAAGACTATAAATTTAAATATACTCAAACAACAGGCAGAGTCACTTTACACTAGCATGGTCTTGTTGCTAAATTCAGAACAAATGACATGTAATCTAATGGTTACAGTTGCTATAAAATGGACTTGGGATAAATGCAGAAGAATTCTCAGTGACTCAAACTGTGGAGTTATAAGTTTGCTGTGTGCTCTCCAGGAGCAGAATCATAATGGGTGATGAACTTTCTCAGTTCTTCAATGCAACGTTCTCCTATCTCACGCAAATTTTCTCTTAGTGCAAACTGTATTGTTTTTTCCAATGATGGGTCTTTGTCGATGAGCATCTGAACAACCATGCCAAAGGTTTCACAGTCTTGTCTATAAACCTGAAAGACAAAGTGAAAAGTTCTAAATTAAGAGTAGCAAGCCTGATTTTAGTTCAACATAATTTAAGTCACAGCTTTCACACAAAAAAATCAGGTATAACCATATAATTTTACACAAAACTCAAAAAAAATTCTCTACACATTACAAGGTAGATGGCAGGCGCATATATCAATGTTTCTCTAAGGTTGCAATGTCCTTTAAAATTCAAGGCCTTGGCTGTTAAAAGTACATGATACACGTTGTTGTTCAAATCTCTTTTCATCTCAATCACACTGCTATGTTAAAGGTGCTTTATAAATGCAAGTGGTTGTTGTTGGTTTAATCTGAAATATTAGAGATAGATGGAATTTAGAATCAAATTATCCAATCTTGGCTGGATTTTGATATGCTTGCTGTGCAAAACATTACCATTTAGGCAACTATAATAGGGTTTAAACAAAGCTTGAGTGAGCTACAATTATGTGGAATTTGCTATTAAGGGAGATATTGTCAATTGTTTATTCCAGCTACACTGAGCTTTAAAAACTCTTGTATAAAGTATTAAAATGCCTTAGTTCTAATCAAAAGCTTAATATTGACAACAATGTAATTGAATAACAAATGAGCTACATTTTTTGAAAAGCCTTTTTTGTTCTGTTTTATTCAATTAGAATAGTCCATCTTAAGTTATTAGAGAAATAGAGAGACACCAAACAGCGTATGTGTATTATCAGCAAATACATCTACACAAGGTTACGCTTCAGGCACGTTGAGACAGGTGCAGTTTACAGTGCCGTTTAGTGCAGCAGAGGTAACTTAGTTTATATATTCCAAGGATGAATAGTTAAGTCTATAACCACTGTAAATTTACAGTTTGTTATTGCTTCTCTTCACATCCATTTACTGGTTAATAAATCTGTGGTATTTTATAACCTAAGCCACAGCCTAATGAAACGTTTATTCTACTGCTTTTGACTAAGATCACGTGAGGGTATGTGATATAACCAGTAAATGAAATACAGTAATAAAGGATTTCTGTTTGATCCTTGGACTTGCTACGAATTACCTAGATGGCGCCCAGATGAAGGCTCACTCCAGGTGATGGGGAAAGAAGGTGTGGTCTCAGATCTTGAACCCAAGAAAGATATCTGGACTACTCCCAAATGAGTGATTCGATTTACTTAACAAGTTTATGGGGTACAATAAACGTACAGTTTTAACATTAATAATGTTGGTGCAAGTTATAACTCCACATGACATCTGCAATATTACATAGAAATTACCAAACAAACAAGAAAAAAAATCACCCTTTATCTTGGACCACACATATTGCATAATTTAGAATCATAAACTGCTTCACTTTCAAACAGCACTCTTAATTTCAGTTTTCCCTAGTGAACAATACAAGAATTGTTGTGTGGTCTATGTCCGTCTGCCACTGCTGATGTTAACTTTATATTTTGTTTTCAAAACATGAACTTCTCGTTTCCTGAAGAACAAATTACAGGCCCAGAAAAAAATAAGCATAAAGGATCATAGTGCAGTTCCTTACTTGATTAGGATAAAATATACAACATATTTATAAATGAAAGTGTTAACCAAACTTTGAAAGAAATAGCATTCTCACAAAGCAGTGTGGTGCTTTTTCTTTAATGAGAGATTAAACAAATGAACAATTTTAATGCTTTAACTCTCTTCTAAAACTTCCATTATATAAATCCAAACTGGGTTAGATTGTTGTTTGTTGGCTACAGCCCAAAGGACAGTAGGTATTATTAGTTACTTTGCAAACATCTCTTCCTTTAACATTCACTCTAAGTTAAAATAGATCGGATTGTTTCTATTAGTTATAAAGGACAGAGTCTATCACCACTATTTAAAAACCTGCGTCTTGCGGTCTGGATGATGTCATGTTTCTATTATTGCAGAGATTTCTTTCCTTCTAATACATACGTGTTTTATCAACCAGTTGGAGCGATCTTTTTCTGGAACAAAATAACAGCCTACTTGCTGTTATTTGTCAATCAAACCATTATGTGTTAAACTTAAATTTACTCAATTTGTATTGTAGCCTACCAGGATCAACAGCTAAAATATAATTAGGACAAATGAGCCCCACAGTTTGATCTGCTATTGTAGGCTGGCAGGCTGCTATGTAACGTCATTTTATTTAAGACTACTTCTGATACTGGTAAGCATCCCAACAATTATTTCTAAAACAGTACCTAGCGAACTATTATTCTACAAATTTAAATTACTTCAGTTAATAACCACTAGAGCTTTCAGCTGTCTTTAAATGGTACTAAAGTGGTTATGGTAGCAAATTGGGATTTTTTTTAAATTCAGATTCTTAAACTTACAGCAGATCAATTTAAAATCCTGGGTAAAAAGCAGGACCGAGATTTCAGCAGCTTAGCATTTAAAAACTGCACACTTTTTAGTAAGATATTATGAGGCATATAATATCTAAGATTGCAACTGTGTCACTTGATTTCTTAGCCATCAGTACTTGCTTGCACCATTAAATGTTACAACTGTTACTGAATAATGGCTTTACCAACAAATGACATGTAAAAGGTAAGCTGAGAAATGATATGCTCCAAGGTGAAATCTCAATTTATTCAACCTCAGGGGCCAGAAAGTTTCTAACTTCGGGATATCGAAGGCTGAAATTATGACTTACTCAATTTCGTGAGCGGCTGAGGACAGTAACACTTGTGCCATTATTTTTTCTCCCTCCCCTTTCATTATGTGCCTTCCAACCCTTTGGATCTCCTGTATGGCACTATGTTAAAAGTTTTTTCTAAAATCTAAGTACATGTCTACTGGGTTGCTTTTGTCCACCATGTTCCTTATTTCTTCAAAGAAACCCCCAACGGATTTATTAGGCATGACTTTCTTCCCATAAGGACATGCTGACTCCTTCATTATTAACTTTGAAGAAACTTTATACTAAAAAAAGTGCATCAATTCAATATTTTCAAGCATGTTAACAATCCTATAAATAGATAGAAACTCTAGTGTGGAGGGTCAGCACAATCTATAATGTGTACTGATTCAACAACAGTACCGAACATAAAAAAGACTTCTGTCAACTAGTAGATCTTTTGTGAGGTTGTTCAAGGACAAAAACAAGAATAACATTTGTCTCTTTGTTTGCCTCCTATTCTCTAACTCTCCCTCGCTCTCCTGTCTATTTGCTTTCCACCCATTCTCTCACTAAGGCTCAGACACCATTTCTTTGTTGTCTCTAGATCTGTTTATTTTGGAGTCTTGCATTCCTTCTGTCTTCCTCCTTCTATAATGTCCCTCCCTCTCTCACCTCCCTTGTTGTATGTGTCCCTCTATGCCTGTCGTACAATTCATGTATGTCTCTGCATTTGCCCGTTTCACTGGCTCGCTCTTCCTCTGTGTCTGCCAGTAAGGCCTGTCACAGCTTTCTTCATTTTTCTCTCATTTTGTGTATCTTTTAGCTAAATATCTTGAATGAGCTTTTTGTTCTTCATTGCCTTCTCTGACTACGACTCTGTTGTGAAATGGCGAGTTGTGCAACTGAATTCAATAAATCAGGTCATTTGTAAGATAGCACCAAAAAAAGTATCATTAAAGATGCTATACCGCTGTGGAAACCCAACTGGTTCCGTAATGTCCTTCAGGGAAGGCCCATGTGGCTCCAGTCCCACAATTTAGTGATGTTTAATAAAAGAAAACATTTATCTTAACATTGGACAACGATTCTGAACGAATCATACCTATTTTGGATTGTCTCAGGAAAAGAAAACAGGTTATTTGTTAAAAAGGGAGCCTTAGAAGAAAACACGCATTAAAGATAATCAAGTATATGTGCCTTGGCACACGTCTTCAACCATAGGGATAATTTCAAAATCTTCAGCTTGAAAAGATGTCAGAAATCTATACTATTAGTACAAAATACCACAATTCATTACCAGTGCCATACTGATTAAACAGGCAAATGTTACACATTTTTATAAATAAAAAGTGCCACCTTCACAATGCAAGGCGAAAAGAGCCAAATGTCATAGCATAAGGTCAGTAAATGACAGTCAGCTTTAAGGGATAATTATTGCACAATTATCAGTTAATTACCGTGTTCAAGAACACAGTTTGCTCTAAAAAGAAAATATACACAGCAGCATTGAAGTACTACATTTTTTTCATTCACGTTTACACAAAATTCATCTTGCTGCCATCTGTTTCAGGAGCACTGGGAGTATTATAACAACAACAGGTTCAGAAGCATCAGACCACCAGCATACAGGAAACTTTGGTTTATCCGGAGGTTGTATGTCCGGAAACCTCGATCTACCGGCAGAAATCAGGAGCCGTTTTGTTAGGTTTTTTTTCTTCTCGTGGCTTTGTTTTCTTTCTTCTCGTGGCTTTGTTTTCAACAGTCGGGCTCTGGAAAGTCTCTCTGAAGCTGTTGCTAAGCTACAGAGACGCTTCCAAGGTACGGGCCGGGCCAACTGTTTACAAGCTGTTGCTAAGCAACAGTGTTTGTTGTCAGATACGGAGATGAAAACTTCTGTATGCTTCAACATTAACTTTGTATGTCCGGCAGTTTTGATAGATCGGCAACAGCTCGGTCCCGTCGGTGCCGGGTATAACAAAGTTTCCTGTACTGCCCACTCGTGATATACCTTTTTGCATCAATGCTGGTACAGTAAATAGCATACAGGGGTTCCAATCTGTACTATGCTGCCCTCTCAATTTACATTATATCTAGGTCTTCTGGATTTCTACCGATAATTTTGTAACTGCACACTTCTTTAGTTTACCACCCGAGTTCTTCTACTTTCTGAATAAATCATTGACTTAAAAATAATGAAGAAGCAAAGTTTTGTGTAACACTGAATTTTTAAATTTTGTTTTAAAACACGCTACTGATTTTATTCTGCTTCTAGTGCACAGAACAATAATAATGATTGTAATTTACAACATAAGAACAGGAAAAAGCTATTTGGTCCAACAAGCCCAGACCTTTTTCATTGATCTAAAGCCTATCTACTCACTTTTTCATCATCTCTCTCAATCCCTCTTTCCCTAGAGAAGGATATTTAGAAATGCATAAATGGTTTTGCTAGACCTAGTGCACAGAGAAAAACTTCGCTCTTAATTGCATATTACACCTATTTATATTTCCCTTCAAAAGCTTTCCATAGCAACTTTTGGAATAAGTTGATTATAAAAGTTCCAAGTAACTTCTTTCTTACTGACCTTCACATACATGCAGCACTTACCTTTCAATAACAAAACTGTCAAGTCATTTGTAATAATTTCCATAAACTATTTCCAATTTGAGGGCAGGACAATATTCAGCAGTAGGTTCTTGAAATATTTGTTTGACAAATGCACACAGATCAACATGAACTGATCTTTACAGCATGTGTGAAATTGCAGCATGAAAAAAGTAACATCTAAACACACAGGGGTCGATTTTAACTCAGCCGTGAGGTGGGCTGGGGGTTAAAATCGTAAAAACTGGCGGGCAGGACCCCCCCACCTGGTTCCCAACCCGAGCCATTTTAACCCAGGCGTGTCTGATGGTCCTGAATCAGTCCCACCTCCAACAGGCGGGACTGGTCTTTAATGCCCTTAATCATCAATAATTGGTCTTTATAATCCTATTTCAACAGGCCCTTGCATTTTTAACCCCTTTCCCATGTAAAACACGCCTGGTGGGGATCACGCCTGTGAAACCTGGTGTGAGCACTATTGGCTTGCTGACTATTAGCTGCAGGTCAACCATTAAAGAGGAAATTTGATCAGTCATCATTTGCAGGTGGCAGGACTTCGTTGCTTCAGGCCTGGGGCAACTTTTACCAGGCTTAACCATACCTGTGGAAGGTTGGAGCCTCAGACACATCTCCAGTGTGACCTCCTGGGAAACCCCGTTCGCCACCTTCACTCAACGCTTCCTCAACGGAGGCATATACCAGAAGCATGGGAGCCATTTATTTCCTTCCCTTCTGGGCATTAGATGAGCTCGAACACCAGCTGCGGCACCAGCAGAACCAGGAACAACAGCAGCAGCAGCAACAGGAGCGCCAGGCTGCTGCTCACCCACCTGAAGCTGCACAGGCCAGAAGGGGCCAGCGCTTGGAAGAGGCTTGAGAGCACCTTGCTGCACATTAGGGGGCCATGGGGACCCGTATCTGCACTGGCAGTCCTACTCAGAAGGACTTCCATGAAGGTCTGGTTTCTCTGTTCAATAGATGCCCATCGCTCCTCAAGAGATGTCATTCTATTATGAACACTCACCATGTTTTCCATACCCTGGCGACTTATATCCTCCATGGAGGTTGCCATCCTTTCCATGGTGATGCGTTCATGCGCCAATGACTCCACAAAGGCTCTGCTCATGTTTGCTATGGACTCCTCCATTCGCTCCACACTCACATCGACCCTGGAGACAAAACCTGCCAGAGACTCCTGCATCTGTTCCTGGAGTTCCAGCCCCGCTGATATTATGGATGGACCCAGAGGCAGAGGGTCGACATGCAGCTGAGCCGAGCTGGCAGAGTCCTGCGCCCTCCGACTAGCACTCTCCACTGCTGTCCCTGTCTCCACAATCTGCTGATGCTCACTTGTGATACACCAGGTGACAACATGACTTTATGTCCCGAAGGTCCCACCGAGGTGTGAATGTCTGCGCTGGTGCTGGGTGCGCTGAATTCTGCTGACGCTGCGCCCTCAGAGGTTGCAGATTCCTCCGAGGAGTCTGGAAGCTCAGGCTCTTCCTCCTGGACAGTGGGGACGGGGGCTCTCAATGGTCCTGTGGGGGAGTGAAGGAGAGAGTTAGAGATGTGAGGTCAAGGTTACATGCACATTGCATATTGCAGATGATCATAGGTCCATCTGTTATAGCTTCAGAATCATTATCAGCGACTCATGCAATGTCAATGAGATGGAAAACTATTCTGTCACCAGCTTTCTCTGATGCACCCGTCTGTCCGTCCCCCACTTGCGCCTCATCCTCCAGTCCTACGATCTCCAGGACCGCCTCCTCCCAGGGGGTGAGGTGGGCTACTGATGGTGGCCCTCCTCCTATCCTCGTTCGTTCTTTTTTATTGTGAGCTCTCTTTTCCTGCAATAAGGGAGACAAGTGGAGGTTGAGTGAGAATGAAGGAGTGAATGTAGAGAATCCATAGCATAGATGCTTAGAAGGAGACAAAGATGGAGTGAGGTGGCAAGACCAAGGGCCCTCCCTGTGTGTTGTCAGTTGTTTTCATAGCATCAGAGTGATAGGGAGTGTGAGGGCTGCATAGTCGGATAGTTAGGTGAGTGTGAGCATAGAGAGAGAGAGAGAGGGAATGGGTAAGGGTGCATGGATGACAGTGTCAAGTGGGATGTGGAGGAAGAGATTGCTAAAGCTGAGTGCTGGTGAGGAGAGGCAATGGAGATCAGATTGAGAGTGATGGGAACTTCATACTCACTTTTCCAGTGTGCTGAAGGTCATGAAATCTCTTCCCGCACTGTATCCAGGTTCTGCGGGTAGCCGATAAGGAATTGACCTCCTCTGCCATTTGCAGCCACGCAACCTTTGTCTGCTAGGGAGGCATCTTCCTCCCTGATGAAGGGAAAAGCACCTCCTTGTGAGCTCTTGCTCCCTCCACTAAAGCCTGCAGGGCAACGTCGTCGAAACGGGGTGCAGACCTTGGTCTTTCTCTTGCCATTCTGCTTCCAGCTCAGTGTATCAGCAAATGCCAAAAGGTTGGCAGTCTGCAGAAGAAGCAAGGCTTGTTGCAGACCCTAAATGCAGCAGCAATAATGACATCATATTATGCGACTTTCTGACTAGAAATACTCATTTGCCAAGGGTTCCCACACGTTGGAAATCAATTGGCCAATTGAGTTAAAATTGCATCAATCTCACACACCCATTTAGATTCGTGTGGGAAACACCAAATTTGGGGAACCCGACAATTCCCCGCACCCGAGTTAAAATCGACCCCACAGACTTAGTCACCTTTGTACATTTGAAACTGACTGATGTCAGTCCGTAAGCTTTCATATAATTATCTTGAGTATACTATTCCACTAAAAATTATGAGGGAAGGAAATAGAAACATACTTTACTGAAAGGACGCGAGTGTGCATCAATGCGCGCGTCTTTGTGCTTGTTTGTGTGTACGTGTGTCAATGGCAAACTGAGGGCTATTTCTGTGCTGCAGAACCTTATTCACTGTGAACTGGGTTGAGACTATGTGCATTCAGTTCACTTTAGTGCCTTTATCAACAGTAAGTGGGAGGTGGAGACTTTGAACTCATCTGATTGGCGCGTATTCAAATCTAAATCAGATCCCAAAAGTAAATGGACAGAACTTTAATCCAACTGCCACATTGAGACAGACAAAAACGTAGTTTCAATGAGTATCACAAACACTGCCTACCCTGTCTTCATATTTTATGATTTGGAATTTAAACTACAGAAGCAACTTTGAGAGGATACTACCCACACAAAATAGATAGAGGGGGGGCAAGACAATTCCTCCAAGGCATCACCCCATCCTGGCTCCGCTATCTCCGCTAGCGTATGTTCTTGAGCTGTATCTCTCGTATCAAGACGAGAGAAATATAAATGGCTAAAAGCAACAATTTATAACTGCAAATCTTGTTACATCAACAATAAAGTTTAAGAGGTCATTCTTTGATGTACAAAGTACAGTGCCAGATGGAATATGGAAATGCCAACAAATTTTTTTAGAGGAATCAAAATTGAACAATTTATTTTATAAGAAACAAAAAATGTTACATTTAATTGTTCTACCAATTTCCACTCCTCTGCTTTTATAAAGGAATTAGGAATGCTGGACAAAACAATTATGACACGACTGCAGCCTCACAAATTCCAGCCTGAACTTAGTGCTCCTTAATATTGGAGAACCACTTCAGGAAGGAATACATCAAATCCCACTTCCAGCCACACTGTTGTTAGAGCTACATGTGTCAGGTGTCAGCTGTGGCTCAGTGTAATACTCTCCCCTCTGAGTTAACACTCCAGTGCAGTTCGGAGGGAGTGCTGCATGTGCGTCTTTCGGTTGAGATGTTAAACAGAAGCCCTGTCTGCCCTCTCAGGCGGATGTAAAAGATCCCATGGCACTATTTCGAAGAAGAGCAAGAGAGTTCTCCCCAATGTCCTAACCAGTATTTATCCCTCAACCAACATCACTAGAAAACAAATTATCTGATCATTATCACGTTGCTGTGTGGGATCTTGCTGTGCACAAATTGGCTGCTGCTGTTCCTACATTAGAACGATAGCTACACTTCAAAAAGCACTTAATTGGCTGTAAAGCGCTTTGGGAAGGCTTGAGGTCGTGAAAAGCGCTATATAATTGCAAATCTTTTTTTTTCTTTTCCTGTATATTATTACGAAGTGGTTTTGCAAGCAGTGGAAGAGGACATATAAAGTAAATGGGCCCCACCAGCCTGATCTGCTTAAATGTCCAACTCGTCCTTGCGCAAGGATGAAGTATCACTCATCTTTACAGAGCGTTGTCAGTAATTGAGGAAGCTACCACAGCCAAAGCAAACATATTCTCAACAAATTTTTTGAAAGTAACTGCCTATGCAAGTTACTGTTGCTTGTGCATGTATAGCTGTTTAATATCATTTCTGAAAAAAAACTTTATTTACTTTGGCTCCTGTAACTTCCCAAATCACTTGGAAGCTCTGTACAGGTAAGTGATGCTAACATGGATTTCAATAGTGATGTTTTTAAGTTTCAGATCAATTTCAAGTTCAGCAATTTAACTTTTGTGACAGTCTTAACGATTGACCTCTTTGGTCAATCTTTTAGTCACCTGTCCTAATATCTCTATGTGGCTCAGTGCCAAATTTTGTCTGATCGCACTCCTGTGAAACGCCTTGGGACATTAAAGGCGCTATATAAATAAGTTGTTGTTGAACTATATTCATACAGGTGTGATGTTATCGGTTTTATGTAAGATATGCAAGTATGGCCTGCTCTGATAAATTGTATTTTAAAAATACATATTTATAATTTTTTATTATTATAGGCATAAAGACCAACAATAAGCTGACTTTTATGTGGGAAAGTGCTGATTTGCAACACTTCAAACCTCTTTCAGAATGCAGCCGTAAAAATGTATCAAATGCAAATCCATATTATTTAATTAGCTTTATTTATGTGAATGTCTAATTTCTCTCAATTGTTTATCATAGGAACATTTGGAGCCAAAACTCTGCCTTGCCCTCTTAATTTATAAAATGTTATCAAGCACAAAGTGGGTGTAGATCAGAAGAGATAAAACTAAAATGACATTGACTGATTTCTTGTATAAAAGCAAAGTATGCGGCTTAAAATAAATCCACACAATGACACTTGAGACACAGCTGTTCCTCAGCAACCCAAAAGAAAACTCAGCCAGAGTTCCCATTCCTGATTGCTGTCCACTGCCTGCTGAAAAAAAGTGTGCTCGTCTTGCTGAAAGGTCAGAACAGGGTAGGGTTCACTTGTGTTGTCGCTCACAGCTGAATAGCCTCATTGGCCAGACTCTAGCATGAAGAATGAGCCATCGTGGAACCATATCCCAGAGTTAAGATCTTAAGGAGCCAAAGAAAATTGGGAGAAACAGCTTAGTTCTAATTTATATTAAAAGAAATTTGTACTGGTGCCACAACAACCTATTAAAATGGCTAGTTCCACACACAATGTTATCAGGCTGGACTCTACCCGAGACCGTTAAAATATGAAATCAGAAAATTGGGAACATCTAGTGTACAAGATAAACAGAAATAGATTATGTTATGTTTCCAGCTTTGTACTCCCCAATGCAATTATAGAATCATAGAATAGTACAGCACAGAAGGAGGCCATTCGGCCCATCGAGTCTGCGCCAGCTTTTTCGAAGAGCAATCCAGTTAGTCCCACTCCCCCACTCTTTTCCCATATCCCTGCAATTTTTTCTCCTTCAAGTATTTATCCAATTCCCTTTGAAAGCCACAATTGAGTCCGTTTCCACCACCCTATCAGTCAGTGCATTCCAAATCCTAGCCACTCGTTGCGTAAAAAAGTTTTTCCTCACGTCGCCTTTGGTTCTTTTGCCAATCACCTTAAATCTGTGTCCTCTGGTTACCGACCCTTCAGCCATTGGGAACAGTTTCTCTTTAATTACTCGATCTAAACCCTTCATGATTTTAAACACCTCTGTCAAATCTCCTCTTAGCCTTCTCTGCTGCAAGGAGAAGTACTCTGGCGTTGTCAAAAAGCCTCAAGTTACTTCTTGCCTTAGATGTAAAGAGGAATAAGGGAAATTTTGGGGGTGCTTTCCATAGCTAACATCTCGCAGTCCGACGTCCATCGCTGCATCCGGGAGGTCACAGAGACTCTGTACAACAGATGAAGGGATTATGTTGTCTTCTCTCTGAGCAGAGAGAAGCTGGACGATCGCACATGAAGACGAGGAGTAGGGAGGGAGGTGGCAGGCAGCCAGCCAATCCCACTTCTGGACGGGCTGTCTGTGAACGCCTCATCAGAGTCTTAATTCTACTGAATGAAACCCCAGATTCCCGTTGCTCAACACATCCCCATCATACCATCCCTCTGTCACGGAATATCACAGCCTCCTCCTGGGCACAAAGCTTAAATTGAGAGCCACCACCACAAACGATTCCAAACATAATTAATAAATTGATCCAAAATTAATTGACACATAATTACACTTATGACATGAACTGATCACCCTTGTGCAATCCCTTAGTGCCTGTTGTTCAGGTGCACTTTCCTGATCAAGTGCTCTCACAGTTGCTAAAGAATGGCAGGTGGAAGGCTGCTGAGTTTCCGAGGGGGAGACTTCAGATGGCCTTGCAGGACAACCTCAACAACAACAAAAACAACTTGTATTTTTTTATTTGCTTATGGGATCTGGGCGTCGCTGGCATTTATTGCCCATCCCTAGTTGCCCTTGAGAAGGTGGTGGTAAGCCGCCTTCTTGAACCGCTGCAGTCCATGTGGTGAAGGTACTCCCACAGTGCTGTTTGGGAGGGAGTTCCAGGATTTTGACCCAGCGACGATGAAGGATCGGCAATATACTTCCAAGTCAGGATGGTGTGACTTGGAGGGGAACTTGGAGGTGGTGGTGTTCCTATGCACCTGCTGCCCTTGTCCTTCTAGGTGGAAGAGGTCGTGGGTTTGGGAGGTGCTGCTGAAGAAGACTTGGCGAGTTGCTGCAGTGCATCTTGCAGATGGTACACACTGCAGCCACAGTATGCCGGTGGTGGAGGGAGTGAATGTTTAAGGTGGTGGATGGGGTGCCAATCAAGCAGGCTGCTTTGTCCTAGATAGTGTTGAGCTTCTTGAGTGTTGTTGCAGCTGCACTCATCCAGGCAAGTGGAGAGTATTCCATCACACTCCTGACTTGTGCCTTGTAAATGGTGGAAAGACTTGGGGAGTCGGGAGGTGAGACACTTGCCACAGAATACCCAGCCTCTGACCTGCTCTTGTTGCCACAGTATTTATGTGGATGAAATCGAGGCGCTGCTTAACTGGGAGCCAATGTAGGTCAGCAAGCACAGGGGAGATGGGCGAACGGGACTTGGTGAGAGTTAGGACACGGGCAGCCGAGTTTTAGATCACCTCAAGTTTACGTAGGGTGGAATGTGGGAGGCCAGCCAGGAATGCGTTGGAATAGTGAAGTCTAGAGGTAACAAAGGCATGGATGAGGGTTTCAGCAGCGGATGAGCTGAGGCAAGGGAAGAGATGGCCGATGTTACGGAGGTGGAAGTACGCAGTCTTTGTTATGCTGCAGATATGTGGTCGGAAGCTCATTTCAGGGTCAAATATGACACCAAGGTTGTGAACAGTGTGGTTCAGCCTCAGACAGATAGAGTCAGTGGCTAGGGAACGGAGTATGTGGCGGGGACCGAAGACAATGGCTTTGGTCTTCCCAATATTTAATTGGAGAACATTTCTGCTCATCGAGAACTGTATGTAGGACAAGCAGTCTCACAATTTAGAGACCGTGAAGGGGTTGAGAGAAGAGGTAGCGAGGTAGAGCTGGGTGTCGTCAGCGTACATGTGGAAACTGATGCTGTGTTTTCGGATGATGTCGCCAAGAGGCAACATGTAGATGAGAAATAGGAGGGGGCCAAGGATAGATCCTTGGGGGACACCAGATGCAACGAAGCGGGAGCAGGAAGAGAAGCCGTTGCAGGTGATTCCCTGACTACAATTAGATAGATAAAATGGAACCAGGCGAGTGCAGTCCCACCCAGCTGGACGATAGTGGAGAGGCGTTGGAGAAGGATGGAGTGGTCAACCGTGTCAAAGACTGCAGACAAGTCAAGAAGGACGAGGAGGGATAGTTTACCTTTGTCACAGTCACAAAGGATACCATTTGTGACTTTGATGAGAGCCGTTTCTGTACTGTGGCAAGGGTGGAAACCTAATTGGAGGGATTCAAATATTGGAATTGCAGGAAAGATGGGCATGGATTTGGGATGCGAGAACATGTTCAAGGACTTTGGAGAGGAAAGGGAGGTTGAAGATGGGACGGTAGTTTGCAAAGACACAGGGATCAAGGGTTGGTTTTTTGAAGAGTGGGGTGATGACAGCAGATTTGAGGGAGAGGGGGACAGTACCTGAGGAGAGAGGACCGTTAACAATATCAGCTAACAAGGGAGCCAGAAAAAGAAGTTGGGTGGTCAGCAGTTTGGTGGGAATAGGGTCGAGGGAGCAGGAGGTGGGTCTCATGGACAAGATGAGCACAGAGAGGTCATGAGGGGAGATCGGAGAGAAACTGATGTGAGTTCAGGGCTTGAGCGGGGTGGGAACCTTAGAGGAAGTTTGGCCCAGTTGGCTAGGAGAAGGAAGGGAAGTGACAGAGGCAGCTGAGCGGATGGTCTCAATCTTAGAGACAAAGAAGTCCATGAGTTCCTCACACTTGTTATCGGAGGAGAGGGTGGAGGAGACAGGAGAGAAGGGTTTAAGAAGGCCGTTAGCAGTAGAGAATAGGAGCCAGGGTTTATCTTTGTATTCCAGAATGATTCTGGAATAGTGAGCAACTTAGGCAGACGAGAGCTAAACCAGTCCGTTCAAGTCTGCGTCCCTTGGACTTAAGGAAGCGAAGATGAGAGCCGTACCAGGGGGAACGGCTAGGGTGAGAGAGGGTAATTGTTTTAGTAGGGACTAGGGCATCAAAGGTGGCCTTGCAGGACAACCTCGAGCAACTGTGACCCTCAAAGGCCCGGCTGTAGACTGCACCACCTCTGCATGGGCAGCAGCAGTCTTGGCTAGCTGGCTGACAGGCAGCGGCAAGGGCAATGGCGTAATGGCAGTGATGGGAACAGGAATGCTGTCATCCTGAGAGAGGACAGCATCAGTGAAGAATGGGACCTGTGTGTCAGCTGTCGCTCAGTGGGTAGCACTCTCGTCTACTGAGTCAGAAGGTTGTGGGTTCAAATCCCACTCCAGAGACTTGAGCACAAAAATCTAGGCTGACACGCCAGTGCAATAGTGAGGGAGTGCTGCACAGTTGGATATGCTATCTTTCGGATGAGACCTTAAACCGAGGCCTCCGTCTGCTCTCTCAGTTGGATGTAAAAGATCCCATGGCACTATTTCGAAGAAGAGCAGGGAGTTATCCCCGGTGTCCTGGCCAATATTTGTTCCTCAATCAACATCACTAAAACAGATTATCTGGTCATTATCACATTGCTGTTTGTGGGAGCTTGCTGTGCGTAAATTGCCGGGCGCGTTTCCTACATTGCAAGTGACTACACTTCAAAAAGTACTTAATCAGTTGTAAAGCGCTTTGGGGCATCCCGAGGACGTGAAAAGCGCCATATCTTTCTCGATAGATTAAAAAATTAAACTTGTGTCCCTCCAGTCAATGGCACCATGTCTTATTTCAGTAATGCATGGAATTACTGTGCTGCCAATAGTTTCATTCATTTCCGTAGAGTCTTATATATATTGAGTGATTTTAAAAGAACTACGTAGTTTTCTAATCCATAAAGGTTAATTTCCATCTTTGGTAATACTGTACGTTGTTTAACTATCAATTAAATACTTCCGTACTTAAGTATTAGTTAAGCCAGTGAAAGCACTCAAAACTATAGACATCTTACTGGAAACATACTTTTGCACAGCCCTGACAAGTGCATCAAGAATACATTTTGCAGTGTATTACACAGCCTACTTAACCGATGCAGTAAGTTGCATCTTCCATTCAGTATGTCTGCCATATCAATAAGACACCATTACATCATAAAGTCAGTTTCTTGTTTCAATTCTTTCATAAATTTACATGTCTATCATGGTTTTTCAAGTTCATTTTTATTTTTAATATAATTAATATTTAGTGGGGGCTTGATTTGCTACTGTCACCGGGAGGTTGATTTAACATCAAGTTCAGTGTCCTTTGAGACGACATTAGTTCTCTTCTAAGATCATGTAACAGGGTGGGCTGCAAGAAGGCCGTCATCATCCACCCCGAAACCCTTTAGCGATCTCCCCTCAGCCTTGATGTCTGATGGCGAAATGCTTGGAAGAACTGTGACATACGGAATGAATTCCTTATAGAGGACCCCACAGTACAACCTGAAGGATCAAACCTTCCTCGCAAACAGTGAACAACCATCAACCACCTCAGAACCGGTCATGGTAGATGCTGACACCTTCTCCGTAGATAGAAGATTAAAGCATCCCCATCATGCGATTGTGGAGCTCCTAATCAGACCCTGGAGCACATCATTGAGCACTGCCCTCAGATGAAATTCGCAGGCAGCCGACAAGATATCCACGCTGTTACACCGGAAGCTTGGGCCTGGATATCCAACTTAGATATTGACATTTGATTTGCTTTGCTACTTCCATACGAAAGAGGTAGTAGTTTAGTGGGGGGGAAACGTGACATCATAGAAATTTAACCACAGATGATGGTCATTCTATCTTTGCATGTGTTGAACTTGGGAACATAGAGGGGTTGATTTTACACAGTCCAATTTTCTTGCTTTCCTCAAAATAATCATACTTTCTTGCTTTTTTCCCATATCCCTTTATATTCTTCTTTCAGTAGTTATCTAGTACCTTTTGAATGCTGTAATCAATTTAGCATTGACCACCATTTGTGGCAAATATTTCATATTCAATTACTTTATGCGTGAAAAGGTTTATTTTAATCTCTTCCTTATTGTGGCTAGTGCTCATCTCGAGATCGATTGTATTCAATCTCTTGTATTCAATCTCAAGATGAGATGTATTCTTGCATTCAATTTGACTACAAATGAAAATAATCGGTTTACTTGATCTATTGCTTTTATTATTTTGAACATAATCCTCCCTTGATATGCCCCTAGTTGCTCTAGACTTTCCTTGTAACTCAGACCCCTCATGCCCAGTATCATCTTCATAAATCTATGTTTTACTTTCTTCTAGGTTATTATATTCCTCCTATAGTGGTGCCAATAACTACATACAGTATTCCTGATGTAACCTAACCATCTGCACAGAGTCATTATGATCTCTGTTTTGAATTCAATCCTTCTCAATATAATCCCCCAAATCCCATTTGCTTTCTTGATGTGTTTTTCAAAAAAATGTTCATCCACTTTTAAGAATTTACATCCATCTGCACATCTGGATCCTATTGCTCCTCTACTGAACTGACGTACTACTTTCATTCTTTATTCTTGTTTTCATAATGCATTACTTCCCATTTGTCTGTATTAAAATGCATCTGCCCATTCTCTAGACTATTTATGTCCTCTCAGTTTCGTATCATCATAGTGGTAATGTCACTGGGCTAGTAATCTAGAGGCCTGGACGAATGATCCAGTGATGCGAGTTCGAATCCCACCATGGAACCTGGGGAATTTAAATTCAGTTAATTAAACCCTTTAGGGAAGGAAATCTGCCGTCCTTACCTGGTCTGGCCTATATGTGACTCCAGAGCCTGTCCTGTCCCACCGGCAGGGCAGACCCACCATGGGTGGCGGCACAGTGGTATACAGTCGGGAAGGAGTGGCCCTGGGAGTCCTCAACATTGACTCTGGACCCCATGAACTCTCATGGCTTCAGGACAAGCATGGGCAAGGAAACCTCCTGCTGATTACCACCTACTGCCCTCCCTCAGCTGATGAATCAGTACTCCTCCATGTTGAACACCACTTGGAAGAAGCACTGAGATTAGCAAGGGCACAGAATGTATTCTGGGTGGGGGACTTCAATGTCCATCACCAAGAGTGGCTCGGTAGCACCACGACTGACCGAGCTGGCCGAGTCCTGAAGGACATAACTGCCAGTCTGGGCCTGCGACAGGTGGTGAGAGAACCAACACGAGGGAAAAACCTACTTGACCTCATCCTCACCAATCTACCTATCCATGACAGCATTGGTAGCAGTGACCACCACACAATCATCGTGGAGATGAAGTCCCGTCTTCACACTGAGGACACCCTCCATCGTGTTGTCTAAGGATAAGGGGTAAGCCATTTAGGACTGAGATGAGGAGGAATTTCTTCACCCAGAGTGTGGTGAACCTGTGGAATTCTCTGCCACAGAAGGCAGTTGAGGCCAACTTATTAAATATATTCAAGAAGGAGTTAGATATATTTCTTAAGGTTAAAGGGATCAAGGGATATGGGGAGAAAGCAGGGACAGGGTACTGAATTTGGATGATCAGCCAAGATCTCATTAAATGGTGGAACAGGCCGAATGTCCTGCTCCTATCTTCTATGTTGTGTGGCACTACCACCGTGCTAAATGGGATAGATTCAGAACAGATCTAACAGCTCAAAACTGGGCATCCATAAGGCGCTGTGGGCCATCAGCAGCAGCAGACTTGTATTACACCACAATATGTAACCTCATGGTCCGGCATATCCTTCACTTTACCATTACCACCAAGCCAGAAGACCAACCCTGGTTCAATAAGGAGTGTAGAAGAGCATGCCGGGAGCAGCACCAGGCGTACCTAAAAATGAGGTGCCAACCTGGGGAAGCTGCAACACAGGACTACATGCATGCTAAAAAGCAGAAGCAGCATGCTATAGCCAGGGCTAAGCGATCCCACAATCAATGGATCGGATCAAAGCTCTGCAGTCCTGCCACATCCATTCGTGAATGGTGGTGGACCATTAAACAACTAACGGTAGGAGGAGGCTCCATGAATATCCCCATCCTCAATGGTGGTGGAGCCCAGCACGTGAGTGCAAAAGACAAGGCGTTTGCAACCATCTTCAGCCAGAAGTGCCGAGTGGATGCTCAGTCTTGCTTTCGTGACACTTATACATGCGGTCAGCGCACACCATCAAAGCTCATGCATAAGGAATGATTATTTAGGTGGGATACTGGGTGAATTTGGGAACTTTTGCTTTGTATAGAAGCCATTGTGACTGCAAAAGACAAAGCTGAAGCATTTGCAACCATCTTCAGCCAGAAGTGCTGAGTGGATGATCCATATTGGCCTCCTCCTGAGGTCTCCACCACCACAAAAGTCAGTCTTCAGCCAATTCGATTCACTCCACGAGATACCAGGAAATGGCTGAGCGCACTGGATACAGCAAAGGCTATGGGCCCCAACAACATCCCAGCTGTCGTGCTGAAGACTTGTGCTCCAGAACTAGCCGCGCCTCTAGCCAAGCTGTTCCAGTACAGCTACAACACTGGCATCTATGCGACAATGTGGAAAACTGTCCAGGTATGTCCTGTCCACAAAAAGCAGGACAAATCCAATCCGGCCAATTACCACCCCATCAGTCTACTCTCAATCATCATCATCAAAGTGATGGAAGGTTTCGTCAACAATGCTAACAAGCAGCACTTACTCCCCAATAACCTGCTCACTGATGCCCAGTTTGGGTTCCGTCAGGACCACTTGGCTCCAGGCCTCATTACAGCCTTGGTCCAAATATGGACAAAAGAGTTTAATTCCAGAGGCAAGGTAAGAGTGACTGCCCTTGACATCAAGTCAGCATTTGACCGAGTGTGGCATCAAGGAGCCCTAGTAAAATTGAAGTCAATGGGAATCAGGGGGAACTCTCCACTGGCTGGAGTCATACGTAGCACAAAGGAAGATGGTTGTGGTGGTGGAAGGTCAATCATCACAGCCCCAGGACATCACTGCAGGAGTTGCTCAGGGCAGTGTCCTAGGCCCAACCATCTTCAGCTGCTTCATCAATGACTTTCCCTCCATCATAAGGTCAGAAGTGGGGATGTTCGCTGATGACTGCAGTGTTCAGTGCCTTTCGCAACTCCTCAGGTAATGAAGCAGTACATGCCCGCATGCAGCGAAACCTGGACGACAATCAGGCTTGGGCTGATAAATGGCAGCTAACATTCGTGCCACACAAGTGCCAGGCAATGACTATCTCCAACAAGCGAGCGTCTAACCACCGCCCCTTGACATTCAATGGCATTGCCATCGCCGAATTCCCCACAATCAATATCCTGGGGGTAACCATTGACCAGAAACTTAACTTGACCAGAAACTTAACTGGACCAGCCACATAAATACTGTGGCAAAAAGAGCAGGTCAGAGGCTGGGTATTCTGCGGCAAGTGTCTCACCTCCCGACTCCCCAAAGCCTTTCCACCATCTACAAGGCACAAGTCAGGAGTGTGATGGAATACTCTCCACTTGCCTGAATGGGTGCAACTCCAACAACACTCAAGAAGCTCGACACCATCCAAGACAAAGCAGCCTGCTTGACTGGCACCTCATCTACCACCTTAAACATTCACTCCCTCCACCACCGGCGCACCGTGGCTGCAGTGTGTAGCATCTACAATGCACTGCAGCAACTCGACAAGGCTTCTTTGGCAGCACCTCCCAAACCCGCGACCTCTTCCACCTAGAAGGACAAGGGCAGCAGGCGCATGGGAACACCACCACCTCCAAGTTCCCCTCCAAGTCACACACCATCCTGACTTGGAAGTATATCGCCGTTCCTTCAGCATCGCTGGGTCAAAATCCTGGAACTCCCTCCCTAACAGCGCTGTGGGAGTACCTTCACCACACGGACAGCAGCGGTTCAAGAAAGTGGCTCACCACCACCTTCTCAAGGGCAACTAGGGATAGGCAATAAGTGCTGGCCTTGCCAGCGACGCCCACATCCCATGAACGAATAGTTAAAAAATTCAAAACTCAACCATATTTTTCGGCCTTTCACAATCTAAAAATTGTCTGAAAGTCACCTTTACTACCAAGATATTATTTATTCTGTGTACACATGGCACCTGGATGAACCTTACGTACCTCTTAAAATCAATTCTGGAATAAAACTTCGGGTTTCTGACAAGTGCCATTTCACACGAGTGAATTACTTGGCTTTTCACACATTTGATGATGGGGTATTAAGTTAAGCAAACTACTTGGCAGCAGGAAAACCTCATACTACAGGCCAATGTCGAGAGTCGAGGTTCAGTGAGTATTTAAACTCACTTTCGCAGGCTTTCTTTCACTGGCCAGTGTTGGGAGCGGTGAGAGCGGAGGTTCAGTGAGTATTTAAACTCACTTTCGCAGGCTTTCTTTCACTGGCCAATGTTGGGAGCGGTGAGAGCGGAGGTTCAGTGAGTATTTAAACTCACTTTCGCAGGCTTTTTTCCCCCCACAGGCTTACCAATCTCACAGACCAGTGGCAGCGTTCCAGAGCCATGTCACGATTCAAAACGTGACACGGGCAGGAGGAAGCAGCTGATTGAGTGAGTATGGCCAGGTGAGTATTTATACTACTCTATAGACGGTTAAGGTTCATAGTTTATAAAGTTTAGAAGGTCTCAATTTTGTGGTTATAGTTTCTAAGGTCTCTGTTGTGTAGCGGGGAGTGCTAGGAAACAAGGGCCCTTGAGTATATCATTTAATTGTACTATAATTGGTGGTATTGATTTAACTTAAATTAATTAAAGGGTAAGTCGGCAACAAAGCTCGGCCCCGTGGCATGCTCCTCCTGCACTATGTGGGAAGTCAGGGACACTTCCTGTGTCCCTGACAACCATGTGTGTGGGAAGTGTATCCAGCTGCAGCTACTGGCAGACCGCACTGTGGCGCTGGAGCTGCGAATGGATACATACTGGAGCATTCGCGATGCTGAGGGCGTCGTGGATATCACGCTTAATCAGTTGGTCACACCGCAGGTAAAGGCTGCACAGGCAGGAAGGGAATGGGTGACTGCCAGGCAGAGTAGTAGGCGCAGGCAGGTAGTGCAGGGGTCCCCTGTGGCCATCCCCCTCTTAAACAGATATACCGCTTTGGATACTGTTGGGGAGGATGGCTTATCGGGGGAAGGCAGCAGCAACCAACTTCCTGGCACAATGGGTGGTTCTGCTGCACAGGAAGGGAGGACAAAGAGCGGGAGAGCTATAGTGATAGGGGATTCAATTGTAAGGGGAATGGATAGGCGTTTCTGCGGCCGCAAACGACACTCCAGGATGGTATGTTGCCTCCCTGGTGCAAGGGTCAAGGATGTCTTGGTGCGGCTGCAGACATTCTGGAGGGGGAGGGTGAACAGCCAGTTGTCGTGGTGCATATAGGTACCAACAATATAGGTAAAAAAACAGGATGAGGTCCTAAAAGCTGAATATAGGGAGTTAGGAGGTAAATTAAAAAATAGGACCTCAAAGGTAGTAATCTCAGGATTGCTACCAGTGCCTCGTGCTAGCCAGAGTAGAAATAGAAGGATATTTCAGATGAATACGTGGCTAGAAGAATGATGCAAGGGGGAGGGATTCAAATTCTTGGGAGATCGGAATCGGTTCTGGGGGAGGTGGGACCAGTACAAACTGGACGGTTTGCACCTGGGCAGGACCGGGACCGATGTCCTAGGGGGAGTGTTTGCTTCGTGTTGTTGGGGAGGGTTTAAACTAAAATGGCAGGGGGTTGGGAACCTCTGCAGGGAGACAGAGGAAAAGGAAGCAAGGATAGAAACAAAAGACAGGAAGGAGAAAAGCAAAAGTGGAAGTCAGAGAAATCAAGGGTGTAAATCAAACATGACCGAAGTAAACAATAATTCTAAAAGTTCTAAGAGTGTTAAAAAAACAAGCCTGAAGGCTTTGTGTCTTAATGCGAGGAGCATTCGTAATAAGGTGGATGAATTAGCTGCGCAAATAGATGTAAATGGATATGATATAATTGGGATTACGGAGACATGGCTCCAGGGTGACCAAAGCTGGGAATTCAACGCCCAGGGGTATTCAATATTCAGGAAGGACAGGCAAAAAGGAAAAGGTGGTGGGGTAGCATTGCTGGTTAAAGAGGAGATTAACACAATAGTAAGGAAGGATATTAGCTCTGATGATGTATGGGTAGAGCTGAGAAATACCAAGGGGCAGAAAACGTTAGTGGGAGTTGTATACAGACCCCCAAACAGTAATGCTGAGGTTGGGGAACAGCATTAAATGGGAAATTAGAGATGCGCGCAATAAGGACACAGCAGTTATCATGGGTGGCTTTAATCTATATATACGATAACAAAATACTGCAGATGTTGGAAATCCGAAATAACAACAGAAAATGCTGGAAAAACTCAGCAGGTCAGGCAACATCCGTGGAGAGAAATTTGAGTTGACGTTTCGGGTTGGACCCTTCTTCAAAACTGGAAAGAAAAGAAACTAGATCGGAGGCAGGGCTGCGATCAGACAAAAGAATAAAAGAAACAAAAGTAAAAGAGATTAGAAGCTAGACGAGATGGTAATAGGCTGGGATTAGGTGTAAAGTGTACTGGCAGGGCAAAAGATAGCTGCCAGGTGTGAGAGAGAAACAAAAGGAAAGGGGGGGGGAGGGGAAAAGGAGTGGAACAATTACAAGAGAAAATGAAATGGGGGCCGAGCTTATGATCTGAAATTGTTGAACTCGATATTGAGTCCGGAAGGCTGCAGACTGCCTAATCGGAAGATGAGGTGCTGTTCCTCGAGTTTACGTTGAGCTTCCGTGGAACAATACAAGAGGCCAAGGATATATATAGATTGGTCTAACCAAATTAGAAACAATACTGTGGAAGAGGAATTCCGAGAGTGTATACGGGATGGTTTCCTGGACCAATCTGTCGAGGAACCAACTAGCGATCAGGCCATCTTAGACTGGGTATTATGTAATGAGGAAGGATTAATTAGCAATCTTGTTGTGCGAGGCCCCTTGGGGCGGAGCGATAATATTATGATAGAATTCTTCATTAAAATGGAGAGTGAAGTAGTTGATTCAGAGACTTGGGTACTGAATTTAAATAAAGAAAACTACGATGGTATGAGGCGCGAGTTGACTAGGATGGATTGGGGAATGTTACTTAAAGGGTTGACGGTGGATAGGCAACGGCAAACATTTAAAGATCGCATGGATGAACGACAGAATTTGTTTATCCCTGTTTGGCATAAAAATAAAATAAAAAAGGTAACTCAACCGTGGCTAACAAGGGAAATTAGGGATAGCATAAGATCCAAGGAGAGGACATATAAATTGGCCAGAAAAAGCAGCAAACCTGAGAATTGGGAGCAGTTTAGGATTCAGCAAAGGAGGACAAAGGAATTAATTAAGAGGGGGAAAACAGAGTATGAGAGTAAGCTTGCAGGGAACATAAAAACTGACTATAAAAGCTTCTATAGATATGTGAAGAGAAAAAGATTGGTAATGTCAAGTGTAGGTCCCTTGCAGTCAGAATCAGGGGAATTTATAATGGGGAACAAAGACATGGCAGACCAACTAAACACATACTTTGGTTCTGTCTTCACAAAGGAGGACACAAATAAACTCCCAGAGATGTCGGGGAACATAGGGTCTAATGAGAGGGAGGAACTGAATGAAATCAGTATTTGTAGGGAAATGGTGTTGGGGAAATTGACGGGATTGAAGGCCGTTAAGTCCCCAGGGCCTGATAATCTACATCCTAGGGTACTTAAGGAGGTGGCCCTAGAAATAGTAGATGCATTGCTGGTCATCTTCCAAAATTCTATAGACTCTGGAACAGTTTCCATGGATTGGAGGGTAGCTAATGTAACCCCACTATTTAAAAAGGGTGGTAAAGAAAAAACGGGGAATTATAGACCGGTAAGCCTGACATCAGTAGTGGGGAAAATGCTAGAGTCCATTATAAAAGATGTAATAGCAGAGCACTTGGAAAACAGTGACAGGGTCGGACAAAGTCAACATGGATTTACAAAAGGTAAATCATGCTTGACTAATCTACTGGAATTTTTTGAGGATGTAACTGGTAGAATAGATAAGGGAGAACCAGTGGATGTGGTGTATTTGGACTTTCAGAAGGCTTTCGATAAGGTCCTGCATAAAAGACTAGCGTGCAAAGTTAAAGCACATGGGATTGGGGGTAAGGTACTGACTTGGATAGAAAACTGGTTGGCAGACAGGAAGCAAAGAGTTGGAATAAACGGGTCTTTTTCCGAGTGGAAGGCAGCGAATGGTGGGGTACCACAGGGATCGGTGCTAGGACCCGTTATTCACAATATATATTATTGATCTAGACGAGGGAACTAGATGTAATATCTCCAAGTTTGCAGACGACACAAAGCTGGGTGGGCGTGTGTGCTGGGAGGAGGATGCAGGGAAATTCCAGTACGATTAGGACAGGTTGGGCGATTGGGCAGATGCAGTATAATGTGGATAAATGCAAGGTTATCCACTTTGGTGGCAAAAACAGGAAGGCAGATTATTATCTGAACGGCAATAGATTGGGAAAAGGGGAAGTGCAACGAGACCTGGGTGTCCTTGTGCACCAGTCGCTGAAGGTAAGCATGCAGGTGCAGCAGGCGGTTAAGAAAGCAAATGGTATGCTGGCCTTCATAGCGAGAGGATTCGAGTACAGGAGCAAGGATATCTTGCTGCAGTTGTACAGGGCCTTGGTGAGACCACACCTTGAGTATTGTGTGCAGTTTTGGTCGCCTTATCTGAGGAAGGATGTTCTTGCCATGGAGGGAGTGCAGCGAAGATTCACCAGACTCATACCTGAGATGGCAGGAATGACATATGAAGAGAGATTGGGTCGATTAGGCTTATATTCGCTAGAGTTTAGAAGAATGAGAGATCTCATTGAAACTTATAAAATTCTAACAGGACTAGACAGACTAGATGCAGGAAGGATGTTCCCGATGGCGGGGGAGTTCAGAACCAGGGGTCACAGTCTAAGGATAAGGGGTAAGCCATTTAGGACTGAGATGAGGAGGAATTTCTTCACCCAGAGAGTGGTGAACCTGTGGAATTCTCTACCACAGAAGACAGTTGAGGCCAATTCATTAAATATATTCAAGAAGGAGTTATATATATTTCTTAAGGCTAAGGGGATCAAGGGATATGGGGAGAAAGCAGGGACAGGGTACTGAATTTGGATGATCAGCCATGATCGCATTGAATGGCGGAGCAGGCTCGAGGGGCCAAATGGCCTACTCCTGCTCCTATCTTCTATGTTTCTATACAACCCACTTGCTGTTCAAGTTTATGACTGGTATATTGCCAAATTAGCACAATATACTTTTATATTTCACTTCCCTCAGCCAATTGTTCTATTATATCATTGCTTCAAGCTTCATCTGGGAGATATAAACAGGGCCTTTGACTGGAGTTATACTGCATATATTTGTTGCAAACTGAAATTAGCATGATTGCACCTCGGGCCTTTTGGATACTTGCTATCCTCCAACATTATACTACCAATTTTGCATTGACATGCACCCAATACCACTTGCTATTGATGTAAAAGTGATGGCATAAATGCTTCCTAATAAGGCAACCATCTGTCTTGAAAGACAATGGTGTAAGCACCAAAGCAGTTCAGTTATTTTGCCAAGCTGCAACATTGTGAGTGGCTGACGAGTCCAATTATCGAGGGACTGTCGTTGCCACAGGTAATCAGGAGTAAATCAAAGGGCCAGATGATGAAGACCACACAGCATTAACTCTTGAAGCCTGATGTGCTTTCCTCTTTGTTCTCTTCTCCTTCATTTCTTCAGCCTATTTGGTTCCCTGATGCAGGACAGTCGTCTAGCATGGCCTGTTGTTAGCCACTTCTTCTCAACTTATCACCGTTAAAAGTTTTCAAGTGCCTCTAGCAAATCTGTAAATCTGAGCTGAGGTCAGCCCAGCGACCTTGAAGCACCTGCAGGTTCGCCACACAGAAGATCCTTTGGAAAATGACAATTGACCATCTGATATAGATGACCAAGACACCGGAGGCATCTGTGTTTGAGAAACGTTATTAGACTCGGCAATAAAAACACAAACTGCTGGAAATACTCAGCTTTGTTCATCTCTTCACAGATGCTGCCTGATCTGCTGAGTATTTCCAGCATTTTCAGTTTTTATTTCAGATTTCCAGCATCCACAGTATTTTGCTTTTGTATTAGTCATGGCAATATAGCTTCCTCAAGTACTTTGGTGTGAGAAAGTTTATCTTCCCACCTGATATTTAGAATACAGTGGAGACAGTAGATGTGGAAAGAGTTTAGTTTTCTCACATGCCTGCTGTAGTTGGTCAAGGTCTCGCTGCCATACAGCAGTCCACTAAAAATGTTTGGTAGACCTGTACCTTGCCTATTATTCCACATACACTTAGTCAATTGGCCAAATGTAGTTGCTGACTTAGCTATGCGAGAGTTTAGCTTGTCATCTAGAGGTAAGTTATCCAATATAGTTGATCCTAGGTAGCAGAACTTGTGTACAACTTTAAGTGTGGTGTTAGCTACTGAAACTTCTGGTGCAGTCAACACACCCTGAGCCATGATCATCATCATCTTTAAACCAATAGTTAGCCCAAGTTGATCACAAGCTAGCGAAAAGTTATTGCAAAGTTGTTTTAAGTCTCACTTCACTGCATTGTCGGCATACTATGATGCCCACAAAAATTGGACCAAAAGTGGTTCAGACTCTATCTTGCCAAATAAGCAGAAACCCTTTATTTCAACGAAATATTCCAATTAGAGTTTATAGACAGTATGGAGTGTTCTGAACAGATTCCAACCTGAAGAGGAAACCCAGTTTAGAATTAATGTAATTAATTAGTAGGTTCCAAATCGTTATAAATAAACTAGTTTAAAACAGGATAATGGGGCAAAAAAGAATACAGTAATACACAATTCATTAGTTTTTCTTCTATCAGCCAGGGAAGCAAATAGCAAAATTTTAAATGAAATAGCATCTTGATTTTTGGAAATGAAAAACCAGGCAAGTCCAAGGGGACAAATAGAGCAGAAAGAAAAAGTCACACAGAAATAAAAGAAAATAATAGACTAAAAACTGAACAAAGAAATACAAGAAGAATACAGATAATACAAGAAGGTCTAAGATAGGTTTACAGTGCATGTATGTGAATGCAACAAAGTGTGGTAAATAAGGTTGGTGAGCTGCAGGCACAAATAGACACATGGGGATATGATGTTGTGGTGATAACAGAGACCTGGCTCAAAAAAGGGCAGGATTGGGTACTAAATATTCCTGAATATAAGGTGTTCAGGAAAGATAGGGAAGGAAAGAAAGGAGATGGGGTGGCAGCACTAATTGAGAAGAATATTACAGTGCTGGAGAGAGATGTCCTGGAGGGATCAAGGACAGAATCTATTTGGTTAGAGTTGAGAAACAATAGTGGTGCCATTACACTACTAGGTGTATTCTATAGGCCGCCAACTAGTGGAAAGGATATAGAGGAGCAAATTTGTAGGGAAATTACAGAGAGGTGCAAGAACTATAGAGTAGTGACAATGGGGGACTTCAACTATCCTAATATAGGCTGGGATAGTAAGAGTGTAAAGGGCAGAGAGGGGGAAGAATTTCTAAGTGTGTTCATGAGAACTTTCTTGATCAGTACGTTTCCGGCCCAATGAGGGAGGAGGCAGTGCCTGATCTGGTTCTGGGGAAGGAGGTCATAGAGTCATAACGGCACAGAAGGAGGCCATTCGGCCCATCAAGTCCGCGCCAGCTCTCTGTAGGGCAATCCAGTTAGTTCCATTCCCCCGCTCTATCCCCGTAGCCCTGCGAGTTTACTTCCCTCAAGTGCCTATCCAGTCTCCCCTTGAGAACATTGAGTGTCTCCGCTTCCACCACTTCCGTCGGCAGCGAGTTCCAGGTCCTCACCACTCGCTGCGTAAAAAAGTTTTTCCTCAAACCCCCTCTGTATCTCTTGCCCAAAACCTTAAATCTGTGTCCCCTAGTCCTTGTACCATCAACTAGTGGGAACAGCCTTTCCCCATCTAGCCTATCCAAACCCGTCATAATCTTGTACACCTCTATCAAATCACCCCTCAACCTCCTCTGCTCCAATGAAAACAAATCCAGCTTCTCCAACCTGTCCAGAGGACCTGGTGGACACACCTTACCAGTGTCTGTCAAAGTCACCACCGCCCTCAACCTCTTCACCTCAGGCTCCTTCCAGGGATTTGTAGCAGACATTTGCAGGATCTCGCAGTCAGCCGCCCACAGATGCATCACCCAGGTGACTGATGCCATGTTTGACAAGTCAGCCAATTATGTCAACGTTGCGACTGATGAAGCCAGTGTTATTGAGTGGGTGCTCGGCTTTGCGGCTCTGGCTGGCTTCCCACAGGTGCAGGGCATCATTGA
The DNA here is from genome assembly GCF_052327205.1 of Somniosus microcephalus. NCBI lineage: Eukaryota > Metazoa > Chordata > Chondrichthyes > Squaliformes > Somniosidae > Somniosus > Somniosus microcephalus. The sequence goes on along the minus strand of NC_141002.1, from coordinate 24,635,754 downwards.
CTGCACACGTGGCCATCAGGGCACCCTCACATCACCCAGGAGTGTGTGAGGAGGTGCAGCTCGTCTGGAACCATAAAAAGATCAGCATGCATGTGCGCGCCAGATTCCCTGGCAGCTGTCATGACTCTTTTGTGCTGTGCCAGTCCACCCTTCCTGAGCTCTTCACACCTCCAAACAAACTTATCGGCTGGCTGGTTGGAAATGAACTCTATCCACTAAAGATGTGGCTCATGACACCCTTGAGGAGGCCAAGTACTGAGGTCCAGGAGTGTTATAATGACAGCCACATGTCCACCAGATGAGTCATAGAGCAAGCAATAGGCATGCTGAAGATGAGTTTTAGATGCCTTGACAAATCTGGAGGAGCCCTTCAGCACGCACCAGCCAAGGTCTCCAGAATCATCGTTGTTTGCTGCGTGCTGCACAACATAGCACAGCAGCGAGGATTAGAGCTGCACGAGGGACAAGGTGTTCCTGGTGGCAGCATGACGGTCATTAAAGGAGTGCTGGGCATAAGTGGTGGGCTTGCGGAGGGAAGTCATGAGCCAGGTGGAGAGCGGATAGCCCTTGTCTTTGAGCAGCCACCCTCGGGTTTGATGTGGTGGCTGGAAGATTGCTGGCACACCGGACTGGCGCAGGATGAAGGTGTCATAACTGTTGCCAGGATAGCGGGCATTCACCATCATGATGTGCTGGGCGTGGTCGCACACCAACTGCACATTAAGTGAGTGGTAGCCTTTGCGGTTACGGAACATCTCAGGATTGGTATACAGTTCCCACAAAGCCACGTGTGTGCAGTTGCTGGCGTCCTGCACCATGGGAAAGCCCACTATCCTAGTAAAGCCACATGTGTGCTCATCCTGCTTCTTTCTGTTCAGAGAGAAGACAATGTAGTCCCTTCTCCTGGAGTAGAGCCTTTGTGACCTCCCGGATGCAGGGATGGACGGCAAACTGGGAGATGTTAGCTATGTCTCTTCCTGCAGACTAGAAGGATCTGCTGGCGAAGAAACTGAGGGTCACGGTGACCTTGAGGACCACTGGGAGAGCCGTCATCGCCCTGCTTTGAGGCTGCAGGTCTAGTTGCAGAAGGTGGCAGAGTTCTGTGACCACCTCCTTGGTGAAGTGGAGCCTCCTGGCCTTCCTCCTCCTCCCTCTTCGAGCATCTTCTCTTCTTTGCTGCATCCGCTCCCTCTTCCAAAGATGCTCGAGCACGAAAAGGACTGCAAGTAGAGCCCCCATGATTGTGAGCAAGTGGTGCGAGCAGAAGCCTTTAAATGAGAATCATGGTGTTCTCCACTTGCAGTAACACTCCCCGTCACACCTCAGCAACTTAAAACAAATTTAGAAACTGTAAGAGTTGCAGAAACTTAGAGAGAGCCAGTCAAACTGAGAAACCATGTCAACTGCAAGTTGTTGATGATCCCTTTAAATAGCACTGCTGGGGGCTCCTTCTTGCTGCTGAATGCTTGGTCAGCTGGTCGTGATTAAGTGAGAGCAGTAAGTGGAGCGGCGAAGTTGAAAATGGCAGATCGTGCGTCAAATGAGCGTTGCACTCCCAATGACGTCACAATCGGCCTCATTTCCATTTCTCTAGCAAGCACTGGCAACAGCAGCACTGCCGACTTGCTAAAAATGGTGGCCGACCCGGGACCCGCCGGAAGCGGGCGGAAGCGAGTCAGCCACCATTTTTCATCAATACGGGCCTTAATGGCCATCGCTAAACACCCGAATTTCTTGGCCCATGTGCTTCTATTTTCTGAATCAGTCTGTCATATTTATCAAATGCCTTTTGAAAGTCTGTACATACATGTACTGCACTACCATCATCAACCCTCTTTGTTACTTCATCAAACAACTCAATCAGGCTAATCAGGCCATTTTCCTTTATCAAATCCCTGCTGGCTGGCCCTTATTAAGCCATGCTTCTCCAAGTGAGAATTAATTTTGTCTTTGACAATGGTCTCTAGTAGTTTTCCCACCACTGACGTTAGGCTGACTGGCCTGTTAGTTACCAGGTTAATCCCTCTCCCCTTTTTTAAAACAGGGGTGTAACATTTGCAATCCTCCAGTCCCCTGGCACCTCTCCCACATCCAAGGAAGATTGTGGTCAGAGCTTCTGCTATCTCCCCCCTCGCTTCCCTCAGCTACCTAGGATGCATTCCATCTGGACTGGGTGATTTGTTAACTTTAAGTGATGCCAACCTATTTAGCGCCTCATTTCTACTTTTATTTTATCCAATATCTCTACTCCCCCCCCATCTCTACTGCAAAATTAACTTTGTCCTCTTCTTTTGAAAAGACAGATGCAAAGTAATCATTCAGTAACTCTGCCTCCACACGAAGTTCTCTCTTTTTGTCCCTAATCGGCCCCACCTTTATGATGGGTGAAGAGGGATTGGGGTCCTGCAGACTCCAGGGGGACGATTTTCGTCGAATACTTTAGGTGGTAAAGAGGTGGCCAAGATGGGGTCTTAAGCTGAAGTGCCAGTTTAGCTCACGTTTAGCACAAGATGCAGTCTTGGTAAGGGAGTTGAAGCCAGCACAAGGAGTGGTCACCCGGAGACTTGGTAAACAGCTAATTGCCACTTAAAATGCCTGATCGGCTTCTTTAATGAGCCCTCATGGCATTCTGGTGGCTAGCGCTTCAACTAACGCCCTCTCCTCTCAGCAACCAACTGTTTGTGAGTAAAAACTGTGTTTATGCTGATTTCAAGTGCCACTTAAAGGGGCCCTCACCATTTCATGGTCTTTGCTGCTGGAGCTGTGAAGAGGACCTCTGAAACACATCGAGTGACTTTCTGGGATACTCTGTCGAGACTTCACCAACACTCGAGCAACAGTTATTCCAGAAATTCTCTGAGGATTTCATCTAAAAAGAGTCTTCTTAGGCAGTCCCTCGGAACCGAGGATGACTTGCTTCCACATTAAAAATGAGTCCAATGCGCGACCTACAGTCTCTGTCGCAGGTGGGGCAGACGGTGGTTGAAGGGGCGGGTGGGTGGGGTGCTTGGGTTATCGTGCGCTCCTTGCGCTTGGCTTCCGCTTGCTCCCGGCGAAGAGACTCGAGGTGTTTGGCGCCTTCCCGGATGCTTCTCCTCCACTTTGTGCGGTCTTGGGCCAGGTGTCGGTGGGGATGTTACACTTTTTCAAGGAGGTTTTGAGGGTGTCCTTGAAGTGTTTCCTCTGCCCACCTGGGGCTCTCTTGCCGTGCTGGAGCTCCGAGTAGAGCGCTTGTTTTGGGAGTCTCGTATCAAGCATGCGGACAATGTGACCCATCCATCGGAGCTGATTGAGCGTGGTCATAGCTTCGATGCTGGGGATGTTGGCCTGAGCAAGAACACTGACGTTGGTGCACCTATCCTGCCAGTGGATTTGCAGGATCTTGCGTAGGCAGCGTCGGTGGTACGTGCTAAAAAGAGTAAGTGCTGTGCTACTCCACCTTATAAGAGTCACCAGGGGAAAAGGGGTGCTTGGTCATAGGCATCTTGCTAGGGGTCCCCCTTGGTCTGGACAAGGAATGGGAGGAGGACATGAGGCCAGGCAGAGCAGCACCAGCTGCTGCAGCAGAGAGGGACAGGAGGGCAAGGAGGCATCCTTAAAGGAAAGGGGGGGGGGCAGGGGAGAGGAGTTTAAGACGACAGTTGGGAGAGGAGAAGAGAAGTCGGTGCTGAGCTTCTCCATTCTAGGATTGGCAGAGGAGAGCAGGAACTAATACTGCTTGATGTGGTCCAGCCAGATCTACCAATGAATGGCTAAACCAGTTGTACATCAGAGATGCTCAAGTCTGTGCACCGTGGAATTGGAGGGCTGAGGATCGGGACCCTACCAGGGGAAACAACCAGAGTGGAAGAAAGTAAGGATTTTACTGGGGACAAGACATCAAAGGCATTCAACAGGACATAATATTAAAATTAGAGCCAGGACATTCAGGGATGAAATCAGGAATCAATTTTTCACACAAATGGTAGTGGAAATCTAGCACACTCTCCCCCAAAGTGTTGTGGATTCTAGGACAATTGGAGCTTTCAAGACACACATGATGCGAGGAACCAGACATAGTAGGATTACTGAGACATCGCTACAGAAAAATCAGGACTGGGAATTAAACATTACAGGGTATAACATATTTAGAAGAGATAACGAGGGAAAAAGGGGAGGTGGAGTAGTTGTACTTATTAGGGATAACACTGGCAGTAGAAAAAAGTGATGCAGATATCAGCGAAACAAAAATAGAATCCATATGGATATAGAGATAAAAGATAATAAAGGATCAATCACACTAAAAGGCGTAGTCTACAGACCACCTAATAGTGGAAGGGAAGTGGAGGAACAAATATGCAGACAAATTAGGGAAATAAGTAAAAAACGTAGAATAATAATCATGGGGGATTTCAACTATCCCGATATTAATTGGACAGGATAGATAAAGGGGATAAGGGAAGAGAGTTCCTCCAATGTGTACAGGACTCCTTCCTAACCCAATATGTAAAAAGCCCAACAAGGGAGGATTCGCTGTTGGATCTAGTAATGGGGAATGAACCAAAGCAGATAAGAGAAGTAAAGGTAGGGGAACATATAGGCAGTCCCTCAGAACCTAAGATGACTTGCTTCCACCTTAAAAAATGAGTTCTCAGGTGACTGATGGAGTCCAGTGCGGGACCTACAGTCTCTGTCACAGGTGGGGCAGACGGTGGTTGAAGGGGCGGGTGGGTGGGGTGCTTAGGTTGACGTGCGCTCCTTGCGCTGCCTACGCTTGGCTTCCACTTGCTCCCGGCGAAGAGACTCGAGGTGTTCGGCGCCTTCCCGGATGCTTCTCCTCCACTTTGTGCGTTCTTGGGCCAGGGATTCCCAGGTGTCGGTGGGGATGTTACACTTTTTCAAAGAGGCTTTGAGATTGTCCTTGAAGCGTTTCCTCTGCCCACCTGAGGCTCTCTTGCCGTGTCAGAGTCCAGAGTAGAGCGCTTGTTTTGGGAGTCTCGTATCGGGCATGCGGACAATGTGACCCGTCCATCGGAGCTGATTGAGCGTGGTCAAAGCTTCGATGCTGGGGATGTTGACCTGAGCAAGAACACTGACGTTGGTGCCCCTATCCTGCCAATGGATTCGCAGGATCTTGCGGAGGCAGCATTGGTGGTACCTCTCCAGTGCTTTGAAGTGCCTGTTGTACATGGTCCATGTCTCTGAGGCATACAGCAGGGTGGGTATCACTGCTGCTCTGTAGACCATGAGCATAGTGCCGGGTTTGAGGTCCTGGTCTTCAAACACTCTCTTCCTCAGGCGACCGAAGGCTGCACTGGCACACTGAAGGCGGTGTTGGACTTTGCCGTCGACGTCTGCCTTTGTTGACAGTAGGCTCCTGAGGTACGGAAAGTGGTCCACATTGTCCAAGGCCTTGTCGTGGACTTTGATAATCGGGGGGGCAGTACTGTGTGGCGGGGGCAGGTTGGTAGAGGACCTTTGTCTTACGGATGTTTAGTGTAAGGCCCATGCTCTCATATGCATCGGTGAAGGTGTTGACGATGGTTTGAAATTCGACCAAGAGTGAGCGCAGATGCAAGCGTTATCTACATACTGTAATTCGACGACAGAGGATGGGACGACCTTGGATCTGGACAGGAGGCGACGGAGGTTGAACAGTTTCCCGTCTGTTCTGTAAATTAGCTCCACTCCAGCGGGTAGCTTACTGAGGGAGAGATGGAGCATTGCAGCAAGGAAGATCGAGAAGAGCGTTGGTGCGATGACACAGCCTTGCTTGATCCCGGTTCGTATGTGAATTGCGTCTGTGGTGGAACCGTTGGTCAGGATCATGGCTTGCATGTCATCGTGAAGCAGGCGGAGGATGGTGACAAATGTTTGAGGGCAGCCGAATTTGATGAGGACACTCCATAATCCCTCACGGTTGACACTGTCGAAGGCCTTTGTGAGATCAAAGAAGGCCATGCACAGCGGTTGGTGCTGTTCCCTGCATTTCTCTTGTAGTTGACGTGCGGTGAAGACCATGTCCATTGTGCCCCTTAGTGGGCGGGATCCGCATTGCGACTCTGGGAGGAGCTCTTCGGCCACTGGGAGAAGGCGATTGAGGAGGATTCTTGCGATGACTTTCCCTGTGGCAGACAGCAGGGAAACTCCTCTGTAATTACCGCAATCGGACTTGTCACCTTTCTTGAAGATGGTCACAATTACGGCGTCTCTGAGATCCCCTGGTATGCTCTCCTCCTTCCAGATAAGAGAAATGAATTCATGAATTCGTGCCAGTAATGCTTCTCCGCCATGCTTTAGTGCCTCGGCAGGGATTCCATCTGCTCCTGAGGCCTTGTTGTTGGATGGCCTTTTCAACCTCATGCCAGGCTGGGGTTGTGCTGAGATGGTGGCGGGTAGCATCCTGTGGGATGGAGTTGAGGACACTCGTGTCGAAGACAGAGTCGTGGTTAAGGAGATCTTCGAAGTGCTCCTTCCAGCGGGCACTGACTGCCTCTCTGTCCTTGATGAGTACCTCTCCATTCTTGGCCCGCAGTGGGGTAGAGCCTTGGGTGCTTGGGCCGTAGGCGGTCTTGACTGCGCTAAAGAAGCCACGCACGTCGTGGTTGTCGGCTAGCTGCTGGATCTCCTGCGCTTTCTCCACCCACCATCTGTTCTTTAGGTCGCGAGTTTTTTGTTCGACCTCGGCCTTCAGGCTTCTGTAGAGCTGCTTTCTTGCTCTCGAGTTCTGTTGCTGTTTCCAGATCAGGAATGCCTTGCGCTTGCAGCTTATTAGCTCCTGGATCTCCTGGTCGTTCTCATCGAACCAGTCTTGGTGTTTCCTGGTCGAGTGACCGAGCGTCTCTTCACAGGCGCTGATTATGGAGGCCTCGAGTGCAGACCAGGCGCTGTGGACAATCTGTCTCTGCATCACTGGGAGTCGTCAGGTTGTTTGTGAGGCGCAAACTGAATAAGGCTTTCTTAGCGGGGTCTTTGAGTGCTCCAGCGTTAATTTTCCTGCGGCATTGTTTCTGTTGCCGCCGCTGTTTTGGGGCTACATTGATGGAGGCGGTGGTCTGTCCAGCACTCATCAGTGCCCGTCATGGCGCGGGTGATGCGGACGTCCTTGCGGTCCCTCGCTCAAACGATGATGTAGTCCAGCAGATGCCAGTGCTTGGAGCGAGGGTGCTGCCATGAAGCCTTGTAGTTGTCTCTCTGACGGAACAAGGTGTTGGTTATGACAAGGCCATGTTCTAAGCATTTCGACAGGAGGAGGGTACCGTTGGAGTTGGCTTTCCCTACCCCCTCTCTGCTGATCACACCTCCCCAGAGGTCTGTGTCCTTTCCAACTCTGGCGTTATAGTCGCCAAGGAGGATCAGCTTGTCGCCCGTTGGGACTCGGTACAGGGATTGTTCGAGGCTGGAGTAGAATGCCTCTTTGGTCTCGTCTGTGGCTTCCAATGTTGGGGCGTACGCACTGATGATCGTAGCGCACTGGTTCCGGGCTAGGGTGAGCCGAAGAGTCACGAGGCACTCATTTATACCGCTAGGAGAGTCTCTGAGACGCCCAACCAGTTCATTTTTTATGGCGAAGCCTACCGCATGGAGGTGGCGTTCTTCTTCAGGTTTGCCTTTCCAGAAGAAGGTGTAACCACCGCCTTGCTCCTTGAGCTGGCCTTCCCCTGCCTGGCTGGTCTCACTAAGGGCGGCGATGTCAATGTCGAAACGTCTGAGCTCCCAGGGTGGAAGATGCCTGTGCGTGAATTCTTTTAACGTGGGGTGGCCGTTGCACACCAGCTACCACACGGGCTTGACAGAGCAAGGTCTTGGTCCAATGGCAAGGGGATCCAAGACGATTGGAGACCAGGCTCTGCTACAACGGCCTAGCACACACTCACAAACATACTGCTACTGTCCTCCTCCCTCCTTCCCGCAGGTCCTCTCTGCCTGGGTTTCGTAGGATGCCTTGTGGTCCTCCCGACCTCGCTGTTGGCCCGTGCCACACCTTCCCTGGGCCCCGACCCCGCTGCTGGTCCACACTGCGCCTCTCCAGGGCCTTGACCTCACTGCTGGGCTCGTCCTCGTTCCTGGGTTCCGGCCTCGGACATGAATGATGTTGTCTCTCACAGGATCAAATTAGCACTGATATTCTCGCGATCCCTGGCCCCGAGCTCCACTCGCGATCCACTAGTCACTAAATCATTAGTCTAGTGGAGAAGCGTAGTCTTGACGGCAGAGGGGTCTGGGAATTTGGGAGCTATGTTTAAGTGAAGAGCCAGGGCTCACTGAGAACAAAGAACAGGCATGGTCGGGGGATGGGCAGTGGGCTCAGGTAACTTTAACCTTGCAGCTTGAACTTGCAGTTAGGGATAAAATGCACCCACTATTAGAGCCAGGAGAACTTAAACAGCAGAAGAGAGGAGACTGGGGGAAAAAGAGCAAAGGATGGCAACGGATGGCCAAGGATGGCAAAGGAGCTCCCTAGGGAGCTGCCAGCACAGGAGCAATCTTGAAAAACAATAGGCAGAGTAGTGACCATAACATAAAACAATAGGCAGTAGTGACCATAACATAATACGCTTTAAGATGATAATTGAGAAGAACACAAGTATGGCTAAAACCAGGTTAATAGATTGGAGAAAAGCTGATTTTGAGGGGCTGAGAATAGAACTTGGGGAAAAAAAATGGGCAACAATATTGGCAAACAACGATGTAGAACAACAATGGAAACATTTAAAATGGTGCTCAACAGAGTGCAGGAAAAATATATTCTGCTAAAAGGAAAGAACAAACTGAACAATAATGAGACTCCATGGATGAATAAAGCCAGAAGGGAACAATTGAGGATAAGGAAAGAGGCATACATTAAGTACATAGACAGCAGGGGAGTGCATGATAAGAGAGAATACGAAAAGATTAGGAGAGAAGTCAAAAAAAAATTAGGGAGGCAAAGAGGAACTATGAAATTAAATTATCACAGAATCACAGAAATCACAGAAACCCCACAGTGCAGATAGAGGCCATTTCGGCCCATCGAGCCTGCACCGACACATATCCCACCCGATCCCCGTAACCCCTACACCAACACATATCCCACCCTATCCCCGTAACCCCACGTATTTAATCCCCCTAACACTAAGGGTCAATTTATCATAGCCAATCAACCTAACCTGCACATCTTTGGACAATTATGAAGGAACATCAAACAAAATAAAATATTTTACAGGCACATCAATAAAAAAAAGGAAGGTTGGGATGGGAATAGGACCATTAAGGGATAGTCAGGATAATACCACAGGTAACAATAGAGAGATGGCAGAAATATTAAATAATTATTTTGCTTCAGGTGGATATGACATTGGATGATGAGATTAGTAATGAGATAAGCGCATTTAAAATTAAAAAAAGGGATATATTAAATAAATTAATCAAACTCAAAGGAGGATAAAACCCCTGGTCCGGATGGATTGCATCCACGCATTTTAAAAGAATCTAGGGAAGAGACAGCAGAGGCATTACTACGCATATTTAATAATTCGTTAGAAAAAGGTATAGTGCCAGAGGACTGGCAGATAAATGTGAGGTATTACATTTTGGTAGGAAGAATAGGGAGGCCACTTATAACTTGGAGGGTGCGAGTTTGGGTGGGGTAGAGAAACAAAGGGATCTCGGAGTACAAATACATAAATCACTAAAAGTTGCAACACAGGTTAACAAGGCCATAAAAAAAGCAAACCAAGCACTAGGGTTTATTTCTAGAGGGGTAGAATTGAAAAGTAGGGAAGTTATGCTAAACCTGCATCGAACCTTGGTTAGACCACACTTACAGTACTGCATACAGTTCTGGTCGCCATATTAGAAAAAGGATATAGAGGCACTGGAGAGGGTGCAGAGAAGATTTACAAGGATGATGCCAGAAATGCGAGGGTATACATATCAGGAAAGGATGAACAGGCTGGATCTCTGTTCTGTTGAAAAAATAAGGCTGAGGGGCAACCTAATAGAGGTCTTTAAAATTATGAAAAATGTTGATAAAGTGGATAGAGAGAGAATGTTTCCACTTGTGGGGAAGAGCATAACTGGAGGCCATCAATATAAGATAGTCACCAAGAAATCCAATAGGGAATTCAGAAGAAACTTCTTTACCCAAAGAGTGGTGAGAATGTGGCACTCGCTACCACAGGGAGTGAGTGAAGCAAATAGTATAGATGCATTTAAGGGGAGGCTAGACAAGCAGATGAGGGAAAAGGGAATAGAGGGTTATGCTGATAGATTTAGATGAGGAAAGACGGGAGGAGGCTCGAGTGGAGCATAAACACCGGCATGGACTGGTTGGGCCGAATGGCCTGTTTCTGTGCCATATATCCTATGTAATCCTATGAGATAGATAGAATTTTAATAGGTAAGGGTATCAAGAGATATAGAGCAAAGACGGGTAAATGGAGTTGAGGTGCAGATCAGCCGTGATCCAAGTTAATGGCAGAGCAAACCTTAGGGGCTGAATGTCCTCCTCCTGTTCCTGAGAGAGTGTTTGTTTTGTAGAGGTGGATGCAAAAGGAAGTAGGGTTGGAAAGAGGTAGTTGTGGGTGATACAAGGAATTGGCCAGAGCTGGCCTTGTTAGTGATTGAGACCATGGAAGTATGAAACCAGCGGGGATGGCAACGTTGAGGGGGTAGTCGCAAATATGGGTAGGAGAGTTTAAAGGACGACAGGGGGACAGTAAAATCAGAGGAAAGGGCAAGAAAAGTTGAAATGGAGCTTGAAATGACCAAGGATGAGGAGTCACTGAGTCCAGAGGCTGAAGGAGGAAACCAGGGTGTTATGCAGTAGAGAACAAGGATTTTAAAGGAGAGGAGAGTGGAACAAGTGCTCTGATGTCACAACAACTTCATGACATCATGAAGCAGCTTCAATCCCTTTAGAGTTTACGTCCTGTCAAGGCACAACAACTTGCATTTATATAGCGCCTTTAAAGTAGTAAAGTGTTATAAAACAAAATTTGACATCGAGCCACATAAGGAGATACGAGGGCAGATGACTAAAAGCTTGGTCGAAGAGGTAGGTTTTAAGGAGCGTCTTAAAGGAGGAAAGAGACGCAGAGAAGCAAAGAGGTTTAGGGAGGGAATTCCAGAGCTTAAGGCCTTGGCAGCTGAAGGCACGGCCACCAATGGTGGAGCGATTATAATCGGGGATGCTCAAGAGGCCAGAATTAGAGGAGCGCAGATAAAGACAGTGGAATCATTTGTTTAGACAGTGATGAATGTACAAACAGACAACCGTGTTTACTCATCCTTTCTAGTCAAATACAAATACCATCTGACCCATTCCATATTATTTGAGACTATCCTACTGGAGTGAAGGAGTCTTACTGTTCTCCCGTATTACCTGGGCTAGAAATGATGCTTTCCCATTCCAAACCCAGAATGATCTCATGAGTTCAGATCTTGTGTATTTAAAATTGATTTGAGTCATATGAACATCCCAATTTGGGGGCAATACTGCTAGAAATGTCTGTCCTACACTCCTATTTCGAAATCTTTTGTCACAAGTACTTTGAGTGTCTGTGGTGCGGTGGGTTCTTTATTTGGAACAAACAGCTGCTCAATCCAATATGGCTGCCAAGGGTTGCGAATGTTGCCTTGTCCGTATGGTCTGTATCTCAAGTCTGGGCCTTAAACCCCACCACCCACCTTAATCTGCCATAAACAGCTGACAAGACTTATATGGGCACGTGACCCAGGGCCACATCACAACTGAGGGATTATGTAACCTGGCCTCACAATGAAAACCATGACAACCCTGAAACCACAGGGGTGGACTAGACACAGCAAAGTGGTCCAAACTGTGTATTTGTGCATGAGAGAGCAAAGAGAGAGCTTCAAGACAAGTGCCTTCATCAAATCTATCCAAATTTTAGAAGATCACCAAGAACAAATTGGAAACCATGTGGAAAGGAACAGTGTTAATTATTGGAGAGAAAGAAGTCAGGGAACAACATCCAAGCAGAGATCTGATTTCACACTGTGAGTTAGTGAACAAAGGCAATCTTTAATTGATCATTACTCACAGAAATTATTTGGTTGAAACCTTTCTTCATATTGAAGAGTTATAGAATTTGACTGCTAAAATGTCCCTCAATGTGGAAACACTCTCAGTTGCCCTAGTGAAGATGATAGCCAAGGAAGATGAAAGCGGTCAGCAGAAAATATCAAAGACCCTCCAGACACTGGGGCTTCAGCACCCAGAAACAGTGTGAATGAGCTGCCATGACTATCTGTGCCATCACACCATGCGGACAGCTCCACACGGCGTGTAGTATTGGAGACCATGGCGATGATTATCAAGGACACCCTTGATCAAATTAGCCAAGCACTTGCTGAGAAAGTTATTTCTTTGGCTGCAATGTGGATGACGATGTTAACAGGAGCACAAGCTGACAGCCAGGAAGCTGCCAGCAATCTCCTGGTTACCACGAGCTTCAGGTTCAGAAATGAAGTTGTCCAGTTGATGACAAAGAGTTTCAAACAAGGGCACCTTCCGCATGTGTACATGGTCAAGACCTTAACAAAACTGTCAACGGAAAATGTGTACGGCATGGTTCCTTTACTAAAATCTATCTTAGGGATCATGATTCCAGTATTCGTTGGCGTTAAACAGGCTGAGCTGAAGACGGCATTTGTCTCAGCAGTGGGAAGTTTTAGCAAGAGCATCTTGATCTATCTGGGAAATATGGAGAAAGCCTCAGACCCTAACGTGACTAAAGATTCTTTCTCCACCGAGATCAACGCTGTCGATAGTCTGTTATTCAAGGTGTGGCTCGAGAAGGAGTCCTCTGAATTGAAGATCCCAACAGTAGAAGCTCTAGGCTGTGTCATTTCCCTGCTGCCCAAGGACATACTGGAGGAAGAGCTGCCCAGGATAGTGCCAGGCATCCTGTCTCTCAACAATAAGCAACCAGGGCATTTTTCCATCAGAGTGTCTATGCCGGGTACTGGATGTTGCCATAGAGATGGGATATCTGGGGCTGAAAACACAGATGGACAATCTGCTTAAAAGTCTCCACCAGCAGATGAAACACAATAAGATCCTTTGCTGTTTTAGAGTTCTGGCCCCAGCTTATGCAGACTCAGTAGTCGAATTTCTCCTCTCGCAGTTGGAGAACGCTGACCAAAAAAAAGAGTAGGAACACTCAATGTACTGAGGCATCTCATCATATCGGTCTCCTCACATTTTGAGAGGAAGGCGGTTCAGATTGTGACTGCCATAAAACCACTGCTCCTGGACAAGAGCAGCAATCAGGAGAAGAAGCTAATTGCTCAGGTAATATGCGTCATGGCCCAGCAAGGTTACCTTGAGCTAGAGGGATGAAAGACAATGGTGGAATTTGTCATCCAACAGTGTGCTGCATCTGTTGATTCACGGACCGTGGTACCACCCAATCATCAGCCAGACCAGGTAACAACTGAGGAATTAGTCACAGCATGTGAAACAGTGATGTGTGTGATCACAACTGCAGTGAAGATGGAGGATGTCCTTTGGCCATTCTTACTGGAGTTTGTCACCATGACCCAGTACACCAAGGCTTTAACAACAATCTGTAATTGTTCAGCACATCTTGGGGAAAAAAAAATCTGCAAGCCGGCAGTGAAAGGCTTTTCCTCACAATGAAGATGCCAATCTCCCTAAAGCCCAGGCACTGATGACCCAGCTCATCGTGTCTTGTTGCCCATATCAGGGAGGAAGCTGAGGAGCTGCGGCACTGAGGCTAATGCAAGTCCTGAGCCTCAATATCCACCCAGCAACTGTGAGAGGGTGGGAAGAGGAGCTTCCGTCATTGGTTGAACAATTACTGAAGAATTCAAAGGAGTCTCTGGCCCAAAGTGAATGGGAGGAGAAATTATTGCTGGTCTTGTCCAGGACTCTCAATACCATTGATGACGAGGAATGGACATGTCAGCTTGCTGATGAAATACATAAAGAAATCGAGAGCTACCACCTTTCACCACAAGAGAAGGGCTTTCTCTATAAATTGTTTGGGACAGTGCTCCGTCAGACCCGCACAACGAAAATAAAGGAGGAGCTTTACAAAATGCTACTGAGTGTGCAGCACAGTGAGTGCGCGGAGAGAGAGGGTGCAGCTCTCGCCATTGGTTTCTGTGCCATGACACACTTTGATGATACCCTCAGTTGCCTGGAGGAGTTTGCTAACTCCAACAGATTTAAGAAAACTGAAAGTTTCTTGAATATTCTTAGGGTCAAGCCTGATGCGGATTTGGCTAAAGCCAAGGGCACACTGGTTCTGTGCTATGGGAACTTGGCATTCTACGCACCTGAGGAACTGATGCTGTCCACAATTGAGACCCACATTCTGCCAGCTGTGATTAATCAATACATTACAAGTGGACAGGAGAAAAAGACTGAATCCAGGGATCTCGCACTAAAGCTCAGCCTAATAAAGACCGTGACTGATAGCCAGATCCCTACATTCAAGTCGCCATTCAACTTTATCAGAAACAGGGAGCTGCTGACATGCAAGCTGGATTTTATCGTGGCCGAGCCACTAGAGCTGCTGCAGGGCCCTGTTCGACAGTTAGCCATGAACACCTGCACGCATCTGATACAACTACACACTGAATCAAACCAAGCTCACATCTGCCGATTGATTCAAACCTGCCTGACCAGTACTTTCAGCTTGTTACCTTCAGAACTGGACAATGACAAAGACATGAACAGTAACAGAAAAGAGATGGCAACACGTTATACCCAAACCATGAGTTCCCTGAAATAGCTTCTGAAGCAATTACTGCTTCAGGACCTGTCCCCTGAAGGACTGGAGGTCAATTACAATCAAGTAGAAATCTGGATCATTTCAGCAAAAGCTCATGAACGAGAGAAAGCCATGGACACCACCTCAGAGCTTTTGAAATTTTACTGGGAGAAGCTCAATGTTCATAATATAGCGCCAGGAAATAACATGGGGTCTCTGATTGGACGACTAATGCCGCGTTGTGCAGACCCATCGCTTCCCGTTCGACAGATGGCTCTGGACACCTTGTACATGATCCTGGCCATTCAGTTATCATATGAAGGCACCAATCTGGATCAGCAAAGGATCAGTTGGAGGTTCTGAAAGCAGTCAGACAACAATTAGTTATCCCTGATGCTTCAGTCCTCTTTAAAGTATGCTGCCAGATCACAGGAGTCATTGCAAAGTGTTTGCCCCATGACCAGCTGAACAACTTGCTCTCCGTGGCTCTCAAAGGACTGTCTGACCAACACCACAGCTGTTCCACTGCAGCCGCTGTGCTCCTGCAAAACATCATTAAAAGACGTGGCAGTGAACTTCGGGACCAGGTCTCAGAGATACTTCACGTGCTGAGCGTTGAATTGCAGACAGTTCCTTATGAGAACGTGAAACTTTTGGTTCTACGGAGTATTGCCATACTGGCTTCACACAACAGAGCAACAGTTGTGTCCTGTCTCCTCACCTACCCCGTCCCATAGAAACATAGAAGATAGGAGCAGGAGTAGGCCATTCGGCCCCTCGAGCCTGCTCCACCATTCAATGCGATCATGGTTGATCATCCAATTTCAGTACCCTGTCCCTGCTTTCTCCCCATATCCCTTGATCCCCTTAGCCTTAAGAAATATATCTAACTCCTTCATGAATATAGTTAATGAATTGGCCTCTACTGCCTTCTGTGGAAGAGAATTCCACAGGTTCACCACTCTCTGGGTGAAGAAATTCCTCCTCATCTCTGTCCTAAATGGCTTACCCCTTATCCTTAGACTGTGACCCCTGCTTCTGGACTCCCCGACCATTGGGAACATCCTTCCTGCATCTAGTCTGTCTAGTCCTGTTAGAATTTTATAAGTTTCAATGAGATCCCCTCTCATTCTTCTAAACTCCAGCGAGTACAAGCCCAATCGACCCAATCTCTCCTCATACGTCATTCCTGCCATCCCAGGTATCAGTCTGGTGAATCTTCGCTGCACTCTCTCAATGGCAAGAACATCCTTCCTCAGATAAGGCAACCAAAACTGCACACAATACTCAAGGTGTGGTCTCACCAAGGCCCTGTACAACTGCAGCAAGACATCCTTGTTCCTGTACTCAAACCCTCTCGCTACGAAGGCCAACATATCATTTGCCTTCTTAACCGCCTGCTGCACCTGCATGCTTACCTTCAGCGACTGGTGCAGAAGGACGCCCAGGTCTCGTTGCACTTCCCCTTCTCCCAATCTATTGCCATTCAGATAATAATCTGCCTTCTTGTTTTTGACACCAAAGTGGATAACCTCGCATTTATCAACGTTATATTGCATCTGCCATGCTTCTGCCCAATCACCCAACCTGTCCAAATCATACTGGACTTTCTCGGCATCCTCCTCACAGCACACACGCCCACCCAGCTGTGTCATCTGCAAACTTGGAGATATTACATCTACAGGAAACTGTGTGTTATCCGGAGGCTAACTGTCCGGAATGCTCGAGCCACCGGCAAAAATCAGGAGCCGTTTCGTTAGGTTTTTTTTTTCCGTTGCTTTTTTCTTTTCGTTGCTTTTTTCTCAACAGTCAAGCTCTGCAAGGTCTCGCTGAAGCTGTTGCTAAGCTACAGAGACGCTACAGAGACGCTTGGACTGTTTAGAAGCTGTTAAGCAACAGGGTTTGTTGCCAGATACAGAGCTCAAAATCTCCGTATGTTTCAACATTAGCGCTGGTTTGTCCGGCAGTTTTGAGGAAACGGCAACAGCTCGGTCCCGTCAGTGCCGGATAGCACAAGGTTTCCTGTAGTTCCCTCGTCCAGATCATTAACATATATTGTGAATAGCTGGGGTCCAAGGACCGATCCCTGCGGTACCCCACTAGTCACTGCCTGCCACTCGGAAAAAGAGCCGTTTATTCCAACTCTTTGCTTTCTGTCTGCCAACCAGTTCTCTATCCAAGTCAATACCTTGCCCCCAATCCCATGTGCCTTAACGTTACACGCTAATCTCTTATGTGGGACCTTATCGAAAGCCTTTTGAAAGTCCAAATATACCACATCCACTGGTTCTCCCATAGCTATTTTACCAGTTACATGCTCAAAAAATTCCAGTAGATTAGTCAAGCATGATTTACCTTTTGTAAATCCATGTTGACTTTGTCCGATCCGGTCACTGTTTTCCAAGTGCTCTGCTATTACATCTTTTATAATGGACTCTAGCATTTTCCCCACTACCGATGTCAGGCTCACTGGCTGTAATTCCCCGTTTTCTCTCTACCACCTTTTTTGAACAGTGGGGTAACATTAGCTACCCGCCAATCCATGGGTACTGTTCCAGAGTCTATCGAAGTTTGGAAGATGACCAGCAATGCATCTACTATTTCTAGGGCCACTTCCTTAAGTACCCTCGGATGTAGATTATCAGGCCCTGGGGATTTATCGGCCTTCAATCCCGTCAATTTCCCCAACACCATTTCCCTACAAATACTGATTTCTATCAGTTCCTCCCTTTCAGTAGGCCCTATGTTCCCCGACATCTCTGGGAGGTTATTTGTGTCCTCCTTTGTGAAGACAGAACCAAAGTATGTATTTAATCGGTCTGCTATTTCTTTGTTCCCCATTATAAATTCCCCTGATTCTGACTGCAAGGGACCTATGCTTGACTTCACCAATCTTTTTCTCTTCACATATCTATAGAAGCTTTAACAGTCAGTTTTTATGTTCCCTGCAAGCTTACTCTCATACTCTATTTTCCCCCTCTTAATCAATCCCTTTGTCCTCCTTTGCTGAATCCTAAACTGCTCCCAATCCTCAGGTTTACTGCTTTTTCTGGCCAATTTATATGTCCTCTCCTTGGATCTTATGCTATCCCTAATTTCCCTTGTTAGCCACGGTTGGGTCACCTTTTTTGTTTTATTTTTATGCCAAACTGGGATGAACAAATTCTGTAGTTCATCCATGCGGTCTTTGAATGTTTACCATTGCCTATCCACCGTCAACCCTTTGAGTGACATTCCCCAATCAATCCTACTCAACTCGCGCCTCATACCATCGTAGTTTCCTTTATTTAAATTCAGGACCCTAGTCTCTGAGTCAACTACTTCCCTCTCCATCTTAATGAAGAATTCTATCCTATTATGATCGCTCCGACCCAAGGGGCCTCGCACAACAAGATTGCTAATTAATCCTTTCTCATTACATAATACCCAGTCTAAGATGGCCTGATCTCTAGTTGGTTCCTCGACATATTGGTCCAGGAAACCATCCCGTATACACTCTAGGAATTCCTCCTCCACAGTATTGTTACTAATTTGGTTAGCCCAATCTATATGTAGATTAAAGTCACCCATGATAACTGCTGTGCCCTTATTGCATGCTTCTCTAATTTCCCTTTTAATGCCATCCCCGACCTCCGCGTTACTGTTTGGAGGTCTATATACCACTCCCACTAACGTTTTCTGCCCCTTGGTATTTCTCAGTTCTACCCATACAGATTCCACATCATCAGAGCTAATATCCTTCCTTACAATTGTGTTAATCCCCTCTTTAATCAGCAATGCTACCCCACCTCCTTTTCCTTTTTGCCTATCTTTCCTGAATATTGAATACCCCTGGATGTTGAGCTCCCAGCCTTGGCCACCCTGGAGCCATGTTTCCGTAATCCCAATCATATCATGTTCGTTTACCTCTATTTGCACAGCTAATTCATCCACCTTATTCCGAATGCTCCTCATATTAAGACACAAAGCCTTGAGGCTTGTTTTTTTAACGCTCTTAGATCTTTTAGAATTATTATTTGCTGTGGCCATGTTTGATTTAAACCTTTGATTTCTCTGTCTGTCTTGTTTTTCTCCTTCCTGTCTTTTGCTTTTATCCTTGTTTCCCTTTCCTCTGTCTCCCCGCTCAGGTTCCCAACCCCCTGCCATTTTAGTTTAAACCCTCCCCCACAGAGCACTAGCAAACACTCCCCCTAGGACACCGGTCCCAGCCCTGCCCAGGTGCAAACCGTCCATTTGGTACTGGTCCCACCTCCCCCAGAACCGGTTCCAATGTCCCAGGAATTTGAATCCCTCCCCCTTGCACCATTCCTCTAGCCACATATTCATATGAAATATCCTTCTATTTCTACTCTGACTAGCACGTGGCACTGGTAGCAATCCTGAGATTACCACCTTTGAGGTCCTATTTTTTAAATTTACCTCCTAACTCCCTGTATTCAGCTTTTAGGACCTCATCCCGGTTTTTACCTATATCGTTGGTACCTATATGCACCACGACAACTGGCTGTTCACCCTCCCCTTCCAAAATGTTCTGCCGCCGCTCTGAGACATCCTTGACCCTTGCACCAAGGAGGCAACACACCATCCTGGAGTCTCGTTTGCGGCCGCAGAAACGCCTATCTATTCCCCTTACAATAGAATCCCCTATCACTATAGCTTTCCCACTCTTTTTCCTCACGTCCTGTGCAGCAGAACCACTCCTGGTGCCAGGAAGTTGGCTACTGCTGCCTTCCCCTGGTAAGCCATCCCCCCATCAGTATCAAAGTGGTATATCTGTTTGAGAGGGGGATGGCCACAGGGGACTCCTGCACTACCTGCCTGCGCCTACTACTCTGCCTGTTGGTCACCCTTTCCCTTTCTGCCTGTGCAACCTTTGCCTGCGGTGTGACCAACTGCTTAAACGTGATATCCACGACGTCCTCAACATCGCGAATGGTCCAGTATGTATCCAATCGCAGCTCCAGCTTTGGACAAGTACGTCAGTGACGTGTGGCGATCACTGGCCGAGGACACACAATGTGCCACGGGTACAATGGGAGAGCTGCTGGACACAGTGAATTAACAGTTAAGATTTGTGATAAGCAGAACCTATCCCATCAGAAGTAACACAACCCAGTATTCAAGCCTTGAATCCCTGGCTGCCATCTGTGGGCTGCATGAGATGATAACTGAGCCCGAGTCAGCAAAGGCGGTGACTACGTTATTCCCGTAGATATTTAGTGCCCTGCTCATTAATCTTAGCTCATATGTTAATGTTTGTCTGGTCAGTGGCTTTGTTCCTGATGGTGAACCACAGAAGAGAGAATTCTCAGTTGAGCCTGTAACATCTGAAAGCAACAATGTGTGAACTGTGTGGAGACATTGAAGGACCTGCAAGCTCGAACAAATAACAAAGCAGTGCTTAATGATATGGTGCAAAAGTGGAGGATGGGACCAGATGATGGATCTCTGCAAGTCCGACAAGGGGGTTGTCCTGCTGGCCAGAGCAATGGTGAGATATGCTGGCCCCAGTCTGACTGGCATTGTGAAACAGCTGGCAGCTCAAATCCATACTGTGCAAGACTGTCAGACAGTCACCGTGGCTTCCTTCTTTGGAGAGCTTTTAACATCTCCACTGGTTTCACAGCTGCAGCTCACAGACATTCTGGCGAGTAGATTGCTAAGATGTTTGCTCTATGGTTCTCCAGTTGCCCAGTTGGTGTGCGTCAGGGGCCTGTATAATATTAAAGCACATCACAAGACTAAAAGATGGTCTCGGAAAGTGATGTGCACAATGACTACTCTGTTGGGGAACATGGAGAACCAGAAGGCGGTGCTAATATTTGAGGTGCTGTCGTGCCTCTCAAAGCACTTAATTCAGTTGCGAGCAAACACCATCCAACCCTTTGAAGAGAAAATTCGCGCCAGGATTCATCCACTCTTTGAGGCAAAGTCTGATAGAGTGCGGGCTGAAGCGTTCGGCGTGTTGGGGATCTTGGCCAAGTGTGGGATTGGAGGTTCCAGATCCTCCTTCTGCCAACAGGTCCATTCCAACCTGGTGCGCTTGTTGTTGCACCTGGATGGAAAGAGTGAGGAGCACACTAGGTCTTGTTGTTAAACACGACGGTTGCTCTTTCCACTCATTGGATCAGTTGAGGCTTCCTTGTTGATTGACAAGTATGAGGAGGAGCCCACCAGGAGCTACATGAATCTCCAAAGAGACCTTTCATGACAGTTGGCTCAGGATATCCCCAAACAGATCACCTCATATGCCACAGATTGAGAGTCCTTCTTCCAGAACCCCCAGGAACAACTGCGAGCACATGCAGTGGCCTTTGCATATTTACTTCACCAACAGTCAGAGTGTGTCCGACCCGCCCGGAGGGTCACCTGGTGGAACATCTGCACAAAGAACTGCTGCTGTTCACCATCAGACTGAAGACTAAACGCTCAGGCCACCAACCTTCTCCACCTCCTCTTAGCAGCAAATGGATCATTCGTTCAACGTGATTTGTAAATATGTAATTTTATAGATTGTAAATAAATTGATTTCCTGTTGTGCTATTGTAACTATTGGTGCATCTTCAAACGGTGCAGGGCCCGCTGCTGTGTGACTGGGAGTGAACTCTCCTGATTCTCTCTCACACACACACACACACACACACACACATACTCACACCTGACATTAGACACAGATCCTGCTCCTCACTCCATGCAATTCTTCACTGGATCACCATGTTAGTTTATTTATAGATGCAGTTCCCTTACCAACAGTGCAGGGATTTGCCTGTGCACTCCCAAAGTGCATCACTTCACACCTATTGACAGTAACTTGCATCTGCCATATGTCTGCCCATTTTACCAGTCTATATCCTCCTGAAGCCTGATACTATTCTGCTCACTATTTACTATGTTGCCAGGTTTCGTATCATGCGCAAACTTTGATATTGTACTCCCAGCTTAAAGTTTCCACTAGGTTACGTGGTTTTTTCAGCGCAATTCGCCCGAAATCGGCCAAACCAGCGCAAAAGATAGAGGAATTTTAAGCACAATTTACGTCCAGTGCAAATTTAGTGTCTGCGATCTCGTTCGCTAGTTTAAAAAACATCGTGCTGGAGACAGCCACACCCACAAAACTAGCCCCGCCCACAGGTTGAATTCTTCACCGTGGTGAGTTCCCGCTAATTACGCTTGTTTGCGGGCCTGAGGAGGCTCTTAAAATTAAACTTTTTTTTAAAAGGTGCAAGAACACTAATAAGCGCATTTTAAAAGTTTATAAATATTTAAAAATATTTAATTTGCTAAGAAGCTGACTCCTGTACACCAATGAAATAGTAAATGGTTCTGTATAGTTTTAAAACTAATTTTCACTTATTTAAAATCAGGTTACTCACAGGTGGTGGAACTTATTAAAAATGCTTATTTTTTTTTGTGATAAACCCATTTCCAGCGGTATTAATCAAACTGCACCAGGTTACCACTCTTAAAATATATAAAGGAATATTTTTAATGCAAGAAAAAAGTAAACAATTGTGTTCCAAAACGCTGCTCGATTGAGCTGGTTCATGGAAGATTTTACCTTCAACGATATGCAAATGTGCTTGAGGGAAACCTGAGCAAAAAGTTCAATTCGGAAAACAAGCACAATTGAGTGTAATTTGCGCCTGATTGCCGATTGCGCCCAAAGCAGAAACTCTGCCCCTCCATACCCATAGAGTCATACAGCACGGATAGAGGCCCTTCGGCCCATCGTGTCCGCGCCGGCCATCAAGCCCTGTCTAATCTAATCCCATATTCCAGCATTTGGTCCGTAGCCTTGTATGCTGTGGCATTTCAAGTGCTCATCCAAATGCCTCTTAAATGTTGTGAGGGTTCCTGCCTCCACAACCCTTTCAGGCAGTGAGTTCCAGACTCCAACCACCCTCTGGGTGAAAAAGTTCTTTCTCAAATCCCCTCTAAACCTCCCGCCCCTTACCTTGAATCTATGCCCCCTAGTTATTGACCCTTCTACTAAGGGAAAAAGCTCCTCAGCATCCATCCTATCTATGCCCCTCATAATTTTGTACACCTCAATCATGTCCCCCCTCAGCCTCCTCTGCTCCAAGGAAAACAAACCCAATCTGCCCAGTCTCTCTTCATAGCTGAAGCGCTCCAGCCCTGGTAACATCCTGGTGAACCTCCTCTGCACCCTCTCCAACGCGATCACATCCTTCCTGTAGTGTGGCGACCAGAACTGCACACAGTATTCCAGCTGTGGCCTAACCAGTGTTTTATACAACTCCATCATAACCTCCTTGCTCTTATATTCAATGCCTCGGCTAATGAAGGCAAGTATCCCATATGCCTTTTTTACCACCTTATCCACCTGTTCCGCCGCCTTCAGGGATCTGTGTACTTGCACACCCAGATCCCTCTGACCCTCCGTCTTGCCTAGGGTCTTACCATTCATTGTGTATTCCCTTGCCTTGTTAGTCCCCCCAAAGTGCATCACCTCGCACTTTTCCAGGTTAAATTCCATTTGCCACTGTTCCGCCCATCTGACCAACCCATCTATATCGTCCTGCAGACTGAGGCTACCCTCCTCGCTATTTACCACCCTACCAATTTTTGTATCATCCGCGAACTTACTGATCATACCTTTTACATTCATATCCAAGTCATTAATGTAGACCACAAACAGCAAGGGACCCAGCACCGATCCCTGTGGTACCCCACTGGCCACAGGCTTCCAGTCACAAAAACAACCTTCGACCATCACCCTCTGCCTTCTGCCACTAAGCCAGTTTTGTATCCAATGTGCCAAGGCACCCTGGATTCCATGGGCTCTTACCTTCTTGACCAGTCTCCTGTGCGGGACTTTATCGAAGGCCTTACTGAAATCCATGTATACCACATCCACTGCGTTACCCTCATCCACACACCTAGTCACCCCCTCAAAAAATTCAATCAAATTAGTCAGACATGATCTTCCCTTGACAAAGCCATGTTGACTATCCCTGATTAATCCTTGCCTCTCCAAGTGGAGACAAATTTTGTCCCTCAGAATTTTTTCCAATAATTTTCCTACCACTGATGTTGGGCTCACTGGCCTGTAGTTCCCCGGTTTTTCCCTACTACCCTTCTTGAATAATGGTACTACATTAGCGGTTCTCCAGTCCTCTGGCACATCCCCTGTGGCCAGAGTGGTCCTGAATATATGTGTTAGAGCCCCCGCAATCTCTTCCTTTGCCTCACACAGCAGCCTGGGATACATTTCATCCGGGCCTGGGGATTTATCCATTTTTAGGCCAGCTAAAACCGCCAATACCTCCTCCCTCTCGATGTTAATATGGTCGAGCATATCACAGTCCCCCCGCCCTATTTCTATGTCTACATCGTCCTTCTCCATAGTGAAAACAGATGCAAAAAATTCATTTAGAACCCTTCCTACATCTTCCGGCTCCACACACAGATTGCCACTTTTGTCCCTAATGGGCCCTATTTTTTCCCTAGTTATCCTCTTACCCTTAATATACTTATAAAACATCTTAGGATTTTCCTTTATTTTGCTCGCCAGTGTTATTTCATGGCCCCTCCTTGATCTCCTAATTTCTTTTTTAAGTATCCCCCTGCACTTTTTGTACTCCTCTAGGGCTTCCTCCGTCTTTAGCCTTTTGTATCTGCCAAAAGCCCTCCTTTTTTTCCTAATCCATTCTCGTATATCCCCTGACATCCAAGGTTCCCTGTGGTTTTTGGAACCACCCTTGACCTTTACGGGAACATGTTGCCATTGTATGATCTCAATCTCCCTTCTGAAAGCCTCCCATTGCTCCGATGCGGATTTTCCTACAAGTAGCTGATCCCAGTCCATTTTGGCCAGATCCTGCCTTATCCTATTAAAATCGGCCTTCCCCCAATTTAGAACCTTTATTTCCAGCCCATCCATGTCCTTTTCCATGACCACCTTAAATCTTACCATATTATGGTCACTATCACCAAAGTGCTCACCTACTAGCACTTTTTCCACTTGGCCAGCCACATTCCCTAGAATTAGGTCCAGTACCGCCCCCTCTCTTGTAGGACTTTCTACATGCTGGCTCAAAAAGCTCTCCTGGATGCACTTTAAGAATTCTACACCCTCTGAGCCTTTCACACTCTGACTATCCCAGTTAATATTGGGGAAGTTGAAATCCCCCATTATTATTACCCTATTATTTGCACATTTCTCTGAGATTTGCCTACATATCTGTTCCTCTATCTCCCCCTGACTGTTTGGAGGCCTATAGTACACTCCCAGCAAAGTGCTTGCCCCCTTTTTGTTTTTAAGCTCCACCCATATGGCCTCATTAGAGGAACCTGCTAATATATCATCCCTCCTTACTGCAGTAATTGACTCCTTAATTAATATTGCGACACCCCCTCCTCTTATACCTCCCCCTCTGTCTCGCCTGAAGATTCTGTACCCCGGAATATTGAGCTGCCAGTCTTGCCCCTCCCTCAACCATGTCTCCGTGATAGCAACAATATCATACTCCCATGTGTTTATCAACACCTTCAGTTCATCCACCTTATTTGCAAGACTCCTTGCATTAAAATAGATGCCATCCAGCCTTGCCCTTATATGTTTGCCCTGTCTACCAAGCTGACTTGTTTTTTTCTCTATAATTGGCAGCACATCACCCCCTATTTCAGCTTCCCTCTGTATCCCATCCCCCTGCCAAGTTAGTTTAAACCCCCCCCAACAGTGCTAGCAAACCTCCCCGCAAGGATATTTGTCCCGCTCTGGTTCAGGTGCAACCCGTCCGACTTGTACAAGTCCCACCTTTCCCAGAAGTAGGCCCAGTGATCCAGGAAAGTAAAACCCTCCCCCCTACACCAACTCCTTAGCCACGCATTCATCTGCTCTATCCTCCCATTCCTATACTCACTAGCACGTGGCACTGGGAGTAATCCAGAGATTACAACCTTTGAGGTCCTGCTCTTTAATCTGTTACCTAGCTCCCTAAATTCTTGATGCAGGACCTCATCTCCCTTCCTTCCTATGTCGTTGGTCCCAATGTGGACCACGACCTCTGCCTGCTCACCCTCCCCCTTAAGAATGCCCTGCAGCCGCTCAGTGACATTCCTGACCCTGGCCCCAGGCAGGCAACAAACCATCCTGGAGTCACGTTTGCGGCCACAGAAACGCCTATCTGTTCCCCTTACGATAGAATCCCCTACCACTATTGCTCTCCCACAATGGTCCTAATACCGACTCCACTGCATACATCTCTCCGGTCAGAAAAACTCCTGTTCACCACTACTCTCTGCCTCCTATTCCTTAGCCAATTACGTACCCAAGTTACCATCATCCCTTTAAGGCCATGTGCTTCTATTTTCCAAATCTATCTGTTATATAGTTCCTTATTATCAAATGCCTTTTGAAAGTCCAGAACAATGTTCCTCTGGAGTTTTCTTTTGGGTGCACGGCCCATTCAAAGTTTCGTGCATGCATGAAATTTCACATCTGAAAAGCCAGACCAGGGCTGCACAGGACCAGCATTCAGCTGCGTGGCTGTGGCTGTGCAGCTTAGAGGGACCATCGGTCCACACATACATGTACTTCACTACCTTTATCAACCCCCTCTGCTACCTCACCAAAGAACCCAACCGGGTTAATCAGACACGACCTGCCCTTAACAAATCCGTGCTGGCTGTCCCTTATTAACCCATGCTCCTCCAAGTGAGAATTAATTTTGTCCTTGACAATGGTCTCTAGTAGTTTTCCCAGCACTGACATTGGACTGATTTCCCTGTAGTTACAGGAAACTTTCGTTTAACCGGAGGTTAAAAGTCCGGAAAGCTCTATCTACCGGCAAAATTCAGGAGCCGTTTTCTATAAGTTTTTTTACTTCTCGTTGCTTTTTTTCCCCCAGTCAGGCTCTGCAAGGTCTGTAGCTAAGCAACAGCTTCAGCTAGAGACGCTTGCAGCTGCAGCCGACTGTTTTGAAGCTGTTGCTAAGCAACAGGGTTTGCTGATTCACACGGAGCTGAAAAGCTCTGTATGTTTTAACATTGGAGTTGTTTTATACGGCAGTTTTGATCTAACGGCACCAGCTCAGTCCCGTCAGTGCCGGGTACCAGAAAGTTTCATGTACCAGGTTTATCCCATTTCCATTTTTTGAACAGGGGTGTAACATCTGCAATCCTCCAATCCCCTGGCATCACTCCACATTCAAGGAGAATTGACAGATTGTGGTCAGAGCTTCCGCTATCTCCATTCCATTCCTATAGCAACTGTGCCAAAAACACCACCCTGCAGAGTTAATAATCACCCAACAGCTGCAATTCCTTGGATATTGTGTTCCACATATGTTGGTGCAGGTCTTGCAGATCTCTGTTTAGAGTTATGGCCTGGATGTCCTGCAGTGAGGCCATGGTTATACGCCCCATTTGTTAACAGTCTACACTGCAGAGGAGTCCCATGTATCTGATGAGGTGGGTCAAGTGGAGCAAGTGTCAGTAGGTGAGCATTTAGGGAACAATGATCATAGTACAGGTACACTATCCCTTATCCGAAAGCCTTGGGACCAGCTGAGTTTCAGTTTTCGGAATTTTTCGGATTTCAGAAGGTATTATTATAAGACTGGGAAATTTGTATTTAATATAAATTTTAAAAGTTCAGGCTACCTCTTGCGACTGTTCCGTGTCTCATTCCCCTTCCTGCTTCTCTGGAAAGCCGGATATCGGCTGACTCCTACTAAGCTGGCCCGCAAATCAGGTCGGGTGGGGGGGTAGAAAAGAATATCGGACGGGCCGCGGTTCAGGTCGGAGTCGGGGGGGGGGGGGGGGGGTCGGGGTCGGGGGGGGAGAAAAGAATATCGGACGGGCCGCTGCAGCTATTGGACCGGCCGCTGTATTGTTGGGTTCACTCTCCCGGTACCTCCTGCACACTGCCCGGCTCGGCCTGCAATCTCCTACCCAGGAGGGAACTCTGTGACCCTCTGCCCTGCTCAGCATAAGTCGTGCGCCACTCTGGTCATGTCGTGCGCCCGACTTACGCTAAAAGAAAAAACTTTCGGTTTTTAGAGGTTTTCGGAAGTTCGGATAAAGGATAGTCTACCTGTATCATAAGGTTTAGACTAGCTATGGAAAAGGACAGGGAGCAATCTAAAGTAAAAATACTTAATTGGAGGAAGGTCAATTTCGGTGGGTTGAGAATGGATCTGGCCCGGTTAATTGGAATCAAAGATTGGCAGTCAAAACTGCAATCGAACAATGGGCTGCCTTTAAAGAGGGGATGGTTCGGGTAGTCGAGGTACATTCCCACGAGGTGGAAAGGTAGGGCAACCAAAGCCAGAGCTCCCTGGATGATGAAAGAGATAGAGAGCAAGGTGAAGCAGAAAAAGGGGGCATATGACGGATGTCAGGTTGAGAATACAAGTGAGAGCCAGACTGAATATAGGAAGTTCAGAGGGGAAGTGAAAAAGGAAATGAGGGGCAAAGAGAGAGTATGGGAATAGATTGGCAGCCAACATAAAAAGGAATCCAAAAGTCTTCTATAGGCATATAAATAGTAAACGGGTAGTAAGAGGAGGGGTGGGGCTGATTATGGACCAAAATGGAGACCTATGCATGGAGGCTGAGGGCATGGCTGAGGTACTAAATGAGTACTTTGTATCTCTCTTTACCAAGGAAGAAGATGCTGCCAAAGGCATAGTGAAAGAGGAGGTAGTTGAGATACTGGATGGGATAAAAATTGATAAAGAGGGGGTACTAGAAAGGCTGGCCGTACTTAAAGTAGATAAGTCACTAGGACCGGATGGGATGCATCCTAGGATGCTGAGAGAAGAAAGGGTGGAAATTGCAGAGGTACTGGCCATAATCTTCCAATCCACCTTGGATACAGGGGTGTGGTGCCAGAGAACTGGAGAATTGCAAATGTTACACCCTTGTTCAAAAATGGGTGTAAGGATAAACAGGCCAGTCAGTTTAACCTCGGTAGTGGGGACGTTTTTAGAAATGATAATCTGGGACAAAATTGCCACTTGGACAAGTGGGGATTAATTAACAAAAATCCAGCACGGATTTTTTTTTTTTTTTTTTTATATAAAGGCAAATCGTGTTTAACTAACATGATTGAGTTTTTTGATGAGGTAACAGAGAGGGTTGATGAAGGCAATGCGGTTAATGTGGTGTACATTGACTTCCAAAAGGCATTTGATAAAGTGCCAGCAAAGTTGAAGCCCATGGAATAAAAGGGACAGCGGCAGCATGGATACGAAATTGGTTAAGTGACACGAAACAAAGAGTAGTGGTAAATGGCTGTTTATTGGACTGGAGGAAGGTACACAGTGGGGTTCCCCAGGGGTTGGTACTAGGACCACTGCTTTTCTTGATATATATTAATAACTTAGACTTAGGTGTACAATTTCAAAATTTGCAGTTAACACAAATTTTTGGAAGTAAAGTGAACAATGAGGAGGATAGTGATAGACTTCAAGAGGACATATAGAAGAAGATAGGAGCAGGAGTAGGCCATTCGGCCCCTCGAGCCTGCTCCGCCAGTCAATGAGATCATGGCTGATCATCCAAATTCAGTACACTGTTCCTGCCTTCTCTCCATATCCCTTGATCCCTTTAGCCTTAAGAAATATATCTAACTCCTTCTTGAATACATTTAATGAATTGGCCTCGACTGCCTTCTTTGGTAGAGAATTCCACAGGTTCACCACTCTCTGGGTGAAAAAATTCCTCCTCATCTCTGTCCTAAATGGCTTACCCCTTATCCTTAGACTGTGACCCCTGGTTCTGGACTCCCTGACCATCGGGAACATCCTTCCAGCATCCAGTCTGTCTAGTCCTGTTAGAATTTTATAAGTTTCAATGAGATCCCCTCTCATTCTTCTAAACTCCAGCGAGTACAAGGCCAATTGACCCAATCTCTCCTCATACGTCATTCCTGCCATCCCAGGTATCAGCCTGGTGAATCTTCGCTGCACTCCTTCCATGGCAAGAACATCCTTCCTCAGATAAGGCAACCAAAACTGCACACAATACTCAAGGTGTGGTCTCACCAAGGCCCTATACAACTGCAGCAAGACATCCTTGTTCCTGTACATAGACAGGCTGATGGAATGGGCGGACGCGTGGCAGATGAAATTTAACGCAGAAAAGTGCAAAATGATACATTTTGGTAGGGAGAATGAGGAGAGGCAATATAAACTAAAGGGTACAATTCTGAAGGGGGTTCACTAACAGAGAGACCTGGGGGTATATGTGCACAAATCGTTGAAGGTGGCAGGGCAGGTTAAAAAAGCATACGGGATCCTGGGCTTCATGAATAGAGGTATAGAGTACAAAAGCAAGGAAGTTATGATGAACCTTTATAAAACACTGGTTCAGCCTCAACTGGAGTATTGTGTCCAATTCTGGGCACTGCACTTTAGGAAGGATGCAGAAAAGATTTACAAGAATGGTTCCAGGGATGAGGGACTTTAGTTACGTGGATAGACGGGAGAAGCTGGGGTTGTTCTCCTTAGAGCAGAGAACGTAGAAGAGATTTGATAGAGGTGTTCAAATTCATGAGGGGTCCAGACAGAGTAGATAGAGAGAAACTGTTTCCATTAGCAGAAGGGTCGAAAAGCAGAGGACACAAATTTAAGGTGATTGGCAGAAGAACCAAAGGCGACATGAGGAAAAACCTTTTTACTCAGCGAGTGGTTAGGATCTGGAATGCACTGCCTGAAAGGGTGATGGAGGCAGTCTCAATTGTGGCTTTCAACAGGGAATTGGTAAGTGCTTGAAGGAAAAAAAATTGCCGGTCTACAGAGAAAGGGCAGGGGAGTGGGGCTAGCTGTGCTGTAACCATTCTATGAAAACCCAAAGATTTTGAAATGGATTTGTCGATCCCAGTTTCTTGGCTAATTATTGTCAATTTTAAATTATAAATTTCAGATTTCTTTGCTAATTTTCTTTTGCACTGAATTATTAAACTTTGGCTCAAATTTAAGTTTAAATATTCTTATTGTATTTTGCACATTAATATTTGATTTTTGACTCAATATTTCTTTTTATGAGCTGATTTCTAGTTTCCTGTAGCATTCATTTTATTTCTTTAATATATTTTTTCTATTGTGGATGTAAGTGTAGGATGGATTGGGAAGGTGGAAGGAAGGCAAATAAACATGGACAGAGAAAAGGGAACCAAAATAAAACCAAGCCATTGGAAAGTAGCAGGAAGATAAAAAGTGAATACAACCTTATGCATAATACTGAACTGCACAAATTTAGAGTTTCTTCAAGTAAAATTAGAACAATGCAGTGTGTTAGAGCATCAATATTAGTACTCATTATCTCCCACACTCTGGACCTCATCTTGTAGGAGACCATTAATGGGACACTTTCAAACATCTTAAAGCAGTTTGTACAGAGCAGCACTGATGGAAGATTGAGGTAGATAATTGCCAGCTCAGATATACTTACTGTATGGGCCAAGAATATCAGAAAGGGGGGAAGAATGAGAGCAATAGCTGTTTACAGGAAACTTTGGTTTATCCGGAGGTTGTATGTCCGGAATACTCGATCTAACGGCAAAAGTTAGGAGCCGTTTTCTACAAGCTTTTTTAGTTCTCGTTGCTTTTTTTTCCCCCAGTCAGGCACTGCAAGGTCTGTAGTTATAGCAACAGCTTCAGCTAGAGACGCTTGCAGCTGCAGCCGACGGTTTTGAAGCTGTTGCTAAGCAACAGGGTTTGTTGATTCACACGGAGCTTTTCAGTTCCGTATGTTTCAACATTAACGCTGGTATGTCCGGCACTTTTGATGGTACGGCACCAGCTCGGTCCCGTCAGTGCCGGATACCAGAAAGTTTCCTGTACTGCTATAAACAATTACTACTTGTGTGCTGCCCAGTTCACCAAATAAAACTAGCAAGGATTTAGCAAGTATAAATCTAGATCGTAATAGCTGCCTCCCAGTGATACTGTAACTTTTACTGATAACATACAGGAAACTTTGTTATATCCAGCACCGACGGGACAGAGCTGTTGCCGATCTATCAAAACTGCCGGACATACAAAGTTAATGTTGAAGCATACGGAGGTTTTCATCTCCGTATCTGACAACAAACACTGTTGCTTAGCAACAGCTTGTAAACAGTCGGCCCGTACCTTGGAAGCGTCTCTGCAGCTTAGCAACAGCTTCAGAGAGACTTTCCAGAGCCCGACTGTTGAAAACAAAGCCACGAGAAGAAAAAAAACCTAACAAAACGGCTCCTGATTTCTGCCGGTAGATCGAGGTTTCCGGACATCCAACCTCCGGATAAACCAAAGTTTCCTGTATTAGGTTCAAGTCTACTTCTGCTGAATGATGATCGCATTAGTTAAAATTCCTTAACAGGAAGGTCACAAAAACAGAGAAAAAAGTACATGTCCATTTTTAAACAGCTCCAGATCAATTAACTGAAAATCTTGAAACAATGCTGTCATGTTGGCTTATTCAGATGTTTTACAGCAGACATTTGTATAAATTTTGACAACGTGATTAGATTTCTTTGAAAAACAATTTGTAGTAATTGTTACAGATTGGGCTCTCTCACCACTTTATTCATGCTTATGGTGAACTGCAGTTCCCATAGGTAGACCCGCCTCCTCTTAAGGTCTGAAATTTACAACTCTTTATAGCCCTGAACTGGAAGTGCATGCCACAGGTTTGTCCATTACCCTTTTCACAGAGAGACACCACACCACATGTTCGATGGGTTGTCCAAAATGTATTCCTGGCTGCTCAGATAAGTGGAAAGTACCACATTTTAAGACCTCATTATCAAGGCTAAAACTACAAGTTAAATTTACTTACAAGAATGATTATTAGGAGTACATGGAAGATAAGTATATAGAAAAACAGAGATCCTTATTAAAAAAAAACATTGAATCAGTCTCCAAGAATTTCAAAATATATCAGAGTATAATTCTTACACCGTCCAATTCTAATAAACTGCAACTCTTCCTTAACATAAGAATTAGGAGCAGGAGTAGGCCATATGACCCTTCGAGCCTGCTCCGCCATGCAATAAGATCATAGCTGATCTTCGACCTCAACTCCACTTTCCCATCGGATCCTCATATCCCTCGATTCCCCTCGAGTCCAAAAAACTATCTATCTCAGCCTTGAATATACTCAACGACTCAGCATCCACAGCCCTTTCAGGTAGAGAATTCCAAGATTCGCAACCCTCTGAGTCAGAAGAAATTCTGCCTCATCTCGGTCTTATCCTGAGACTATGCCTCCTAGTTCTAGACTCTCCAGCCAGGGGAAAAAACCTCTTGGCATCTACCCTGTCAATCCTCCTCAGACTCTTATATGTTTCAATGAGATCATCTCTGATTCTTCTAAACTCCAGAGAGTATAGTTCCAATCTACTCAATTCCTCTTCACAGGACAACCCTCTCATCCCAGTGATCAATCTAGTGAACCTTCACTGCACCGCCTCCAAGGCATATACGTCCTTCTCAGATAAGGAGACCAAAACTGTGCATAGTACTCCAGGTGTGGTCTCACCAAAACCCTGTACAATTGTAGAAAGACTTCCTTACTCTTGTACTCCAACCCCGTTGCAATAAAGGCCAAAATGCCAATTGCCTTCCTAATTGCTTACCTGTATCTGCATGCCAGCTCTGTGTTTCCTGTACAAGGACACCTAAATCTCTCTGAATTGAGAGATTTAATAGTTTACAACCATTTAAAAAATATTCTCTTTTTCTATTCTTCCTACCAAAGAGTATAACCTCACATTTCCCCACATAGCATTCGTAATAAGGTGGATGAATTAGCTGCACAAATAGATGTAAACAATTATGATATAATTGGGATTTCGGAGACAGGGCTCCAGGGTGACCAAGACTAGGAATTCAACATCCAGGGGTATTCAATATTCAGGAAGGACAGGAAAAAAGGAAAAGGAGGAGGTGGGGTAGCATTGCTGGTTAAAGAGGAGATTAACACAATAGTAAGGAAGGATATTAGCTCTGATGATGTGGAATCTGTGTGGGCAGAGCTAAAAAAAAACAAGGGGCAAAAACGTTAGTGGGAGTTGTATACAGACCCCCAAACAGTAATACTGAGGTTGGGGATGGCATTAAACAGGAAATTAGAGACGCGTGCAATATGGGCACAGCAGTTATCATGGGTGACTTTAATCTACATATAGATTGGGTTAACCAAATTAGTAACAATACTGTGTATATGGGATGGTTTCCTGGAACAATATGTCAAGGGACCAACTAGAGATCAGGCCATCTTAGACTGGGTATTATGTAATGAGAAAGGATTAATTAGCAATCTTGTTGTGCGAGGCCCCTTGGTGAGGAGCGATCATAATATGATCGAATTCTTCATTAAGATGGAGAGTGAAGTAGTTGACTCAGAGACTAGGGTGCTGAATTTAAATAAAGGAAACTACGACGGTATGAGGCACGAGTTGGCTAGGATGGATTGGGGAACGTTATGAAAGGCTTGATGGTGGATCGGCAATGGCAAACATTTAAAGGTTGCATGGATGAACTACAGAATTTGTTCATCCCGGTTTGGCATAAAAATAAAACAAAAAAGGTGACTCAACCGTGGCTAACAAGGGAAATTAGGGATAGCATAAGATCCAAGAAGAGTACATATAATTTGGCCAGAAAAAGCAGCAAACCTGAGGATTGGGAGCAGTTTAGGATTCAGCAAAGGAGGACAAAGGGATTAATTAAGAGGGGGAAAAAAGATTATGAGAATAAGCTTGCAGGGAACATAAAAACTGACTGTAAAAGCTTCTATAGATATGTGAAGAGAAAAAGATTGGTGAGGTCAAGCGTAGGTCCCTTGCAGTCAGAATCAGGGGAATTTATAATGGGGAACAAAGAAATGGCAGACCAATTAAATACATACTTTGGTTCTGTCTTCACAAAGGAGGACACAAATAACCTCCCAGAGATGTCAGGGAACATGGGGTCTAATGAGAGGGAGGAATTGAATGAAATCAGTATTTGTAGGGAAATGGTGTTAGGGAAATTGACGGGATTGAAGGCCGATAAATCCCCAGGGCCTGATTAATCTACATCCTAGGGTACTTAAGGAAGTGGCCCTAGAAATAGTAGATGCATTGCTGGTCATCTTCCAAAATTCGATAGACTCTGGAACAGTTCCCATGGATTGGAGGATAGCTAATGTAACCCCACTATTTAAAAGGGTGGTAGAGAGAAAACGGGGAATTATAGACCAGTAAGCCTGACATCGGTAGTGGGGAAAATGCTAGAGTCCATTATAAAAGATGTACTAGCAGAGCACTTGGAAAACAGTGACAGGATCGGGCAAAGTCAACACGGATTTACAAAAGGTAAATCGTGCTTGACTAATCTACTGGAATTTTTTGAGGATGTAACTGGTAAAATAGATAAGGGAGAACCAGTGGATGTGGTGTATTTGGACTTTCAGAAGGCTTTCGATAAGGTCCCGCATAAGAGATTAGCGTACAAAGTTAAAGCACATAGGATTGGGGGTAAGGTACTGTTTTGGATAGAGAACTGGTTGGTAGACAGGAAGCAAAGAGTTGGTATAAACGGGTCTTTTTCCAAGTGGCAGGCAGTTACTAGTGGGGTACGGCAGGGATCAGTGCTGGGACCCCAGCTATTCACAATATATATAAATAATCTAGACGAGGGAACTAGATGTAATATCTCCAAGTTTGCAGACGACACAAAGCTGGGTGGGCGTGTGTGCTGCGAGGAGGGTGCAGAGAAACTCCAGTATGATTTGGACAGGTTGGGTGATTGGGCAGATGCATGGCAAATGCAGTATAATGTGGATAAATGCGAGGTTATCCACTTTGGTGGCAAATACAGGAAGACAGATTATTATCTGAACGGCAATAGATTGGGAAAAGGGGAAGTGCAACGAGAGCTGGGCGTCCTTGTGCACCAGTCACTGAAGGTAAGCATGCAGGTGCCCCAGGCGGTTAAGAAGGCAAATGGTATGTTGGCCTTCATAGCGAGAGGATTCGAGTACAGGGGCAAGGATGTCTTGCTGCAGTTGTACAGGGCCTTGGTGAGACCACGTCTTGAGTATTGTGTGCCGTTTTAGTCGCCTTATCTGAGGAAGGATGTTCTTGCCATGGAGAGAGTGCAGTGAAGATTCACCAGACTGATACCTGGGATGGCAGGAATGACGTATGCGGAGAGATTGGGTCGATTAGGTTTATATTCGCTAGAGTTTAGAAGAATGAGAGGGGATCTCATTGAAACTTATAAAATTCTAACAGGACTAGACAGACTAGATGCAGGAAGGATGTTCCCGATGGCGGTGGAGTCCAGAACCAGGGGTCACAGTCTAAGGATAAGGGCTAAGCCATTTAGGACTGAGATGAGGAGGAATTTCTTCACCCAGAGAGTGGTGAACCTGTGGAATTCTCTGCCACACAGGGCAGTTGAGGCCAATTGATTAAATGTATTCAAGAAGGAGTTGGATATATTTCTTGAGGCTAAAGGGATCAAGGGATATGGGGAGAAAGCAGGGACAGGGTACTGAATTTGGATGATCAGCCATGATCTCATTAAATGGCGGAGCGGGCTCAAGGGGCCGAATGGCCTACTCCTGCTCCTATCTTCTATGTTTCTATACTCCATCTGCCAACTTATTGCCCAGTCACTTAACCTGCCTATATCCCTTTGCAGGTTCTTTGTGTCCTCCTCACAGCATACTTTCCCACCTAGCTTTGTATTGTCAGCAAACTTGGATACATTTCACTCAGTTTCTTCATCTAAGTCATTGATATAGATTGTAAATATCTGAGGCCCAAGCACTGATCCTTGTGGCACCTCACTAGTTACAGCCTGCCAACCGGGAAATGACCCATTTATCCCTACTCTCTGCTTTCTGTCCGTTAGCCAAGCCTCTATCCAGGCTAATATATTACCCCCAACCCCATTAGCACTTATCTTGCATAGCAACCTTTTATGTGGCACCTTATCGAATGTCTTTTGGAAATCCAAATATACTGCATCCACTGGTTCCCCTTTATCGACCATGCTAGTTACATCCTCAAAAATCTCTAATAAATTTGTTAAACATGATTTACCTTTCAAAACCATGTTGACTCTAATCATATTATGATTTTCTAAATGCCCTGTTACCACTTCCTCAATAATGGATTCCAGCATTTTCCCCAACGACTGAGGTCAGGCTACCTGGTTTGTAGTTCCCTATTTTCTCTCTCCTTCCGTTCTTGAAAAGTGGGGTTGCATTTGCTACCTTTCAATCCGCTGGGACCATTCTAGAATCTACGACATTTTGGAAGATCACAATCAATGCATCCACTATCTCTGCAGCCACCCCTTTTTGAACCCTAGGATGTAGGCCATCAGCTCCAGGAGATTTGTTGACTTTCAGTCCCATTAGTTTCTCAAGTACTTTTTCTCTGCTTATATTAATTACTTTAAGTTCCTCACTCTTATTAGCCTCTTGGTTCCCCATTATTTTTGGTATGCTTTTTGTGTCTTCTACAGTGAAGACAGTTACAAAATATTTGTTTAAAGTGTCTGCCATTTTCTTATTCCCCATAATAATTTCACACCTCTCAGCCTATAAGGGACTTACTTGGAGTAAAGAAATAGTGAGAGAGAGAAAACAAAGAGAAATTATGACAACTTGGGATGATGATGGCAGGCTGCAGAGTTCAAGGATGGCAGCCGCCAGTTAATCATCAAGTATGAGAGACTCTGCAGCATGCTGAACTTGTAAGGAAAACAAAGATGAACTTCACCTTGAACAGTCAAGTGACTTTTCTGATGATGGACTCTGTATCTTAAGAGGAAGCCGCCATGCAGGTTCCTTGTATAATCTTTGTACAGTGACGTCCTTACCTTCACACAAAACCTAAACTGTAGTCGAGGTCAGGGAGAGCCAGCTATACTTATACCATCCAAGCAGGCGTTCAACACACTAGATCAAACAGGACGCTTTGCACACAGCCCATACCTTTGAAGAAACGCGCCCCCCCAATTCTTTCTAACCAACCTGCTAATTATAATATTCATTATTTTTATCACTCAAATGAATGGGATATGAATAGCAACCCTATAGTTGTCTGGAGAATTGCTCGTTAGGTCAGACTTGAAATAAAACCTTCCAGAATTTCTATCAGGCATGACACCCCGTTAAATAGTGTAGAAATCACATACAACCAGTTTTAAAATCTATTTTTACCCTGGCAACTCCAAAGCATTGATCAAACTTGATTTGGTTAGAAGGAAAACCAGTAAATACTAAGCCGGTCAGTCCACATCTGCGGAGGGAACAGACAAGTTAATTTTCAGGTGTACAACCAGTCATCAGAACCTGATGACCTGATTAGGTTCTATCTGCAGGTAATGATAATAGGAGGAAGACTGTCTCCTTTTGAAGCTAGCAGTTATTCTCCAGACAGTGTTTGTGTATTTACGCACTTCCTTCATACACAAAAACAATAGAAATCTTTTCAGAATTCTACAGCAATCCAACTTAAATTTGCAATAGCGGCCTAGCCAAAAAAAATACCTCAAAAGATATGGTAAAGATTTTATGGTTTGAAGCAACAGAGCTCTGCTTCTGTCACCGAAGTATATGAGGTTGCTGAATCATATTACCAATGACATTCTTTGGTAGACTGTCTTACAAGGCTTATGCCATAGCATATTAAATTCTATAAATTGTACCAATAATGTAAACATAAGAATTAGGAGCAGGATTAGGCCATACGACCCTTCGAGTCTGCTCCGCCATTCAATAAGATCATGGCTGATCTTCGATCTCAACTCCACTTTCCTGCCCGATCCCCATATCCCTTGATTCCCCTGGAGTCCAAAAATCTCAGCCTTGAATATACTCAATGACTCAGCATCCACAGCCCTTTGGGGTAGCGAATTCCAAAGATTCACAGCCCTCTGAGTGAAGAAATTCCTCCTCAGCTCAGTCTTCAATGGCCGACCCAATCTAGCGAACCTTCGTTGCGCCGCTTCTGAGGCAAGTATGTCCTTCCTCAGATAAGGAGACCAAAACTGTGCGCAGTACTCCAGGTGTGGTCTCACCAAAGCCCTGTACAATTAATTATAGTAAGACTTCCTTACTCTTGTACTCCAACACCCTTGCAATAAAGGCCAACATACAATTTGCCTTCCTAATTGCTTGCTGTACCTGCATGTTTCCTGTACGAGGACACCTCAATCTTGCTGAACACCAACATTTAATAGTTTCTCACCATTTAAAAAAAGATTCTGTTTTTCTATTCTTTCTACCAAAGTGAATAACTTCAAATTTCCCCACATTATACTCCATCTGCCACCTTATTGCCCAATCACTTAACCTGTCTATATCCCTTTGCAGGTTTTTTGTGTCCTCCTCACAGCTTACCAATTATCAATAGCATTAGGAATGTATTTGTATATAATCTAAAATAAAACAGGTAATATTTAAAGAGCCAGCATACCTTTTCGTGAGCTTATAAAAATCAGTATTTTAAAACAAAGCATGTTCAATTTTATTATGAGGTTTCTAAAGTCCATCATTTACATAAAGCTTTGTCATAAAATTCATTTTTGAAATTTAGTTGCTACTTTTAATGTGATTCTGCAAAATACTTCATATCTTTCCAATATTTAAAGAAAAAACATTTTTTTTTAAAAATATGATGTAAACTAAAGAGTAATTGTTTGATTTAATTCTTAGAGAGAAGCTAGACTATGCCTTAAAATCTATGATCCTGCAATCACTATTGTGGAAAGAAAGGGTGAAAATGAATCAGCTGCTGCACAAATAGGACAAGGAGTTGCCAGTCATTCACAAGCTATTGGTCTCCATTTGTTTCCTTTCTTTAACGAAACAGTACCTTGTACAGATTGTGCATCAGTCATTCTGCTCCATCACCTTGCATTACCTATTCAAAGAGCATAGTATTGACTAATACTTCCAGTTATATTTGCTATATAATCATAATGCTAGTGTGCTCTCTAACTGCCACATTAAGCATTTTTTTTGTTACAAAACATCAGACTGTGCTGGAAACTTCTGTGAATATAACAGGAATATATCATCTTTCAGGGCTTATTTAGGGATAATCCAACCAAACCAATCAACCCACATAATAACAGTATTCTAACACCATCGTACTGGCCCTTAGAGACTACTTTGTGTGTGGCCTTGCTCAAATAGCCTTCTACAAAACAGATGTGCTGGAAAAGGATAATGTTACCTCATTTATTAAATTTCCAACTAAATTACAACACTGCCAAAGGTTTGAAAGGTTAACTGAATCGGATAACTGCAACACAATGACCATCTAGTTTAATTTTTTTATTGTTGAATCAAACATTTCCATAATGGAGTAACAATTGCCATTCAGAAATATCCAAACTATTGATTATTTTAGTCTTTTTATGAATGAAGCAATGTAAACTCACATCCTAAAACAGAATCTGTTTCACGGAACACTTCTTGTACCATCCATAACAGGAAGGGCACAGTTGATCTGCAGCAGATTTAGTTTGCTTAGGTTAATTCTGCCTTTACAGTATAGGCATAATCTTTTGAGTGCACAGGCCACACAGGAAGGTGTTTTCACCAATGCTTCTGTAAAAAAAAATTAACCAATCTACATCATAAGGGTCACAGTTAAGTTCAGGAGAAGGATAGTAAGGGTTTTTAAGATTATAACTTGATTGTGAACAAATCCATGAATTAAAATTCTTATTTATACTATGATGAGCAATATAGGCCTGGATATCAACAAGGCGAGTTACGTAGGTGGGGGGCAACGTTCCCTTTACACTGCGCGGCGCTCTTGAGGTCCTGCACAGCCGGTGAGCCAGCTTTTAAATAGAAAAGCAGCAGAATTTTGAATGTCCCGTGCAGCCCGTTAAAGGGGCCGCGTGAGCCAAAAAAAGAGGGAACATTGGTGGGGAGGGGGCGAAGTTTCGGAGGGGAAATCCCCGAGTCCGAGCATGTCTTTTGTCCTTGTCTGGTTCCCCGTCAACAATCAGCCTGATTGACGGGCTTGGCTTCCAGTCAGGCAGAGAGCACTTCGGAGCAGGACAGAGGGCCAGGTTGGTCCGATCCATGACTCTTGGGGGTGATCACTGATCCGGGGGTGCGGGGAAGCAAGCTTGGGGAGTTGGGGGGGGGGGGGGGGGGAAGCACTCCTCTTCCTGACCCACAAGCAGTGCTGTGACATTACTTACCTTCTCCCCAAAAGCTGGCCTCGCCTTCCTTCAGCTGCCGGGTTTCCCAATGCCTGGTCACAGTTAAGCCTATAAAGCAGGTTAAATCAGAGGCTGCCAGCCTCATTACAATATTTAAATTATGGAGCTGGTTGGCTGCCCGCCCCTTGTCCTGCCTCCGTTAAACCTAAAAGTGGGCGGGTTGGGGTCAGGTTTGAGATTTAAAATTTATTTTAACCTCTGACCCGAGCTCAACCCACCCGTTTTTGGGTGATAAAATCCAACCCATAATATCTTACTATTCTGGCAAATCACTACTTTAAACCTGTTGCCCTCTTGTCCTACTCCCATAGTTTAATTTAAAGTAATATTCCAGATGAATCTTTTCCATGTCATATACCTCTATAAGAAGATCACCTGTCAAATGCTTCCTTTCCAGGATGAAATGCCCAACTCTCTTCAACTTTTCCTCGTAACTCAGACCCCTCACACTAGGAATCAGCTTTGTGGCTCTTCTGTGCACTTCCTCTAGCACTTGAACGTCGCCCTTGTTTCTTGGTGACGAGAACTGGGCAGAGTTCTCAAGATGTCGTCAGACCCGAGCACTATCCAGTTTGATTTTGATTTCCTCTGACTTGCATTCTATTGTTATGGCTATGCAGTGTTAACATTCTATTTTCTTTGCTGATAAAAGCAAATTTCTTCCAAGTCCCGATTAATTCACAGTAATGCAAATTCGGCTTCCTGCAAGCATGTCTGCATTGTTTTGCTTTGTCTTGCCCTCCATGACATACAAGGCCCTGTACACAACCACCTGGACATTCGCACACCATTTCGCAAATAAATTAATCGGTTGAAAATGATGCCAGTTAAAAAAAAAGGTAAAAAAGTATTTGAAATATAAATTACTTATCCTTTTGTTCTCTGATGTACAGCATTTTGTAAACATCATATTTTCTTCCAGATGGATTCTTATCGTGAATGGCTACTCCCACTTCCAAGAAGAGCATAGTTTGTGAACTGGAAAACTGGCAAACAGAAGGCTTGCAGGAAGCACTGAATTATGAAGGCTTTGTGGCAAGTGGAAGCAGCACTTCACTTTTGAAACAAACTGATTAGCCATATTGTGTAATTAAAAAGGTCTGTTATCATTCCTTGAACCACTGAATTTGGGGAAAATGTTGGCAGAAAATTCGATGCAAATATACCAATAGGCATTTTGTCCTTCATTAAGCTGTAGCACAACAGGATAACTGTGCATGTGCAATCCCATTTATAGCATCGTTTTTACATTGATTATTTCTTCTTAATACAAACCATAGATTACAAATAATAAATATCAACAAGATTTAAATGGCTAGCACACATATTATATCAAAGCTGGGGAGAGAATCGGTGCCGCTCCCTATCTGAAATCAAAAAGAATTGCCTCCATACCATAAAAAGAAACAAAGAAAAGTCTTGCATTTATATAGAGCCTTTCATGACCACCGGACATCCCAAAGCACTTTACAGCCAATGAAGTAATTTTGAAATGGAGTCACTGTTGTA
Source organism: Somniosus microcephalus (assembly GCF_052327205.1). Classification (NCBI taxonomy): domain Eukaryota; kingdom Metazoa; phylum Chordata; class Chondrichthyes; order Squaliformes; family Somniosidae; genus Somniosus; species Somniosus microcephalus. Next base: position 24,593,315 of record NC_141002.1, on the reverse strand, counting down.
ATGTAGGGTTATATTGCTTACCCAATATAATTCATATTACTTATGTCACTTTCTGTTGCTCGGGGAAATGTAACTGGACAAAATATTCTTCAATTGATACGCTCTGTGCAAAGCAAGTACATCATTCTTCCCCGAGCATTTATTAAAGCAATCCAATCCATGTCGCTCCTGAGGGCATTGCCGCATGTCACTTTAACACACTGTCTGCAATGTACAAGACAATGTACAGCAACTTATCTATTAACTGGCCAGGTGGCACCTCCATTTGGAGATTGAGATACCAGTGATTGGTGGGGGTGGGGGGGGGGGTCAGGGGCAGGGGAACTGATTAAAAAGAATAGGGTGCTTTCTATCCCCTCCCAATTTAGCATTTCACACAAGGCGCTCAGTTGCAGTATGGTATGCCTGATGAAGGATTATAAATAGTCCTTCTTATTGTCCTTTAAGTATGTAGTCTGAGGCACTGTTTACTCCCAACCGGAGATCTTCCACCCAGATTATTAGATACATTGTCAAAACATTTTTCTTCAATTGCAAATAGAAATCAGTAGTCAATTACATTTCAAAATTAGCTCAAACTGCCCTAATTATGGGTTATTCTGCATTCTCAAGCAATTGTTGAATTTATCAGAAGTAAATTGAACTCTTTACCTCTTAGTGCTGTACTCAATACAAAGAAGAAAAAGATAAAAATCCCTTGTAAAGCTTTATGCTGATATGGCAGTTTCTCAAGGAAATAAAGCTCTCCCATACTGAATTATTATCTCATTCATGCACCATCTTCAAAAGCATATTTTAATCAAAGGCCTCAATCATGAATACTTCTAATCCTTTCTTTAAATTTGGCAATGAAAACAAAAAAGAGTGAAGAACCTGACACGGCAATATATGAACATTCTCTCCGTGCATTCACATCCTTTTCAGTGTTAACGTATCTTCAACTTTAGCATCCATACCCTAGGTGTCCAGCTGTGACAGCTAGCTGAATGATATGTGGATGTGACCAAGTAGTCTTGTTGAAACTTGACCCTGTACCGCTCATCATACATATGGCATGCAGGTTGAACTATTACTAGTCTAAACCAAGTGTTTAACTAAGCCTTGGAGGTCCGATGTGGAAAATTCAGTTTTGCAGCTCTGTTTTGGTCCGAAACCTGCTTCCCTTAGCCAATATCTTTTTTTCCCCTCTGCAAGTCATTATTCTAATCCCAAAGAGACTGGTCCCTCCAAGGTCAGTACTTCGATCATAACAAAGTCTTAACAACCTCTTCCAATAACTTTATTGCACTCAAGTCTAAACGGAGATGTAAATTTACAATTGGAGAAAGATAATGCAACACCCCACCAATTCTGTAATGCAATTAATAGCAGAATCCCTCATCCTGGGACTGCCTCGAAGGTGGCTCGCTGCTATAAGCTGGCAGGAACATGGACATCAGATTCACTCAGCATCCTACTCCATATGAAATGGAGTAGAACTGTGAATCTGCTTATTTTGCACCTACCTACACCTTTTGCTTTAAAAACAGCAGCTGCTTAAATTGCTAACATCTTTTCTGACCCATCTGCAATAACAACCAATCCACCACACCTCTATTATGCTGGAGCTCAAAATGAAAATGAATCCTATTTCACAGGAAATCACGCTCTGGTAGACTACTTGAGGCTAGTAGGGAGCACAGCACTTTATCTTGTGTAACGTAAACTAAAACTTTCACAGAAGTAACAGGATATACGTGCAAGCAACAAACACTTTAGGGGAAAAAAACTTGTTCCAACTAGAGTAATTTTTCAAATGGAGTTACAATAGTTTTTGAAGGTATGATAAACTCTACCTTAATTTGGCTCCTGTCGCATCATATTAAGTAATGCATTAAGTATCTGACAGCTCTCCCGATGACCTAGTGCGACGGGCTTCACTAACTTTTAGTCAAGGGTCACAATCCCAAACAGTGACTGACTCTGGGGCTGCACTAGGATTTCAGTGAAGCACAATGGTGGGCATTGCAGCCTTGGTTGGTCTTGTCTAATGGAGTAGCCAAATGCCAAAACAAGTTGTTTGTGATTGAACATTTCCTTCAGTTGCTCTTTCAATCCCCTCATGCTTATCTTAACTTTTTTTTTTGTTTTTGCTCTTAACTATTTTTCCTCCAGACTAACGCACACAATTGTATTTTGTTTCTAACTCTTTCCCTCCACTTTTTTTCCTTCATTCTTTCCTGAACAATGTTCTTCAATAAAGAATATGAAAAAAATTACCTAATATAATTAGGATTGGGACTTTGCTGGTAATAAAGAGCAGCAGGAGCTAGGGTAGAAGTAGAAGGGCAGATTAGAGTCACTAACCACTGGGAAAGTGCTGTCACTTCTGCAGAAGGCTTGTAGCTTCACATAGAAGTACGTTGCACATACGATTATGAAAGTACGTCAGGCCACGCTAAAACTCCACCATAATACATCAAGCTTGATATACGGTATGAGATCAAGTGTGAAAACAGTGGCTGAGATGGGAAATGTGAGACTGGACTAGACATTGGCTTGAGTGTCTGATCTGGGCATTTCTGAAAGAATTGTGCTGCTACTTTTTGGGAATAATATTGCTGTTGGCAGACGTACCTGGGAACCTAGTGCAGTCTACACATCATTTTGAACAATGTGTTAAATAGTGTTATGGCAATGGACAGCTGATGAAGGGGTCTCAAAAGCATGGATTGGAAGATACTAGGTGTATCTGTCCCAATTGTTGAGTCAAATCGGTACCTGGTGGATGCCAAATTCAGTTTACACACAGGCCTTCAGGACCATGCTGGGAAGGGGCAAGGCATTTCTTCAACAACATCAAAGTCTCAATGCAAGTTAAGCTTACGGCATAGCATACAGGATGTGTCCAAATAGTTCTCCTTTGTGGTTCAGAACTCCTAGACATGCAACAGAAGGGCTTCCTCTAGCTCACGTCCGAGATCCAGGAGTGGATTTGTGGTGAAAAGAGGAAACAGTTGCAAGGATAGAGAACTCCATTCGTTTGTCAACAAGTACCCGAGAGGGGTTGTCCACCACACAATGGATGTGGTCTCTTGTCAAAACCTCCCACAGATTAAGCAATTAGTGGTGAGTGAGACCATTAAATGACATTGGATTTGGACTTGTAAAGTCCTTCTATCATGCTAAAGGCAGATGTCCATTATACAGCTGATGAGGAAACTCAGGCCTGGGACAACAGCTTTTGGGAGATGGTACCTGGATGCTATGTAATAGAATGTACAGATCCAGGGTTTGGTACCTACTTTAAGTGGAATCATAGAATCTTACAGCACAGAAGGAGGCCATTCGGCCCGTCCTGTCTGTGCTGGCTCTTTGTAAGAGCAGTCGTGCTTAGTCCCACATCCCCGCTTTTTGTCTGTAACCCTGTAAGCTCCTCACCCTCAAATATCTGTCCAACTCCCTTTTAAAATTATTTCTGGAATCAGTTTCCAACCACCTTCTCAGGTTGAGCGTTCCAGATCCCGACAACTCTCCAAGTGAAAACATTTCTCCTCATCTCACCTCTAGCTCTTTTGCCAATGATTTTGAATCTATGACCTCTAGATTTTGAACCACTCACCAGAGGGAATAGTTTTTCTCTCTCTACTTTATCAAAACCGCTCATCATCATGAAAACCTCTATTAGGTCACCTCTTAACCTTCACTGTACCAAGGAGAACAGTCCTAACTTTTCAAACCTCTCCTCATAACTGAAGTCCCCCATCCTTGCTAACATCCTGATAAACCTCCTCTGTACCCATTCCAAGGCCTTTACATCTTTCCTGAAGTGTGGTGCCCAGAATTGTCCACAATACTCCAGCTGAGGCCTAACCAGTGATTTATAAAGCTCTAGCTTGATCTCTCTGCTTTTATATTCTATGCCTCTATTTATAAAACCAAGTAACCCAGATGCTTTTTAACCACCTTATCAACTTGCCCTGCTACCTTTAAGGATGTGTGTGTATATGGACACCAAGATCCCTCTGCTCATCTACACTTTTCAAAATCGTGCCATTTATAGTATATTGGCCTAGAAATTCAGTATAGCCACGTTCAGGGCGCTACAGTCGGGCGGCCGCTAAAGTTTGCGCCCGGCGCAAGTTCGCGCCAACTTCGCCGATATTCAGTCGCATCGCCCCAAGAGGTTGCTGCTGCGCTAAAACAGGCGATGCACGACTATCATTAGGCGCTAAGCCGGCGGTCCGGGGCGATACCCGCGAGGGTGGGCGCAGCGCAGGTGCGGCGAGTTGCTGATTGACGGCAGACACTCTGGCGCCGGTCAGCTCTTAAAGGGGGAGGGTGGACTTGTCTGGCTGCCATGCCCTGCGCACTGCAGCCCTGAAGCAAGGCCTGACCAATGCTGGTTCATCAGTTCTACGCCCTGGACCATGGTGAAGCCCGCTATTCTTCCAAATCCCATTGTACGCTCTTGCTGCTTGTCCAGGGTCATGGGGAAGGAGATGTACTGACGTCTCCTTCTGAAAAGGGCATTGTTCACCTGTCGGATGCAGCAATGTGTCGCGAACTGGGAGATGTTGGCAATGTCCCCAGTAGCGGATTGGAAGGAGCCGGTGGCATAGAAGTTGAGAGCCACCGTCACCTTCACTGCCACCGACAGAGACGTCCTGCTCCTCAGATGTGGCTGCAGATCTCTGCGAAGCAGGTGGCAGATCTCAGTGACCACCTCCCTTCTGAATCGCAGCCTCCGAACACACTGCTCCTCAGACATGTTCAGATATGAGAACTGCTGGCGGTATACCCTGGGTGGGTAAGGCCTCCTGTGCCGACACCTGTTGGCCCTTCTCCGTCTGGCCATGACTGGCACTCTCTCACGGCGTCTCTGATCCCTTTGAATGCAATGCAGAAAGCCAACGTTTCCACCCATTGTAGCCCCCATTACAGTATATGTGGCGACTCAAGGCTATGGCACTGAAAGTGAAATCCAAGTGCAAAGCTCTGGCCTGAAGCCAGAAGTACCTGTGCGAGCGCTGAGTCAAAGCAGAAAGCTCTCTGCCTTTGGCTCTCACACAGAAGGATTGGCACAAAATGGCTGTCACTTATAATGCAGGAGGAGTCCCCCTTAAATAGCGCCCCCCGCAGCGACTGGGAACCGTTCCCCTCTACCAGTCGCTGGGGGCGTCAGGCGCAAAGAAGGGCGGCGCCACTGAAGTTCCGGTTTGGGGCGCACAAAGGGCGTTGCACGATGAAATGACGTCAGGATCTGCGCGCGCAGCTGAGCGCGCGCAAAGACTTTGCGCCGACGCTAAATCTCTAGTGAAGTTGGGGAGAGGCGCAGATCGCGCTGCGCCCGGCCGCTAGCCGCCTAGCGCCCAACATCTCCTCCTCCTAAGGCGCTACCGGCTGGCGCAAGCAACTGAATTTCTAGGCCATTGTCTTTCCGTATTAGTCCTCCCAAAGTGCATCACTTTACTATTCTCTACATTGAACTCCATCTGCCATGCTTCTTCCCATTTCACCATGCCGTCTATGTCATCCTGAAGCCTATAATATCTTCATCACTATCTACTACTTTGTCAAATTTGGTATTATCTGCAAACTTTATAATGCTGCTCGCTACACCCGAGTCTAGGTCACTTATAAAGACTGCAAAGTTTAATGAACCCAAAACTGACCCTTGGGGAACACCACTGCAAACCATCTCCCAGTCTGAAAAACATCCATCCACCACCACCCTTTGCTTCCTATCACAAAGCCAATTTTGTGCCCGTACCACCACTTTCCGCTTAATTCTATGGGTTTCCAGCTTCTTAATAAGCCTTCTATCTGGCACTTTGTCGAATTCCTTCTGAAAGTCCATATATACAACATCCACTGCACTAACCTGATCAACCTTTTCTGTCACCTCATCAAAGTAGTCAATCGAGTTAGTCAGACAAAATTTGCCTTTAACAAATCCATGATGGCTTTTCTTGATTAACCCATGCATTTCCAAATGAAAGTTTATTTTGTCCCTTAGGTTGAGGAGAGACAAGCAGATGCATTGTCTATCAAGCAAACAGAGACTTGTTCTTGTGTGTGAATTGCTCTTTGAAGACTCTTAAATGTAGGGATAGGGTACCACATGTGTTAGACACCTGGCTGGCTGAAAAAAAATCTGTGAATTGCTGCAACAGAGGCTCACAAGCACTGTGGTTGGTCCATCAGCTACACAATGAGCAGGACAATGTTTAATGAATGAATAAGTCACTTTGCTATAAAATGGGGTTTTGACTTTTTAGGGATCATATTGCAGGTCTTACTGTTACTCTGAATATTAGTGTTACAGTTTAAAATTGTGCAGCTTTTTAGCTAGTCCTAGAAGCCCTTGCAGAGTTTATTTGGTATTGCAACATCCCTCAAAACACTGCCAAACATTTAAGACCACAGTAACACACAAGTACAAAATACATATATTTTCAAAATAATAATATTGGCTAAAATGTAGTAACAGTACCAGAGGAAAGGAGAGGCGATAGCAGGGAAGGAGATGAGAACAGCAGAAGAGAGAAGTCTAGCAGTCAGTCACAGAAAGTTAGCAAGCCAGCCATCTGTCACTAAGCAGCAATCCAGCCAACCACCACAAGCAGCAACAGTTAACCACAGCAGCAGAACAAAGAACATGGAAATTGATATCAAAATCATGCAACAGCAGTAAGATCATGAGACTCCTGTATTAAGTAAGAAATTTACTGTAATAGCAAACAGTGATTTCCACCACTCCTGGCCCATCGCTCTTGAAGGAACAATGGGCCTAGCTGTAAGCTGGAAAGGAGTGGGAGGCTCAGTCAGGGAGGTAATGAGGTTGGAGACTCGGAGGGAGGGAACACAGCAATGGAACAGAGAAGTAGGGCATGGGCTGGTTGAAAGTAGATGATGGATTTTAAATGTGCAAAATGTGAAAGAGGGCACTGTTCAACCACATTAATCCAACTGGACCCTGAGCTGTCTGGATATATTCACACAATAAGTGGCCGTTTGTAAAAAGTAAATGAAGCATGTTAGTAGGCTGCTTGTAAGAATCCAGTTTTTGCACATTATTTTATTTGTGGATAAAACTTACTTGACTTTACAATGAACAGCAAACTATAATGAGTAATTCAATAGGACTAGAAATGTAGCTATTTTTGTATGTTTTATGTAAATCCCTGTCTGATTGACCTGAAATAATAAAGTGGGCTAGACTCAGCAGGCAGTGGTATGGTTGGTGGATGAAAGCAGACCCCCAACCATGTCTCTCCATCAGAAGCTAGGGTTGGGGCAGTACAGGGTTGTAAAATTGCTTTTGTACTCTCTACCTTTCTTTTGGTATTGGGAGCCTGGTACAGAATTTTGACTCAGAAGCCAGGGCCTGAGAGGTGAAAAGGATGCAGAGGGCAGAGCAGGGAAGAATTGGTAGCAGAAAAGCAGAAAGGGAGGAACAGAGGTAGCAACTAACTTTGGTACAGGAAACTTTTTTTTATCCGGCACGGACGGGACCGACGTGGTGCCGGTTCATCAAAAATTCCAGATAACCGAAAGCTACAGTAAAAGATACGGAGCTGAGAGCTCCATATAAAGCAACAAACCCTTCAGAACAATGGCCACAAGTTGCAAGCGTCTCTGTAGCTTAGCAACAGCTGCAGCCACACCCTTGCACAGCAACAAATGGAGGAAGGCAAGTAATAAAAGTTACCTGAACCTACTCCTGAATTTTGCCGGTTAACCGAGATTTCTGGTTGTTTAGGTGCCGTTAAATCGAAAGTTTCCTGTATATTTATTAGCAAAATACTGCGGATGCTGGAAATCTGAAATAACAACAGAAAATGCTAGAAAAACTCAGCAGGCCAGGCAGCATCCGTGGAGAGAGAAACAGAGTTAACGTTTCAGGTCGAAGACCTTTCGTCAGAACAGTGAGTTCTGAGGAAAGGTCTTCGATCTGAAACGTTAACTCTGTTTCTCTCTCCACGGATGCTGTCTGGCCTGCTGAGTTTTTCCAGCGTTTTCTGTTGTTATTTTTGGTATATTTATTGCAAGTCTATCAGTAACAGACCAGAATCAGCACAATAAACAAAGAACTTGCTTGCACAAGCAGCAGAGTAGAGCTAGGAGCAGTAGTGTCAAATATTGCTCACATCTTTAATGGAAGCTTCTCAGTTAATAAGAAAAAGGTGTTGTGGGAACAGCAGAAAGAACTTCCGTGATTTAAGTGCCCAATTCAAAATTCCAGATTATGAATTGCATTCTGCAATTCTGTCCACTTCTCCACAGAAATGGAGTCTGTGGTCTTGATAACACGCCTCTGTGCCTAGTGGGTAAAGACATCGTCAGGTATACCATTAACGAATACAGAAAGCAGCTAAAGTAGACATCTAACCACAGCAGTAGAATGAGAGAGAGTGAAATAAGCAGAATCATAGTATTCTTGCAGGAGCACCAGCAAGGTGCCATGATCCTATCCAAAGTCTAACAGCCTGCTAACACTCACTGTCTGGGTCACACAGGAAGAATGAACACTTCTGCAAGGTTCTTGGGGGCTGCTGATGCCTCGGAGCCATACCACAGCAAAGGTCAATGCCATTAAGTGAGGAAGGAAGAATAAGGAAGGACAAAACAAAAAATATATTATCTGACATCCTGGAACAGATACAACAAGAGAAATGCCATATTCCTGTTCACCATTCCCATCAACAAAAAAGAAATTGAAGTAAATAGAGAGTATACCCCACAATGTTTACTATCATAGAATAGCTATTTCCCAGAATTAACATTGAACGCCCAATGAAGCTTATTTCTCCAGTATTCTAACTTTCCCGCCAAAGCAACCAATTATATCTTAAACAATTCCTATAGTTTTGCCTCTACTGCTCTATCTAGCAGACCATTCCAAACGTTTATTTGTTTTTGGGTGAAAGTCTTCTTCCTGATCGTGGTTTGAAAGTTACTTTTCGCTCATTTCCATTTATGCCCTCTGGTCTTACTTTCCTGGTTTCTTTAAAATAATAACCTTGGTTTATCTCTGATATATCTCTTCACTACTCTACCATTCTCTAATTCTTTCTGCTTCGGTCTTTTCTTTTTCTCTTACTCATATATTTTCTCTGCTAGCTCTTTGTATCGATTTGTTTGCAACTGTTTCTCACTTTTTTGTTTCTGCACATCTCTCCTTCCCTCTGCCTCTTCTGGTATGTCTTTCACACACTTCCTCTCTGCATGTCTCCCAGTCAGTATGGCTTACATTCCGTCACAGTTACTTAATTATTCTATATTTACATTCCGCTCTCAGATAACTTATTCCCTGTAATAGCATTATAATTACTCAGAATGAGAAGGGCAATGGAAATGCAGCAAGGACCCAATAGAAATGTTTTAATTCTGCTAAAAATAAAACAACTTGCATTTATACAGTGCCTTTAATGTAATTTAAACATAATTTTTGTTTGTAGGCAGAATAATACTGCAGTGTTTTTACAGCATTTCCATGTCACCTTGAATGTGTTATAACAGTTTCTTATTGAGTCAGTATATTTTGGACTTCAACTGGCAGACTAAAAACAAATTGTGCACAGTATTTTCCAAGAATATTTCCCTACATATTGAGATAAATAGTGATCTGCTAGGGCAGCTTTGACACCAGTTCAACACACAATTTACTGGGCAGATAAAAGAAAATTGCTGAACTATTGTTCAGAGACAACAAATGGCACACACCATGATCTGCTTTCACATCACTGCTGTAACAGAATCATTCAGCTCATGCCCAACAATAGAATTGATGTGTTTAAAATTAGTCTTGGAATACATGCGCTGAAGAAATAATAATCATTCTTGTCAACACCTTTAAAAACAGTTCCTGCTTGTGAACATCAAAATGTGGGTCACAGCTACAGTTAACAAAACATTGAAGAATACACAAAGCACCATCAGACTCATCCAGTCTAAAAACACATCTCATTTTTCTCAAATAAAGCACTATACTAACAATCAAGACATACCACCCTTGAAAAAGAAGCAAAATAGCCACCAACCCTACTGAATTACTGAAAACACTTGCGTGGAACACTTTTCTTTGGAGGGGGAGGAACCAAAAATTTTTTTTAAAATCAGTTTTAACCCTCAAGAACTGCAATACTTCAGCATTATGCCTCCTTTTCACAAAAAAAACCATAACTTCACACTCAGATTGTACTGAGTTGCTAGCTGTTGCAAGAAAGGAAATAGAATTTGCATTTGTAGAGTACTTTATTAAATTATTGAAACATGCCCAAGCTAATGAACTACTTTTGAAGTGTGATCACTGTCGTTACGTGAGCAAACATAGCAGCCAATTTGCAAATAGCAAGGTCCCACAATTAGCAAATGAGAAGAATGACCTATTAATCCATTTTTGGTAGTGTTGGTTTAGAAAGGAATCTTGGCCATTACACCAGGAAAATTCCCTGCTCTTCTTTGAAAAGTGTTATGAGATCTTTTATGTTCACCTGAACAGTTTAATGTCTCACTCAAAATATGATACCTCGACCAATGCAGCACGCCTTTGGCGCTGCACTTAAATAACAGCCTAGATTATGAGCTCAAGTCTATTCTGAGGCTTGAACCCACAACCCTCTGACTCCAAGGAGAGGGAGAGAGGGCTCAATATAAGTAAGAGAACTTTGTTCAAAAAAGTTTAAAGAAACAAACAAAAAGCAATATTGCAGTGAGCTTCGAATATGGCTGACACGTACCCAGTATTCAAAAGCATTTCCAAAACTGTTTTTAGCTTGTATGCAGCAGTCTACAGCTGAAATCTCATGGACAGATGATGGAACCCACTCTTTATTTTTCAATATGTGAAAATCAGATTTCCGCAGGCCAGAGTTTCAACTAATTTTGCACGGACTCTTGAAGTCCTCCAGGTTCTGACTTCCAATTTTACAAACTGTTTGATTCTGGGGAATTAGACAAATCAGCCGCTTTCAACTTATCTGTGCATACCCATCAACATAACATAAAACTGCATTCTAATTTTTATATCTTCTTCTTGTGTTCCCTCTCCTCATCCGAAGGAGATACCTACAACAAATCTTTAACTTTAACAGGTGACCAGCAGCACAGAGAATGGACCTAGAACAGGCCAAGGACAAGTGGAGGTGGGGCTCACTGGTGGAAATCAATAGGCTGTAAAGCGGAGGAATCATAGAATCTTATAGCACAGGAGGAGGCCATCGGTCCGTCATGCCTTTGTCAGCGCTTTGAAAGAGCAGTCCAATTTAGTCCTACACCCAAGCTTTCTCCCCATAACCCTGCAAATTACTCCTCTTCAAATTTCAAATACATGTCCAATTGCCTTTTGAAAGTTCCTATGGAATCTGCTTCCACCACTCTGTCAGGTAGGTGCATTCCAGATCTCAACAACTCTGTGTGAAATGGCCAATGGACAGGGAGCAGAGGTAAAGGTGAGAATGAGTGGGTGCCAGGAGGGGAATTCAGAGTGGGACTACCAATAGAAGTCAAAATGTCAGCTGAAACTGGGGCGGGGGAGGGACATGTGGAAAAGAGACTGAGTGGGCCCCAAATGAAAACCTCGCTAGTCTAAAACTCCAGGGGAAAAAAGCAGAGTAGGGCCCAAGCAGGAGCCTCAATAATGCCTTAAGGGAGGGGCCGGCTGGAAAGTATCAGAGAGCTAGAAGAGGAAAAGAAAAAGAAAATTAATAGATACAAGATATGGAATAAAATATATATAATTTGATGTAAAGGTTTAAAAGCCATTTAACTCACAGGACATATCAATTGAAGAAAAAACAAGATGGCAACAAAGCGAAGGGAGAAAGTTTATAAATTTGCTCCACAGTGTAATCCGATGGTCAGATTGTGCAATTACAGCATAACACATTTGCATAGGCTGTTACCATTATAAATGTGGACATGGGTATTTATAATGGAAAACATGGACACAAAAACGTGACAAGAATAAGATAGAAAGATGCTGGAAATCACACTTTTTAAAAATTCGTTTATGAGATGTGGGCGTCGCTGGCAAGGCCAGCATTTATTGCCCATCCCTAATTGCCCTCGAGAAGGTGGTGGTGAGCCACCTTCTTGAACCGCTGCAGTCCGTGTGGTGAAGGTACTCCCACAGTGCAGAATCTAAAAATGCTGTTCAGATCACAAAGCATTAATAGAGGGAATAACTCATATCTTAGAACATTAGAAATCTCTCACTGTAGTGGCTGTTGCAATTTGAAAAGTTGATACAACTAATTACAGTCTAAGCTTAAATCTAGTCTTTACACATAACCACACCAGGCCATTAACTGTTCAGGAATCTGTATCATTTCTTTATGGATGTATTTTCTGTATTAATCCTAAATGACTACAAGCCCAATACTGCAGGTTCTGCAAAAGTGGCGAGGTGGATAAGTATGGTGACTGCTTAGGCAAAGAACAACCTACGTGGACAACAATGGTGTTGCCTCATAAAAGTCAAAGATGACAGAAAAGATGGGCATCTATCAAGATTGCTTTTTACAAAAGCTAGGTTTCAGACGAGGTTTAAAAGTATGGATTGCATCTTTCAAAACTTTTTTTTTTAAATGAAGAATATGATGGAATTACCTTTCTGTGGCCAGTGTTGACAATCAAAATGCATGTTTATTATCAAAACAGCTCAAATCGCATAGTTGTTGATGAAATAAATTACATAAACCTAAACATAGGTGCCCATTTTTGTAATGTATGAATATTACTCTGCCATCTTTTTTGAGGAGCTAGAAAAGTCTGTGTGGAGTCCTCATTTTGCGTTCAAATTTTCACTTTGTACGTCAAAAAGCTGAATAAAATGTCTATACAAATTAAATCAATAGGAGCCCTACTGATGACTTAGTGAGTAAGTGCACTGTGTGGTGTGGTACTGAGCCAGAGACTGGGAAGCATGGAGATGTGCTACAATTGGTCTGGGAAGGCGACAAATAACTGTGCAAGGCTCCTTCTCCAACAACAACTTGCATTTATATAGCACCTGTAACTTAGTAAAATGTCCCAAGGCGCTTCACAGGAGCGTTAACAAACAAAACTTGACACCAAGCCACATAAGGAGCTATTAGGACAGGTGATCAAAAGCTTGGTCAAAGAGGTAAGTTTTAAGAAGCATCTTAAAAGGAGGAGAGCGAGGTAGAGAGGCGGAGAGGCTTAGGGAGGGAATTCCAGAGGTTAGGACCTTGTCAGCTGAAGGCACTGCCGCTAATGGTGGAGCAATTAAAATCAGGGATGCGCAAGAGGTCAGAATTGGAGGAGCGCAGAGATACTTCTCCAATACAGTTGCCCTGCATGAACGTGTGTGTATGTGGATGTGCGAGAACATGTTCAGGCCATGCTCCTTACAGTAAAATCTCCCACTATCACTCAGATGAAGAACTGCAATTTGAGCCATGTTGGAGTTCCTCCAGCACCTGGGGAAGCACATCTTAGTGTGAGGCATCACCTCCAGAAAAAAGAGTAAAGGTAAAAAAAATGGAGGAGGAAATAAGAGTCAATTTGGCTACGAATTCCTGAAAAATCCCCTTGGAAACATATGAAAAACAAGTATTAAAAAGTCCCAAAACACCAAAAAATAAATTTGTTGTCATACCATTATGCAGAATAGTTCTATAATTTAAAGTAAGCCATTGCTGAAAGGGGTTCTAAGTGTAAGTACCATCAACAAACAACTGCTTTCCCACTATACAATCTGCAGATACTTGTCTTTTAAACCTACATTTCTCTGGCAACCAAAATACTAGAGACTGGCTATGACTGACAGTTATATTCAGTTTCCCTTGGCTTGATAATGTGCCAAGGTAAATGTTGGCATATGAATAGCTGCTTTCGATTTGTTCCTTATAATAATAGGCTCTTAGTGGTACAAAGTATGCATAGTTATTTTAATAAAGCCTGCACATGCAAAGTTTGAGTAGCTGTCCAGAAAGAATGGATCTGTAGTCAATGCACCAGCGCCAATCTGATGTCTAGACAAGATAGAGTGGACATTGCAGTATTTTAGGAATGTTTATTACTTCTCTTCTGAAAAGACTGAACTGTTTAACCATGGCATATCTGGGTACGGTATAGTTGTCAACAAACTAAACAACTTTTAAAGTTAAGTATTCCAATCTTAATTTCTCACTTTTGAGAGGAACCTCCAGCTCAGTCAACTGATTAAGTGATTTACAGTTTCAACAGCGCGCTGCAAATTTTGTCTCTCAAACTTTCTGCTTCACCCACACATCACTACTTCCCCATCCAAATTCTCTCCCCTGCTCTCTGGAAGACACTGACTCATGCTGAGATACAATTCCATGGGAGCTGGCTGCTCTCTGGCACCCTCGCCAAGTTACCATTCTTCAGTGTTGGCAGCTGTGAGAGCATCATAATATAAAGAGTTATGACAGTGCCAGTACAGTCTATGTTGGCACAGATTCGAAAAATAATCTGATGCAGTGGTCTCAAACTCTACAATCACCTATTAGTCATGGGCTAATGTGATTACCAGTAAAACTGATACACAATTCCCTGGTAACTCAGCTGGTAAATGAGCCATACAGACCAGGAAGGTCCCTGGTTCAACCATTTAAAAGTAATGAGTGATTATCAAAATAAAGCACAATTTGTTAAACAAGAATATTTGAAATTAGACTATTTTCTGTGCTTCAGTAACCTAATTCTGCTCAGTACACAACAAAGAAAATGTACATGACCAATTATACTGATGCAATAAGGCATGGCATAACATTTTTGAAAAGTATAAAGTTCTTTTTGAAAAGTAGAGGTTACTTACTACGTATCACAGAAAGGAAAAAGAACTATCACCGTCATGAGTTTTGCCTGGCATCTTTAGCCACAAGTACCTGATTCAACATGATTTAATTTAGACTTCATATTATCCCGATAACTAAACTGTGGTCCTGGAATTACCACAGTATCAAGAGACTGAATTAATGTTGAAATATATTAACCTTGACTGGTCAATGATTAAATTAACATGAAATAACAGCTCCCTAAGCTGCTAGGCTCAATAAGAAGTCATATAGTGATGGGCCTTCTACAACTGCAGACTAGCTGTGTGCATAAGCTGTTTGCCATCCAAGCGACCTGTCAATAGGGGTCTTTGGCGATCAGTTGTCTAAGTACGGATACATGCGAGATATTGCAGCCAGAAGTGGGTTTGGCCCATCTGAAACTTCCCACATTTGAGAAGTTTGTTCATGGGTGTGAAATCCAAATCTGGGTAGAATCATTCTACCTCTTCTGAAAAGATGAAGTAACAGGAGTCAAATGTCCTCTATTCTGGAGAAACCTGCTGCATTGCTAACAATGACAAAAAGCAGCCTAGATTAACTGTCAACATTGCCACCAGTTGAGGATTTCCCCACATGTGCTCAAAGCACACAATCCCGTGAAAATACGACTAAAAAAAGAACGGGCAAACTTGAATTTATATAGAGTGCCTTTCATGATCTTAAGATGCCCCAAAGTGCTTCACAGCTATTACTTTTGAAGTGTAGTCACTGTTACTAAGCAGCTAATTTGCGCATAGCAAGGTCCCGCAAACAATAGTTACATCATTGACCATTTAATCTGTTTTTGGTGGCGTTGATTAAGGAATAAAGTTTGACACCAGGGCAATGAGATAAATTATCCCAAAAGAAGCTCAACCGTTCAACTCGCCCAATAAAGCACGCTGCAATGGTGTCGTGTGTGTCCAACATGAGTGCACATGCACAGTATCTGGACTATTCCAATGGGAGCGGGGAGGAGAAAAAACAATGGCAATCGTGGGAGATAGTAATATGGGATAAGTTAACTCACAGACCCCCTGAAATCTTCGCCCCACCCCCCCAGGTTGAGAACTCCTGCCTAACCCATGTGTCCACTGCTGCCAATCATGACGAAGTTTATTACAGAGATAAAAAAATCATGAGTTTTCTGAGGTGAATCGAGAGATCGCGAATTGGGTGAATTTTTATTTAAAAATCGCGTGTCTCGCGATTAAATCGCAAGAGTTGGCAATTCTGCAATTTGCACACAGCGAAAGTGATTATGTTAATGTGTCAATTAGCCTCTTCAAAAAGAATTGGGAAAGCATCTGGTATGGGATGGGACTGAAGCTATCGGGATAAATACAGGCAGAAATAATCCATTGAAAGTGGGTTCCTGTGTTCAAGGGGATCAAAGAAAGGTCATATTTGGAAAGCAAACAATCAGGGTTAAATCGCGAAGGTGAATCGATGTTCTGCGGTTTTGCTCAGCAGACTTTATGGATCAGGGAATATCACGGATCTCCCTCATGATTAAATAGTAAGGTGAAGTCCCTGCTGGGAGATGATGCACGTGATATGGTCAAAATAAGTGAGAAATATTCACCTAGGAGCAGCAGAGCGTGGTGCTAACAACTGCCAGATTAGCTGTCCCTCACTGCTGTTTCAAGGACTTTGCTCTTTAAGTGATAATATTTTGTTTAAATTCTGATAATTTTTAGAATGGAAAAATCAATGTGTTGCTCAATTCACAAACATAAGAACATAAGAATTAGAATTATAGAAATCATTCTAAAGGGGGTGCATGAACAGAGAGACCTGGGGGTATATGTGCACAAATCGTTGAAGGTGGCAGGGCAGGTTGAGTGGTTAAAAAAGCTTAAGGAATCCTGGGCTTCATAAATAGAGTTATGGAAGGAAGTTATGATGAACCTTCATAAAACACTGGTTCTTGAGGAAATTTGATAGAGGTGTTCAAAATCGTGAGGGGTCGAGACAGAGTAGATAGAGAGAAACTGTTCCCATTGGTGGAAGGGTCGAGAACCAGAGGACACAGATTTAAGGTGATTGGCAGAAGAACCAAAGGCGACATGAGGAAAAGGTTTTTTACGCAGCGAGTGGTTAGGATCTAGAATGCACTGCCTGAAAGGGTGGTGGAGGCAGATTCAATTGTGGCTTTCAAAAGGGAATCGGATAAGTACCTAAAGGAAAAATATCTGCAGGGCTATGGGGAAAGGGTGGGGGAGTGGGACTAGCTGAAGTGCTCTTGCAGAGAGCTGGCACGAATGGCCTCCTTCTGTGCTGTAACCATTCCATAAGAATTAGGAGCAGGAGTAGGCCATATGGCCCCTCGAGCTCCACCATTCAGTAAGATTATGGCTGATCTTTGACCTCAACTCCACTTTCCCACCTGATCTCCATATCCCTTGATTCCCCACGAGTCCAAAAATCTATCTATCTCAGCCTTGAATATACTCAACGATTCAGCATCCACTGCCCTTCGGGGTAGAGTATTCCAAAGGTTCACAACCCTCTGAGTGAAGAAATGTCTCATCTCTGTCTCAAATAGCCGAGCCCTTATCCTGAGACTATGCCCCCTAGTTCTAGACTCTCCAGCTAGGGGAACAACCTCTCAGCATCTACCCTGTCAATTCCCCTCAGAATCTTATGTTTCAATTCGGTTCGGGGGCTTCCCGCGGGTGCAAGCCCCCGACCTGCACTTACCTAGCGCGGCAGCCGTTGAGCTGTGGGCCCGCGTGGGATTCCGATCCTGGGCCTCCTCCAACTGCCGGCGCACAGTGCTTGCTTATCCCAGGGGCGCAGTTAGTTCGATGCGTCCCCTGGAATCACGTGGGCCATGGAGAGCCAATGGTAGCAGGGAATGCTTCATTCATAAGTTTGACAGGAAGAGCTGTCAAACCTATAAATACTGTAAGCCCCAAAACATCACTAAAACTTCAAATACATTTTTAAAAAACTATCACATTTTTAAATAACTATAAATTACATGAAATAACTATTTTAAACAATAATTTAAATTTTTGAAAAAATTAATTACATTTTCTAATGGGGCTAAAAATAAACTTACTTTTCTTTAAAGTATTTAAAAATAATAAATCTGCTTTTTAAAAGTGTAACTGCTGGAGACTTACCCTCCCGGAAAAACTGGGAAAAAAACGTAAGTTCGATGCGCCCGCGCTGCCTCTCCGGCGCACGCGTTCCACCTCTCAACCCCTTCTTTCAGGGGAACGGAAGTGCCGGTTTCCCGCGAAACCGGCACTTTCGTTGGGGCTACACGTGAGTACCCTATGCGAAGATGAATTATGACAGTAAACTGGCAAGAAATATTAAAACAGATAGTAAGAGCTTCTACAGGTATATAAAAAGGAAGAGAGTAGCTAAAGTAAACGTTGGTCCCTTAGAGGATGAGAATGGGGAATTAATAATGGGGAACGGGGAAACGCCAGAGACTCTGAACAAATATTTTGTATCTGTCCTCACGGTAGAAGACACTAACAACATCCCAACAATGGATAATCAAGGGGCCACAGGGAGGGGGAAACTAAAGACAATCACTATCACTAAGGAAAAAGTACTTGGGAAAATAATGGGACTAAAAGACGACAAGTCCCCTGGATCAGATGGCCTGCATCCCAGGGTCTTAAAAGAAGTGGCTGCAGAGATAGTGGATGCATTAGTTGCAATATACCAAAATTCCTTGGACTCTGGAGAGGTTCCAGCGGATTGGAAAACTGCAAATGTAACACCCCTATTTAAGAAAGGAGGGAGACAGAAAGCAGGAATTTGGACAGGTTGGGTGATTGGGCAGAAGCATGGCAGATGCAATATAACGTGGATAAATGCGAGGTTATCCACTTTGGTGTCAAAAACAGGAAGGCAGATTATTATCTGAATGGCAATAGATTGGAAGAAGGGGAAGTGCAACGAGACCTGGGTGTCCTTGTGCACCAGTCGCTGAAGGTAAGCATGCAGGTGGTTAAGAAGGCAAATGGTATGTTGGCCTTCGAAGCGAGAGGGTTTGAGTACAGGAACAAGGATGTCTTGCTGCAGTTGTACAGGGCCTTGGCGAGACCACACCTTGAGTATTGTGTGCAGTTTTGGTCGCCTTATCTGAGAAAGGATGTTCTTGCCATGGAGGGAGGTGCAGCGAAGATTCACCAGGCTGATACCTGGGATGGCAGGAATGACGTATGAGGAGAGATTGGGTGGATTGGCCTTATACTCGCTGGAGTTTAGAGAGGGGATCTCATTGAAACTTATAAAATTCTGACAGGACTGGACAGACTAGATGCAGGAAGGATGTTCCCGATGGCGGGGTGAGTCCAGTACCAGGGGTCACGGTCTAAGGCTAAGGGGTAAGCCATTTAGGACAGAAATGAGGAGGAATTTCTTCACCCAGAGAGTGGTGAACCTGTGGAATTCTCTACCACAGAAGGCAGTAGAGGCCAATTCATTAAATATATTCAAGAAGGAGTTGGATATATTTCTTAAGGCTAAAGGGATATGGGGAGAAAGCAGGGACAGGGTACTGAATTTGGATGATCAGCCATGATCTCATTGAATGGTGGAGCAGGCTTGAGGGGCCGAATGGCCTACTCCTGCTCCTATCTTCTATGTTTCTATGAAACTATAGACCAGTTAGCCTAACATCTGTCGTTGGGAAAATGCTGGCATCTTTCATTAAGGAAGCAGTAGCAAGGCATTTGGAAAATCATACTGTAGTCAAGCAGAGTCAGCATGGTTTTATGAAAGGGAAATCATGTTTCACAAATTTGCTGGAGTTCTTTGAGGAGGTAACGAGCAGGGTGGACAAAGGTGAGCCAGTGAATGTGGTGTATTTGGATTTCCAGAAGGCATTCGATAAGGTGCCACATAAAAGGTTACTGCATAAGATAAGAGCTCACGGAGTTGGGGGTAATATATTAGCATGGTTAGAGAATTGGCTAACTACAGAAAGCAGAGAGTCGGGGTATATGGGTCATTTTCCGGTTGGCAAACAATAACTAGTGGGGTGCCACAGGGATCGGTGCTGGGGCCTCAACTAGTTACAATCTACATAAATGACTTGGATGAAGGGACTGAGTGTAATGTAGCCAAGTTTGCGGATGATACAAAGATGGGTGGGAAAGCAAGTTGTGCAGAGGACTCAGAATCTGCAAAGGGATATAGACAGGCTAAGTGAGTGGGCAAACATTTGGCAGATAGAGTATAATGTGGGAAAGTGTGAGGTTATCCACTTTGGCAGGAAAAATAAAAAAAGCAAATTATTATTTAAATGGAGAGGTGTTACAAAATGCTACAGTTCAGAGGGACCTGGGGGTCCTTGTGCATGAAACACAAAAGGTTAGCATGCAGGTACAGCAAGTAATCAAAAAGGCAAATGGAATGTTGGCCTTTATTGCAAGGGGTTGGAGTATAAAAGCAGGGAAATCCTGCTACAACTGTACAGGGTATTGGTGAGACCACACCTTGAGTACTGCATACAGTTTTGGGTCTCCTTATTCAAGGAAGGATATACTTGCATTGGAGGCAGTTCAGAGACGATTCACTAGGTTAATTCCAGAGATGAGGGGGTTGACTTATGAAGAAAGGTTGAGCAGGTTGGGCCTACACTCATTGGAATTTAGAAGAATGAGAGGTGATCTTATTGAAACATAGAAGATACCGAGGGGGCTCGACAAGAGAGGACGTTTCCCTTCGTGGGGAAATCTAGAACTCGGGGGCATAGTTTCAGAATAAGAGGTCGCCCTTTTAGAACCGAGATGAGGAGGAATTTCTTCTCGGAGGGTCGTAAATCTGTGGAATTCTATGCCCCAGAGAGCTGTAGAGGCTGGGTCAGTAAATACATTTAAGGTGGAGATAGACAGATTTTTGCAAGATAAGGGAGTGAAGGGTTATGGGGAGCGGGCAGGGAAGTGGCTTTGAGCCCAAGATCAGCCATGATCTTATTGAATGGCGGAGCAGACTCGAGGGGCCAAGTGGCCTATTCCTGCTCCTATTTCTTATGTTATGTACTCCAACCCCCTTGCAATGAAGGCCAACATGCCATTTGCCTTCCTAATTGCTTGCTGTACCTGCATGCTCTCTGCGTTTCCTGTACAAGGACACCTAAGTCTCTCTCAACACCAATATTTAAAAGTTTCTCACCATTTAAAAAATATTCTGTTTTTCTATTCTTCCTACCAAAGTGAATAACCTCACATTTCCCTACATGATATATCATCTGCCACCCTATTGCCCACTATATCCCTTTGTAGGCTCTTTTTGTCCTCCTCACAGCTTACTTTTCCAACTAGCTTTACATCATCAGCAAACTTGGATACATTATACTACACTTGGTCCCTTCATCCAAGTCATTAATATAAATTGTAAATTTATATTTACCCAAGCACTGATCCTTGCGGCACCCCACTAGTTACAGCCTGCCAACCTGAAAATGACCTATTTATCCCTACTCTGCTTTCTGTCCATTAACCAATCCTCTATCCCTGCTAATATATTACAGGAAACTTTGAGATATCTGGCACTGACGGGACCGAGCTGCTGCCGTACCATCAAAAGTGCCGGACATACCAGCGTTAATGTTGAAACATACAGAACTGAAAAGCTCCGTGTGAATCAACAAACCCTGTTGCTTAGCAACAGCTTCAAAACAGTCGGCTGCAGCTGCAAGCGTCTCTAGCTGAAGCTGTTGCTATAGCTACAGACCTTGCAGTGCCTGACTAGGAAAAAAAAAGCAACGAGAACTAAAAAAACTTATAGAAAACGGCTCCTGATTTTTGCCATTAGATCGAGTATTCCGGACATATAACCTCCGGATAAACCAAAGTTTCCTGTACCCCCAACCCCATATCTTGCATAGTAACCTTTTATGTGTCTTTTGGAAATCCAAATATACTACATCCACTGGTTCCCCTCATCGACCTTGCTAGTTATAGCCTCAAAAAACTCTAATAAATTTGTTAAACACGATTTCCCTTTCATAAAACCATCTTGACTCTGCCTAATCATATTATGATTTTCTAAATGCCCTGATACCACTTCCTTAATAATGGATTCCAGCATTTTCCTGATGACTGATGTAAGGCTAACTGGCCTGTAGTTCCTGGTTTTCGCTCTCTCCTTTCTTGCTGAGCAAGGTAAGCAGGATTTGGCTGTGAACAAACCTGAAATTTCATCCCTCATCCGTTAGTATCTCGTGAACTCAGTTATCCAACATCCCTAATTCCTATGATCGAGATTGTTTTGAAACCACCACAGCTGGTTTCCCCCACAGGACATGTCCTTGACAGTGATAAGGGAATGTAGAACCAAACAGAACTCTGCAGAAATGAGATAAAGAAGCCAATGGAAAAGCAGCTTCAAATTACACCATCAAATTTCAAGAAGCAGTGTCATTGAGCTAACCCTAGAAGTTAAAGACTGCGACGCGGAGGTATAAATGTTCACCATCGTGTCAAGCTACCCGGTCAGCTGTTTTCACAAAGGTTTTACCTCGTTGCCATTTCTTTTACGAACGAACGAACTTACACTTACATAATTTAGTCGGCAAAGTAATTTTCACTTGCCTCCTGAATCCAGAAATGCCTAAATCTCGGGATTTATGCATGCGCAAATCACAGATTTTATCCCGCTCATGCACAAAAAGACGTATTTTTTTAAATCGCGAGTTTTATGTATTTCAGAGCGGCAGCGGTGGCGGACCTGCAAGGAACCAGGCGGCGGCGAGGCTTAAAAGCGGCGGCGAGGACCAAGTAGGCCTCAGAGCGGCAGTGGCGGAACTGCAAGGAACCAGGCGGCGGCGAGGACCAGGTAGGCCTCAGAGCGGCGGCGGCGGACCTGCAAGGAACCAGGCGGCGGCGAGGCTTAAAAGCGGCGGCAAGGACCAAGTAGGCCTCAGAGCGGCGGTGGCGGAACTGCAAGGAACCAGGCGGCGGCGAGGCTTAAAAGCGGCGGCGAGGACCAGGTAGGCTTGCCAATCTTGGAGGGAGGGAGAGAAGTAAAAAGTAACCGAAGTGTGACGTCACCAGAAAGCAGGTAAGTGATTGGTTGGTGAGTATTTCTCTCTTTTTTAAACTTAAACTCTGTGGTTTACAGTTTCTAAGCTCTCTGTGGTGTAGAGTCGACTGTTGGTAAGCCAGGGCCCTTAATTATATCATTTAACTGTAGTGTAATTGGTGGGATTGATTTGATTTAATTTAATTTGAATTAATTAAAGGGTAAGTCATGGCAGGAGAGCTCGGCCCGGTGGTATGCTCCTCCTGTGCTATGTGGTAACTCAGGGACACTTCCTGTGTCCCTGGCGACCATGTGTGCAGGAAGTGTATCCAGCTGCAGCTACTGGCAGACCGCATTGCGGCGCTGGAGCTGCGATTGGATACATACTGAACCATTTGCGATGCTGAGGATGTCGTGGATATCACGTTTAAGCAGTTGGTCACACTGCAGGCAAAGGTTGCACAGGCAGAAAGGGAATGGGTGACCAACAGGCAGAGTAGTAGGCGCAGGCAGGTAGTGCAGGAGTCCCCTGTGGACATCCCCCTCTCAAACAGATATACCACTTAGGATACTGTTGAGGGGGATGGCTTATCAGAGGAAGGCAGCAGCATCCAACTTCCTGGCACCAGGAGTGGTTCTGCTGCACAGGATGGGAGGAAAAAGAGGGGTAGAGCTATAGTAATAGGGGATTCAATTGTAAGGGGAATAGATAGGCGTTTCTGCGGTCGCAAACGAGACTCCAGGATGGTGTGTTGCCTCCCTGGTGCAAGGGTCAAGGATGTCTCAGAGCAGTTGCAGAACATTTTGGAAGGGGAGGGTGAACAGCCAGTTGTCGTGGTGCATATAGGTACCAACAATATAGGTAAAAAACGGGATGAAGTCCTAAAAGCTGAATACAGGGAGTTAGGAAGTAATTTTAAAAATAGGACCTCAAAAGGTAGTAATCTCAGGATTGCTACCAGTGTCACTTGCTAGTCAGAGTAGAAATAGAAGGATATTTCAGATGAATACGTGGCTAGAGGAATGGTGCAAGGGGGAGGGATTCAAATTCCGGGGACATTGGAACCGGTTCTGGCGGAGGTGGGACCAGTACAAACCGGACGGTTTGCACCTGGGCAGGGCCGGGACCGATGTCCTAGGGGGAGTGTTTGCTAGTGCTCTGGGGGAGGGTTTAAACTAAAATGGCAGGGGGTTGGGAACCTGAGCAGGGAGACAGAGGAAAGGGAAACAAGGATAAAAGCAAGATAGGAAGGAGAAAAACAAAAGTGGCAGTCAGGGAAATCAACGGTTTAAATCAAACATGGCCACAGTAAATAATAATTCTGAAAGGGCTAAGAGCGTTAAAAAAACAAGCCTGAACGCTTTGTGTCCTAATGCGAAGAGCATTCGTAATAAGGTGGATGAATTAGCTGCACAAATAGAGGTAAACGAATATGATTTGATTGGGATTACGGAAACATGGTCCAGGGTGGCCAAGGCTGGGAACTCAACATCCAGGGGTATTCAATATTCAGGAAAGATAGGCAAAAAGGAAAGGGAGGTGGGGTAGCATTGCTGGTTAAAGAGGGGATTAACACAATTGTAAGGAAGGATATTAGCACTGATGATGTGGAATCTGTATGGGTAGAACTGAGAAATACCAAGGGGCAGGAAACGTTAGTGGGAGTGGTATATAAACCTCCAAACAGTAATGCGGAGGTTGGGGATGGCATTAAAAGGGAAATTAGAGAAGCGTGCAATAAGGGCACAGCAGTCATCATGGGTGACTTTAATCTACATATAGATTGGGCTAACCAAATTAGTTACAATACTGTGGAGGAGGAATTCCTGGAGTGTTTACGGGATGGTTTCCTGGACCAATATGTCGAGGAACCAACTAGAGATCAGGCCATCTTAGACTGGGTATTATGTAATGAGAACGGGTCAATTAGCAATCTTGTTGTACGAGGCCCCTTGGGTCAGAGCGATCATAATATGATAGAATTCTTCATTAATATGGAGAATGAAGTAGTTAACTCAGAGACTAGGGTCCTGAATTTAAATAAAGGAAACTACGATGCTGAGGCGCGAGTTGGGTAGGATTGATTGGGGAATGGCACTCAAAGGGTTGACGGTGGATAGGCAATGGCAAACATTCAAAGACTGCATGGATGAACTACAGAATTTGTTCATCCCAGTTTGGCATAAAAATAAAACAAAAAAGGTGACTCAACCGTGGCTAACAAGGGAAATTAGGGATAGCATAAGATCCAAGGAGAGGACATATAAATTGGCCAGAAAAAACAGTAAACCTGAGGATTGGGAGCAGTTTAGGATTCAGCAAAGGAGGACAAAGGGATTGATTAAGAAGGGGAAAATAGAATATGAGAGTAAGCTTGCAGGGAACATAAAAACTGACTGTAAAAGCTTTTACAGGTATGTGAAGAGAAAAAGATTGGTAGAGTCAAGCGTAGGTCCCTTGCAGTCAGAATCAGGGGAATTTATAATGGGAAACAAAGAAATGGCAGACCAATTAAATACATATTTTGGTCCTGTCTTCACAAAGGAGGACACAAATAACCTCCCAGAGATGTCGGGGAACATAGGGTCTGATGAAAGGGAGGAACTGAAAGAAATCAGTATTTGTAGGGAAATGGTGTTAGGGAAATTGACGGGATTGAAGGCCGATAAATCCCCAGGGCCTGATAATCTACACCCTAGGGTACTTAAGGAAGTGGCCCTAGAAATAGTAGATGCATTGCTGATCATCTTCCAACATTCGATGGAATCTGGAACAGTACCCATGGATTGGAGGGTAGTTAAAGTTATCCCACTATTCAAAAAAGGTGGTAGAGAGAAAACGGGGAATTACAGACCGGTAAGCCTGACATCGGTAGTGGGGAAAATGCTAGAGTCCATTATAAAAGATGTAATAGCAGAGCACTTGGAAAACAGTGACAGGATCGGACAAAGTCAACATGGATTTACAAAAGGTAAATCGTGCTTGACTAATCTACTGGAATTTTTTGAGGATGTAACTGGTAAAATAGATAAGGGAGAACCAGTGGATGTGGTGTATTTGGACTTTCAAAAGGCTTTCGATAAGGTCCCGAATAAGAGATTAGCGTGTAAAGTTAAGGCACATGGGATTGGGGGCAAGGTATTGACTTGGATAGAGAACTGGTTGGCAGACAGAAAGCAAAGAGTTGGAATAAACAGGTCTTTTTCCGAGTGTCAGCCAGTGACTAGTGGGGTGCCGCAGGGATCGGTCCTTGGACCCCAGCTATTCACAATATATATTAATGATCTAGACAAGAGAACTAGGCTGTAATATCTCCAAGTTTGCAAACGACACAAAGCTGGGTGGGCGTGTGTGCTGTGAGGAGGATGCAGAGAAACTCCAGTATGATTTAGACAGGTTGGGTGATTGGGCAGAAGCATGGCAGATGCAATATAACGTGGATAAATGCGAGGTTATCCACTTTGGTGTCAAAAACAGGAAGGCAGCTTATCTGAATGGCAATAGATTGGGAGAAGGGAAAGTGCAACGAGACCTGGGTGTCCTTGTGCACCAGTCGCTGAAGGTAAGCATGCAGGTGCAGCAGGCGGTTACGAAGGCAAATGGTATGTTGGCCTTCGTAGCGAGAGGGTTCGAGTACAGGAACAAGGATGCCTTGCTGTAGTTGTACAGGGCCTTGGTGAGACCACACCTTGAGTATTGTGTGCAGTTTTGGTCACCTTATCTGAGGAAGGATGTTCTTACCATGGAGGGAGTTCAGCGAAGATTCACCAGGCTGATACCTGGGATGGCAGGAATGATGTATGAGGAGAGATTGGGTCGATTGGTCTTATACTTCCTGGAGTTTAGAAGAATGAGAGGGGATCTCATTGAAACGTATAAAATTCTGACAGGACTGAACAGACTAGATGCAGGAAGGATGTTCCCGATGGTCGGGGAGTCCAGAACCAGGGGTCACAGTCTAAGGATAAGGGGTAAGCCATTTAGGACAGAAATGAGGAGGAATTTCTTCACCCAGAGAGTGGTGAACCTGTGGAATTCTCTACCACAGAAGGCAGTGGAGGCCAATTCATTAACTATATTCAAGAAGGGGTTGGATATATTTCTTAAGCCTAAAGGGATCATGGGATATGGGGAGAAAGCAGGGACAGGGTACTCAATTTGGATGATCAGCCATGATCGCATGATTCAATTAAACACAGCATAGTGGAACAACCCATTGAGCAATGCAAGGGAGGAGGGATAGGGGTTAAAAAGATAATTATCTACTTCTTCCTTCTTTGAATGGCATGAATCCTCCACACACCATAGGAGTATAGCCTACCCGATATTCTCTGAGCAACATATAAAAATATCAAGACGTTACAGACAGACCATTGCATTATGTGCCCTAGAATACCTCTGCCAGTTCCTTTAGATTTGAAGCTAAACTGAAACTAATCATGCAATAGTAATCCACCCTCCAAAAAAAAAACACTACAAATCAAGTGGGTGGGATTGTGCTGTGTGGTGGAGGCACGTCATTCAACAAATAAAGACAACGACCTATGGGATACTTGCCTTCATTAGCCGAGGCATAGAATATAAGAGCAGGGAGGATATGATGGAGCTGTACAAAACACTAGTTAGGCCACAGCTGGAATACTGTGTGCAGTTCTGGTCGCCACACTATAGGAAGGATGTGATTGCATTGGAGAGGGTGCAGAGGAGATTCACCAGGATGTTACCTGGGCTGGAGCACGTCAGCTATGAAGAGAGACTGGACAGGCTGGGGTTGTTTTCCTTAGAGCAGAGAAGGCTGAGGGGGGGGACCTGACTGAGGTGTACAAAATTATGAGGGGCATAGATAGGGTAGATAGAAAGGAACTTTTCCCCTTTAGTAGAGGGGTCAATAACCAGGGGGCATAATTTCAAGGTAAGGGGCAGGAGGTTTAGAGGAGATTTGAGGAAAAACTTTTTCACCCAGAGGGTGGTTGGAATCTGGAACTCACTGCCTGAAAGGGTGGTAGAGGCAGGAACCCTCACAACATTCAAGAAGCATTTGGATGAGCACTTGAAATGCCTTAGCACACAAGGCTACGGACCAAGTGCTGGAAAATGGGATTCGAAGAGACAGGACTTGATGGCCGGCACAGACACGATGGGCCGAAGGGCCTCTTTCTGTGCTGTATAACTCTATGACCATACAATGTAATTAATCTGTCTTTTCTCTTCATTCTGCATGCTCCACCAATGAGCATACAGATTTAGGAGAGGAGAGGCCTATGCACAAGGACCATAGCAGAAGTTTCTAGATTAATTTACCAATAATGTTGTGGTGCAATTAAAGCTCAACAGTAATGTTTAGCAAATTCATTAAGATGACTCCATGTGGAAGCCTTGCATATGTTATCAATTGGAAGTTGATTAAGAGTGCTGGAAGCACCCTTGGAAAGTACGAGACGAGGCTTGACGCAAGTTCGAAAGAACCTTTAGAAGGGAAAAAAATGTTGCATTCTAACAGTTGGGAGTAGAAGACCTTTTTGCAACCCAATGCCAATGTTATATGGATGCTCAACACATGGTTTCTCCAGAACCTATCAAGTTACTCAATATGCCGAAAGACTGTGGAGGATGCAGAATGAAGAAAAAAAGGAGAAATTCCTAGACCCAAGACTGGGCAATTGGGGGTAATAAGTACTGCACTATGATCTCGTTTGAAAGAAGCAATAAGTTTTTATGTTTTGCTGAACAAGATTGAACTCACTTAGTATGTATCGTTCTGTTTCACTGGATGTATCCATATTTCAATTATTTTAGCTTTCACCAACACTGACATTCTTAACTGTACTGTTAGTGCTAAAGCTGGCACTGGTCCCTTTTTGCTCTCCATAAATTTAGCTGAAATTAGAAAAACTACGACAGCTTTATACTGCAAGCTACAGCCAAGTATTATATTTAGAGAGACTATTTCCTGCTGTCAAACTCATTTAAATACCAGCAATTAGAGAAGTTAATCATTTCCTTTGGCTGTACATGACACCGTAATCAACATCCGCACTTCACGCATGGCATGCTGAAGCCCGACTAAAAATCCATGGCAGTTTTCAATTTCCTCTTAACTTTATGCAATACTAATAAAGGGTTTAGGAATATGAAGTAAATATATCAGTCTATATCCTATTAATAATCTTACATCTATACATATTTACTGTCTTAAAAAGAACTTGAATCCTGTTGTCATGTTGTCACACTTTTTGAAGTCAGTTCTTATGTCATCATTTATAATAGGGTCTGCCTATGCAAAGTGCTTGAATAATCTTGCCAGCAGATAACATTTTGAGCAAATTTCATAACTTTCTCTCAGAGCTCCACCACCATCTTGTTTTCCCTCCAGCAATTTTTCTTCACAGGTCAATGAAATTTGACATTAATTTTTAATGTCATTTTGATCATTTTCTTTATACTGGAAATATACTTCAACTTTTTGCTACAACAACATGATGCAGTTATATAGCACCTTTAATGTAGTAAAATGTCCCAAAACACTTCACAGGGGTGTTATCAAGCAAAATTTGATATCTAGCCTCATGAGATATTAGGACAGATGACCAAAAGCTTGGTCAAAGTGGTAAGTTTTAAGGAGCGTCTTAAAGGAGGAGAGCGAGGTATAGAGGCAGACAAGTTTAGGGAGGGAATTCTAGAGTTAAGGACCTTGGCAGTTAAAGGCCCAGCCGTCAATGGTGGAGGAATGCGCAAGAGGCCAGAATTGGAAGAGCGTAGAGATCTCAGAGGGTTGTAGGGAGGAGGTTAGAGAAACAGGAACGGGCGAGGCCATGGAGGGATTTGAAAACAAGGATGAGAATTTTAAAATTGAGGCATAGCCAGACCAGGAGCCAAACTAGGTCAGCAACCATAGGGGTGATGGGTGAACGGGACATTGGTGTGAGTTAGGATACGGGCAGCAGAGTTTTGGATGAGCTCAAGTTTATGGAGAGTGGAAGCCAGGATTCCGGCCAGTAGAGCGTTGGAATAGTCAAGTCATGAGGTAACAAAGGCATCGATGAGGGTTTCAGCAGCGACATTGTCGGGGGGGGGAAAGGAGACCAAAAAAAGAGAGGAGAGAAACGGAAGAGGGACAGAGACATACAGTGGCAGTACAAAAGAGAAAACATGAAGAATTAGAGTAGAGCAGATCAGATACCATTGCAGCACTTTCGGTTTCAGTGGCATCGCCCGAGCAGAATTTTGTCAATCTAGAAATTTTACTTTTATAAAAGTAAAAACACAAACCCAAACACACATTATAGCATCCTCTGTTGGCTCGATATTTAAAGCCGGCCTACACGAGATTATTGCCACAGCCACTTAGAACCTTACTTCGGAAACAAAGGGAAATTGTTGAGTGCATTCCATAGCAATTCACACCCTGATGATAGAATGGTTCCCTGATGGGACACCAGATAGGTCAGCCATCAGACTATTTACTTTTGCATGTTATACTAGCTTTGAGACAATGAGGTTTGTTAAGTTTGATTCCAAGCATTTCTTGCCATTGTGCTAGAATGGCTTTTATTCAACGTGCTGGCAGTGCCTTGGCTGAGCAAGACCTAAAGGTGCCGCAAGCTCCCAAAATCAAGAGGGTGGCATTTCAATCAAGGAAGTAAATTTGTTTGACAGCTCAGCAGGTCAGTCTTCAGCACACAATGTCCAGGGAGGGGGTCAGACAGCCTCTAGTCTGGCATACAACAGGTACAGTTCGTAACAGAGGAAGTTAGCTCAGGGACAGACAGATAGCTCAAAAGTGAGTGCCGATCTTGAATAGGGGCACAGTTGCAATTTATTTGATTTTATGGTACAGAGAGTATTCTAAAAACTGTATTCCCCTCATTTATTTTATGTAACGTAAACCAGTTTGTTAAGCAAAACACCTCGGTTGCTGGAAATCAGAAATAAAAACACAATGCTGGAAATACTCATCAGGTCAGGCTGTGGAGAGAACAAAGTTAACATTTCAGGTTAATGACCTGTCATCAGAACTGGAAAAAGTTAAAGATGTAACAGGTTTTAAGCAAGTATAGAGGCAGGGAAAGAGGGGAGGGCAGGAAAGAACAAAAGGGAGGGCCTGTGATAGGGAGGAAGGCAGGAGATATTAAATGACAAAAGGGATTGATGGTGGAAGACAAAAAGGGATGGTAATGGGACAAGTGAAGAAACAAAAGATGGGTCTACAGGAGGTGTAAATGGGAATAGCAGAATCAATACCAACAGCTGCTGTCCAAAAAAATGGTTGCGGTGGTTATGATCTGAAATTGTTGAACTCGATGTTGAGTCCGGAAGGCTGTAAAGTACCTGATCGAAAGATGAGGTGCTGTTCCTCGAGCTTCCGTTGAGCTTCATTAGAACAGTGTAGGAAGCCAATGACAGAGAGGTCAGAGTGGGAGAGGAGCCAAGAATTAAATCACAGGCGACCGGAAGCTCGGGGTCATGCTTGTGGACTGAACGGAGGTGTTCCATAAAGTGATCACCCAATCTGCATTTGGTCTCTCCAATGTAGAGGAGACCACATCGTAAGCAGCGAATACAGTATACTAAATTGGAAGTAGTAGAAGTAAATCACTGTTTCACCTGGAATGAGTGTTTGGGGCCCTGGGCAGCAGGAAGGGAGGAGGTAAAAGGGCACGTGTTGCATCTCCTGCGCTTACACAAGGTGTCGTGGGAAGGGGTGGGGGTGATTAAAGAGTGGACCAGAGTGTCGCGGGGGCAATATTCCCTTAGAATGCTGAAAGGGAAGGGGAGGGGAAGATGCGTTTGGTGGTGGCATCACATTGGAGGTGGTGGAAATGACGGAGGATGATCTGTTGAAGGTGGAGGCTGGTGGGGTGGAAGGTGAGAACAAGGGGAACTCTATCGTGGTTCTGGGAGGGAGAGGAAGGGGTGAGAGCAGGAGTGCGGGATATGGGATGGCTACGGTCGAGAGCCCTGTCAAAAGATGGACTTGAAAGACTGGCATAGCGCCTTTCACGACCACCGGACGTCTTAAAGCGCTTCACAGCCAATGAAGTCCTTTTGGAGTGTAGTCACTATTGTAATGTGGCAGGAGAGCCCCAGGTGGGCAGAGGAAACGCTTCAAGGACACCCTCAAAGCCTCCTTGAAAAAGTGTAACATCCCCACCGACACCTGGGAATCCCTGGCCTAAGACCGCACAAAGTGGAGGAGAAGCATCCGGGAAGGCGCCGAACACCTCGAGTCTCTTCGCTGGGAGCAAGCGGAAGCCAAGTGCAGGCAGCACAAGTCAACCCAAGCACCCCACCCACCCGCCCCTTCAACCACCGTCTGCCCCACCTGTGACAGAGACTGTAGGTCCCGCATTGGACTCATCAGTCACCTGCGAACTCATTTTTAATGTGGAAGCAAGTCATCCTCAGTTCCGAGGGACTGCCTAAGAGAAGAGAAATGTGGGAAACGCGGCAGCCAATTTACGCTCAGCAAGCTCCCACAAACAGCAATGTGATAATGACCAAATAAACTGTTTTGTTATGTTGATTGAGGGATAAATATTGGCCAGGAGGACAACCATAGTGGAAGGGAATCCTCAGTTGGGTAAAGGAAGGTGGCATCATCAGACAGATACGACTGAGACGGAGAAACTGGGAGAATGGAATAGAGTCCTTATAGGAAGCAGAGTGGGAGGAAATGTAGTCAAGGTAGCTGTGGGAGTCAGTGGGCTTATAGTGGATATTGGATGATAGTCTATCCCCAGAAATGGAGATAGTCTATCCCCAGAAATGGAGATAGAGAAGTCAAGGAAGTGAAGGGGGAGTCAGAGATGGGCCCTGTGAAGGCGAGGGAAGGGTGGAAAATTGGAAACGAAGTTGATGACATTTTCCAGTTTGGGGCGCGAGCATGTACTGGCACTGATAGTCGTCAATGTACCGGAAAAAAAGAGGTGAGGGAGGGGACCCGAGTAGGACTGGAACAAAGAATGCTCTACCTATCCCATGAAATGGCAGGCATAGCTAGGACCAATGTTCCCTGTAATTTTTTTTTGTTGTGCGGACTCTAACTGGCTGCGCGGCCCATTCAATTTTTTGCGCAAGTACGGTTATTTCCATTGTGAAGCCGGTGAGCGGCCTGCGCGGGACCTCCAGACCGCAGTGCGTCCGCTTCGCAGGAACGTTGGCTAGGACTCATACGGTTCCTATTATTTGGATAGTCAATATTCTTCTTCATCAAGCAAATGTCCAATTCTCTTTTTAAAAGAATTTATGGACATTGTTTCAATAATACTTTGTGGCACAGAATTCTATTCTGGATTCTAACCTCATCCTTCTTGACCAGTTTTCAGCCTTTGACACAGTTGATCACACCATCCTCCTCCAACGCCTCGCCTCCATTGTCCAGATGAGTGGTACTGCCCTCACCTAGTTCCATGCTTACCTGTCCAGTCACAGCCAGAGATTTTCCTGCAGTGGCTTCTCTTCCCACCCCCACACCATTACCTCTGGAGTCTCCCAAGGATATTGCAAGGACAGCCAGAAATGAGCAATTAGCAAAAACTACCAATACAAAACCAATTCGATCACTTTACAATATTTTTAGAATTTTTTTTCAGATGCAACCTTGAACTCTCACTAGCTAATAAACACATAACTGAAAATAATTTTGTAACATAATGAAGAAAAGAAAATACAATATTTAGCAAAATTATTAGGCTTAACTATACAGCAGAATTTTGTTCACTTAAAGTGTCTTCAACAATATTTTCCAGAGTCCTGTGCCTCCAAGTACTCTGACAGCTGGACACTCATGAAGGTATTAGAATAACTCCCATCAAGCACTGTGCTTACAACTTCCAGAAATTTTTGAATGACAGCAAGACTGAAAATTGAGTCTGTAAGAACTTCTTGTTTGTAAACCCCACCCTCTCCATGCACAGTGATGGAAAAGTACTCACAGCACAAAGTCAGGAAGCTATTATTGGGACTTGAGGGTAAATATAAATGTGTTTCCTTTATGAATTTGGAACACAAAAACAATATATAGACATGGAGTTGTTTATTTATGCAATTTATCCTTAAAAAGCAGCCATGTGTTTAAGTTCAAGAGGCATATTCCTCTTACTTCCCCAGTCACTCTTCTCACTTTGCTGGTTTGGTTTTTACTCCTAACTTGCAGGCCTGGGTTCAAGTGTCTGGGGTTTCTTGCATTCACTTTAAATCTGATCAGCAAAGAATACATTACAATTTTAACTTTATCCCATGTAGCCAGTCTGCACTCTTAACTTACATCTGTATGAACCCATCCAGTGTTTACTTAACAATTAAACTTTCTAACCTTACAAAAGGGACACACACCTACGCTTTACATGATTATAATGTTTCTACCTTATAAAGCAGCACATCCTCTGTCTTACAGTAAGTAGCACCACGGGAGGTTTGCGAGCATTATTATAAAAAACGTATGTCTAGCATGCATTTTCTGTTGGTCACACTTTTAAGTCGCACCAGATCGTACTCAAAATTTAAGTGTAACGTTTCAATTTAAAGCATACTGAAACAAAGGAACTCGCCATGAAAATAAAATACCAGAGCCAGGAACTGCAGCTTCTTAAGTGCTTTTTGCATGAATCCATCCATTTTGTTTTAGACTTTGTAACCTTAAAGGGACACACAATCACACTTTTGCAGAAGAATAATCTTGTGTTTTACACAGTATAATGTAATAGTATCTTGTCCTTATAAAACACAACACCTCCAACTTAATGTTAGCAGCACCACAGAAGATTTGCAAGTAATATATTAAAAACAGTACGTTAACATGCCAGGCATCAATATTGGTGCTGTCTGATGCACATTTCTGTATTGCACTTAAGACGAGAGCCTGAAAATATGCAGCTTCTTCATTAACCTTCCCAACCAAAGCCAGGTTCTGATCTGCAGTCTGAAGTGAACATTCAAGAATTCCCAACGATTATATCTTGTAGCCTTAAAGGGACACACACTTGCAATTTAATAGCCGAATACACTCTGTTGTACACTGTATAATATTCCACAGCGCATCCTCTGACCATACACATGCAGTGCCAAGTAAGATTTGCTAAATATATTGTATTAACAAAAGTTTTGCATCAAGCAAAACAATTTTATTTAAAAAAAAGAAAAAGTCATTGGCCTGGACCATGATATTCACAAACAATTGTAACTTTGTGCTGATTGATCTCAGCAGTTTAGAAGTAATTACAATTACCTGAATTTGCCAATTCAGAGCACTGGCCTTAAAAGCTAAACATAAAAACTGTGTTCCAAACCAGAGATGAACCATGAGCAATGCCACAGGAGATCTACTACCACTGTACTAGTAAAATAAAGGTTGCACAATATAGTGGGTTGAAATACATTTAAAACATGTTGAAAAACCTACTCAGCTACATTCTTATTTACAACAACTGAACTTGTAAAAACAGAAAGGCTACTAAATGTTTAAGTTACAGTGAACAAAGTAAATCTATGCTAACAAAATAACTTCCAAAATAGCTATTACAATATTTTACATTTCTAATATTTATGCGAACATAGTGATCAACTGGAAATTGTTATATAGTACTTCAACATCTATTATTATGCTCCATGAAATAAATTGAGTAGACGATGGTAAAGGAACAGGGGATTTAAAGTTATTGGTTTAAGCTAATTGTCACTATATTTGACATTACTGTTGATAGATTGAAAGGATCAGTGCCAGAATTCAAAGCTTTCACATCTTTGTTAACATTTTATAACTTAACAAAAAAAAGTTCCTGAATTGTAGCTGATGACATTTTATGAAAGAAATACTCAATTTTACATTAGGATCTTGGTTCATCAGGAGCTAATCTTCATTGTGGAACTGTTTTGTCCCATAGAACTGCGATCAAAGATATAATAAAATTCTCAAGAAACCACTGACATGACAAAATATAGTATTTCGAGCATGGAGTGACTCCAAAGTATTCAGCTTAAAAATTGCTACAGAATATGCCCCCAGACCAATATTGCCACAAATGTTTTTCTAGACATAAAATTAAGTGCTTCTGAAAATGTTGGAGGCCAAGAGCTGGTTAACCATATTGTTTTGATCTTTCTGGAAGAGTTTCCTCACTTATTTGGACCAATGTCTCTATTTTCAGAAACTGCAAAATCTTTGTTTTCACACTTTCAATGTGTTTTTTTAAATAAACTTCCAGACTGTTTGCTTTTCTTCAACATTTTTACATGTACATTTCAATCTGACATGTAATCAGGTTATGTGTGTGCGCTAACTTTGACTGATCTTAAACCACTTGCAAATTAATTATGTCAGTTGTAAATACAGAACATCTACAATAATTTAATAGAGTGTTTCTCCCAATTCCGGTTGGCTCTTACAGCAGTAATTGCTTATTCTAACTAAACTATGATAAATACATGGAAAGCTTAATTTGGCTACATTTCTAAAGATATCATCATCACCCCATTCCTAAAGTTCTTTGTGGTTGGTTTGCCTTTCAGCATGTCATATGCAGTAAATGTGACCATACAAAGGGAATGCAAATTGTATGGCAGTCACAAAATAATCAGCGGTTTAGAAACTATTTTAAATTTCTCTACAGATTTTAGTTACAAGAGGATACAAATTTAACAGTGCAAACCTGTTGGAGTCTTCCTTTGAATAAAATATTTTTAGTTGTTAGCATGGGACACATGATGAAAATTTTAAGTACAAATTATCTCTCTTAAATAGGCTGACCTAAAACTTGATTATGTCACTCTGCAGTTATGTTATGGTTGGTGGTAGAAGTAGGATATGAATTGTATTCCCTTAGTACTCTTCTTTTCAGGGGTTTAAACCAAAATAAATGATTAAAATTAATGACGGGCTAATCACAGATCACGGGTTCAATTGCTGCTCTGCTGAGTTCCCAGTCTCAAATGTGCTGCTGCTAGGAGAGACCAAGTAGATATTAATTCTCATGTGAATCCTGGTGGCTAGCCAGTAGCATAATTGGCAGTACCTTGAGAGCACTTCGTCCTCAGAAAGAATACTGAAGGGATAAAAGGGGTAAGATACTCTCATGAGAATATCCATAAATCTCTTGTTCTGCACTGAGCCAACCACACAGGGTAGCAGTGGAGAGAGTTGGTCTCAATATCCCTGGGCTCAGCAAGGTGAAATGCCACATTCCTGACACTTTTCAGCCAATGAAGTACTTTTTGAAGTGTAGTCATTGTTATAATGTAGGAAATGCAGCAGCCAATTTGTGCTCAGCAAGCTCCCACAAACAGCACAAAAATCTAGGCTGACACTCCAGTGTAGTGCTGCCTTTCGGATGAGACGTTAAACTGAGGCCCCGTCTGCTCTCTCAAGTGGACATAAAAGATCCCATGGCACTATTTCGAAGAAGATCAGGGGAATTATCCCCGGTGTCTTGGCCAATATTTACCCCTCAATCAACATAACAAAAAACAGATTATCTGGTCATTGCTGTTTGTGGGAGCTTGCTGAGCGCAAAATGGCTGCCGCATTTCCTACATTACAACAGTGACTCGCTCCAAAAGTACTTCATTGGCTGTAAAACGCTTTGGGACATCCGGTGGTTGTGAAAGGTGCTATATAAATGCAAGTCTTTCTTATCCATTGACTCCTGATGGAATTTATCTGGGTTTAGATGTTAATACAGGAACATAAGCAGTAAATGATAAGAAAAGGCCATTTTGCCCATGAAGCTCATGCTTCTCATCCTCAACTCTCCTATTATAGCATAATACAGCTACATTTTAAATGTTTCTCATGTTTTTGTTTCCACTGCTCCATTCAGCAGATTGTTCCAATCACCAACTTAAATTTAGGCCCTCAGTTCCTACTTTCCTGGCCTATGTTCAAGTTTTACCTTATCGATACTATTTTACATGCTTTAAAAAGGTCCTCCATTCTTTCCAGAAGTAGAGTCACTGCTTCTCTTATCTATCCTCACAGCATTGCCTTTATTTAGCATCAGTCTTGTGATCTTCTGTGCATCCTCTATCTGACGCATTTTTTGCAGTATGGTGACTAGAATCAAAGGCGGTACTCCAAATGCCATCTGACTAGTGTATTGAGGATAGGACCTGGTTCAGTTGTGATACCTCCCATGCTCAACAGCTTACTCACGGTAACTGTCCAGGCTCACACACTAAACAAATGATCACTTGGGTAGAGCTGCTGGCACATGTGGAACTGTAGCCTGTTTACGTCACTACCTTTATTTGGAAGGGAGAAGAGTGGAGGGAGGGGAAGAGAAGTATATGTCCACAATATAAAAACAGCAAAGCATTAACTGAAAACATCACCATTGTCCTGACTGCATTCAATTCTGGCAATGTCACAGTGAAAGCTTTTTTTCTGACTGTTCTTATCCATGTTTAACTTCATTCAAGTAAAATTAAAAATGCTAACCTCTTCAATCTCCTTGGTCTTTTCAGCAATTGCTCTGGTGCGATGATCTGTTTGGCTTAGGTCTATAAGGTCAACAGCACTCCGTGTATTCATCTCTAGATCATCCAATTTATCTGATAATAGCATTTGAAGATCATCCTACAACCCAAAAAAAAATGACTAAAAGAAAAATGCCAGATGATGCCTTTTTATTGCAACAGTATAATTTAGTGGCATCACGTCAACATTGACAAACAAACAATTTCTGGTTCACGAGCTCCAGGAAGAGCAAGTGTCATCTATAAATGAAAACCCTTTCAGTTTATCCAATAAATTACAGCTTTGAAGACAGCTCAAGTGGATCATGTAGTGAGGTGACAGCACCCAACCTACTTGGTGTACTTCTTGAGCTTTTAGGAGGTACATAAATGGTAGCACACAGCAGCATCCCATCAATTGTGAGGGACATTTCAAACCCAGTGAACTAGAGCCTCAGCTTTAGCTCTAGCTCTGAACTGAGGACAGGATTGCCATGCCTGGTATTGATGCCTTAAAAAGGTAGTGCTGAGCTACAGTAGCCGTGGTTCTGTGTAAATACTTTTAGGGTTGAGTTGGTCCTGTTGGCTGACAGCATTCTCTTTATGCACACAGTTTACTTGTTCTCTTGTAAACAAGGAGCAGTCACAAATCTTTGGAAAAGACTTAGGCCTAGAAATTCGGTATAGCCACGTTTGGGGCGCTACAGCTGGGCTGTCGCTAAATTTTGCGCCCGGCGCAACTTAGCGCCACCTTCACCGATATTCAGTTGCATCGCCCCGATAGGTTGCCGCTGCGCTAAAGCAGGCAATGCACGGCTATCATTAGGCGCTAAGCCGGCGGGCCGGGGCGCTACCACCGAGGGCGGGCGCAGCGCAGGTGCGGCGAGTTGCTGACTGAAGGCAGACACTCTGGCGCCGGTCAGCTCTTAAAGGGGAAGGGTGGAATTGTTTTGCTGCCACGCCCTGCACACTGCAGCACTGAAGCAAGGCCTGACCACTGCTGCTTGAACTGTTCAACGCCCAGGATAATGGAGAAGGCCAGGGAGAGAGCGCAGCGCTTCAGCGAGGGTGACCTGAGGGTACTGGTTGGCGCAGTGGAGCGCAGGCGCCATGTTCTGTTCCCTGAAGGTGGCAGGAGGCCGCTGCCCAGCGACTATCGGAAAGCCTGGAGGGAGGTGTCAAACAGGGTGACCTCCAACAACATGGTTGCCAGGACTCCTGTCCAATGCCGAAAAAAGTTCAACGACCTCACTCGGGTTGTCAGGGTGAGTACCCTTTCCAGTGTCCTCCTCATCCCTGCATGTGCACCTCACTTTATGGGCAAAGGGACCTGAAAGCCCTAATGGCCAGCCCTCATCCAGCAGCTATGGGACTGTCATGAAAATCACTTGCACATTCAGGATTTTACACACTGTCAGGGCTATTCCACCATGGGAGGCAGTGCAGGCAAGATCAAGGCTTCACACTGTACTTAGAGGCCGTCCTTTCTCTTGCAGGGCAAGCTGGCGCACAACCGAAGGCAGCAGCGACAGACCGGGGGAGGCCGTCCTGACCTCAAACAGCTCAGCGACCTGGTGCAGCGTCTGGAGCGCATTATGTCAGGCCGGCTGATTGGCCCCGTCGCCAGTGGAGATGCCAACCCTGTTGTGGGCCACAATGGTAAGGGCATCACCTTTTTGACCTCTCTTTCTACTTGCACCTCACACCAGCATCCTTTGCCACTATCGGACCAATGCAGTGCGTTGCAGCACTCATGCCTCCCTCGCTGCCGCCCTGTCCTCACTCTAAAGCAACTCTTGTGCCTCCCTGCTTTCAGATGGTGAATCGCCAGGTGAGGAGGCGGGCCCTCAAGCTGCCACTGTGAGTGAATCGGAAGGCGAGGAGGAGGAAGAGGAAGCCGGCCCATCAGAGCCACCCTAAGCCGAGGCAGCCCATGGCCATGATGGGGACACGTCTTCCCTGGAGGGGGGCAGGGGGGAAGGTTCGGAGGAGAGTGAAGCTCCGGGGCTCAGCGGGCTGCAGCAACGCGTGAGGGGTGGGGAAGCTCAGCGGCCTTCTCCCCGGATGGTGAGTGCGGCCTCCAGTCCTGCTACGGTGAGCGCAGAGGAGGTGCGGCTCCTTGCGGAAATGGGCGCCCAGACTGAGCGCAGGCACACTGAGCTCATGGCTGCAGTGGCAAGGATGCCTGACTCCATAGAGTCACTGGCAAGGAGTGTACAGGAATTCGAGGCAGCACAGGCCAGGAGTCTGCAAGAATTCAGTGCAGCACAGGCCAGGAGTCTTCAGGGCTTCGCGGCAGCACAGGCGGCTTCCAGCCAAGTGCTCAGTCGTGCCGTGCATTCACTGGCTGGTCTCATGCAGACACAGACCAGGGCCATACGGGTACGAACTGCTGCCACCCTCGCTGGTTCGGCGAGGCATCGCCGGGGCACTCGCCGCGCTGCAGCAGCCCAGCAGTCTTTGCTTCAGCAGATTGCTGCGCATGCTGCAGTGCTGGCCCATGCAAATGCCAATGTATCAGCCGACCAGGGAGTGCCTGTGCTCTGCCAGGTTGGCAGCATTCCTGCAGCCAACACTGTCACTCCTCCACTGCAGCTGCCACCACCCGTAGGACAGACTGCTGCCGCCCAAGCAAAGTTGGAGCAGTCAGCAGCCGGCCCCTCCAGGCCCAGGCCGACTCCCAAGGACATCTGCCGTCTCACCATCTGACCCTCAGCAGCCTTCCCCCAGCCTTGCTGCAGCCACTGGGGCCCCATTGAGGAGGAGCTGCAGGGCAGGAAGGGGCCACTTGCAGAAGCGAGTCGGCTCACCCTCGCAGGGGAAAAAGTAGAAGGTGTGGCCAAATGATTTTTTTATATATGAAGGCCGAGACTGTTGTGATTGTTTTTTTTTATAAAGGCCGAGGATCATGGTAATTTGGGTTTAACTGCTTGTTGCATTTTCTGAAGGTTGGGAGAGCCAGTTATGTCTCTGACTGTTTTTGGGGGGGTTTCTCTGAATTAGTTTGTCATGCGGGAAGGGCACAGAGTTTGCACAGTAAAAAATCTTCTGGAATCGCACTGTCCATGTTTGTTTTTTTAAGTATTTGTTGCCTTGACCGGCTCAGGGCTGGCGGAGCGGCTACATTCATCTTCTTTCATTGGCACAAGCCATTCCGAGAGGGGGCCTAGAACCGAGCTGCAATAAGCCGCCGACGGACGGCCCTTGCACTTTGTGCCTCCCTCCCGTGCTGGTGCTCCTCCTCCTCCTCTGGTGGTCCTCCAATGTCTGCTGGCAGTGGCTGAGTCCTGTGGATAGCCAGGTTGTGCAGCATGCAGCTCACTACAACGAAATGGGAGACTCGCTCAGGCGAGTACTGTAGGGCTCCCCCGGAACAATCCAGACAGCGGAACCATTGCTTGAGCACGCCGATTGTGTGCTCAATGATGTTCCTGGTTGCTTGATGGCTGTCATTGTATCGCTCTTCAGCAGGGGTGCTGGGCGCACAGAGCGGGGTCATCAGCCAGGTGCACAAAGGATAGCCTTTGTCCCCGAGAAGCCATCCTCGTGGGTGAGGCTGGGCTTCGAAAATGTCTGCCACAGAAGTCTGGCGCAGGATGAAGGCATCGTGGCTGCTGCCTGGAAAGCGGGCATTGACAGCTAGTATGAGCTGCCTGTGGTCATACACCAACTGCACGTTGAGCGAATGGTAGCCCTTCCAGTTGTGGTAATCCTCGGCATTCTCTAGAGGTGCCCGCAAAGCCACATGCGTGCAGTCAATGGCGCCCTGCACCATGGGGAAGCCCGCTAATGCTGCAAATCCCATTGCACGCTCTTGCTGCTTGTCCAGGGTCATGGGGAAGGAGATGAACTGACATCTCCTTCTGAAAAGGGCATTGGTCACCTGGCGGACGCAGCAATGTACCGCGAACTGGGAGATGTTGGCAATGTCCCCAGTAGCGGATTGGAAGGAGCCGGTGGCATAGAAGTTGAGAGCCACCGTCACCTTCACTGCCACTGACAGAGACGTCCTGCTCCTCAGCTGTGGCTGCAGATCTCTGCGAAGCAGGTGACAGATCTCATTGATCACCTCCCTTCTGAATCGCAGCCTCCGAACACACTGCTCCTCAGACATGTTCAGATATGAGAACTGCTGGCGATATACCCTGGGTGGGTAAGGCCTCCTGTGCCGACGCCTGTTGGCCCTTCTCCGTCTGGCCATGACTGGCACTCTCTCACGGCGTCTCTGAGCCCTTTGAATGCAATGCAGCAAGCCAACGTTTCCACCCACTGCAGCCCCCATTATATGTTTCCAATCAAGGCTATGGCACTGAAAGTTAAATGCAAGTGCAAAGCTCTGGCCTGAAGCCACAAGTACCTGTGCGAGCATTGAGTCAAACCAGAAAGCTCTCTCCAAATATCTGTCTCTCACAAAGAAGGATTGGAGCAAAATGGCTGCCACTTATACTGCAGGAGGAGTCCCCTTTAATTAGCGCCCCCCAGCGACTGGGAACCGTTCCCCTCTACCAGTCGCTAGGGGCGCCAGGCGGACATTAGGCCGGCGCCACTGAATTTCCGGTTCGGGGTGCACCAAGGGCGTTGCACCATAAAATGACGCCAGGATCTGCGCGCGCAGCTCAGCGGGCGCTGCAGTTTTGCGCCGGCGCTAAATCTTAACTGAAGTTCGCGAGAGGCGCAGATTGCGCCGCGCCCGGGCGCTAGCCGCTTAGCGCCCCACTTCTCCTCCTCCTAAGGCGCTAGCGGCTGGCGCTAACAACTGAATTTCTAGGCCTTAAAATCCAAACAGTATTTCACTAAACACTATTAATAGTTAAATAAAAAATAACAAATGATTAAACTTTTACTTTCTATGGCATGTTAACAGCCAAGACTGCTGACAACAGGAGTAAGAGAATCGAAGATGTGACAAGAGTCCATATACATAGCCAAGCAGGTCATGTGGAAATCATGGTATAAGATTCTTAAACTGTCCTCTGGTGATTACCCTTATGCAGATGACATTCTGCTTGTATAAAGAAGTTATCTTACAGCAATTTTAAAAAAAACTTTGAGACTGATTTGTACTTAATTTGATATTTGCACCATTGTATGTATCCTCTACAAATAAATCCCAGCAAAAATGCTTCAAATGAGCAGATCCAATCACAACTGAATTCAACCATATCAAGTCAATTTTTTGAGGGATGAGAATTTGTAAAGTAACTGGTTTGGGTAAAGATTTATGGTTTGTCCGGTTTTGGAGCAAGAAATATGAGCAGACACTAGAAAATAAAATCTATATACACCAGAGATTGGAATGATTATAAAGATTCAAACCACAATCGCTTCAATTTACATAGCACTCTCACACTGGGAAAAATAAAGAGAGGCCGATTCCAATCCATGGTGAGAGTTAAGAGGTGACCAAAAGCTCAGTTGAAAAAAAATGGAGTTTAAGATGATTTTTAAAGGCACAGAGAGAAAGTTCAGACTGAAGGCTCTGTCAGCAATGGTGGGGAAAAGGGAGGGAGAAAAGCACAGCAGCTCAGAGGACCAAAGGGTGGGGAAGAAGATGTAAAGTTGGAGAAGATTGAAAAGATAGAGTGCACCAGGCCATGGAAGAATTTGAAGACGAAGTAGGAGGAAATGTGAAACAAAAACAGAAAATGCTGGAAACACTCAGCAGGCCAGGCAGCATCCGTGCAGAGAGAAACAGAGTTAATGTTTCAGGTCTGTGACCCTTCGTCAGAACTGGAAAAAGTGAGAGATGTAACAGATTTTAACCAGGTGCAGA
The DNA here is from genome assembly GCF_052327205.1 of Somniosus microcephalus. NCBI lineage: Eukaryota > Metazoa > Chordata > Chondrichthyes > Squaliformes > Somniosidae > Somniosus > Somniosus microcephalus. The sequence goes on along the minus strand of NC_141002.1, from coordinate 24,549,304 downwards.
GGCAGGGGAGGGGAGGAGTGAACAAAAGGGACGGTCTGTGACAGGGTGGAGGGCAGGAGTGGTTAAATGTTGCAAATGGGGATGGCAGAATCATCAACAGCTGCCGCCTGAAAAAATAGGGGCAGAGGTTATAGTCTGAAATTGTTCAACTCGATGTCGAGTCCAGAAGGCTGTAAAGTACATAATTGAAAGATGAGGTGCTATTCCTCGAGCTGACGTTGAACTTTGTTGGAACAGTGTAAGAGGCCGAGAATGGAGGTCAGAGTGGAAGTGGAGCAGAGAATTAAAGGGATAGGCGACAGGAAGCTCGGGGTCACCCTTACAGACTGAACGGAGGTGTTCCACAAAGCGTTTGGTCTCCCCAATGTAGAGGAGACCGCATCGTGAGCAGCGAATACAGTATACGAAATTGCAAGAAGTACAAGTAAATCACTTTTTCACCTGTAACGAGTGTTTGGGGCCTTGGACAGTGGGAAGGGAGGAGGTAAAAGGCCAGGTGTTGCAGGAGGTAATGTGTTGAGTACAGGGAGCCAGTGAGGATGGGGCTAATGGGTGAGTGGGACAGGATTCGGGCAGTTTACACAAGTTGGAATATTTGTCGGGAGGAGGATGGAAGGCTGGAAAAATTGAGTCCAGATGTGACAAATAGCATGTAGCCGATGGTGCAAAGGTGGCTGTAAGCAGTCGTAGTGATGGATAGGATGTGAGGTTTGAAAATCAACTCTGGATTGAACAGGACTTTAAGGTTTTACACTGCCTGATTTGGCCTGAGTAAGTGCTTGGAGAGGGGAATGGAATCAGGGACAAGAGAGCGGAGGTTGCCAAAAACAACGGCATCTGTCTTTCCAGTATTCAGCGGGAGAAAATTTTCATGTACCATTAACTCAGTGTCAGTCAAGCAGTCTGACAATATAGCAGTGGTCATGAGATTGAAGGAAGTACTGGAGAGGAAGAGCGGAGTAATGTCAGCATACATATGAAAGCTGACCACTTTGTCAGCAAATGAATACACATGGTGGAGGGGCAATGGAAGGAGTGGCTTGGCCTTGCCCTTGTGAAAAATCCTGGAGTAATAGGTTTTGTCTGCGGAAAGGAAGGCACAGTAAAACAATATGGTCAAGCTAGATGAGGCTAGAATGACTAGGCCATTTGTGCACCAGGTGTGTTTGAGTTTTCAGCCCTTGAAACTTAAGGGAGCAAAGATTGAAATTGTACTGGAGAAACAGGATTAAGGGTGACAGCAATTAATTTAGTGGGAACAAAAGCATCGAAAGCAAAAATGAGGGAGCAATGGAGGTCAATAATGGCAGAAGTGTTGTGATGAATGGAGGGCCAGAAACAAGAGGGTGTTGGAAATTAAATTGTGAATTTACAAAGGAGTTGGGGGATGTTTATTTTGAGGACAGAGGACAAGGATAGTGGGGTTTAAGGCAGGGCGATATGTGGTAAAGAAGACAAGGTGATTGTCAAAGGCCATCTTACTGATGTTGAAGGTCTTGGAGGTGGAGAGGCTGCATGTGAGGTCAAGTGAGTGGCTGTGGATGTGAGTAGGAAAGTTTGTGTGAAGAAAGAGATTGAGTAATAACAGGAGGGTAGAGAAATTGAAGGAGGGGAGAGCGGATAGGGAGTTTAGGTGTAGGTTGAAATCACTAAGAATGAGGAGTCGCTCAGTGCAGAGACTAAGGGAGGATATCTCGGAGATGAAGAAGTCATGGGCCTTGGGAGGGTGCTACCCAATAATTAAGTGAGAGATAGAAAGAATGGAAGATATTGAGGTGCTCAGAAGAGGGGAATGTGCCAGAAAAATTTAGGAAAAGGCTCATGTGGGACTTTGTAAGAGCTAGGTCACCAGCAGAATAACAATTTCAGTAATGGAACTAGTTTATATGGGGGCATCCAGTTTCTGTGCTGTGTGCCCATCTACAAAGAACTGGACTGAGGTTTGTAACTCCCATCAATCAATCCAGATTTAGACCCTTTTAGGTGATGAAAAGTTAAGTGGTGAAAACATTGGCTTGCAAACACATATAAAACTTTATATAAATAACCCAGAACAATGAAATAAAATTTTAACAAATTTTGTAGCAGCTATTATTAATTGGCATACTTACAACGGTATCATGTTCAGCTATTTCCAGTTCGGGAATCTGTTGCTGTTCAGAACACCAGTCATTTACAACTTCTTTATTCAGGTTATCAGAAGTTTTGCTGGCTTTTTCAAAACTTGCACTCTGACAAAATAAAGAAGCATTTTACTTCTGAATCTCTAACTTCAGTTATATTTGGTGTTCTCTTTTCTTCCCCCCCCACCCCCACTGTACAAAAGAGCCGATAAATCATGAGAGGTAAGGCAGAAGTTAGGCTATCTCATTCATGCCAAAGACCATAACTGTTTATTGTACAGGGCCAAATAATGCATTGAATTTTAGCATGGACTTTGAATGAATTCAATATCATTTGGGACAGCTAGCTGACTATTTACTGTCAATTGAATCAAGTAATCCCGTAAATTACCTCCTCCAAATTACAGACACTTTCATTCTTTCTGATTAGAGGAGGCTGTTCTCATAGGATTTGGGGAAGTAATCAAACCATCAGTTCAAAAATCATTCAAAATATCGTCGATCTCCTGCAGTGTTGCACACGGGTTGTCAAGCTTGACTGCAGTGTTCAGGTGGTGGGTTTAGAGAATGGGAATACAGACCCAAATCAGTTCCCATTTTAGTCACATATTCTGTCTTCACTGTTACATTTCCATTATAAATTCCTACGTGCACATTTATGAACTTATAATTGTGTAATTACACCCTGCTGGTAGTGGTGGCAAATTGTTTTCCATGATCTCATGTTAACACAGAAAGGGCTGTTTAGAAATTTGTGACACAAACCTGCGCACAAAGTTGTGATAATTCAAACATCACTTAAATTTACATCAGTGTTGGTGATTGGTAAGGTTTTCCAATATTCAGTGTCGATTCTAAAACTTATATTTGGTCTATACTAATGTCTGACAACAGAGTTGAGAGAATCTGGTCAAAACTTCTAAGTAAAATTACCAGAGACATTGTACTCTCTTGCTAAATATTAAAACCAAACTTCTATATTTACTGTATATATTGTCTGCTTTTTAAAAAAGTTTATTTTTATTTAAACTATAAAAAAAAAGTACGGAAACTTCATACCCAGCAGTTTTGAAATATTTGAATCAAAGTTCTTAATACTTAATTTGGTTGTGTAAAAAAAATGCAGCATTTGTTTCTTCACTGATTAATGCTCTGAGAACAAAAAATACAGATGCGGTAAAAGCTTTGGAGACCAAAGTGTTTTCCTCATCGAGAGTGGAGTTGCCCTGTAGACTACAGCTGCTTTTATATCAGTCTTCGGCCACTGGGTCCCATAGGACGGGTCTTGTGCAGCCAGTGGCCATGTCAAAATAAAAACAACAGATCTTTTGTTAAGAGCATCAGCCAGGAAAATGTTTTCTTTTGTAAACTGGATTTTTCTGACTGTCGCTGATCTTTCTGGAGCCTATAAAAATGTTGCTGCAGTGCAGCAGCATGTTTCAACGGTGACGAAATGATATCACTATGTGCACATGCTGCTATTCCTTATGTATTATTTCACACACATGGACTGGACATAATGTGACAGTCTGTCATTGTTTATGATTAATGCAAAGTTGTTTTAACCATTATTGTTATAATTTCAAGATACAGAATGATGTAGAAATTAAAGGAATATACTGGATTTCTGATGAACAGCATGCAATATTAATTGCAATATTATATTTGGTAAGTAATTACATGGGCGTTCATTACTTTGCATAGTTTAAATTATCTGCTGGATATCCCATGAATTACACTTCAGCATTTTTAGGGTGATCTTTAAGTGCATCAAAATGATGTAACCATGAAAGTGAGCATACCTTTGAAGTAACTGGTGGTACTGAACTAGATGGAGATGCATCTCTTGAAGGGGTCAAAGAGGAAACAGATCTTTCCTTACCTATGAACAGAATAGCAAAATGAGATAAATGTTTAATTGCAGATTATGGGGGAGAAATTGGGTATGTAGCGCCACCTGTTAGTGCCTAAAGAGGGCAGTCAGTGGCTGTAGTGCCACTGGCCGCGCCTCCCGCGATATTCAGCGGGGCGCTAATGGTGGCGTTAGCCTGTTGCGCTGCGCCACCACCGATGACATCATCGGTGTGCGCAGCGCCCCATTAGCACCCCGATCGCGATATTTGGTAGTGAACGCCGCTGTAGCGCCGTTCGCTACCCGCGCCCAGTTCACGGGGCCTTGCTGTGCCGGCAGTGGCGCAAGTTAAGGTGGAGGTGCGGGGCGGCCGCTTTTTTCGGCGGCCGCCTGCCAGCACCTCCGTCCCTGACCTCCCCCGCCCCCCCGCAGCATTGCCGGCTGTTTCCCCGAGAGCCCGGCACTTCTCCTCGGTGCCGGGCTCTTTTGCCGGCACTCACGATCGGGGATCACGCTGTTGCAGGCCCCTCCCCCTTAACAATGGGAGGAAGGCCTGCAGTACCACAGCGTGCCGTGCCGCAGCATGTGGCGCTGCAGCGCATTGCGCTGCGATATTCAGTTTCAGCGCCCTAAGAGGGATGCGGAGCGCCTCGAGCCTCGCCCCGTCTCCCTCTAGGGGCAATGAAACTGAATTTCTGGCGATCGGTATTACTCCGAATGCTGCGCAAAAATCAGCGCCCAGGCGAACTTGGCGCCTCAACCGAATTTCTAGGCCTATGTCTTTAAACACAAGATGCCTGAAGTTTATTTGGTAAAGTTCTTTTCGCCAAAAGATTGTTACTTGTCCTTGTACAGATATCCTCAGTTATGCCATTTTGATTCAGTGTTTCAATATCTGTAGCAACTTGTGAGGACAGGTCAGAACGTATGCATATTGTGTGAATTTAATGCTATAAAAGTTTCACTTCTGGAAGCACAAATAAGGGAGCATTGCTTATAAATTATATGCAAAAAGCACACAAGTAATTGCAGTGGTCATAATAATTAGCCTTTAAGTGGTACGGCAGAGTGGAGGCAGGCAATGTTGCAAAGATGAAGGTATGTACCATCTTGGCCCCTTTCAACCTTAGTTAAGCAAGAGATGGAGAATCAAACAACTTGCCTGAGAATAGATAGATGTCACTCGGCTAGACTAAGCCAGCTGAAGTGATGGGTAAATCTTATTGAAAACATTACTCAAAATGATTTGACCGATCAAGGCACTTCTATAGCTCACAATTCCTTACTGTCCTATCCTCCTGTTTATATGGCTTACAAATATAACAAGCCAAATAAATATACCCACACAAAAATAAATATTATAACACTTAAGTCATTTTGAAGTAGGCATTTTATGTTTGCATTGCTTCCAGAAAGAAAATGACAGTAACAATATTATAAACTGAAGAAAGCACCTAAAACGGAGATTCTATTTACATTTGATGGCTACTGCACTGAAAGAGACATGATTTTTTTCCAATTGTCTTTTCAACCTGCAGGCTCAATTGTAAAGATAAATTTGCTAATGACCTTTTTGAAAGAAATTATCTGCAGTTGGAGGTGCAAACTTTTATCTTACTTTAAAATAAAAGCATATATAATAGGCTTCTGAAAATGATTCATACCCACAACCAAGAGTCAAGACCAAAAAAAGTCAACTTTAGATCTACAGCGACATTTAGTGAACTTTGCTTATCAACATGCAGGGAATTATTCTTTCTGCCTTATACTAACAAGAAATGTTCTCGTTTTATTAATTATTGGTCAATATAGCAAATATAATTGAACATAATAAATAAAATGCAAATAACATTTCACACTATGCCCTATCACAATTAACTGCTGATTGTAAACAGTCCGGCATGATTATCAAAATTCATGCAGATAACAAAGAATTTTTTTTTTCAAAGTAATGAGCTCATATTAAATCTCAGCAGCACATTATGCCAGCTGCATAGTGCTGTAAATGCTATCTTGTGGTGCATTGTTGTACAGTTTTTTTTTCAATATACAACTTAAAATTACAGGAAACTTTCTGGTATCCGGCACGGACGGGACCGAGCTGGTGCCGGTCTATCAACAATGCCGGAGAATCGAGCGCTATAGTTAAAAGATATGGAGCTCAGCGCTCCGTCTAAAGCAACAAACCCTGTCAAAACAGTCAGCACAGCTTGCAAGCGTCTCTGTAGCTTAGCAACAGCTTCAGTTAGACGCTTGCACAGCCAGAAATGAGTTAAAAAAACTAAAAGTAAAAAAGTTATCTGAACCGACTCCTGAATTTCGCCGGTTAACCGTCATTTCCGGTTATTTAGTGGCCGGTTAATCGAAAGTTTCCTGTAACCAGGAATATTTTTCTAACCTTATATACCATTAGACAATTTGGCCCTCGTTAAATGCTGCAATTTAGCTGAAAATAAAACAAAAACAGTAGGGGAAAAACAGTGCACATTCCAGATATAATATGACTATTTAAATGGCTGGACATGATGGTCATTGAGCTTGAGATATTAAGTATTTTGGGGCTGAGCATTTACAAATAAGAAGGAAATATGGAGGTGTCAAATTTGTGTGTGTGAAATGAAAGGAGTTGAGAGCATTACTCTTAACATGCGCAGTATACGAACTGTGTAAAAACGGAACAACATTTCAGATGTATGGCACCCATATTGCGTATTTTGCTTAAAAATGTGTTCAGTGCAAACAAGCTGTAGGATGTTGATATTCTCAGTACCAAAACTGTAATTGTTAAAAGTATATTGGGGGACACCAATAAAGTCACAAGTAAAACAAAAAAAACACAAAATTACACCATATCAAACTGAATCAAGGAAAGAAAGAAAATTGTTTCTGTGTAACCGTACCAATGCTACAGTCTATCATTATGATTTACAACAGTAATCTGAAGCATTAAGAGAATCGCTTTTACTTGCCATAATAATCTGTGACATTTTGTATAAACGTAAAAATTTGAAAACTAGAAGATGAAGAAGCAATTTTGGAGACCTCCTGCACAGCAGTGAAAATTGGATCCAGAGAAGGGATGCCTGATTCAAACAGAGTTTGGATTTTAATACAGAATGACAGCACACTTTGATTAAAATGTCTTCAATGTGCACAGCATATTGGATGTGAAATTTAATTGAATTATTTCTACCCCCGTTTCCTCAACTTATTTTTCAACCTTTGCCAACCCCTCCCCACCCCATAGATATATGCAACTTCAAGTATAGAGGTGTCAAAGGTTGTGAAACTCTGATATGTGCAGATATTTTATGCCAAACCTGAGTGTAACATTTATCCATGATAGAAATAAGCATATATCTGGGTTAAATATTATGCTATTCAATATACAAATGGTTTGCATGTCACTGCCTTAACAATTTTAGTCAGATCCTCACCAAAAAAATACGCTACACGTTAATTCTCCCCTTCAATTCTCCCAGACCATACATCTTAGGGAATCAAGTATTTAAGTAGGGTACTTTCTCTCAGGCCAGCAAATTCAGCTTCCTGGTTTAAATAAAGCATTGCAATATAATTCGATTAAATGCACTGATAGCTAGTTCTCTTGATAGCTTACTAGGTAAGTGCACTAAGTGATGTGTTATTAAGCCATACAATCAGAACTTCCCAGGTTTGATTCCCTTTCTATGCTGGGTTAGCTCACCTCAGCCAGAGCAGCAGATGTCCTCAGTGCCCTGGATGGGGAGGGGAAATCTGCAAGTGATCCTGCTCTAGATCGCTATCCAGTGGCACATGATGGAAAGTGCAGCTATATGGACATCAGGTGATGTCAATATTGAGCTCAGCTGCGACACCCTCCAAAGTCAAATTACTTGCTTACGTTCACTGTCCAAGATTCTGCATGCAGATAGCCACTTGTGCAATGTGGTGGAGGGCTGCCAGCATCTGTGGAACTATTCCCAAGCAAGAATCAGTGCCATCAAAATTGAACAAAGAAAAAAACTGGGGGAGGGGGGGGGGGGGTTCGGAATGCATTTATAGCTACACTGTTGGAAAAGGAAATTGCAATTTTCCCTTTTGCTTCTTTCCCAAGAATTAGCCCTTAGTCTTTATAAAAAGTGAAACATTCCACATAATTACTGCCAGATACATCACGACTAGTGGTCAAAGAAAGCCTGTAAATAGATACTCATACAGATACTCATACAGATACACTGATCCGCATGCTTGCTTGAATTCAGCCACAGCCCCACCATCGGAACAACATTAAATCCTTACAAGGCCAGCCTTAAATAGCTAACTTTTTCTTGGAAACCTGCCCAGCACCAGAAATTAATAGCATGAAATGCTGAGGTGTTGGTAGTTTGAGACATCTACATACTTAACTATTGTGCCATATAATACTTTTGTTAGACAAATAGTGCCTTTGTAGGAATGGCTAGATTCCCAACTAAAGGACTGAGGTCGAGTCAGTCTATCAAAAAAACGATGTTTAATACTATTCAACAGAGTTTAACACAAAAACACAGGAGAACTAAATTACAGGCCTGTACTCTTTGCTGGCTCCACGAGGACTGGCTAGGGCGGCTCCCCAGCCTGACGTCATGACGTTTTCCCGCCGCTGGAGGATCACGTGATTAACGTGATGACGTCATCGCGTTTGGTCTCATTCTTAAAGGGACCGCGCTATGTACATGCAATAATATGAACAAAGATACAGATTCATTCTGTAGCTAATAATTTGTTAAAGATAATTATGTACATTAGATCAGAGTCCCCTGGTGGCTCTGCCACATGCGCCCCCCCCCGCAGAATTGTCTTCAACAGTAAAAGTCAATCGACTAGGAGGTCTGACAAGCCTGTCAGAGCGACTCCTGTATTCTTGGAGTGGACGTTGTTGAACAGCTGGCGGGCTGGCGGATGGAAGCCTTGGGTCTGGCGTGGATGCAGCGGGAGGTCGACCACGTCGTGGTGGCTGTGCGGTCTCTACTGGCCGGTCGATGTCCAGGTGTGCCAGTTTGAGGCGGTCAATGGATATGTGGTCGGGTTTACCACCGATGTCTACGGAGAAACTCTTGTCGCCTGTCTCCAGTACGCGGAAAGGGCCTGTGTAAGGGGCCTTGAGCGGATCCCTATGGGCATCATGACGAATGAATACAAATTCAGCATTCTTTAGCTCTGCTGGTACGTGTGAAGATGGAAGGCCGTGATGCGAAGTTGGGATAGGCGCAGAAAGCCTTGGCTGTTTCCCGGTGGCTGCTGAGTTGGTCGGCTGCGGACCACGGCTCAGTTGGAAGCGGCAGGAAATCTCCCGGTACGCGGAGTGGCTGGCCGTACACGAGCTCCGCGGCGGACGATTGCAGGTCCTCTTTGGGTGCCATGCGAAGACCAAACATGGTCCATGGAAGCTTATCCACCCATCCGGCGCCTTGGAGGCTGGCCCTCAGCGATGCCTTTAACGATCTGTGGAAACGTTCACACAAACCGTTTGCCTGCGGGTGATAGGCCGTGGTGCGGTGAAGCTTGGTGCCGAGACCCTGGGCCACAGCGTTCCAGAGCTCGGAAGAGAACTGTGGACCGCAGTCTGAAGAAATGTCTGCCGGAACGCCGAAACGCGCAACCCACGAGGAGAGGAATGCTCTGGCGACATCAGCGGACGCAGTAGATGCCAAAGGAACTGCCTCTGGCCATCTAGTAGTACGATCGACCATGGTGAGGATGTGTGTGAACCCGTGACAATGGAAGCAGCCCAACGAGGTCCACGTTGACATGGTCGAATCGACGTTCTGGTACTGCGAACGTGGCCAATGGGGCCCTGACGTGACGTTGCACCTTAGACTTTTGACAGACGACACAGGTGTTAGCCCAGTCGTGGATATTGTAAAGTCTGTGAGTTGTTTAGTTAATTAATACACAGACTACCAGAGTAACTTAAAACAGGACATTACTATTCGAAGGTCAGGGCGAATCTGCCAAATAAATCCTGACACAGCACTTATATACCGGTGTGGTCACCGTCGGTATTACAGTATACAGAAGCCAACAAAGTAGTGCCACACCTAAAATAGTTCTCTTAAAGGTGAACGGTTACATACAATGGTTTTCTTAAAGGTAGACGGATACATACACTACAATCCTCCCTTTTTAGCTTACAACATACTTAGTCCCCCATTAAACATAACATATATTCAACTTCATGTCAAACAATTCACAGGTATAATCTATGCGGGAAACAGTTTACAGATTCAGTCTCTGCGGGAACAGTTCACAGATTCAGTCTCTGGTCTTGACTCGGTCCGAACAACATCTCTGTGGTGTAGCCGGTTCACATTGCTAGCGTGACTCATCCAATAGTCTTTCCCTTGACTTAACAGCTTGAACTTCCGTCCTGCTGAACCAGCAGTGCTGACTTTTACAAACAGCTGGACTGCCTTGGTAATTTTTCCTACTTGCCAACTGATTTGGCTCCCTTATCAGCTGCCAGCTGTAGCGCCACCATCTCCCTATGTTCCTTAGACTTTAAGTGCTTCATCCTGATTTCTGCACTTTGGGAGTTTTCATCACAAGCTGGGCAGACCAAGTCCTCGTAAAATTCCGTGTCACTCAACAGGTCATGGTAATATTCGGTGTCGTCCTGAACTAGTCTAGCGAGAGGGCCTGCTACTTCTTCCTTACCCAACTGGACGTTAGCCGACTGTTGTTCCCTCCCTAGACATCTTTCCTGAAGAGACTTCTTCATGCGTTCATATTCATCCCGCTCTTCCTGGGTTTCCTGCAAATCCTTCACTAATGACCTCATTTGTGATTTCAACACTTCCCCTTCCATCGGGGATTGATTGATCGGGCTATTCAATCCTTCTACTGGAGCAGCTGTTTCAACATTCTGTTGTTCACATAGACGTGATTCCGCGTACTTTTGGCATCCCAGTAAAATCTGTGTTGCAACCTCAGCTATTTCCATAACTTTTGAGAGCTCCGAACTCCTTCCCTTTGAAGATTGAAGCTCGTGTTCAGATTGTTCCCATTGCAGAGTCTTGTCCCTCAGCATATGAAGGAGTTGGCTGACCGTTAACTCTTCCACGGGAACACTGTGGATCAGAGTCTTCTCCATTTCATCCACCTTTTCCTCCAATGCTTTCACCTTCTTTTCCTCTTGTACTTTGGCTTTCAGCGCTCGGAGAAGTTGCGCCTTGATGCTCTCTAGCTCATGTTCAGGGGCCATTCTTACAGTCTCTGTGTTTCTTAGAGTTTCCTTTTCTCCCACTGAAAGGATTCCCAGTTGAATCTGTTCAAGTTGTTGAACCTCGGTCATTGCCGCCTCATATTTGTCTTGGGTTTCCTTCAATATTTTTATGAGTTCTTGGACATCTTGTCTTTCATGTTCTGCCATGTCTTTCACCTCTAATTTCTCATCTATGGATGGAACTTCTACCGATGAGTCTGTCTTGGCCTTGAGCTCATCAAGAATTTCCTGCAGCCTTTGGACTTCTTGCTCATGTTCAACCTTTAGTTGCTCATATGCTTCTACTGAAACTAGCTTTTCGGAGGTTGCCGAGTTAATCCCCTCCAGGATTGTAGCCTGGGCCTGTTCATACTGTTCCTTCAACTTCTCAAACTCTGCTTGTAAGGAGTCGTAGAGAAGAACGGGAATAAAATCCTGGCTTCCTGAAGATTCCTCTTCATTTGCTCCTTCCTGCAAATATTCTAACTCCTGAACAGCATAAGGGAGATGTGATCGGTAATTGGTCACAATGGCTCTATGGTCGCTCTCTGCTTGAGCTAGCTGCTTCTGTTGTCTTTCCAGATTCTCCCATTCGGTGTCATAGAACTTTTTCATTGTTTTCATCTCTTGTTCGAGACGGTAACTCACTTGTTCTACTTGCTGTCGTAATTTGAAATAAAGTTGAGTCCGAGCTCGGTGTTCGTCAGTCATGGATATGTCCGTAAACTGAACAGACTCAGAATTCTCTGTCAAACTATGTTGTCGTTGTTCGGTGGAGTTCTGTTTTGAAACTTTGTTCTTCTCTGGAGCATAAGCCTTTATGCATGCCTTCGTTCTTCCAACCTTAGTCGGCAAGTCCATTTTAGCCTTGTCTTTCATATTTGGGTTGGTCTTATCGTCATCCGTTTCAGAATCTGAGCTGATTGTCTGCACCGAGTCCTCACTCGTTATGGCTTTTAGATAGTGCCATTCCATGTCTATTTTCTTGATCCACTCCCGTCCCAGAAGTGGTGGTCCTCCCTCAGGTAGTACGTATAAGTTCATTCTTGGGTGTTCTTTACCCCCATCTCTCACTTTGACTCTTCTCTTTCCCATGGGGTATACTTTATGCCCCGTGTATGTCTGCAATACGAACTTGGTATCTCTTAAGGGTATATGTGAGAATAGCCGGTGGTAATCCCTTCGATTTATGACTGATAGAGCTGATCCAGTGTCCAACTCCATTTTCACTTGGACTCCAGCTATTTTTAGCATGACCCAGATAGTTTGTAGGTCAGCTTCCTTACTCACATTGTGAATTCTCAGACTGCCCAGCTCCTGGCCGTTTGGGTCTGAGTCCGAATTCTGTTCGTCTGAACTCTTCTCAGCCACCTTGTGTACCTTGTTGTACTTTTCCTGTGATGGCTTCCTTTGGTTGTTGGTCTTCTTCCCTGACTGGCATACCTTAGCTATGTGACCCAGTTTGCCACATTTCCTACATTCCTGGTTCTTAAACCAGCATTGGTTCTGGTCGTGTGTTGTCTTCCCACAACGATAGCATTTTGTTGTACTCGAGGTAATTTGATCCACACTGAGTGCCGCTGCCTTTAGCTGCATTTCCGCAGTTCCCTTCGCTGCAGCTTCGTGCGATGCTGCAATAAGGACAGCCCTGTCAAGTGTAAGGTCGTTCTCTTTGAGTAGTCGCTTTTGCGTTCCTTCCTTTGACAACCCGCACACGAACTTGTCTCGCAATGCCTCTGTCAGATTCCCTCCAAACTGGCAGTGTTTCGCTAGTCTACACAGTTCGACCAAGTATTCTGCGTTGCTTTCGTCTTTCCTTTGCGTTCTCGCATAGAATTTGAATCGTTCCGCCAACATCAACGGTGTGGGGTTCAAGTGATCCTTCAGAACAGCCACAATATCATCGAAAGTCTGATCCGCCGGTTTAGCTGGTGCTAGTAGATGCTTCAAGAGCCCGTATGTCTTCGCGCCCATCGAGTTTAGCAAGGTTATAGCTTTGTCATCTTCTTCTATTTTATTGGCCTCACAATAGATCTCAATGCGTTCCACATACGTGGCCCAGTCTTCTACCTCGGAATTAAAATCGTTGATGTTACCACGCTTAGGCATCTTCCTCTCTTCCTGATAACACCACGAATTATTTCTTTAAATTTTCTTTTATTATTTTTTTTCCAAGATGGCGGTTCCCGCGAAAATGGCGGTTTCCCGCGCTTATCTTCTCTCCCCGCCCACTTCAATGGCGGTTTCCCGCTTCTGTCTTCTTCCTCTCCAGACGAACTTAGCTGACATTAATTTTTGAGATGCCTTCACACCAGGATGGGAAAGCCCATGTATGGCGTCAAAAACTTTGCGGCGCCAGGCGACTGGAACGATCGGGCGGGGATCTCCCATGGAGACATCACAGAGTAACGAGGTGCCTGCTGCGTGGAATTGCACATCGGCCGGTTGGAGGCTAGAGGTGTTGGTGCGATACGCCTGTGCTTCAGGGTCAGATGCCTGATCGGTGGCCATGAGGGCATAATCGATGCCCAGCTGGACCGCCCGTACGGTCGCACGAGAAAGGCAATCAGCTACCAAGTTGTCCTTGCCAGCTACGTGTTGGATGTCATTTGTGAATTGTGAAATGAAAGTTAGCTGTCGCTGCTGTCGAGCCAACCATGGTTCGGCGGTCTTGGCCATGGCGAAGGTCAGTGGCTTGTGATCTACAAACGCAGTGAAGGGACATCCTTCTAACAAAAAACTGAAATGGCGGATAGCCAGGAACAGCGCCAGCAACTCCCGGTCAAAAGTGCTGTATTTGCATTCATTGCGCCGGAGTTGGCGGCTGAAAAACGCCAGTGATTGCCACGTCCTGTTGACCCACTGTTCCTGTACGGCGCCTATGGCATAGTCGGAAGCGTCGGTGGTAAGGGCGATGGTGGCACCTGGCAGAGGGTGCGCCAACATAGTTGCATTGGCTAGAGCGGTTTTTGTGTTGTCGAAAGCGTTGTCCATTTTGACCGTCCAGGCTATTGTATCCTTTCCAGCCTTGCCTTTGAGGGCCTCGTAGAGGGGCTGCATGAGTTGTGCTGCCTTCGGTACAAAGCGGTGGTAGAAATTCACCATGCCCAGGAATTCTTGAAGAGCCTTGGTGGACTGCGGCCTTGGGAATGCCGTAATTGCTTCGACCTTTGAATGCAGCGGAATTGCGCCCTCCGAAGTAATGCAGTGGCCCAAGAAGTCAATCTACTGTAGGCCGAACTGACACTTGGCCGGGTTGATTATGAGGCCATGTTGGCTGAGGCGCCAAAAGAGGGTGCGTAGATGGGAGACGTGTTCCTCTTTGGTAGAGCTGACTATCAGGATGTCGTCGAGGTAGACAAATAAAAACTTAAGATCCCGCAGGACCGAGTCCATTAGTCGCTGAAAAGCCTGTGCAGCGTTCTTGAGCCCAAATGGCATCCGTAGAAATTCGAACAGTCCAAAGGGAGTGATGACTGCAGTTTTCTGGACATCCTGCGGGTGTACGGGAACTTGGTGGTAGCCACGGACGAGGTCGACCTTGGAGAAGATTGAGTTTCCCGCCAAATGGGCGGAGAAATCCTGAATATGCGGGATCGGGTACCGATCGGGAGTAGTGGCGTCATTAAGGCGTCGGTAGTCCCCGCATGGCCGCCATCCGCCGCCGGGCTTCGGGACGATGTGGACAGGCGAGGACCAGGGACTATTCGACCGGCGAATAATCCCCAGCCGTTCCATCATGGCAAACTCTGCCTTCGCAGTCGCGAGCTTGCCGGGTTCCAGGTGCCAAGCTCGTGCGTAAACTGGATTGCCAGTCGTAGTAATGTGGTGTTCGACACCATGCTTCGTGGCCGAGGAGGAGAAAGTGGGTTGGTCAGCTCCGGGAATTCACCTAATAGGCGAGTGAACTCGTCCGGCGAGGGCAATGCGCAGGAGACAGTGTACGACGTTGCGGAACTGCGGAAGCAAGGGATGGAGTGGAAGGTGGCCACGTTAACCAATCGACGATTTCTTACATCCACCAAGAGGCTGTTGGCGCATAAGAAATCCGCGCCGAGGATGGCTTGCGAAACCTTGGCTGTGATGAATTCCCACTGAAACCATTGCCCACCGAAGCACACCTGGACCCGCCGTTTGCCAAAAGTAGGAATGGCCCCGCCATTAGCTGCCTCGAGGGAGAGGCCGTGCCTCCCAGACTGAATATCGAGTGCTGAGGCAGGAAGGATGCTACACTGCGCCCCGGTGTCGCATAAAAAGTGCCGGCCCGAGAGGGAATCTGTAATGTGGTGGAGCTTCCCGGAATTTCCAATCGCCATCGCGGCCGCAGAACGTCCCTCAGACTCGGTCCTCCTTTTTTGAAGTTGCTGCTGGTGTTGATGTTGGTTTTTGTTTTTAGGCGCGAAACTGCAGGGAGGGCGGCAGCCTCTGGCTTTCGCGCCAAAACGGGCGTGGTAAAAGCACAAGCCGGGGGATGGAGGTGTTGGGGCGGCATTCGCGGGGGAGGGGTGCCTCGTGGCGGCGCAGGCTTGCTGCGTGACCGCATAAATCGTATCTGCTTCTGCAGCAAGTGCTGCGCAATCTGTGGCTTCCGATCTGGCGAGGGCAGCCTGAACCTGCTCGGGTAGTTGACTCAGGAATAACTCCCGAAAGAGGAAACATTGTGGTTCGGAGCCAAGGAGTGTGAGCATCTGGCTCATTAACTCAGATGGCTTGGAATCGCCAAGCCCGGGCATAGCGAGCAGTCGGCGGGCACACGCCGCCTTCGTGAGCCCGAAGACCTGTATTAACCGCGCTTTAAGAGTATCATACTTGCTGTCAGCCGGGGGGTTTTCGAGCAGGCTGATGATCGCTGAGGCCGTGGAGCTGTCGAGTGCGGAGACCACGTAAAGGTAACGGGTCTGATCCGCAACGATGTTTCGGAGTTCGAATTGTGCTTCTGCTTGGACGAACCAGGAGGCCGCCTGTTGTTCCCAAAACTGTGGGAGCTTCAAAGCCACAGAGTTCGCTGCCATGTTTCGTTTCGCTTCTTCCGCGAAAATTGTTCACGAAAATTCGGGGTCACCACTGTAGGAATGGCTAGATTCTTAACTAAAGGACTGAGGTCGAGTCAGTCTATCAAACAAACGATGTTTAATACTATTCAACAGAGTTTAACACGAAAACACAGGAGAACTAAATTACAGGTCTGTAATCTTTGCTGGCTCCCCAGCCTGACGTCATGACGTCATCACGTTTTCCCGCCGCTGGAGGATCACGTGATCAACGTGATGACGTCATCGCGTTTGGTCTCATTCTGAAAGGGACCGCGCTATGTACATGCAATAATATGAACAAAGATACAGATTCATTCTGTAGCTAATAATTTGTTAAAGATAATTATGTACATTAGATCAGAGTCCCCTGGTGGCTCTGCCACACCTTCACAGAAAATTCAACACAGTTGAATAACTGCTCCCTCTTCTACCTGCTATTCCTCTGCACTCATTCTATATATGACATCACTATGCACTGGATGATAATAAAAGTTGAAAAAAGTTAAAATCTGGTATAAAAGACAAAACAGTGTATAGTCATCTCTGGCACTGTTCTCCCACTGAGAAATACAATGCACACACCAAGACCAAAAGAAGCAAAACAGTACTTCTCAAGAACATATTTCACATCACTTAGAAGACAACAAGAATAATGGCTTGAAGGCATGCATCATCATAACATTCTAATACTTTGTAAAAAGGAATTTCTAACATCATGAAGACGTAACCCATTTAATAGCTAGCTGCTCAGGAGCAATTTAAACCTACTTTTATATTGGTCTTAGAGGGGTGCTTGCGGTGCTGGTTCCTGACGCATAGGTATCCTGAAACCAGCAGCAACCCCAATGCAAACATACTGGATTTGCTAAATATACAGGAAAGTCCTGGTTAAAAAAGATCTTCCCAATGGGTGGTCTTAGTAAATGCAGCAAGTTTACAATGGGGTTGCTGCCAAAGCACCTCACTAAGGCCAATGGAAAAGCAGCTGTAACCTAACCCAAGTCTTTGAATAAACAGTGGACCATTGCGATCCTTGTAAGTGAAATGTACAAGAACAAATCAAAATGTTCTCATTTTCAAATACTCCTTGCTTCTAAGAAGACTAAGGAAATCTTATTTCAGCTTGTATATCATCAATAACTTGCACTTATATAGTGCTTTTAACATAGAAAAACATCCCAAGATGCTTCACAGATAAAGATGGCTGCTGAGCCAAATAAGACTTGGTCAAAGAGGTGGGTTTTAAGGATGGTCTTAAAGGAATAGAGAGAGTGGTAGGCAGGCAGAGGAGGGGTTTAGAAAAGAAATTCAGAGCAATATACCTAGACAGCTGAAGGCACATTGACTGAAAAAAGGTCAGCAATCATGACAAAAACAGTTCTAAATTAGACAGATCAACTGCAATTGTTACGAACATGGTTCCACAGCCACAGTTGAACAGATGCCAAATTCCAGGACTTGTGGTGGGACATGGAGACCATGAAGAGAAGGCAAAAGTGTTTCTTGAGAATGAGGGAAGGGAGAAAAGAGCGACACATCTCCAAGTTACTTTGATGCACAATTTGTAAGCATTTAAATAGTCCTCTGGCAGCATTTATAATATAGAGATCTGAAGGAGAGAAAAAGACATTTAGAAAATGTGTGCGAGAATGCAGAGGCAAATACACACACACGCGTCCAGGGGAACAGAGAACAATCATAGCACCCAAATTCATCCTTTGAATGGGATTAGTACATTGAGCATGGACCAGGAATAGAACCTGGAACCTTCTAGCTTAGTGCTATCTCAGGCAGTGGCTCAAATATTAATATGATGAAGGCAGTTTCCGAGCAGGGGGGTGGAATTGCATGGGGGAAACCTGGAAGTCAACTGAGCGGGTCGCAATCTGTCATCTAAACTCAGTTGTACCAATTCATTTTGAGTTCCTAGTTTCACGTCTCCAAGTTGCGCAGCGGGCGTGATACGCACCCGCATGACGTGATCTCAGCTGTATTTAAAGGGACAGTGCACAAATGGAAATTGGAGGTGTTCAGGATGGATGCTGGACATAAGCAAGGGCAGCACCCAGATTTAATAACACCTCGCTGAAATTACTGCTGGGTCCAGTCAGGAGGAGGAGGGACATACTTTTCCCGAACAATGGGAGGAAGAAACTGGCTGCTCTCACCAAGAAGGCGTGGTTAGAGTTAGCCGAGGTGAGCAGCAGGAGCTTGGTGCCCAGGTCATGGATGCAATGTAGGCAACAGTTTAATTACTTAACTAGGTCAGGAAAAGTGAATACATTTGTGCTTTAAGCCTTCCCCCCTTCACTCTGTCTTGCTAAGTGTTCTCCAACACATCACTCCTCACACCAACTCAACTTTCAGCAGCACCCAGTCTTCACTTTCTTCGCACTTTATCACCTCCCTATTTATCCATCCACCGTTGACACTCACCCCAATCCTTATGCATTGCGATGCATCTGTCTCAATCACCAAATGCACTGCATCCATCGGGTAAATACGTGACCTTCACTCACTCACAGGTCTGTTTTTTTCACCCCTTGTAGAAGAGAACTCAAAACGCAAGAGAGAGGGAGAGGACTGGAGGTGGACCGCCACAAATCGTCCAGCTCACAGATGCAGACATGCAGAGAAGCACGCCCTGGAGATTAAGTGGCACATCTGCATCCCACTCAATTGGAGAAGAGATAGGGAACTCTCAGATAGCTGCTGACAGAATTACAAATATCTGACACACATACCGACTGTATTTCATCAATGACTGAATAAGAAGAAGATTGAGTAGAGTGATCGTCAAGATTGTGACTTTGCCATGACTCAATCATATGCATTTCTTTTGTCTTCCAGGGCCTCACACGCACAATGTGTCACAGGACATCCATGAGGACAATTTCTCCAGGGACCTCATTCCTTCTGAGGTTGCACCGTCACATGACGTACAGCCATGCACCGGTGCAAATACTCGCACTTCGAGCAGTCACTTATGGCAGGAACAGCTGTGGAGAGTCCGTGTCGGGGAGGGGGGCACAATTCTCGCCACGTTCTGCTCAGCTGGACACAGATGCTGAACCCCGGGGGCTATTGTTGAGAACAAGAATGCTAGAGGTGCATCAGGAACTTAGCCAGGTACTGACAGACATGCCACGCACACTCTCCACAATAGTGGAGAGGATGGAGAAGTCCAACTCTATCGCTAATGGATTGGTGGTGCAGGAAATTACAAGAATGTCTGCCATGGAAAGAGTGGCCGCTTCCATGGAGTTTTAAGCAAGGCTCTCAAATGAATCCGTGTAGACCATGACCACGGCTGTGCAGACTTTGGATGGCCTTATAACGTGTCATTGATCTCCACCAAGCTGGTCTGCTTATTGATTAGATAGGTGGGAGTGATGTGGCGCCAGCCCAGGAGATAGCAAAAGGGGAAATGGAAGTGGGAACCTTCGCAATATTAGGGCATTCCGTGCAGTAATGCAAGCAGCTGGTCTGGTGATGGGTGCCCCATCTTCATCCTCCTCCTCTTCTATATTCTCCTTATCCAAAGATGAGCCCTTAAGTCTGCTTCCTGGAACAAAAAGGTCTGGGATGTTGGACTGCCACAGAATGAAAGCATCATGACAGCTCCCAGTGAATCTGGCGCAGACCTGCATCAACCTCTTCTAGTTATTGCACACCGGCTGAGCATTGATAAGACAAATACCTCTTGCATTTTATAAAAACTCCTGATTGCTACGGTGGTGCTTGGATTGCCACATGTGTGCAGTTGATGGCACCCTGTACCTGTGGGAATCCAGCCAGAGGTGAAACAGAGTGCCCGCTCATTCTGGCTTTTGGCATCACAGGGGAAATTTACATAATTGCCGGCCCTGGTAAACAAGCCATCAGTGACCTGCATTATGCATTTAGGTGCAGCCGACTGGGAGATCCTGGATGTGTCGTTGGTAACGCCCTGAAGGATTCGGAGGTGAAAATGTTGAGGGCGGTGGTCACTTTCACAGCCACTGGTAATGCGTGTCCACCAGGGAGGTCTTCCTGTAGGAGGCTGCAGATGTCTGCCACCACCTGACGTGACAACCTCAGTCTGCGGAAGCACTGCTCTTCTGAGAGGTCAAAGAAGCTGAGCCGCTGTCTGTAAACCCTGTGACGCGGGTAGTGCCTACTGCGACCTTGACCCCTCTCCTGTGCACCTCCCTCATGTGCAAGTGTTGATCCCACCACAGCACATCGTCGCCGCCATGGATAGTCTTCCTTTTCTGATGTGCTGTCAAACAAATCCAAGGTAATCTTGTCAATTTGAAATCCTCCAAAGTTGAAAAAAAGCTGTATCCACACAAGAACTCTCTGTCAAACATTTGCCCGAGACACCAGCTACAATAATTGAGCTTTTATTCAGATGGGACAATGACAATTTTAAACACCCACCTGAACAGCCACTCAAATTCGACTCCGTTTCCCTGGTCAGTTTCCAGAGTTCCTGGAACCTGTGCTACACAAGTTAAATGTGGAGTCATGTTAAACACAATTTAAAAAGACCTCATGAATATCCAATAAGTACCGCCCGCATCCAATTATTAAATCCCTGACTTGGGCGAATAGGTTTCTCCCCGGCATCTAACGCACCTCCGTTAAACTCGCGCACTAAAGCTGATACTCCTGCTCTAAAATTCAAAAATTTTAACCCCCACCCACCCATTCTTGGGGATTAAAATTTCCCCCCAGTGGCTTTACCCACAAAATCATCAGGGGAAAAATAAATTTCTATTACAAGTTTTGATGAGTACAAGTCTAACAAACACTTGGAATATAGGTATGGACAAAGACACCAATAATGCAGAAAATGTTACTGTACTTTCTTCCAGAATTATGGAAATATAATTGTGCCACAAATAAAAATGTCTTGAATTTGAAATGCCCTGCAGCCACTACCAACAAAGTAGAGCTTTGCGTTACGTAAAAAGTTCACTCAACTGCTTATGAAGTTAATAACAATTCAGGCTATAATTATCCATGTAATGTAGTTGAAAAAGAGGGCACTGCAATAATTAATTCGCCCTAAATTCTGCTGGGGGCCTTGTTGGACTTTGTTTTTAAAGCAGACATGGTGGGCAGGCAGCTGGTTAATGGGAAACCTTGAAAACTAAAATTCTAACATGTTTTAAATAGACCAAGCAATCACCATTTTAATGTGCTGCTAAATGACTGATGGTGGCACAGGTCCAAATGTTGAAATCCCAAATGACACAACAGATTTAATTTCTTAAGCTGTCACCTCCCATTTTTTTTAAGCTGCAAGTAGAAGCAAAAAAATAACCTTTAGTAAGTATTTCTTAAAAACAGAAACAAAAGAAACCTAACTGCCCACAGCGGTTAACATTAATTTGCAACACAAATCAGCTAAGCAGCTTGAGACAGTAATCTTATGAGGTAATGTCTTGCAATAAAATAAGAATAAACACCATTTAACCCTTGGTGGCAAATAACTTCTTCTGACTCATTCAGCAGTTGAGATGGGAAGACACGTACTTACAAGTCCAGAGACCATTCTGCAAACTATTCAGATCTGACAATATTCAGACATCTCTATTGTGTCTGGGAACAGCAATCAAAATGATATTAATCTCAGCAGCTGCATTCAGAAAGAGAGTTTATTTTGCTGCTTATTCTGGTAACCAATAGAAAGTTGTAAACTACAGTACAAGAGAAAAGTCTAAAGTTAGTACAAGACTTGTGGTTCTAATTATGGCAAAGCCAATACCCGGAAGTTAAAATAAAGGCACTCTGTAAGCCTTTGTGGCCACCAGGGGCCAACAATTCAAGATCCAACAAATAAAGACACCAGTTTGGTTGAAAATTTCACTTCCCATGCTCATGTTAAAGTGCTACATGATGAAAAGATCTGCAAGAAAATTCAGATCATACATTTGTAGTTGGCCCAAGCTGAAGGGGTGAGCGACATGTGTTGAATGAAAAAAGACAGGTTAATAACTATTAATGTTCCAGTGATACCCCACTAACCTGTGCAATATTGATCACAATTTTAAAAGATACAAACGAGCAACTTCAGTTATTCTACCCACTTATATTGCTGTTGCATAGAAGACACAATTTGCGTACTCCAACACATCCATGGCAAGCGCATCATCATCCTCTGATGGCTAACGAGATTTCCAATGACAGAAAAAGGTTAACAAGTTACTGAATTCTTCCAATCATCAATAATTACAAAGCTGAAGTTTTCCCAAGATTCAAATACTGCGCCCTTGGCAAAGGAAGCTCGAAAGTGCCACTCTCTTTGTCCTGGATAGGATGCAAGAAAAACTTCGGTCAGACAGACCAATTTTATCAGTACCATTGAAGTAATGGCTCCTCTGAACTTTCTTTTTTCCTTCCCTTTCCCTCCCAGCTCTTAATACTGCTAGATCACTGCCCTCATTGCTGTATCTTCATTGTCTTTAAATCACTACTCAAACTTATTCTTTCCCATAAAAACAGAAAATGCTGGAAATACTCAGCAAGTTAGGCAGCATCTGTGGAGAGAGAAACAGAGCTAACGTTTCAGGTCGCTGACCCTTCGTCAGAACTGGAAGAAGCTGGAGATGGTACAGGTTTTTAAGCAAGTGCAGGGGCAGGGAAAGGGGGGAGGGGAGGAAAGAACAAAAGGGAAGGTCTGTGATAGGATGGAAGGCAGGAGAGATTAAGAGACATTAAGAGGTGGCGCAAGGCAAAAGGAGATGGTAATGGGACAAGTTAAGAAACAAAAGATGGCTCTAGATGAAGTATAAATGGCTCTGGAATGAAAGACAGAATGAAAGACAGCTGCCATGTGGGAGAGAGAAAAAAAATTATTTCCCAGTAGCTGAAACCCATAGGTCATAATCTTCTATTACAATATACAGAATATTAAAACATGAGCTTAGCATCACCTATTCACCATTTTTGGAAAATGTTTATGGTCTTCCTCCATAAGGTTTTTGTGGTGTCTTACACAATAGGTCTTGAACCTTCACCTAGGTTTCCATTAAAAAATTGAATGACATTTAAGAAATTTGCCCAAGTTTTTGAAAGTTTAAAAACCAGCCTTACATCAGTTGTAGGTGTTTTACGGCCTTGTGTAATTATGCATAAGTTTGTCTTATGCAGAGAGTTGTTGGGACACAGATTGCCATACCAGAAACTGGTAGAAGCAGAATCCATAATAGCTTTTAAAAGGGAAGTGGATAAATATTTGAAAGAAGAAAAATTTAAAAGGATGTAAGAAAATGACAGGGGAATGGAACTAAGTGCATAGCTTTTTCCAGAGAGCCAGCACAGGCACAATGGGCCAATATCAGTACCTTGACATGAGCCTGAAGAGTTAGCATCAGCAGAGTACTGAGTGAGGACAAGATTCGAACTGGCTGTGATGCACTTTCAGCAGAAGTCACTGGATAGCAAGCAGGAGTAGTTTTCTTCTCCATAGCCCAACTATAGCAAATTCAACCACTTCCCAAGCAGAGATCAGCTAACTCAGCACAGACCAGGAAATGAAGCTGAGACCTTCTGATCTGTATCAGTAAATACCACACTGCATTTTGCATTTACCCATTAAGTATCAGGGGAACCAAATTAACTTCAAAAGGAAAGTTGCATATCCTTCAGGGAGCTGGCTGTGAAATTTGGTGTCCATCTACAAAGCTGTTGTGAGATTATTTTGTTTCCAGCACTTTGTCCTGGGCCAACAGATGGGCAGTCTGAATCACAACTATATCTCCTTCCCATGGAGAGGCGGTTAATTAGTAGGGTATTGCACATCATCTTACTTAGCATAATCTTCTTTATAATCCAGTGAATTTGAATTACAAAATGATCGTTCATTCTGGCATTTTTATTTTCAATCATTTATACACCTTTAACGCAAAAATAAATTATAAACAAATAAATTTAGATTTTAAAGTTAGTGATGGCTTGTGCTCAAAATACAGGAAACTTTCTGGTATCCGGCATGGACGGGACCGACGTGGTGCCGGTTCAGCAACAATTCCGGATAACCGAACGCTATAGTAAAAGATACGGAGCTCAGAGCTCCGTATAAAGCAACAAACCCTGTTGCTTAGCAACAGCTTCAGAACAACGTCCACAAGTTACAAGCGTCTCTGTAGCTTAGCAACAGCTGCAGCCAAACCCTTGCCTTCCTCCATTTGTTGCTGTGCAAGTAATAAAAGTTATAAAACTTACCTGAAACCAACTCCTGAATTTTGCCGGTTAACCGACATTTCCGGTTATTTAGGGGCCGGTTAATCGAAAGTTTCCTGTAGAATTATTGTTGGAACCATTTGTAACAACTGCAATTAAGTTCTAAATAGCATATATATTAATTAAACCTGCAGCTAGTTACATTATCTCTATTCTCTTTATTGGACAAATAAATTAATTTTATAAACTTAAAAACAAATAAAGGCAGACAAGCATATAAATAGTGGGATTCCAATTCTTTACAAACTGAGCCAAAATTATATTTAGAACTCTTTTTTTCTGAATTGTTAAATGACTGTTACACCAAGGGCTGGATTTTCATTGAGGCGGCGGGTAGGAGGTGGAACTACAACTTTCGGGGTTGTAGTCCCGCCTCCATAGAGTTCTAGCCAACCCACGCGATTGTGACTTGATTGATCTTGTTGAGCCTGCCCAGCGGGCTCAGCAGGTCAATTAAGGGCCACCCGGCAACAGGTGACGTCACAGATTGAAATTTCACCAGTCAAGACCTTCTGACAGATAAAATATCAGCGTTTGACAGCTGTTTGAAGTTGTCAAACACTGACAATCTGTACTTCAGGTTAATTCCTTCCTCTCAGGATGATTTAGAGATCTCCCCGGAACAGAAAGCTGAATGCTGCAACTTTTGACAGATCGCGGCCATTCTGCTTTCTGTGCCGGTGAGATGAGAGACTCCCGAGACCTGAAGGAAGGAAGGGTGTAAAGGTAAGTACATGTAAGTAAAACTTCTTTAAACACTTTACACACACCAAACACAATTACCTTTGCACTCATGCACCCATCACTCACCTGAACACCGGACATCTTGACCCCTCCAAGCCCTTCATCCCGACGGCCCGCCTCGCTAACTTGGCGTGGTTTGCAGCTGTCGGGAATCCCACACTTCAAGAATGAAAATAGGGATTAGGCTAAAAACTACCTGTTAACAGGCAGTTAATTGGCACTAATCCCCTTCCCGCCTCGGGGAGGCGGGTCCCAGTGCGGGTCGGGTACCTGCCTCCTTTGAAACTGGCATGGAGGCGGGTTGGGGGCGGGATGGGTTTGTGCCCCCCGATTTCGGGATTTTAACCCCCCACACGCCTCCAATCCTGCCTCCACGGCCCAATGAAAATCCTGCCCCAAAAGTCTGAAACAACTTTTTTTTTTTAAATCACAATTTGGCTTTTAACTATGATTTTCGATTAACGTGAAGAATTGTTTAATTATTTGTTTAAAATGTAACAAGACCAATTGTAGTTTGTCAAATAAAATTGGATAGAGGATAAAGGTAGTGCAAGTGTCTCCAGGTTTTACTATACATCATCTTGATATTACTAACAATAGATCCAATAAGAGTTCAATGTTTATTTACAAGGATAGGGTCATTTTAAAATCTGCAGTGTTATTGGTACATAATGCTGTGGCAGCACATTCAGGTCAAAGGCAGGACAACTATATCAACTAAATTGAAAGTAACAAACACACAAGGTGAAATGCTGGCTAAATCATTAAAAAAATATTTGATTTCAACCTTAACATCTGTTGCTGCCTTATAAATAGGATCATATGTTCCAGTTACTAGTCACTGAACTAATCAAGCATGCTAATATTTGAAACAGGTAGCTGACATTTTTACTATTGATTCAGACTCATGCAAATTTATTAGAGTAGGAGAATATGAAGCACAATCAACTTCTATGTGAACTTAAGACCTTTATGAAAAGTTACTTCTTTGAACTCAGGTGAGATGAAAGAAGCGTTGTTTATTAATCTTATTTCCAGAGACCAAAAGAAGGAAAATGACAGGATGGCGGTATCTTGACTTGAGGGATTTTGAGCAGTGATGTAGATACACTGGGTGGAATTTTAACCCGAAAAAACAGGTGACCCCAATGGTCAGGTGGGAGGTTCAAGTGTTAAAAACCTGAATCCTGACCCCAACCCGCCCACTTCTGGTTTTAAACGAGACAAGACAGGGGACAGGCAGTCAACCCCGCTCCCAGAGGTGGGTTGACACTTTACATACGAGTCTAGAAGCCTCGGCTTTAACCTGCTGTGTAGGTTTAACTGCGGCCAGCTGGGGTTCCTGGGCCTCAGATTACCTGGCAGATGCAGCGAGGCAATGACAGCCTCCTGGCGCAATCCTTATGGGCCGGGAGGAGCAGGAGTGCTGCCTCCTGGCCCCAACGTCCCCCACCATCAGCCCCCTCACCATAAAAATCCCTGGGTCAGGATCGGACCCACCCCCCACCCCCCTTCCGGGGTCGAGGCTCGCACCTTCCTGGGGTTGCGGCCTCTTGTCCGGGGTTCCCCACGTGAATGTAAGCCAGTCTGTCAGTCAATCAGGTCGACATTTGAGCAGGGAACCCGTCCGTGATGTCACACGCGCACTGTGGAGTTAAGATTCCAAAGCGTGCGGGGAAACCCGGACTTCTGGGTTTCCTGCGCTCTGCCAGAACCCTCCGTTCCCGGCGGGTCAAAACCTAAAAATTCCAGCCACTGTTAGAGAAACTGTGCAAGTGGCTGGAAAATCAACTGAGCAATATTGAAAACCCATTAACATTCTGCTCCTCAGCAAGCATGAAAATATGTGCATGGTTTCCCTCTTCTACTCACTGCCCAATAGTTTTAGGTTATTAGATAATTACCTGAACAGTTTGATTACTGAAATTTTCCTAACGACTATGGCACTGATATTAACTCGGAGTCACGGGGGGGGGGCTCCGATATCACGTGGTAAATCTAGAAGTAAGTTCAGCGCATCTGTAAGTGGCATTTAACGCAGCTAGCTCTTTTATCATTTTACTTCTGGGTTTGCTGTCGATTGCGTGGCAGTGAGCGTGATGAGGACCAGCATGATGCAATCTCAACTCCAGTATTTAAAGGGACAATCTAAAGATAGAATTTGGAGGAGTTTGGAGTTAGAAACAAGAGAAGACAAGGTGGATACTCAAAGGCTGCACCCTGCTTCAATGATGTATGACTGAAGGTTATGAGGAGCTGGAGATACTCTTCCCCAGCAATGGGAGGAAGAAACCTGCTGCTGCCACAACGAAGGCGTTGCTGGAGGGGGGCCCAGGAGGTCAGCAGCATGAGCCTTGTGCCACACTCTTGGATTCAGTGCAGGAAGCACTTTAATGACCCAACCAGGTCAGGAAAGGTGAGTACAGTTGCACAGTCACCTATATCCTGCTGTGCGCATCACCCCACCCCCTCTCTCTACCTTGTCAAGCCTACTCCATCACATCACTCCTCACACCCACTTACCTTGCAAGCGCAACCATCCTTCTCTTTCTATGCACTTCACCTCCTCAGCTATCCATCCACCACTGCCACTCACCCGCATCCTTATGCAAATTATGCCTCTCCCTGATAGTCACTCTCACCAAATGCACTGCATCCATCGGGTGAACACATGCCATTACAATCACTCAAGTCTGTTCTTTCACCATTGCAGAAGAGAGCACAGATCACTAGGGGGAGGGGGAGAACCAATGATGGTCCTTCACAGATTTCTCAGCTAACAACTGTATAGGAGGAAGCTGTAGGAATGTCTAGTTCCTATCCAAAAGACTGAGGTCCACTCAGGCGATCAAATAAACGAGGTTTAATGAAAACTAACAGAGTTTAATGGATAACTACAGGAGAACATCGAATATAGGTCTAGTCAGTTCAGAGGCTCCACAAGGGCTGCTTGGGCGGTCCCGTGGCTGACTTCATCACTTTTTTCCCGCCGGTGGGGATCACGTGATGAACGGCGTGACGTCATCGCGTTTACCCGCGCTATTAAAGTGATCGTGCTCTGTACATGTAAACAGTGAAAACAAAGATACAGACTCAGGCTGTAGCTAACATATTATTAAAGGGAATTATATACAATTGATCGGAGTCCCTTAGTGGCTCCGCCACAAAGCGCTCAATATCAGTGACATTTCGGCGTCCCTGACCATCGGAGATAGGGACCTCTATATGCACTTCCTCAAATCCCCATCTATTCATCCAGCACTGCCATTCAGCTACCTGATGACACAATTAAATATCAGCGACCAACATGTCATACAACAGCCAGTCATGTTGACTTGATTTTAACAGCGAGTGAAATACGATCATCTTCATAATAAGTTGCAACATACTTACCTTGCCAGTACCAATTCATATATTTTCTCTCTGCAGCAGGAGTTCATGGATCTTCCGGACGTCGAATCCTCAGAGGAACTGATTCCTTCCGAGGGTGGACAGTCACATGACTCATGTTTACCATGCACCAGCTCACTCACACTTCAGTGGGATCAGTCAGACAGATTTTCACCTAGTGACTCACACTTCACAAGTGAGCAAGAGCAGCCACTGGTGGAAGAGTCCACACGGAG
The DNA here is from genome assembly GCF_052327205.1 of Somniosus microcephalus. NCBI lineage: Eukaryota > Metazoa > Chordata > Chondrichthyes > Squaliformes > Somniosidae > Somniosus > Somniosus microcephalus. The sequence continues at coordinate 24,520,469 of NC_141002.1, read as the reverse complement.
GGCACAGCCCTCTCCAAGCTCTGCTCAGCTGGACAAATACCGTACTTCGGGGGCCGTAGATGAAAAGGATAATCATTGAGGAGCAGCAGACAATGTGCGATGTACTGACAGGGCTTCCAAGCACACTGACCACGATTGCAGAGAGAATGGAGCAGTCCGCCTCAAGCATGAGTGGGATGTCGTCACAAATGTCTTTGTGCATAGAGAGGGTGGCCAACTCCATGGAACATCAAACACGGAATCAAATGAGTCCGTCCACACATTGACCATGGCCGTGCACACTCTGGATGCCAACATGTCTGCCACCTTAAATAGGACGACAGATACGTTATCCTTGGCCTTGCAGCGCTGCACTGATCTGCACCAGAGTGCTCTCCAGCAGTGGTAGCATGAGAGAGATGATGGCAAAAAGGGACATGGAAGTGGTGACTCCACTTAAAATGCTTCCATTTCTCACTTGTTGGCCCCCACCTACTCAAGTCAGTACCCGACATGCTGCCTCCTGTCTTGCTGGACGAGTCTGCCTCTGCATAGGTGCAGGTGGCACAATCTTGAGGTGCCCTCACAAGCTCCAAAATCCAAAGTCGTCGGCCAAGAGTATCTCAGTAGTCAGAGCAGGGATCTAAGCAGCCTATCTACCTCTGATGAAGCCATAGGGGTTGCATCACATAGGAGCAGTAAGAAAAGCAAGTGTAAAGCTTTGTAGTTGCTCAAGGGTATGTGTACATGGGTGTATGAGAAAATGTTTTGTGTGTGAAGTTTCCATTCTTCAGTAGAATCACGTAAATTTTATTAGTTTGCACCACTTTCCCGTCCTGCCCATTCTTGGTTGCCAAGTGGCAAGTCACCTTTTAACTTGCTTGATGATAGATAGACATGAATTGATGGGGACCAATGTGGGGGGGTGGGGAAATGTGCAAGGGGTGGTTGGTTGTTTGCAGGACTGCTTTGTGTCAGTCGCATTGCGGGGGGCGGGGGGGGGCGGCGGGGCACAGCGTGAAGAGTGGCCGTTGCATGTGGTTCTGACATCGGTCCACTGGTGCAACCTAAGAGCACCTTGCATTAATAAGGGCACTGGTGCTGCACTGCCCTCCTCCTAGTCTTCCTCCTCTGCAAACAAATCGTTGCAAACAAGTTGTGCTCTGTGCCTGGTTCCTCCTGCAAGTCTAAACATCGCTGGGATGGAGGACTTGAGTTATGAGAGGTTGAAAAGTTAGCACTGTTCTCCCTGGAACAGAGAAGGTTAAGAGGTGACCTAAGAAAGGTACTCAAGACGATGAGAAGTTTTGATAGAGCAGAGCGAGAAAATGTATTCCCTCTGCCAAATGGGTCAATAACTAAAGGTCATATAGATTCAAAATCATTGGCGAAAGAGCAAGAGGGGAGATGAGGAGAATTTTTTTTTTAACTCAAGTGAGTTGTCGGGATCTGGAACACTCTACCTGAAAAGGTGGTAAAAGCCAGTTCCTTACATCATTTTTTAAAAGGGAGCTGGACAGGTACTTGAGGATGTGGAACTTACAGGGATACTGACAAAAAGCAGGGATGTGGGACTAAGCACGACTTCTTTCAAAGAGCCAGCACAGGCACGATGGCCGAATGGCCTCCTTCTGTGCTGTAAGTTTCTATAGTCTATGAATGGGCATATAGCTGGCAAATTAATTTCAACACAGATAAGTGTGAGGTATTACATTTTGGTAAGAAAAATTAGGTAACATATTACTTGGAATATAAGAATCTAGAGGAGCAAAGTGATCTAAGAGTACAAATACACAAATCCCTAAAAGTAGCGACATGGATTAATAAAGCCATAAGAAAAGCAAACCATGTCCTAGGTTCATTTTGAGAGGGATAGAATTGAAAAGTAGAGAAGTTATGCTAAACGTATCGAACCTTGGTTAGACCACACTTAGAGTACTGTGTGCAGTTCTAATCGTCATACTATAAAAAGGATATAGAGTCACTGGAGAGGGTACAAAAAAGTTTTACAAGGATGATACCAGAAATGCGAGGTTATAAACCAGTTAGCCTAACATCTGTGGTTGGTAAAATGTTGAGTCCATTATTAAGGAAGCAGTAACAGGACATTTGGATAAGCATAATTTAATCGGACAGAGTCAGCATGGTTTTACGAAGGGGAAGTCATGTTTGACAAATTTGCTCGAATTCTTTGAGGACGTAACAAACAGGGTGGATAAAGGGGAACCTGTGGATGTGGACTTCCAAAAGGCATTTGACAAGGTGCCACGCAAAAGATTACTGCACAAGATAAAAAATCACGGGATTGGAGGCAATATACTGGCATGGGTGGAAGATTGGCTATCTAACAGAAAACAAAGAGTTGGGATAAATGGTTCATTCGCGGGTTGGCAATCAGTGACTAGTGGTGTTCCGCAGGGGTCAGTGCTGGGACCCCAACTCTTTACAATCTATATTAACGATTTGGAGGAAGGGACCGAGTGCAACGTATCCAAGTTTGCCGACGATACAAAGATGGGAGGGAAAGCAATGAGTGAGGAGGACATAAAAAACCTGCAAAAGGACATAGACAGGCTAAGTGAGTGGACAGAAATTTGGCAGATGGAATATAATGTTGGAAAGTGTGAGGTTATGCACTTTGGCAGAAAAAAATCAAAGAGCAAGTTATTATCTAAATGGAAAGAAACTGCAAAGTGCTACAGTACAAAGGGATCTGGGGGTCCTGGTGCATGAAACACAGAAGGTTAGTATGCAGGTACAGCAGGTGATCAGGAAGGCCAATGGAATCTTGGCTTTTATTGCAAGGGGGATGGAGTATAAAAGCAGGGAAGTCTTGGGTGAGACTAGAACTAGGGGGCATAATCTTAGAATAAGGGGCTGCCCTTTCAAAACTGAGATGAGAAGAAACTTCTTCACTCAGAGGGTAGTAAATCTATGGAATTTGCTACCCCAGAGAGCTGTGGAAGCTGCGACATTAAATAAATTTAAAACGGAGATAGACAGTTTCCTAGCTGATAAGGGAATTAGGGGTTACGGGGAGCGGGCAGGGAAGTGGACGTGAGTCTAGGTACGGATCAGCCATGATCCTATTGAATGGTGGAGCAGGCCCGAGGGGCCGTATGGCCTACTCCTGCTCCTACTTCTTATGTTCTTATACTTATCAGAAAAGGATGAACAGGCTGGGTCTCCTTTCTCTTGAAAAGAGAAGGCTGAGGGGTGATCTAATAGAGGTCTTTAAAATTATGAAAGGTTTTGAGAGTAGACACAGATGGCTCGATTTTACCAGGCCCGAGGAGGCGGTTTTGGAGGCGTGAGTTGTAAAAATCGCCAAAAATGGCGGGCGGCTCTGATCCCGCCTACATGCAATTTTCCCACATTCGTGGTTTCAGACCCCGTTTCCATCCCATCGGCCCTTAACAACCAGTTAATTGCCTCTATAATCCCATTTTGAGGCCTTTCTGAATTTAACACTTTTCCCCGTGCTGCACGTCTCCTCTGGAACACGCCAGTTAAACCTGGCGACCTCACAAATGGATTGCTTACTAGCAGCTGCAGCTCCACCATTAAAAAGGAGTTTTCACCGATGATCATTTGCAGGTGGCAGAACTTTGTTGTCTCAGGTCTGGGGGAACTTTTAGCAGGCCTACTCATTGTTGTGGAAGTTTGGAGCCTGACACCCACCTCCAGTGTGATCTCGTGGGAAACACCTCACCCCACCTTGATTGAGCGCTTCCTCAACTGAGGTATACACCAGAAGAATGGGAACCATTTATTTCCTTTCCTCCTGGAAATCAGATTCGGACGAAGACCAGCCGTGGCAACAGCAGAACCCTGAACAATAGCAGCACCAACAGGAGCTCCAAGCTGCTGCTCACCCACCTGATGCTGCACAGGCCAGAAGGCGCCGTGCATGGAAGCACGTCGGCGCAGGAGATACCCCCCAAACAGGGTTTACAGACAGAGGATGAGCTACCTCAACATGACTGAGCAGCAGTGCCAAAGGAGGCTCAGACTTTCGCGAGAGGTAGTGGGTGACATCTGCGCAATGCTGCAGCAAGACCTGGAGCCCAGAGGATCCGGTGGGCACCCCTTACCAGTGGCCGGCAAAGTCAGCATCGCACTCAACATTTTTGCTTCAGGCTCATTCCAGGGATCAGCAGCAGACATCAGCGGCGTCTCCCAGGCGGCCGTACACACTTGCATCGCGCAGGTAACCGATGCCCTCTTTACCATCACACACAATTACATCAACTTCTCTAAGGATCAAGCAAGTGTAATAGCGCGTGCAGTTGGATTAGCTAATCTGGCAGGCTTTCCAAGGGTGCAGGGTGCCGTTGACTGCACACATGTGGCCCTTAAGGCACCCCATCACAATCCAGGTATTTTTGTCAACCGCAAGGGCTTCCACTCCCTCAACGTACAGCTGGTGTGTGACCACAAGAAGGAAATTTTGCATGTTTGCACCAAGTACCCTGGCAGTTGCCATGGCTCCTTCATCCTGCGCCAGTCTAGTGTGCCTCCGCTCTTCAGTCCACCAGACCAACTTTTCGGATGGCTACTTGGAGACAAGGACTATCCCCTGAAGACGTGGCTAATGACGCCGTTAAGGAGCCCATTCAACGAAACTGAGGAGCGCTACAACTCCAGCCACATTTTCACCAGATCCATAATCGGCTGGCTGAAGATGCAATTCAGATGCCTTGATAGATCAGGTGGAGCTCTGCAGTACTCAGCAGCCAGTGTCTCCAGAATCGTTGTGGTCTGCTGTGCCCGTCACAACATGGCACAGCATCGTGGCTTGCAGCTGTCTGAAGTACAAGTGCCTGATCGCATAGCCTCCCCAGATGAGGAGACCGACAACGAACAGGTTGCGGAGGCGCATCAACCAGCGGCACCAGCACGCGAGCACATTGCTGCTTGGGATGCAAGGGATGCACTCATCTTGGCCAGATTTGCTTAGCCTGCACAATCAAACACTTTTGCCTTGCACCTTCTTACCAGAGCATCAACAATGGACAAGAACCTGCGGAATCCTATCACTCTGACCACCATACTGACAATTGCAAGTCGCCCTAAGCCCTCAACGTGGAAGTCCCATTTGCGAGATGAGACAGGCCACAACTTCAACAGTTTGCCATCAAATTTGTTTATCATCACAATTCACGGATGGCTTTTCAAAAATAAACACAACAGAACACCCAAGTGACTACCTGTGTGACTACTTGTGCTTTATCTTCCTCTTACGCCTGCTCCTACGTGGTGCTTCAGCAGATGCGGAGGCTCCTTGCTCACTTTCTTGTTGCTCCTGTCTCGACACCTTTGGCGGGCGTCCTCTGGGGTTGCGAGCCTGTGAGGGCTCGGCAACAGTCTGCTGCTCCTGTGGCTGTGCAGGAGCTGAGACGACCATCTCAGTTGGGTGAGGACTCTGGTGGGGCTCTGACCGAGGGCTTTGCAGTGGCATGGTCGTGAGCACGCTTGGAGAGGAGCCCCCACTTCCTTGTTCTCTGCCACCAACATCCCTCTCATGGGTCAGCCCCACTTCAGAGCTAGCAAGTGGCTTGACAGCACCTTGCTGCACTGCAGGGGGGCCATGAGGACCCGTTTCTGCACTGGAAGTTCTACTCCAGAGGACGTCCAGGAAGGTCTGGTTTCTCTGCTCAATAGCTGACCATCGCTCCTCAAGAGCTATTCTGAACAATGACCATGTTTTCAATAGCCTGGCAACTAAGCTCCTCCATGGCCGTAGCCATCCTCTCCCTCTACGGTAGCCAGCCTTACCACGGAGGTAGCCAGCCTTTCCGTGGTGATGCCTCCATTCGCTCCACACTCACAGCGACCCTGGAGACAAAACCTGCCAGAGACTCCTGCACCAGTTCCTGGAGTTCCAGCACCACTCTCCTTCTGGATGGACCCGGAGGCACAGGGTCAGCATGCAGCTGAGCCGAGCTGGCATAGTTCTGCACCCTACGATGAGGACTCTCCACTGCTGTCCCTGTCTCCACCATCTGCTGATGCTCACTTGTGATCTGTGATACACCAGGTGACAGCACTACTCTATCTCACGAAGGTCCCACCGAGGTGTGAGTTTCTGCGCTGGTGCTGGGTGCGCTGAATTCTGCTGATGCTACTCCCTCAGAGGTTGCAGCTTTCTCTGAGGAGTCTTCAGGCTCAGGCTGTTCCTCCTGGACAGTGGGGACGGGGGCTCTCGATGGTCCTGTGGGGGGAGTAAAGGAAAGAGTTAGAGATGTGAGACAAAGGTTGCATGCACATTGAATTGTGCATATGATCATAAGTCAATCTGTTAGAGCATCAGAATCATTATCAGTCACTCATGCAATGTCAATGAGAGAGATGCAAAACTATTCTGTCACCAGCTTGCTGTGATGCGCCCATCTGTCCGTCCCCCACTTGCGCATCCTCCTCCACTCCCACGATCTCCAGGGCCGCCTTCTCTGCATTGGAGAGCTGGGCTATTGAGGGTGGCCCTCCTCCTGTCCTCGCCCTTTCCCTCTTATTGTGGGTTCTCTTTTCCTGCAATGAGGGACACAAGTGGAGTTTGAGTGAGAATGAAGGAGTGAGTGTAGAGAATTCATAGCATAGATGCTTAAAAGGAGACAAAGATGGAGTGAGGTGCCAAGACCAAGGGCCCTCCCTGTGTGTTGTAAGTTGTTGTCATTGCATCACAGTGATAGGGAGTGTGAGGGCTGTATAGTCGAAAAGTTCAGTGAATGTGAACATAGAGAGAGAGGGAATGGATAAGGGTGCATGGATGTAGGGGTGAAGTGGGATATGCAGGAGGAGCTTGACAAAGCAGAGTGCTGGTGATGAGAGGCAATGGGGATCAGATTGAGGGTGATGGGTATGTAATACTCACTTTTCCTGTGCGGAGAAGGTCATGAAACCTCTTTCTGCACTGCAGCCAGGTTCTGCCGCACATAGAAATAGCACTGACTTCCTGTGGCACTTGCAGCCACACAGTTTTAGTCTGTTGTGGAGGCTTTTTCCTCCCTGAGGAAAGAAAGAGCACCTCCTTATTTGCTCTTGCTCCCCCCACCAAAGCCTGGATGGAGGTCTCATCGAATCTAGGTGCACAATTTGGTCTAGTGCTGGACATACTTGCAGAAGGAATCATTCAGAACAATGGTCACAAAGTTGAAAGGCTGAAAAAGAAGCAAGGCTGCTTGCAGGCCTTAAATCCAGCTGCATAGATGACGTCATCGGAGGAGAGTTTCTGTATGAAAAGACTCATTGGGCCAGGGGTTCCCACACGGTGGAAATCAAGAGCCCAATAAGGGCAAAATCGCACTTTTGTTCCGCCTCACATCGGAGGCGGGGTCCTGACACGCAGACCACCTGACATGTCCCCAGCCCGCCCCCACTGACAAAATCCAGCCCAGAGTGTTTCCACTTGTGGGGAAGAGCAAAAGTAGAGGCCATCAATATAAGATAGTCACCAACAAATCAAATAAGGAATTCAGAAGAAACTTCTTTACCCAAAGAGTGGTGATAATACTACAGGGAGTAGTTGAGGCAAATAGTACAGATGTATTTAAGGGGAAGCTAGATAAGCATACGAGGGGGAAGGGAATAGAGGGTTATGCTGATAGTGTTAGATGAGGAAGGATGGGAGGAGGCTTGAGTGGAGCATAAACACCGGCATGGACTGGTTGGGCCGAATGACCAGTTTCTGTGCTGTATATTCTATGTAACTCTCTGCTACTCTCCTCTCTGCTGTCCAGCTGCAGGTCTCTCAACAGCAGGATGCTGCTGGTCATATTGCTCCTCGTCCGAGGTCTAATCTAAGGCAGTCAAGGCAGCCACCTATCCTGATGTAATTCAGAAAATCTCCAAAGTGTAGAAAGTAAACTCTTAGCATAAGTACTGTGAAGAAACCCTTTCCCATTAGTAAGCAAGAAAGCAGCTGTGAGTACGGAGTATTTATTGCAGTATTTCCATGAGTTTTAATCAGCTCCCTCAATTGTCGTTGTGTTCTTGTCTTGCTTTCAATGGTGAGTTTCAGGAAGCCAGGGAAACCCCGTGGATGCGACATTAAACTTAAAATTATGTTGAAGTATCGCTCCAATTGTGCAAATACCATGTGTTAATGGGCAACCCGCCTCTCCCGAGGGGGTTGCACGCAAGCAGCCTAACGCGCTCGAGTTAAACACAGAACTCGGCGGGTTGGAGCCAGTTTCCCGACGGGCACACATTTTTGCGGGATTTAACCCCTCACCCGCACCCACGTGCTCCGCCAGGTTAAAATTCCCCCCTTTACCACAGTTCAGAATCATGTGTTTCACACGTTAGTTTGTATTGTTTCAAAATATGACTGGCAGACACACACACTGTTCAATTGCTAGAGGAAAAGATTTAACATGTTCATCGAATTTCATGCTGAATTAATTCAGAAATGCAGGATGGTTCACAAATTCATTACTTTGTCTTTTATCTACTGTTATTTTGACATACTTGGATTTAGATCAAATCTACTGATATGGACACCTCATTTCTGCATTAATTGAAACAGTTCTTTTGCCTTTTGTTGGGGAACTAGACAAGCGTTTCTTTACTATTACAGGTAGTAGCTGTAATATTTTAAGGGTAGTGGAAATCTGGAACTCTCTCCCACAAAAAGCTGTTGAGGCTAGGTCAATTAAAAATTTCAAAACTGAGATTGATAGATTTGTTACGTAAGGGTATTAAGGGCTATGATACCAAGGCAGGGATAAATGGAGTTGAGATACAAATTACAAATCAGCCATGATCTAATTCAATGGCAGAATAGACACGAGGGGTTGAATGGTCTACTCCTGTTCCCATGTTTAAGACTTGTACCGATTTGGCCTGGAAGGGAGTTTGGTTTAATTTATGTTATATTATCAATATAGGTCACATTCATCTTACAAAATGTTAACTGCTCGAGATACACAAGCCCTTTTGAAAGTTGATTAGGATGATCAGGTGGGATCCCAGATACAACAGCCATCAAATTGTGCACTTTTGCATGTTACTGCAACTTTGAGTCAATGGGAAGTTATTGGGGTACATCGCATAGCAGTTTACATCCTGAAGACAGAATGGTTTTCATTCATTGCACCTTGGCAGGAGACTTAGTTGAACAGACAATGCAAGTGTCATGTGCTCCCACACCATGGGGTGGGGTGGTTCATATAAACCAGTAACTTTGATTGGCAGCTTGGAAAATCAATCATCGTTACACAGAGTTGAGGGAAGAGTTAGTCAATTTTTCTCTCTTCAGAGGGTGGTCTGGAACAGTGAGACACAGGTATCTTGCTCTCTATGCAGTGTGTGGGTCATGCAGAAACACACACAGGCTTGAGTATGGCACAGCAAATCCATACTTCATCAAAAGTTACTGCCAGTTAGTTCATGGACAGCTAAAGTGTAAGTGAGTTTTGCTTATTATGGGGACAGGGTTGTATGGTTTGTTATTTTATAGTACGAGGGAATTAATTGATTCTCACTGAAGTACTGTATTGTATTCATTCATGTATTCTATGTAAAATAAACTAGTTTGTTCGTTTACAACAACCTTTTCTCACGAGAGTGCTTTTCAGGCCACCTCCTGAAAAGGAGAACACACACAGTAATCCATTCGGGATCATGGTATCCAGTACAGGCAACAAGGGGTCTATTGTGCCCTAGTCACACAATTGTTTAACTAGATATTGGGCAGTAAAGGTACTCTCCAGATCACAGAGGACACTTACAAGAGTGACTAATCATGCTGAACCTGGCAATTCTGTAAAATTTACAACAGTGGCCTATAATCTGAATTAAGGGTTGATTTCTAAAACTTGCACTGCAACATCTACCACACTTGGTTCCATCAGGAATCGCAATCCAATAGTAGAAATTAAATTTAAAAAAATAATTTTCTCCCCTTTATTCTCCTAAATGCATTCAGTTTGGTTTGGCTACGATTATAATTGCACCAATTGTCCTCTAGAATTTTGTCTTCATAGGTGAGCCAAGAAGTGAGTGATAAAGGGCGATCGATGTTGGGAGCATCACAGCCTGTCTAATCCTGCCCACACACACACAATTTACAGCAAGGGTTACTGGACAGTGCTCAGGAGCAGCAACTCCAACTAACGTTCCCCGCCCAAACAGGTGCACTATGACGATTTCCAGCTTCCCTGTTGGCACCAGCTAAGTCAGGACAAACTGAATTGGAGTTCTTTGGCATGATATGACTGAGTTACACACTGCCTTTAGCAACTAAGTCAAACACATTGCAGCAGTCTTCGAGATAAATGAATCTGTAAAAGAGATTCTCGTTTGACCCATCCAGTTATAAAACCATGTTTTCAATAGGTATTGAAATTGAGTGTCTTCCAAAATTAACATCTGGATAATCGTACTTGACATATTTTAGGAAAGCCTTATTTTTAAGTATTGTGACAGAAATAGAGGATGAAAGGAATTGTGTACCTTTAATTTTATAAGCAAACACAAAATTAAAGGCATATAATTTTGCTAGACTTGCAAGTAACAGATGTTGAATCATATGTTTGGTAAAAAAATGATAGTCATTGAACAGGTCTGAAAGGTTAAATAAAATATTTCTTTGAAAGGAATATGGGAGCAAGATCGAGGTTACCAAATAGAAGGATAATGGAAAGGAATCTATTACCCCACCCTTACAACCATTACTAGTAGTAGAATATGTGAAGGTCAACTCAAACTCTTACACTGAATGTATCAAATCCCACATACCACTGCTAGTAGTAAGATGATGCAACCTTCATTGTGGTAAAACCCTACTCCTCCCACCACAAACATGTGAATTGGACACCTGTGTAACATATGCCAGTCAGAGCAAATGATGCATGGACTCTGCCTAGAACTGGAAAACATCAAGCAGCCTGGTCTGCCTTCCCGATGACCTATATGTTGGGTTCTCTCTCAACACACTCTGCTGATGGACGGATGGGTTAGTGGTAATGAGAACACACCAAACTGGTCCCCAGTTGCATTGAAACGCCACCCCCCACCAACCCAAAAATACCGCAGAGAGTTCAGTGCTTCCTGTCAGCTGGGCTTCCCTCACTCCATGTCTGCCTCAAACCTGAAATTACTGTACAATATGCACAATGAGGTCATCAATATGACCTCCTGCAAATACCATGTTGAGAATATGGATCAGTACTATAGTAGTATGAAAGCCATTTTTTAAATTTGCAAAATTTAATTCTGGACTGTAAACATTAAGGCCTAGAAATTCAGTGGGCTGCGCCACCAGTTAGCGCCCAAAGAGGGCACTCAGTGGCTTTAGCGCCACTGGCCACGCCTCCCGCAATATTTAGCGGGGCGCTAATGGCGGCGTTAGCTTGTAGTGCTGCGCCGCCACCGATGAAGTCATTGGTGTGCGCAGCGCCCCGCTACCGCCCCGATCGCGATATTTGGTCGCGCCCGCCTCTAACGCCGGTCGCAAATCGCGACCGGTTCACAGGGCCTACCTGTGGCGGTAGTGGCACAAATTAAGGTGGAGGTGCGGGGCGGCCATTTTTTCCGGTGGCCGCCTGCCAGCACCTCCTCGCGCCGCCCTCCTGATCCACCCCCCCGGGCAGAGCCGGCTGTGTCCCAAAAGCCCGGCACTTCTCCTCGGTGTCGGGCTCTTTTGCTGGCACTCGCGATCGGTGATCGCGCTGGTGCAGGCCCCTCCCCCTTAAGAAGGGGAGGAAGGCCTGCAGTACAGCAGCGCGCCGTGCCACAGCATGTGGCGCTGTGGCACGTAGCGCGGCGATATTCAGTTTGAGCGCCCCAAGCGGGACGCGGGGAGCCTCGAGCAGCGCCCCGAGTCCCTCTTGGGGCGCTCCAACTGAATATCGGGAGGGCGCAAGCGGCTCTGGCCGGAGCGCAAATTCCGGCGCCCAGCCGAGCTTGGCGCCCCAAACGCGGCGCCACCGAATTTTTAGCCCTAAATGTTTGACTGAAAATCTGCTTGTTTATAGCTTTCAGTTTCTTTAAAATATGAAAAAATTAAACATTCCCCATGAGAACTGCATCACAATAATTTGTGTTAGGCAGCTACTTCTGCTGGAAAGTGTGAACATGGACATGTTGGGCAAGAAGCAGATTGGGTTTGGCTGTAATATTCCTTTCCCACCCTCCCTCCACAAATCCATGTTTGAATGGTCTGGGTAAGCTAACTGTAGGTTCTTACATGAAGAATGGCCACTTGCACGAGGCACCAAGATGAAAAATTAATATTGGCAGAAAAAGGAGCAGCTAATGTTATGTTGATTAACATCCGTTGAAAATGTATATATATTGATATGTTAATAACTGGACTGAAGGTTATAATTTTAAAAAATAAGGATGATCAATTGCTGTATATGGAATAAGACTCCCATTATAATTAAGACTCGCCCATATAACAACAGTGACTATCTTCAAATCAATTTATTTTGTGTGAATTACTTTAGGACATCCCATGAGACTTGATAAAGGTGCAACAAAAATGCAAGTTCTCTTCCTATTAAAAATAGCTATCATAAAAATATGTAAATACTTAATATGGTTTTGAGCTGCAGCCAGACTAAATAGGAATGAAATGGAGAACATCCAAACTCTCTTAATTTGCACAGAAACATGAGTGAGAGGAGGTATCTTCATCCCAACTACCTGTGTGGATCAAAACCCAGGTTCCAGAAATAAAAGGGCCACCTTATCAAAAACCTGATTCTTTGGACATATTAATTGTACCCAAGTTTATAAAATTGGTCTTGCAGTCTTAAAAATGAACATTAGTAATGTACAATGTATTTTTTAAAGGCCTACTTGGAAAGCTTTGCATTTCTAACTTTATATGCTGACCTAGGTGAATGGTCTCTTTATGGTAAATTAACATATATAGACTTTAAAGTTCATGAACTCTTTTACTAATACTATGCAAAATGATCATCAGAGTTTTTTTTAAGGCAGTTAGCAGTTAATACTTTGATCTTCCCGAGGACATCTGCAGGTTCTTATGTCATGCTGTTCGAACTGAATAGAAAGGTCAGGACTTGTATCAAAATCACCCATATAAATCAAGTATCCTTTGTATTCTAGACAGACTGGGTATAATTAACATGTTTCAACAAACCAACTTCCTCAGTAAATAGATGCCTTATGGATGTAACCAGATGCTTTCTCAAAGTGTGCTAGCATTTTTACTTTACATTAAACTACTAAGGGAATGCACTAAAAAGTCACCAGCTGGGATTAGTCCCATTGTTCTATCAGTTGTGTTCTTAGTTCAGGCAGTAATTTTAATTATATAGCAGTGGAATCTAATCATCTCAGCAATGTGTTTTGCTTTAAGAAAAAATTAACACATATACTTCAACACTTTACTCATGACTACATAAAACCATCCTGGAAAAAAGTATACTTGAGGAACTACTTTCAGTTATTAATTGCTATAGTTTGAAAGTGTCCAAACCACTGCATTTTAATTTGTAAATTAAACATAACATAGTTAAACAGAAAATCTAATATATTAAACACATTAACACAACTAAAAACAGCAGCTTAGCCAACATATCACCTCTCCCCCAAGTACTTATGGGATAGCAGAACTTGTGCAAAATAGACACCAAGCCAAACAAGGAATTATTAGGTTGGTTAAGACTTGGTTAAAGAGGTAGGTTTTAAGGAGAGTCTTAAAGGAGAGAGAGGTGGAGAAGCAGAAAGGTTTAGGGAAAGAATTCTAAAGCTTAGGGCCTATATAGCTGAAGGCACGGTCACCAATGATGGGTGAAGGGAGTCGGGTGTGCACAAGAAGCCAGAGAAACAGAGTTCTTAGAGGCCAGTAAACAAACCACAAATGGACATGCCGAGAGCTAAGTCAATACTGTGTCTCTCCATGGCCTCGCCCCTCCCGAACCTGCTCAGTGATGCTCAGTTTGGGCTCCACCAGGAACACTCAGCTCCAGACCTCATTACAGCCTTGGTCCAAACATGGACAAAAGAGCTGAATTCCAGAGTGAGGGGGGAGTGACTGCCCTTGACATCAGGGCAGCATTTGACCGAGTGTGGCATCAAGGAGCCCTAGTAAAACTCAAGTCAATGAGAATCAGGGGGAAAACGCTCCACTGGCTGGAGTCATAACTAGCACAAAGGAAGATGGTTGTGATGGTTGAAGGTCAATCATCACAGCCCCAGAACATCGCTGCAGGAGTTCCTCAGGGCAGTGTCCTAGGCCCAACCATCTTCAGCTGCTTCATCAATGACCTGCCCTCCATCATAAGGTCAGAAGTGGGGATGTTCACTGATGACTGCACAATGTTCATTGCCATTCGCAACTCCTCAGATAATGAAGCAGTCCATGCCCGCATGCAAGACCTGGACGACATTCAGGCTTGAGCTGATAAGTGGCAGGTAACATTCGTGCCACACAAGTGCCAGGCAATGACCATCTCCAACAAGCAAGCATCTAACCATTGCCTCTTGACATTCAACGGCATTACCATCAACATCCTGGTGGGTCACCATTGACCAGAAACTTAACTGGACCAGCCACATAAATACTGTGGCTACAAGAGCAGGTCAGAGGCTGGGTATCCCTGCGGCAAGTGTCTCGCCTCCTGACTCCCAAAAGCCTTTCCACCATCAACAAGGCACAAGTCAGGAGTGTGATGGAATATTCTCCACTTGCCTGGATGAGTGCAGATCCAACAACACTCAAGAAGCTCGACACCATCCAAGACAAAGCAGCCGCTTGATTGGCACCCCATCCACCACCTTCAACATTCACTCCCTCCACCACCGGCGTACCGTGGCTGCAGTGTGCACCATCTACAAGATGCACTGCAGCAACTCGCCAAGGCTTCTTTGGCAGCACCTCCCAAACCCACGACCTCTACCACCTAGAAGGACAAGGGCAGCAGGCACATGGGAACACCACCACCTCCAAGTTCCCCTCCAAGTCACACACCATCCTGACTTGGAAATATATCGCCGTTCCTTCATCGTTGCTGGGTCAAAATCCTGGAACTCCCTCCCTAACAGCACTGTGTGAGTACCTTCACCACACGGAGTGCAATGGTTCAAGAAGGCAGCTCACCACCAGCTTCTCAAGGGCAACTAGGGATCGGCAATAAATGCTGGCCTTGCCAGCGACACCCACGTCCCATGAACAAATATTTTAAAAAACTCCTTCGGCCCCACAACCCCCACCCGCCCCACGCCCACTGCGGAAAGATCTGCGCTCCTCTAATTCTGCCTTCTTGAGCATCCCCGATTATGATCGCTCAACCATTGCTGGCCGTGTCTTCTATTGTCTAGGCCCTTAGCTCTGGAATTCCCTGCCGAAACCTCTCCGCCTCTCTTTCTTCCTTTAAGACGTTCCTTAAAACCTACCTCTTTGACCAAGCTTTTGATCACCTGCCCTAATTTCTTCTTATGTTGCTTGGTTTCAAATGATTTGTCTTATAATATTCCTGTGAAGCGCCTTCCGACGTTTTACTACGTTAAAGGCACTATATAAATACAAGTTGTTGTTGTTGTAAATCAGTATTTTAGTCACTGAAGCTCACTGAACATAGTATTTATTGTATGCAGAGCAGTGAAAAGGAATTGCAATGGAGCAAAGATTATAAAGTCTTCAATGTAGCATAAAACTCACAAATCTATTGTTTTCTTTTGCTTGAACAGTACAAAGACTCTGTGCCGTACAAGGAAACTGCCCTGCATGTAGAACACAGAGAATAGCGTGACAAAATACCTGACTTTAGAATCTTGAATCCCATTGGTCCAAAAATAAGAGGGGGTACCTGGACTTGTGTGAGAGCAAGTCAGAAAATGGATCGTCAATGATGAAAACGTATTAACATTTTTGTGGGCAATCCAGCCTTTTGTCTGGAGTTTTACGCCCACAGACTTCCTGCCTTTTGAGAACTTTGCCAGTACGTTTTTTTTTTCAATTCAATTCAATTCAATTTTATTTGTCATATATGCAGCAGACGTGTGTACTGCACAATGAAATGTTGATTTTTACAAGTCCTCCCAACATTGGAATAAATATGGCATAACAATGATAAAAATACTAATAGAAATACTAATAGAAAGACAGTAATAATAAATAAAACAACAGTAATAAATAATAATAAATTAATCATTCATGAGTCTTATGGCCTGGGGGTAGAAGCTGTTTCGAAACCTGTTGGTACGAGACCGTATGCTTCGGTATCTCTTACCGGACGGGAGCAGGGCGAAGAGGTTGTGGCTGGGGTGACTCGCGTCTTTAATGATTCTCAGGGCCTTCCCCCGGCACCTCTCGGGGTAGATATCCTGCACAGCAGGTAGTTTAATTCCTATAGTGTGTTGTGCAGCTTTCACTACCATCTGTAGAGCCTTGCGGTCTGTGGCAGTGCAGTTGCCATACCAGGTAGTGATGCAGCCGGACAGGATACTCTAGATGGTGCACCGGTAGAAGTTGGTGAGAATCTGGGGGGCCATTCCAAATTTCTTCAGTCTCCTGAGGAAGAACAGGCGTTGGCATGCCTTCTTGGTTACGACGTCGATGTGATGGGACCACGTTAAGTCCTCCGTAATGAATACACCCAGGAATTTGAAGCTGCTGACCCGTTCCACCTCAGCCACTTCGATCTAGATTGGGGTGTGTCCCTCCCCCTGCCACTTCCTGTAGTCCACGATCATCTCCTTTGTTTTGCTGATGTTGAGGGAGAGGTTGTTGTACTTGCACCATTCTGCTAGGGCTCTTACCTCCTCCCTGTAGCCTGTCTCGTCGCCATCTGTGATCAGGCCTACAACGGTAGTGTCATCAGCAAACTTGATGATGGAGTTGAAGTTGTGCGTGGCCACGCAATCGTGAGTAAACAGGGAGTACAGGAGGGGGCTGAGCACACAACCCTGGGGAGCTCCCGTGTTCAGGATCAGTGTGGAGGAGGTGTTTCTGCCTATTTTCACCACCTGGGGTCTTCCCATCAGGAAGTCCAGGATCCAGTTGCATAGGGAGGTGTTAAGTCCTAGCTCACTGAGCTTGTTGACAAGCTTGGAGGGGATAATGGTATTGAATGCTGAACTATAATCAATGAACAACATTCTCACATAGGTGTTCCTCTTATCCAGGTGTGATAAGGCAGTGTGCAGTACAGTGGCGATGGCATCATCCCTAGATCTGTTTGGGCGGTAGGCAAATTGTAATGGGTCCAGTGTGTCAGGTAGTAAGGAGTTGATGTGGGTTTTGACCAGCCTCTCAAAGCACTTCATGATGACAGAAGTGAGTGCTATGGGGCGGTAGTCGTTTAAACAGGTTACTTTTGTTTTTTTGCGGACTGGAATAACCGATGTAATCTTGAAGCGGGTGGGGACTACAGCCTGGTACAGTGAACGGTTGAATATATCCGTAAACACGGCTGCCAGCTGGTCAGCGCATGCTCTAAAGGACATGCCCAGGGATTCCATCTGGACCGGGTGCTTTGTGGGTGTTCACTCTCTTAAAGGTCTTGCTCACGTCAGCCACGGAGATTGAGAAGGCCCGGTCGTCCTGAGCCGCGGGCGCCCTTGTAACAGGCCAGTTGTTGTTGGCCTCAAACCGGGTGTAAAAAATGTTAAGCTCATCCGGGAGAGAGGCATTGCTGGGCATGACACAGTTGGGTTTCCCTTTGTAGTCTGTAATAGATTGTAGTCCACTCCACATCCTTCGCGAATCTGAGCTATGATAGTGTGACTCCACTTTGTCCGTGTATTGTCTTTTTGCATTTTTGATGGTTTTTCTGAGGTCGTACCTTGATTTCTTGTACTCATCCATGTCCCCAGAGTTGAATGCGATGGACCGTGCTTTTAGCATAGCACGGATATTGCCATTTACCCATGGTTTCTGGTTGGGAAATGTTCGTACAACAATCCTCGGAACAACATCGTCTATGCACTTGTTTATGAAACTAATGACTGAATCTGTATATGGGTTGATGTCATTGTCCGAGGCATTCCGGAACATATCCCAGTCAGTGGAATCAAAACAGTCTTGTAACATAGCGTCTGATTGATCCGACCAGCGTTGTAGAGCTCACATCACAGGCTTTTCCTGTTTCAGTTTCTGCCTATAGGTGGGTAGCAGCAGGATGGAGTCGTGATCTGATTTGCCGAAGGGAGGGCGGGGGAGGGCCTTGTATCCATCCCGGAATGGAGTGTAAACGTGATCTAGTGTGTTCTTGGCTCGCGTTGGGCAGGTGATATGCTGATGGTATTTAGGCAGTACTTTCTTCAGATTGGCTTTGTTGAAATCGCCAGCCACGATGAATGCAGCCTCTGGATGGGAAGTTTCAAGCCTGCTAATGATCCCATACAGCTCGTTTAGTGCCCTATTTGCGTCGGCCTGTGGTGAAATATACACCGCTGTAATGATCACGGATGAGAACTCTCTCGGGAGGTAGAAGGGTCGGCATTTGATCATCAGGTGTTCAAGATCGGGTGAACAAGAAGATGTAAGTAGTTCAACGTCGGAACACCAAGAATTATTGATCATAAAGCATACTCCACCCCCTCTATTTCCCCCCCCCCCCCCGAGTCCTTTGTTCGGTCTAGCCGGTGAATGTTGAATCCCTCTGGTTGAATGGCCGAAGCTGGTGTCGATGGATCAAGCCAAGTCTCAGTAAAAATCAAGACATTGCAGTTCTTAATGTCTCGCTGGAAGGTGAACCTCCCTCTGAGTTCGTCCAGCTTATTGTCCAGTGACTGCACATTCGCCAGGAGAATACTCGGAAGTAGGGGGTGGTGTTCACGTCGCCTCAGCTTCACTAATGCACCTGCTCGTCTGCCCCGCTTGTGCCGTCGTCTTCCTGATCACAGGAATGAAGTCAGGTAAGCAGGTGGGAGGGTAGATGGTAGTAACAGCAGAATCCCAGTTCGAAAAATCGGGGGTAGGTCCTATATCTCCGGACGATCTTATGTCCAGAAGTGATTGACGGTCGTAGCAGATAAGTGAAGAAACAGTACTTACTTATTTATTTTACTTGGATTACTAAATATGAGATTTCAGCAGGCTTGCAGTACAATAAAGTTGTAAATGTACAACTATGCGTTTCTAATTAATAAGGGCAATAGCAGATTTTGCACTTAACATGTCTTCTGACAAGTTTTAATTCTAGTGGGAAGTGAGAGAAGATTAAAAAGATTAGAAATAAATTTAAAATCAGTGCTCACATTAAAATGTATTTCCAATCTTTTTAAATTATGCTGCTCCCTCTGGCTCCCTCCATTGCCTGCTCCTTCTGCATCCCTGCCACTCTTTGCTCCCGACCCCATCTTCCTCCCCCTCCCCACAAGAGGGTGGAAGGAAGCACAAGTGACTGCAGACGGGAAAGGAACAGAGTTGCCAATGGATGCATTTTCCCTGTAATCCCCACCCCAAATGCAGCTTGCTACTACTGGTAGCTCCTTCTCCCAAAAAGAAGGGAGAAGAAAAAGACAGAGAGATAGAGAAGCAGAAGAGAGACCAAGAGTATAATAGCAATATAAAGACAGCAGAGATAGGCAAGAGGCTCTCACTCTCAACCTAGTTTTGAGAAAAATGCCTTCAGAGCAGTACTAACTCCTATTTATGCATATACTGTACCTATATTTATATTTTCCTTGTGAAACTAACATCAGGGTTTTATATAATTGATGAATGTCAACAAATACAATTAAAGTTCAATCTCCACACACAATAGGATATTGCCACCAATCTGTTGGGAGTAAAGGAAATCAATTGTGCTGAATATACCTTCCCATACTTTGCCGTGTACAAAGTCTCAGTCTGAGGTGCACCTTTATTTTTTTTGACCAGTGGAGCATGCATTGACAGTTGAAACAACAGCACTGAAATAATAGCAAGGAATTAAGAAAGAAATACGAGGAAGGCGTCTATGGAGATTGAAATACTTTAGAAGAATGAGGAAGACTATATAACAGGTAATCGGAATTCTTCCTCATTTATTTAACTTTCACATACAAACAGAAGTATACCATAGTATTACAAAGATTGGCAATAGGTTTCTGAAGACCTACATTTTAAAGGCATTTAGGAACACAGCAACCTTAAAGCATCTGTCATCCTAAGCTCTCAAGTCAAAATGCTTAGTTAAAGTCCACATCGTACTCCAGGTCAATGCTTTGAAGAAATAATCCACAAGTCCCAAAATGCAGCTCCTGCAAGAGTAGAATTAGCCTTTCCCTGATGTGGCCCAACCTTCCAAAAAATACTCCAAAAATCAAGACGCCAAACTTGGTTGAGTCGTGGCTTTATCCAAGATCATCTTTGTTGTGTATGTACCTTTAAGGGAATAACTGGTCTCAGACTGCAGTACCGGCAGTGACCACCCCTGTATAAAAGGCCCTAGCAGGCTTCTGTAGTTTCAGTTTCCAGGTTGTCTCCATTCAGTAAAGACTTGTTATAATCAACTCCTGCAGTCCATGTCTTAATTATACACGGACATAATACTGGCGACGAGTAAGAAACGAACTTACCTGCAACTCGGCAGCACCTCAGACGACGTTATTGAAGGTCGAAGCCAGAAGAAAAAAAAATAATCCAAAGAAACTCGAGAAACGGGCGTCGACCGTGGGCAACCGCCCTCCAAATCATCAAATTGAAAAGTGCAGGAGAGACTGTCAAGAGCCAGGCTTGGTCTCCAGTCTGTGGTTTCCCAGCTAATCGGGCTGGTGACAGGTAGTGCACTGATCCTTCCTGGGCTGCGGCGGGCTAGAGCTCGATCGGGTGCCTCTGCAACGGGGCCGGGCAGCGAGTCGGGAAGCAAAGAGAGAGAGAGAGAGAGGGTGGAGCACACAGGGCGCAGCCGGTGCTTCGCAGCCGGGCAGCGTTCGGACCCAAGAGGGAGGAAAGTGTCCCAGAGGGTCTGCTCCACGACGGGAACGGTTCTTCAATTAACGGAGCAAATATTGAAGCGCAATAGAAAAATAAAAATACCGCGGAGAGCGGCGTTGGCGGCAGCGGCGGGAAAGCGCAGGAGGCGCCATCTTAACTCGGCGGGGACGAAGGCAAAGCGCGGGAGGCGCCATCTTAGATTTTCAAGATGCCAAAGACTGGCGATATCACTGCCTTCGATAATGCAATAGAAGACTGGACCACGTATGTGGAAAGAGTCGAGGTATATTGCGAGGCAAACGAAATAGCCGATGAGAAAAAGGCATCGGTATTGCTAAATTTAATGGGCGCAAGAACGTACGGCCTATTGCGGGACCTGATTACTCCAGCCAAACCGAAGTCGAAGAGTTTTAACGAAATTGTTGCTATCCTACAGGAACACCTAAATCCTACACCGCTGCTGATAGCAGAAAGATTTAAATTCCACAGGAGAAATCAGCATAAAAATGAGAGCAATGCTGATTACCTTACGGAACTACGCAAGCTATCAAAGCACTGCCCGTTCGGAGCAGGACTGGCAGATACCTTATGGGACAAATTTGTCTGTGGACTCCTGAGTGAAGGAACCCAGGTTACTCTCAGAGAAAGAGCTGACGCTAGATAAGGCTTTCAGCGTGGCAGTATCGTACGAAGCAGCAGCAAGGGGAGCTGCGGAAATACAACAAAAGCCACAGGAATACGGCACCCACGAAATGACACGGGGATTTGCAAAATGTTATCGCTGCGGCAGAACAAACCATGACCAGAAGGACTGCTGGTCCAAGGACAAAATATGCAGGCAATGCGGAAAGATGGGATACATTGCACGAGTTTGCAGGTCTGGGAAGAAGACCAATGACAACAAAAAGGCTACTAAGGAACCGTACAGGAAAGTACAAAAGATGACGGACAGTAGTTCCGAAGACCAGATGAGCGATAGTGAATCCGGGAACAAGAGACTAAGCTGTCTCAAACTTCACAACGTAATCGCAAAAGAGGATCACCGAACCATTTGGGTCACCCTCACGATAGCAGGGTCCCAAGTCAAAATGGAATTGGATACTGGATCAGCTCTAACCGTCATGAATCGACGAGACTACGAGCGGCTATTCTCACACATACGCTTGAGAGAGACATCCATTGTCTTGAGGACGTATACGGGGCAAAAAGTATACCCCAGAGGAAAAATAAGGGTGCCTGTCGAATACAACGGCAAGAAAATACGGAAATTGTATCTCTACATTCTGCAAGATGGTGGACCACCGTTATTGGGACATGAATGGATCAGAAAGATAAGTTTAGACTGGCACTCCATTCAGGCACTGACGGTGGCTGGTAAAAAGGATGACGACGTCACTCCTGGACGATTGTCAACAATCTTAGCTGACGCCAAAGAGGTATTTCAACAAGAACTGGGCACTCCTAAAGGCGTAACCGCCTCAATAAAAATAGAGGAGAATGCAATTCCCAAGTTTTTCAAAGCAAGACCGGTACCATATGCAATTCGCCCAGCCGTCGAGGCAGAGCTGGAGAATCTGGAGAAGGCAGGCGTGTTATCTAAGGTAGACTGGAGCGAGTGGGCGACACCCATCGTTCCTGTCATGAAGAAAACGTTAAACAATAAGTCTGAGGAGCCAAGGAAGGTTCACATCTGTGGGGACTTCAAGGTGACGGTGAACCCAGTCCTTCACACAGTACAATATCCTCTTCCAAGGATAGAAGATATCTTCGCCTCACTATCTGGAGGGAAGCGTTTTACAAAAATTGACCTAGCACAAGCATATTTGCAGATGGAGGTTGAAGAATCCTCTAGGAAGTATCTCACGATAAACACTCACAAAGGTCTTTACCAGTATAATCGACTGGTATTCGGAGTAGCATCAGCTCCGGCGATATGGCAAAGAGCGATGGAACAAGTCCTGCAAGGGATTCCGGGGACTCAGTGTTACTTGGACGACATCCTAGTGACAGGTGATGATGACAGTGAACACCTTGCCAACCTAGAGCAGGTGCTCACTAGACTACGTGAACATGGGCTACGAGCCAATCGCCCTAAGTGCGAGTTTTTTAAGAAACAGATATCGTATTGTGGCCACGTGATTGATGAAGAGGGGTTGCATAAGTCCCCTGACAAAATTGAAGCGGTAGTTAAGGCTCCAGCGCCTGAAAATGTGTCGCAACTGAGGTCATTCCTCGGATTGGTGAATTACTACCATAAGTTTTTGCCAAATTTGTCCACAATTCTGCATCCACTGAACGCCCTACTAGGAACGGGAGTAGCATGGAAATGGAGCGATGAATGTAAGCGGGCCTTTCAGAAGAGTAAGGACCTAATCACTTCAAGAGAAGTATTGGCTCACTACAACCCATCACTACCGATAAGACTGGCGTGTGATGCGTCTCCCTACGGTGTTGGGGCGGTACTGTCACATAAATTCCTTGATGGTTCAGAGAGGCCGATAGCTTTTGCGTCACGCTCATTAACTTCAGCCGAGCGTAACTACGCCCAGATTGACAGAGAGGCCCTCAGCCTGGTGTGGGGGGTGAAGAAGTTCAATCACTACCTGCACGGTCAGAAATTTACTCTACTAACTGATCATCAACCTCTCGTCTCCATTTTCAACCCTCAGAAGGGCGTACCGATAATGACGGCACAACGGCTACAGAGGTGGTCCCTTTTCCTAGGGGCACACCAATATGACATCGAGTACAAAGGAACTAAACAGCATGGGAGTGCTGATGGATTGTCGCGCCTACCGTTGCCGACGGTGGAAGAAGAACTGGCAGTGGATCCAGTGGAGTTATTCCACTCGACTCTAGTCGAATGTCTCCCTGCGACAAATGCAAACATAGAAAAGGAAACACGAAATGACCCGACACTCTCCTGGGTCTATGATTTAACGGTGAAGGGATGGCCAGCACATGGCGAACCACTGCTGCCAGCATTCTCGCCGAGAAGAGAACAGCTGTCAGTGTGCAGAGGAACCTTGATGTGTGGATCCAGAGTAGTAATTCCACCCAAATTGAAGGATAGAGTGCTCAATGAGCTTCATGAGGGTCATCTGGGAGGGGTAAAAATGAAGAACTTAGCCAGAGCGTTTGCGTGGTGGCCGGGAATCGATAGAGAAATCGAAGAGATGACCAAGAGCTGTACAGGATGCCAGAAGGTCCAAAACGCCCCACCACAAGCCCCTCTACATCCATGGGAGTGGCCCTCATCTCCATGGCAAAGGGTGCACATTGATTTTGCTGGTCCCTTCATGGACTCGATGTTTTTAATTGCGGTGGATGCACAAAGTGGCCAGAGGTAATAAAAATGTCCTCAACCACCACAGAAAAAACTATCACAGTCTTACGAACCATATTCACCAGGAATGGGCTGCCTGAACAGATTTGCTCTGACAATGGACCACAGTTTGTGTCTGAAGAGTTCCGGAGGTTCTTAAAGAACAATGGTGTTAAGCATTACACATCCGCCCCATATCATCCAGCCACTAATGGATTGGCCGAGAGGTTTGTTCAAACATTCAAGAAGGCTATCAAGGAAATGTGTAATGAAGATATACCCCTACAACACAAGGTGGATAACTTCCTGTTTGCCTACCGGAATGCGACACATGCGGTTACCAACCAAACTCCAGCCATGATGTTCTTCAATCGAAGACTACGATGCCGCTTGGATTTGGTTAAGCCAAACGTCAGAAGAGATGTGGAGAACAGGCAGTTTCAGAATATGAATGAAAGGCCGACCAGGAGTTTTAAGATAGGTCAACCAGTTTTGGCCCGGGACTACCGCACAGAGAAATGGCAGCCAGGAACGATCTGTACACGGCAAGGACCTCTAATGTATACCGTGGACGTTGGAGAGAGCCATGCTGACCAGATTCTAGAGTCACTGGAAAACGTCAACTCCACACCACGATCTGATACACCTGGCGATGAAACCGAAGTACCAATTGCATCTACCGCAGAATCGGTGATATTGGAAGCAGACGAACCAAACAACGACATTGATCCCGACTCAACCTTGCCAGAAGAACCTGATATCCCAAAGAGGCGTTATCCAGACAGAATCAGGAAGCCTCCTCAAAGACTGAACTTATAATTGCTTAACTTCAACCAATGTATCTAGCAACCGTAATTGTAATTAGTTATTATTTAGTTGTTAAATGAATGTTATGTACTGTTTATCTAAAAGGGGAGGAATTGTTGTGTATGTACCTTTAAGGGAATAACTGGTCTCAGACTGCAGTACCGGCAGTGACCACCCCTGTATAAAAGGCCCTAGCAGGCTTCTGTAGTTTCAGTTTCCAGGTTGTCTCCATTCAGTAAAGACTTGTTATAATCAACTCCTGCAGTCCGTGTCTCAATTATACACGGACATAATAATCTTTGTTTTCCTTTGGAGAAACTTCCCAAACTGCCCAAATCCTGTCATATCTTCTACTTAAGAGGCTAATGCCTTGTAAACATTAAATAAGCAATTCTCCCTTTCATGGAAGGAAAACAAGATGATAAAACCTTGGTCGAGAACAAAAGCTGCTTCGAAGGACTCTTTCCCTACAAATCTTCTGAGTAACCTGAGTAAACCACTAAGTTTTTCAGATTCCTTCGGTTACAATCCACATGGGGTAGCAAATAGAACCGTGAAACAATATGGATCGCAGAAATATCCATTATACACCAATTATTTCATCGATTTTTTACAGCACATCCCTGCTCCCAGAAAGAGCCACTATCTGTCCATTTCCCCATACCCTTTTAAATATTTCTTTTTCAAATATTTATCCATTTCCCTTTTAAAATCCATTAAGGATTCTGCTTCCACCACTGTTTCTGGTAAAGAATTTAATGTCCTAATAACCTTCCATGTAAAAAAGATCTGCTAGCCTCTCTCTTTGTCCTTTTGCTGTTGATATTAAAATTTACATCCTCCTGTTATAGGCACACCAATCCTTACTTGCCTTATCAAAACTTCTCAATTTTGAACACTTCATATCTTTTCCTTAACCTTCACTAGTCTAATGAAAAGAGTTTTTAGTCTCTCCTCATAATTAAGGCCTCTTGTTCCTAATATCAGCTTAGAAATCTCGGCGGGTGGATACAATATTAAAACCTAAAGAGGGATGAGAGCAAAGATCAGAGCATAAAGAGGGATAAAAATAATACTCGGGGAACATAAATGGTTATAGGAAGTAATATTAAAAAAGCTGATAAAAATAAAGCAGGGGTATGAAAAATAAGAGCATATTAAAATGTTTGTGTAGCAATGTCCAGAACACCAGCAACAAAACAGGGGAATCGAAGGCAATAATTAGAAGCGAGGAAATAGATTTAACAGGGATAATAGAAACATGGTTGCAGATAGGACAGGATGGCAGTTAAATATTGCAAGCTATAATGTATTTAGAAATGATAGGGAAGGAAGAAGGGATGGTGGGATAGCAGTGTTAATCATAAATAACAATGGCAGTAGCAACAAAGGACATAACTAATAAAGAAACAGAAAAAGAATCCATACTGATTGAGATAAAGGATAGGAAGGGATCGGTCACACTATTAGGGGTATACTACAGACCACTAAATAGTGGAAAGGTAGTTGATGGCGAAATATGCAGGCAAATATTTGAAATGAATAAAAACACAGAATCGGAATCAACTACAGGTAGACTATCCTTTATCCGAAAACCTTGGGACCAGCTGTGTTTCGGTTTTCGGATTTCAGAAGGTTTTCATCTCCGTATCTGACAACAAACACTGTTGCTTAGCAACAGCTTGTAAACACTCGGGCCCTGCCTTGGAAGCGTCTCTGAAGCTGTTGCTAAGCTAGAGACTCTTTCCACAGCCTGACTGTTTAAAAAAATGCTAGGGGAAGAAAAAAAACCTAACAAAACGGCTGCTGATTTCTGCCGCTAGATCTGCTCCGTATCGGAATTCCTTGACTTAGCGGGGGTCTGGGGCTCGACTGCTGCTGCCAGTTGTGGGAAAGCCGGATATCGGCTGACTCCTACACTAAGCTGGCCTGCAAATCAGGTCGGGGGGTGGGGGGGGCGGAAGAAAAGACTATTGGACGGGCCGCTGCAGCTATCGGACGGGCCGCTGTATTGTTGGGTTGACTCTCCCGGTACCTCCTTCACACTGCCCGGCTCGGCCTGCAATCTCCTACCCAGGAGGGAACTCTGTGACCCTCTGCCCTGCTCACAGGGAAAGGCAGAGCTCCCGGACCACTCCTGTCATGTTTGGCACCACTCGGGTCATGTCGTGCGCACGACTTACGCTCCACGAAAAAACTTTCGGTTTTTAGAGGTTTTCGGAAGTGCGGATAAAGGATAGTCTACCTGTACCCCCAAATAAACTGGCTGGAAGAGGGAGCGAAAGGGGAGAAGGTGGATGGAGTTTTACAGTTTGTACAAGACTCCTTTGTGGCCCAATATGCAAGAAGCACAACAAGGGAGAAAGCACTATTAGACCTAGAAATGGGAAATGAACTGGAGCAGCTAAGAGAAATAAGCGTGGGAAAATGTCTAGGGAATAGCAATCGCAATATAAAAAAATTACGGTAATGATTAAGAGATATAGATAGTACAAAGACCAAAGCAGTGGACTGGAAAAAAGCCAACTATGAGGGAATGAGGATAGAGCTCAGGAAGATAAACTGGAGAAATGGGCAATATTTAAAAGGAGAGATCAATAGTTCCAAGATAAGTATATTCCACTAAAGAACAAGCTAGCCAAGAATGAGGTGGCATGGATAAATAAAGAGGCGATGATAAAGCTGAATCTGAAAAAAAAAGGCGTAACAAAGTACATTAACAATAAAGGAGGATGACAAAGGGGACGTCATGAGCTTAGGAAAGAAGTTAAAACAACAATTAGGAGGAAAAAGAGGAAATATGAAATGAAAATATCAAAGAATATAAAAATAGTAAAGTATTCTATAAGCGCATTACGATAGGGCCACTAAAGGATGAGCAAGATAAAATCACAGGAGAGGACACTGAGCAGATGCTTAGGCCTCGATTTTAATTCAGGTGCGGGCAATTGTCGGGTTCCCCGAATTTCGTGTTTCTCACACGAATCTAAATGGGTGTGGGAGATTGATGCAATTTTAACTCAATTGGCCAATTGATTTCCAACGTGTGGGAAGCCTTTGCAAATGGGTTTTTCATGACTGAAAGTCCCCTCCGAGGACGTCATCATTGCTGCTGCATTTAAGGTCCACAGCAAGCCTTGCTTCTTCTGCAGACTGCCAAGCTTTCTCCATTTGATGGCACAGGAACCTGCAGGAACAATGGCCAGCGGGAGGCCAAGAGCAGCTCCTAAGTTTGATGAGGCAGCACTACAGGCGTTGGTGGATGGGGCTAGGGCCCACACGGAGATCCTGTTCCCTTCATCGGGGAGGAAGAGGCCTCCCAGTCAGACCAAGGCTGTGTGGATACAGGTGGCTGGGGAGGTTAACTCCTTGGGGGTCACACGGCGCACCATGACCTTCAACGCACTGGAAAAGTAAGTATGAAGTTCCCATCACCCTCAATCTGATCCCCATTGCCTTTCCTCACCAGCACTCAGCTTTAGCAATCTCTTCCTCCACATCCCACTTGACACTCACATCCATGCACCCTTACCCATTCCCTCTCTCTCTATGCTCACATTCACGTAACTATTCCACCATGCAGCCCTCACACTTCTTATCACTCTGATGCTTTGAACACAATTGACAACACACAGGGAGGGCCCTTGGTCTTGCAACCTCACTCCATCTTTGTCTCCTTCTAAGTATCTATGCTATGCAATCTCTACACTCACTCCTTCATTCTCACTCAACCTCCATTTGTCTCCCCCATTGCAGGAAAAGAGAGCTCACAATAAAGGGGAAAGAGCCAGGACAGGAGGAGGCCCACCATCATTAGCCCAGCTCACCCCCTGGGAGGAAGCCGTCCTGGAAATTGTCGGGGTTGAAAAAGATGCGCACGTTGGGGACGGACAGACGGGTGCATCACAGCAAGCTGGTGACAGAATAGTTTTCCATCTCTCTCACTGACATTGCATGAGTTGCTGATAATGATTCTGAAGCTATAACAGATGAAATTATGATCATCTGCAATATGCAATGTGCATGTAACCTCGACCTCACATCTCTAACTCTTTCCTTTACTCCCCCACAGGACCATCGAGAGCCCCCGTCCCCACTGTCCAGGAAGAAGAGCCTGAGCTTCCAGACTCCTCAGAGGAATCTGCAACCTCTGAGGGCGCAGCATCAGCAGAAATAAGCGCACCCAGCACCAGCGCAGACACTCACACCTCGGTGGGACCTTCGGGACATAGAGTAGTGTTGTCGCCTGGTGTATCACAGCTCACAAGTGAGCATCAGCAGATTGTGGAGACAGGAACAGCAGTGGAGAGTGCTAGTCGGAGGGCGCAGGACTCTGCCAGCTCGGCTCAGCTGCATGTCGACCCTCTGCCTCTGGGTCCATGCATAAGATCAGAGGTGATGGAACTCCATGCACAGATGCAGGAGTCTCTGGCAGGTTTTGTCTCTGGGTCGCTGCGAGTGTGGAGCAAATGGAGGAGTCCATAGCGAACATGAGTAGAGCCTTTGTGGAGTCATTGACGCATGAACGCATCAACACTGAAAGGATGGCTACCTACGTGGAAATGATTGCTGCCTCCGTGGTAAGGCTGGCTATGGTAGAGGAGAGGAGGGCTACGGCCATGGAGGAGGTTAGTTGCCAGGGTATGGAAAACATGGTGAGTGTTCAGAATAGAATGACATCTCTTGAGGAGCGATGGGCATCTATTGAACAGAGAAACCAGACCTTCATGGAAGTCCTTCTGAGTAGGACTGCCATTGCAGATACGGGTCCACATGGCCCCCCTGATGTGCAGCAAGGTGCTCTCCAGCCACTTGCAGGCGCGGAGGGGGAGCTGACCCATGAGAGGAAGGTTGGTGGCAGACCTCAAGGAAGTGGGGGTTCCTCTCCAGGTGCTCACACTTCCATGCCACTGCAGAGTCCTCGGTCAGAGCCCCACCGGAGTCCACACCCAAGTGAGATAGACGTCTCAACCCCTGCACAGCCGCAGGAGCAGCAGGCTGTTGGCTGTTGACGAGCCCTCACAGGCTCGCCACCCCAGAGGATGCCCGCCAAAGGTGTCGAGACAGGAGCAGCAGGAAAGTGAGCAAGGGGCCTCCACATCTGCTGAAGCCACAGGGGAACCACGACGTTGGAGCACGCGCAAGAGGAAAATAAAGCACAAGTAGTCACAAAGGTAGTCACTTGGGTGAAATTTTATATATTGTTTAAAAAAAGCCATCAGATGAATTCTGTCAATAAGAAGTCTGATGGCTATTGCTGTATTTGTGGCGTGTGTCATTTCACGAATGGGACTTTCACATTGAGGGCTTAGGATTACTTGCAATTGTCAGTATGCTGGACAAATAGCTAGGAATCCGCAGGGTCTTGGCCATTGTCGATGCTCAGGTAAGAAACTGCGAGGCAAAAGTGCTCGATTGGCTAGGCTAAGCAAATCTGGCCAGGATGAGTGAGTTCCTTGCATCCCAGGCAGCAATGTTCTGGCGTAATGCTGCCGCTGGTTGTTGGTCCTCTGCAGGATGGTAGTTTTCGCCCTCCTCCTCCTCCTCATCATCATCTGAGGAGGGTATGAGAGGAGCCACTTGGTCCTTAGGAATCTGCAAACCACGATGCTGTGCCATGTTGTAAAGTGCACAGCAAACCACAACGATTCTGGAGGCCCTGGCTGCTGAGTACTGCAGGGCTCCACCTGATCTATCCAGGCATCTGAAGCGCATCTTCCGCAAAAAGTTTGCTCGATAATGGATCTGGTGGAAATGTGGCTGGAGTTGTAGCGCTGCTCAGCTTCGTCGGCTGGCCTCCTCAACGGCGTCATTAGCCAAGTCCTCAGGGGATAGCCCTCGTCTCCAAGTAGCCATCCGTGAAGTTGGTCTGACGGCCTGAATAGCGGAGGCAAACTAGACTGGCGCAGTATGAAGGAGTCATGGCAACTGCCAGGGTACATGGCACAAACATGCAAAATCTCCTTCTTGTGGTCACACACCAGCTGAACGTTAAGGGAGTGGAAGCCCTTGCAGTTGACAAAAATACCTGGATTGCGATGGGGTGCCCTAAGGGCCACGTGTGCAGTCAACGACGCCCTGCACCCTTGGAAAGTCTGCCAGATGAGCTAATCCAACCGCTCGCGCCACCACACTTACGCGATCCTTGGTGAAATAGATGTGATTGTGCGCGAGGGCAAAGGTTACCTGCGTGATGCAAGTGTGTGCAGCTGACTGGGAGATGCCGCTGATGTCTGCTGATGATCCCTGGAATGAGCCTGAGGCAAAAAAGTTGAGTGCAGTGGTGACTTTGATGGCCACTGGTAAGGAGTGTCCACCTGATCCTCTGGGCAGCAGGTCTTGCTGTAGCATTGCGCAGATGTCAGTCACTACCTCTCGCGAAAGTCGGAGCCGCCTTTGGCACTGTTGCTCAGTCATGTTGAGGTAGCTGACCCTGTGTCTGTAGACCCTGTTTTGGGGGTATCTCCTGTGCCGACAGGCTTCCAGGCACTGGCCCCTTCTGGCCTGTGCTGCCTCAGGTGGGTGAGCAGCAGCCTGTCGCTGCTGCCGTTGCTGGTGTTGCTGTTGTTCCTGGTTATGCTGCTGCCGCGCGAGCTCCTCTAATGCCCAGAAGGGAAGGAAAAAAATGGCTCCCATGCTTTTGGCATATGCCTCCATTGAGGAAGCGCTGAGTGAAGGTGGCGAGAGTGGTTTCCCAGGAGTTCACACTGGAGATGTGTGTGAGGCTCCAACCTTCCACAGGTGTGGTTAAGCCTGGTAAAAGTTGCCCCAGGCCTGAGACAACAAGTCCTGCCACCTGCAAATGATGGCTGATCAAATCTCCTCTTTAATGGTTGACCTGCAGCTGATAGTCAGCAAGCCAATAGTGCTCCCGCCAGGTTTCAGTCGTGATTCCCACCAGGCGTGTTTTACGTGGGAAAAGAGTTAAAAGTGCAAGGGACTGTTAAAATGGCATTATAAAGGCCATTTAGTGGCGATTAAGAGCCTGTTGGATGCGGAGCGGATTCGGGACCATCAGACACGCCCGAGTAAAAATGGCTCGGAGTCGGGAACCAGGCAGGGGGGGGCCCTGCCTGCCAGTTTTTGCGATTTTAACCCCCCCGCACGCCTCCAAGTCCGCCTCCACGGCTCAGTTAAAAATCGAGGCCTTAGCCTTAGTTTTCCCTGAAGATGCAAACAAAGTGAAAATGACACCAATCGAAGTCGAGGAATATTACAACAGTTAAGACAGAAAGAAAGGAGATACTAGACAAACTAGGGGATGGGGAAGTCTGTATACTTTCAGAAAAACAGCCACTTGTCTTGGACAACTTGGTGGAAGCCACCAGTCCCCTTATCCAGAACAACTCTGGCATTGTCCGACATAAGTTCCACTAGGCATTTAAGACTCAATGAACATATGCCTGCTCCCCGCCTAACTTAACAGTCACTTTTCCTTAAAGGTCAGGAACCAGCAGCACCAGCATACCAATAAATCCAAGAAAAGCAGCTAAAACGTACTTACTGCATAGACACTGACTTTTAAATAGATGACTTCCATAATAAAAAAAAGTTGGTAGTGTTTAATGTTGCACAGAAGGAAAGGTAATATGATGGTTATCTTTTGGAGAGATATCTGCTGCTAACCATTAATAGCAAATACAACTCCAATTATTTTATTTTTTCTGATTTTCTCAATCAGTATCTGCCTTTCTAGAACATTTCACATTATTCTCCACATGTTTTCTAGCTACAATGGAAATAAGATCAAGTTGACATACACACAATAATGATATATAATTAGCCTCACTAAACAAGTGCTATAATCGTATTACATTTTGTATCAACAGTGCACGAAAAGGGAAACACAGCATGAACTGTTAACATTTTACTTCTAATCAGAAAATCGCAAAGCATCAGTCTCTTGCTTGTCCACATGCACAGAAAAAAGTTCAGCAGTTAAATGAGGCAGTTTCAAAATATTCTTGATGATTTCTAGTGCTAAACCCATTTATTGAAGTACTAGCTGAAGTGCCCGGCGGTGCCGAGGGTCTTTTGAGGGCATGTTGTTGTTGGAAAAGAGAGAGAGCGCGACTGGGGGGGGAAGAGAGAGAGCGACTGGGGGGTGGGGGGAAGAGAGAGCGTGACTGGGGGGAAAGGGGAGGGAGGAGGGAAGAGAGAGCGTGACTGGGGAAAGGGGAGGGAGGGGGGAAAGGGGAGGGAGGAGAAAGGGGAGGGGGGGGAAAGGGGAGGGGGGGAGGGGGAAGGGGAGGTGAGGGAAAGGGGAGGGGAAGGGGGGAGGAAGGGGGAAGGGGGAGGAAGGGGGGAGGGAAGGCGGGGGAGGAAGGAAGGGGGGGAGGAAGGGGGGGGGGAAGGGGGGAGGGGGAGGAAGGGGGGAGGGAAGGCGGGGGAGGAAGGAAGGGGGGGAGGAAGGGGGGGGAAGGGGGGAGGGGGAGGAAGGGGGGAGGAAGAGGGGAGGAAGGGGGGAGGGGGAGGAAGGGGGGAGGAAGGGGGGAGGGAGGGGGGAGGGAGGAGGGGGAGGGAGGGAGGAGGGGGAGGAGGGAGGGGGAGGAGGGGGGGAGGGGGAGGAAGGGGGGAGGGGGAGGAGGAAGGGGGGAGGGGAGGAAGGGGGGAGGGGGAGGAAGGGGAGGGGAGGAAGAGGAAGGGGGGAGGGGGAGGAAGGGGGGAGGGGGAGGAAGGGGGGAGGGGGAGGAAGGGGGGAGGGGGAGGAAGGGGGGGAGGGGGAGGAAGGGGGGAGGAGGAGGAAGGGGGTGGAAGGGGGGGAGGGGGTGGAAGGGGGAGGAAGGGGGGGAAGGGAGGAAGGGGGAGGAAGGGGGGGGAGGGGGAGGAAGGGGGGGGAGGGGGAGGAAGGGGGGGGAGGGGGGAGGAAGGGGGGGGGGAGGGGGGAGGAAGGAGGAATGGAGGGGGAGGGGGAAGAGAGGAGGGGGGAGAGGGGGAAGGGAAAGGGAGGGGGCGGAAGGAGTGGAGAGGGGGGGGAGAGGGAGGGGGAGGGGGAGGGGGGGGGGAGAGGGAGGGGGGAGGGGGAGGGGGAGAGGGAGAGGCAGAGGGAGGGGCAGACCCTCTCCCCTCTGCCGGCGATGGCTCCGCTGAGCTTCGTGCCGCCCCACGCACTGACATGCCGAGCGCAGCGCCCCGGTCAGCCCGAGGCCGGGCCCGAGGCGGCTTGAGACGGCCGATTGCGGCTGGCCGGGCCCGGTTGCCTTGGTAACCCTCCTCCCCTCTCCGCCTCCCGATCTCCGGGACCGGGCCTGGGCGGCTTGAGACGGCCGACCGGGCCCGGTTGCCTTGGTAACCCTCCTCCTCTCTCCGCCTCCCGATCTCCGGGACCGGGCCTGGGCCTGAGCGGCTTGAGACGGCCGATTGCGGCTGGCGAGCCCGGTTGCCGGGGTAACCCTCTCCGCTCCCCCTCCCCTCCTGAGCACCCCCCACCCCCGCTAACCTGCTCGCTTCCCTCTGGCCGCGCTCTGTGTGGAGGTACGCGTGCGCCGTGCAGCGCAAGTGTGAATGAAGCGCGAGGAACTTGCAGTGAGCCCAGCCAGCCTTTACCAAGATGGCTGGCCGCTGGTTCGGAATCGGGCCCAGCTGGGGGGTGGGGGGTGAGGGGTGGGAGGAGCTTGCCACAAAACAATTGCCTGGGGTCCAGCATGGCTGGCAACAGACGCCCAAGCTTCGAGGCCTACCTGCAAAAACGGGGAAAGGTAGGAAAATTAATGAGATTAGGTAAAAGATTTAGAAAGTAATTAACTTTTTTTAAAAACAATGTGTGTTTTAAAAGCAACTTTTTTTTTTTTTAAAGACGCAGAAAGCGGGAAAAAGAAATGAAAAGTTTAGAATCAAGATGGCGGCGACTCACCTCGGTTCAGAATGATAACGCCCGCCCACACACGCACCGATTGGTCAACCGTCAGGTCACTGAACTGTAGGATTGGTCAATCATCACGTCACTCAACTGTAGGATGGCCCGCCCCCCACTCGATGGAAATGAGCGGATAATGAGAGGAATTTTGAACGTTTTTTGGATACCGTCGGCACAATTTTTGTCTGAGCAAAAAGTAAATATGCCTACAAGAGTCCCCTAATGATGAGCTTTCTTTTGATATAACATATGTGCTCTATAACTTTTGATTGTATAGCCGGCCAGAGAGACAGACAGAGAGACAGATCTGGATCGATAGATAAATACATGATGCAAAGATTGCTTAGTTACCTTCTTCGGAATGCCAGAAAAAAAAGGGTATTTTAGTTTTGGACTCTCTTACACGTGGAAACATCTTCTCTGCATCTACACTATCGAACACCTTCATAAGTTTAAAGACCTCTAGCAGATCCTCTCTCGGTCTTCTCTTTTCTAGAGAAAAGAGCCCCAGCCTGTTCAGCCTTTCCTGGAAGTTGCAGCTTCTCAGTTCTGGTATCATCTTTGTAAATCATTTTTTGCACTTTCTCCAGTGCTTCTATATCCTTTTTGTAATATGGAGGCAAGAACGGTGCAAAGTGCTCCATGTGCTCTAAGCAAGGTTCTATATAAGTTTAACATAACTTCTCTATAGTGCGAGACCATCTCCTGGAGGTTGGCATTAGTACAGTTGGGAATCAGATGTGGACATCGGTGATATTGATATGTGGTTGAGTGAACCAGTGGAGATTCAGATGGCTCCTGGACTGGCAGCTCCCTAGGGAGCTCCTTTGCCATCCTTTGCTCTTTCTCCCCCCAGTCTCCTCTCTTCTGCAGTGTAAGTTCCCCTGGCTCTAATAGTGGGTGCATTTTATCCCTAACTGCAAATTCAAGCTGCAAGGTTAAAGTTACCTGAGCCCACTGCCCATCCCCCAACCATGCCTGTTCTTTGTTCTCATCAGTGAGAACTGGCTCTTCACTTAAACTTAGCTTCCAAATTCCCAGACCTCTCTGCCGTCGAGATTACGCTTCGCCACTGGACTAATGATCTAGTGACTAGTGGATCGCGAGTGGAGCTCGGGGCCAGGGATTGTGAGAATATCAGTGCTAATTTGATCCTGTGAGAGACAACATCATTCATGTCCGAGGCCGGGACCCAGGAACGAGGACGAGCCCAGCAGCAAGATCAAGGCTCAGGAGTGGCGCAGCGTGGACCAGCAGCGGGGTCGGGGCCCGGGGAAGGTGCGGCACGGGCCAACAGCGAGGTCGGGTAGACCACAGTGCATCCTACAAAACCCAGGCAGAAAGGGCCTGCGGGAAGGAGGGAGGAGAACAGTAGCAGTATGTTTGTGTGTGAGATCTAGGCCGTTGTAGCAGAGCCTGGTCTCCAATCGTCTTGGATCCCCTTGCCATTGGACCAAGACCTTGCTCTGCCAAGCCTGTGTGGTAGCTGGTGTGCAACGGCCACCCCACGTTAAAAGAATTCACGCACAGGCATCTTCCACCCTTTAAAATGAAGTTCGGGACCTGGAACGTCAGGACCCTCCTGGACAACCCCAACAGTGATAGACCGGAACGCCGTACTGCTATCGTTGCCTGGGAGCTCAGACGTTTCGACATTGACATCGCCGCCCTAAGTGAGACCCGGCAGGCAGGGGAAGGCCAGCTCAAGGAGCAAGGCGGTGACTACGCCTTCTTCTGGAAAGGTAAACCTGAAGAAGAACGCCGCCTCCATGGGGTAAGCTTTGCCATAAAAATTGAACCAGTTGGGTGTCTCAGAGACTCTCCTAGCGGTATAAACGAGCGCCTCATGACTCTTCGGCTCACCCTAGCCAGTGCACTACGGCCTTCAGTGCATACGCCCCAACACTGGAAGCCACAGACGAGACCAAAGAGGAATTCTACTCCAGCCTCGAACAATCCCTGTCCCGAGTTCCAACGGGCGACAAGCTGATCCTCCTTGGCGACTTTAACGCCAGAGTTGGAAAGGACACAGACCTCGGGGGAGGTGTGATCAGCAGAGAGGGGGTAGGGAAAGCCAACTCCAACGGTACCCTCCTCCTGTTGAAATGCTCAGAACATGGCCTTGTCATAACCAACACCTTATTGTCAGAGAGATAAGTACAAGGCTTCATGACAGCACCTTCGCTCCAAGCACTGGCATCTGCTGGACTACGTCATCGTCCGAGCGAGGGACCGCAAGGACATCCGCATCACCCACGCCATGACAGGAGCTGATGACTGCTGGACAGACCACTGCCTAATCCGCTCTGTCATCTCCATCAATGTAGCCCCAAAACAGCGGCGGCAACAGAAACAATGCCGCAGGAAAATCAACGCTGGAGCACTCAAAGACCCCGCTAAGAAAGCCCTATTCAGCCTGCGCCTGAGAAACAACCTGACGACTCCCAGTGATGCAGAGACAGTGTCCACAGCGCCTGGTCTGCACTCAAGGCCTCCATAATCAGCACCTGTGAAGAGACGCTTGGTCACTCGACCAGAAAACACCAAGACTGGTTCGATGAGAACGACCAGGAGATCCAGGAGCTAATAAGCCGCAAGCACAAGGCATTCCCGATTTGGAAACAGCAACACAACTCGAGAGCAAGAAAGCAGCTCTACAGACGCCTGAAGGCAGAGGTCCAACAAAAAACTCGTGACCTAAAGAACAGATGGTGGGTGGAGAAAGCGTAGGAGATCCAGCAGCTAGCCAACAAACACGACGTGCGTGGATTTCTTTTAGCACAGTCAAGACCATCTACGGCCCAAGCACCCAAGGTCCTACCCCACTGCGGGCCAAGAACGGAGAGGTACTAATCAAGGACAGAGAGGCAGTCAGTGCCCGCTGGAAGGAGCACTTTGAAGATTTCCTTAACCGAGACGCTGTCTTTGACGCGAGTGTCCTCAACTCCATCCCGCAGCATGCTACCTGCCACCATCTCAGCACAACCCCAGCCCGACATGAGACTGAAAAGGCCATCTGACAACTGAAGAACAACAAGGCCTCAGGAGCAGATGGAATCCCTGCCGAGGCACTATAGCATGGCAGAGAAGCACTACTGGCGCGAATTCATAAACTCATTTCTCTTATCTGGAAGGAGGAGAGCATGCCAGGGGATCTCAAAGACGCCGTAATTGTGACCATCTTCAAAAAAGGTGACAAGTCCGATTGTGGTAATTACAGAGGAGTTTCCCTGCTGTCTGCCACAGGGAAAGTCATCGCAAGAATCCTCCTCAGTCGCCTTCTCCCAGTGGCCGAAGAGTTCCTCCCGGAGTCGCGATGCGGATTCCGCCCACTAAGGGGCACAATGGACACGATCTTCACCGCGCGTCAATTACAAGAGAAATGCAGGGAACAGCACCAACCACTGTACATGGCCTTCTTTGATCTCACAAAGGCCTTCGACACTGTCAACCGTGAGGGATTATGGAGTGTCCTCCTCAAATTCGGCTGCCCTCAAACATTTGTCACCATCCTCCGCCTGCTTCACGATGACATGCAAGCCATGATCCTGACCAACGGTTCCACCACAGGCCCAATTCACGTACGGACCTGTGTCATGCAAGGCTGTGTCATCGCACCAACGCTCTTCTCGATCTTCCTTGCTGCAATGCTGCATCTCACCCTCAATAAGCTCCCCGCTGGAATGGAGCTAATTTACATAACAAACGGGAAACTGTTCAACCTCTGTCACCTCCAGCCAAGATCCAAGGTCATCCCATCTTCTGTCGTCAAATTACAGTATGCAGAAGACGCTTGCGTCTGCGCTCACTCGGAGGTCGAACTCCAAACATCTTCACCGAAGCATATGAAAACATGGGCCTTACACTAAACATCTGTAAGACAAAGATCCTCTACCAACCTGCCCCCGCCACATAGTACTGCCCCCCGATTATCAAAATCCACGCAAGGCCTTGGACAACATGGAATACTTTCTATACCTCGGGAGCCTACTGTCAACAAGGGCAGACGTCGATGATGAAACAGAAACATAGAAGATAGGAGCAGGAGTAGGCCATTCAGCCCCTCGAGCCTGCTCCGCCATTTAATAAGATCATGGCTGATCATCCAAATTCAGTACCCTGTCCCTGCTTTCTCCCCATATCCCTTGATCCCTTTAGCCTTAAGAAATATATATAACTCTTTCTTGAATATATTTAATGAATTGGCCTCAACTGCCTTCAGTGGTAGAGAATTCCACAGGTTCACCACTCTCTGGGTGAAGAAATTCCTCCACCTTCAGTGTGACAGTGCAGCCTTCAGTCGCCTGAGGAAGAAAGTGTTTGAAAACCAGGACCTCAAACCCGGCACTAAGCTCATGGTCTACAGAGCAGCAATGATACCCGCCCTGCTGTATGCCTCAGAGACATGGACCATGTACAGCAGGCACCTCAAAGCACTGGACAGGCACCACCAACGCTGCCTCCGCAAGATCCTGCAAAACCATTGGCAGGATAGGCGCACCAACGTCAGTGTTCTCGCTCAGGCCAACATCCCCAGCATGGAAGCTTTGACCACGCTTGATCAGCTCCGATGGACGGGTCACATCGTCTGCATGCCCGATACGAGACTCCCGAAACAAGCGCTCTACTCGGCCCTCCGACGTGGCAAGAGAGCCCCAGGTGGGCAGAGGAAATGCTTCAAGGACACCCTCAAAGCCGCCTTGAAAAAGTGCAACATCCCCACTGACACCTGGGAATCCTGGCCCAAGACCAGAGAAGTGGAGGAGAAGCATCCGGGAAGGTGCCGAACACCGAGTCTCTTCGCCGGGAGCAAGCGGAAGCCAAGCGCAAGCAGCGCACGTCAACCCAAGCACCCCACCCACCCGCCCCTTCAACCACCGTCTGCCCCACTTGTGAGAGACTGTAGGTCCTGCATTGGGCTCATCAGTCACCTGAGAACTCATTTTTAATGTGGAAGCAAGTCATCCTCGGTTCCAAGGGACTGCCTAAGAAGAGGTGCAGATTCAGAGCAAAGAACAAGTTAGCGCTGGCAACTGGGACCAATTGGAACACATGGAGGGGTACT
This sequence comes from Somniosus microcephalus, assembly GCF_052327205.1. Classification (NCBI taxonomy): domain Eukaryota; kingdom Metazoa; phylum Chordata; class Chondrichthyes; order Squaliformes; family Somniosidae; genus Somniosus; species Somniosus microcephalus. The sequence continues at coordinate 24,480,595 of NC_141002.1, read as the reverse complement.
ACTCAAGTGCTTAAATTTGGATTTACATTTCAGTAGCCTAACTACAGCTTTTTGTGAAGCACCAAGAAGCTGTTCTATGGTTTCACTGGAAGGCAATAGCAATTGAGCCTATGTGCTCGGGAGGAAAAAAGGAGAAAGTTAAAATTACTGCCCTTGCCTAGGTAAGAAATGTTTGGAGAAACTGCTACTCTGTTGGAGGGACTCAAAGTTAAAAGGTTATTTTCCATCTCATATCTTTCATGAAGAAACACAATTTTAACTTCCTAATATAAAAACAGAAAATGCTGGAAATACTCAGCAGGTCAGGCAGCATCTGTGGAGAGAGAAACAGAGCTAACGTTTCAGGTCAATGATCTTTCGTAACTTTCTAAACTCAGTACTGGCGGAGTGAGCGCCTTGGCTTAGTGGTAGCATTCCCGCCTCTCAGTCACAAGTCATGGATCCAAGCCCCACTCGTCAGTCCTACCGAACGGAGACGAGAGTTCGGAACACTGGGTTGATATCTAGCAAGGTACTCGCGTCCAATGGGAGCGGGTGGCGACTCCCTCCAATGTATCTAGCTGGTTCTCCTACTGGGTGTTGAGCCAGGCTGACAATGCAGCGAGTGGTTATGATCTGGAATGCACTGCCTGAAAAGGGGGTGAAGGCAGATTGAATCGTGGCTTTCAAAAGGGAATTGGATAAGTACCTGAAGGACAAAAATTTGCAGGGCTATGGGGAAAGGGCGGGGAAGAAGGACTAGCTGAAGTGCTCTTGTAGAGAGCCAGCACGGGATTGACGGGCCGAATGGCCTCCTTCCGTGCTGTAACCATTCTATGATTCATTCTATGGCAACCTGTCTACATAAAATGGGACTTTGTTACAGAAACAACCTAAAGCACAATCTTCTGAATGTAATGTAGTGGAAGAAATAAGTTGACTTGTACCGCTCGGCACTGAAGAGAATAATTAGAAAGTCAGTACTGATGCATATATACACTGATAGAGCTTTCCCAGCTTCAATGTTTCCCATTCAGCAACCATTCCACAGCACTTCCTATACTCCTTTCCACACCTCACATCCCTGCTGAACCTCAAGATCTTAAATAGCAGATATTGGTGGCAATGAAGTGGTTTTAACCAACCTTATAAAGATACAAGTTCCTTGAAGTAATATTTTGACTTATGAGTGTGGGTGGCGTGCAGAGGGGGTGAGAAGCATTTTGTCCTACTCTCCCTGCAACATTTACATTCCTCTTCAATTGTTTCTGGTTTAATATGGTTCAAAATGACAATATTTGCCAAGCGAATCGTAAATTATTTTATAACCAATCGTTTTATTATCTGCAATAACAACCGTATAGTTTTGAATCATTCAATAAGAGCTTTAAATTAGCACATTTAAAAATTGTACCTTAGCAAATGGAAGTGCTCTTTCCTTCCATTTGTATACTTACTTTTGCTGAACTGGGACTGATAGGAAGGTGGCTTGTTTTTTTCTGGGGAGTAGCTTCTGCTGCTGATGCTTGATCCGGAGCGGCTGTGAGGAGATTCTCTTCTGCGGTAGGGTGTTTCCCTTTTATGAGAGAAACGTTCTCTTACATGCGGAGAGGAATATATATTCTTTCTTCTGAAGTTATCCCTGTTAGAATATTATCAAAGATTCGATTTAAAACACTTTCTGTTATGGTTATTATTCTTTACAACTTCCACATTGCATTTATTTTAAAACTAGAAAATTAATATCCTATCTACACAAGTATTTTGGTGATGTCAATCTTCCAGGACATATAAATGCAGATCCATTTAATACATTTAAATTCTTTTGTACAGCATGCATGTCCTCCAAGTGTCATACTGCCTACATGTAAGTTTCCCCATCACACTGACATTTCATTGATAACACCTTACATTATACCTTATTGCGAGCAAAGCCACAGAATATGTGGTAGTTAATGTAAAGTTTTTAAAAGTGCTTTTCTTTCCCCCACATTAAATCTGTAAGCGTATATTTATAATCACGATCCAAAAGAGACGCGCTAAACTTAACTGGGCCTTCCTTTAATGATTCGATATACTTGCATTTGAGCCAAAATCAATAGTTATGCCAAGGACAGTTTTTTGCCCCCACCAATTTCTGCCTACTATCCTGTTAGCATTGATTTCCTTAGAGTTCCACAGGCACTGGCAATCCTACAGCTCACAAGTGGTCATTTGGAATGTGTGAGCCCAGCCACTATTGGCATTCTAGTCTGCCATGAAGAGCATGATCTTGTTCTCACCCAACAGCCACACATTCCCACTTTCTCACATGGGTCACTGGATAGCAATCAGGAGAAGAAACCCCAGCTGATTTTTTGATTCTCCAGCACACAAATAATGACTACAATTGCTGCCCTGAGATGAGTTAACTTGGGGATGCAAGCTGTGATTCTCTAGTCCTTTTGGTTCAATGCTTCATTGGGTTGTGTCTTTCCTAATTTGGAAACATTTCAAAGTTCAGGAGCCATAAAAAAAAAACATATAGTAAAGAGTTAAACGTTTCGAATGTAGTATACGTGTACGTTCATGGATATTGTGACTAGCTACCACTAATAGAAATATAACATACAAGAAATTTGAAGCCTAACTCAATATTTTAATTTTTCCACCAGTTGACTTGAAATTTGGATGGTACCCTTTTATTTTGCTCTTTCATTCCTCTGTTGGATTACGTGCCCCCCGCCCCACCCCCATATCCTCTCCCGTTATTTGCTCTCTTTTTTAACATCCCTCTTTCTTCAATTTCTCCTCTCGCATTGCATTTTTCTTCACCACCTTCAGTCCTCTCCCACACATGTATTACCATTGTCTCATCTCATAACCAACATCTGACTTGTTTTCTGCCAAAGAGAGCATTAGTATGCAGAAAGCTTGGGCTTCTGGGGAAGGAAAGTGCATGTACAGATTCATCTTGAAAGAACGCACCAATACGCTTCTTGAAGTAGCTTTACTAGCTTTTCACCCACATTCTTTACTGCTTTTGTTGTATTTTGTTTGGCAGCCCCACCGATTGCAATGTTTTCCATTGGTGGTTTATCATTGATTTTCCAGGTTATTTGTTTCCCCTTCAGCGTCTTGCTCCCCGATGCTAGCAACCTCTCATTTTTGTGGCTCCTATCATGACATGTTCAGCAGTTTTTTCTTTTCTGATCCTAGTGGACATGAGGTTTGTTCCCTTTGTAAGGAGAAGTATTTTCAACTGATAACAAATCAACGTGCTGGGAATGTTTTTGCAACTTGTGGGTCTCGTTCTCAGCAGCCAGTCTGCTCTACACACAATCATTGGTCGTGTTGAACATTGCGAGATCATACAATTAGCATTTCTATCAAGCCTTTAATATAGATAAACATCTGAAGATGCTTCATAGAAGCATAATCAGTAAGAAAATAGATGCCAACCAAAGGAGATATTAGGAGTGGTGACAAAATGGTTGGACTAATCAAAGTGCTGTGGCTGTGCATTTTCAATCTTAATAAGGCGGCTTACTAATGGTGATTCTTCTCCCTCATTGAGACCACCCCCCGCCCCCTCACTAAGTTTTTTCATTTTTTTTTCATTGCATTATGCTGTCTACCATTATTGCTGCAGTAGTGGCATGTTTGTCATTTCCAAATCTCATCCTGGCAAATCTTATTCTTTTGGTTTGTTCTCTACTTTTGAATGCAGCCCCAGCTAGAGGGTTCCATCGGAAACAGGTAGGGACCTGGTTATGCCGGGTGACTATCGACTCCGAGAGTCCCTGATGGGTTTTGTAAGAGATTGAACCTCTGACCACCCCTTACAAGGCCAAAAGTAATGACACCAAGGGGGTGGAGCTGGGGGCAGGAACGACCTACGTCAGGTAAGGAGGATATCCCGGCTTAGAAGGGTCCCAGCGTAACACTGGAGGGCCAGTACGCCAAGAGAGATGAGGCCACGGGAAGGGCTCAATTATGCCCAGCCTGAGGTCGGGGGGGTGGGGGGGGTGGTCCTCAGGCAAGGGAAGCAGCAAAGAATATGCCTGGGTTTTTTATTTTTATTTTGGATCAGCCCTCTTACATGGAGTCAAGACTGTGGCTCTCGGATCTTTAGGGTCCTCTTTCATCACCGTGCTCACTTCCCTTTGAAAACCTTCCTCGTCTATCATTCAACTAAGCTACCAAGTGATTTCTTCACTAAATACTCCTCGCTCCTATTCATCTGCTTTCTGCACCAACTGATTTATTGGCCCGGATTTTGCGGTCAGTGGCGAAGGCATGGCGCTCGTCGCTGATCTCAAATAAATCTACCCACAAAGATTTAGTGTTCTCTAGAGTGTGGATTTCCTCTATTCCGATGTGACTTTGAATTTGACGCCATCTGTGGCGTCCAGCAACAGTATAGGCAGCAGGCAGGCTGATAAGCCATCAGATTGAAGAATTCTCACAAACAGCAAAGCAGGAAGTAAAAGCAGGGATTATAATTCACATTTTAATCATTGTACAGAAAGCAAAATAAAGATTGGGACATACACATGGGATTAAGGTAGAAGCTGAAATATAATAAACAAAATTTCCAAAAAAAAGAAAATGAATGTTTATTTTAAAAATCATGCAATTTTCATATGTTCTTCAGAGGGAATGAGACTCCACACTTGTAAAATTAGTTTTTCCAAGGCCAGAGACGTTGTTCAGCAGGAATTATGAGTTACTACGCTGTTAAAATCCCAGTTAAACCCGATTAAACAATGCTTAATATTTTCATTGGTTTTTACAGCAAAAAGTTGAAGTTGACGTCAATTCATTGATTCTGTGTTGACTGCGTCTGCGAGGACTGCAACAGCGCACCCTGTGGAGGATCAGGGTATCATTGACAGCAACTTCTGCGTTTAACTGCGCATGTGTGGACACCAGAAGCTGCAGTCGGTATTATTACACAGTAATGACAGCGAGCGCTGATAGTTTTGTTGTCATTACAACCGCAAATTCTGGGCCATAATCTTTAGCAATTACAAATGCTATCTTAACCCTTCCTCCCTTAGTCCTTGCTTCCCTCTTGACCTCATCATCATACAGGACCTCAAAACTGATAGAACTCACTCAAACCACTTTTTTCATCTTCCTCCTTGTACACATCCCGAAGCACCCCAAAATCTCGCCACATTATTTCTGGCCTTACCTTCTCTGGCTTTACCATCTGCACGGATAGAATCATAGAAATTACAGCAGAGAGGGGCCATTCAGGCAATCATGCCATATCACTGAATTCTGTGAATGGAGTGATATATTCTATTTCCATTTCTTTATTCTTTCCCTATATCCTTTTATATTCTTTGTTTTCAAATACTTACTGGATTCCATTTTAAATGATGCTGTCGTCTCTGCCTCAGTAGCCACCGGTGGTAAAGCATTGCATGTATTTACAAACCTCTAAAAAAGGTATATATATTCTAACTTCCCCCTTCATTTTTCTAATAGTAATCCTGAGTTTATATCTCCTTGTTACCAGTTCATCAACCAGGTCATCAACCAATGTAAATCATTTTTTGCTATTTACTCTCTCGAAACATTTAACAATTTTGAAAACCTCTATTAGATTTCCCCTTATTCTATTTTGTTTCACTGAAAGTCTCAATTTTTCAAGCCCGTCTTCATAATTATAAACTTTCATTCCTCTTACAATTCGAGTGAATATTTGTTGTACTCTTCCCATGGCTCTATAAACTTTCCTATAATAAGGTACCAGACATTGTGCAGCACTCCAACTGTGGCCAAACCAATGTCTTAAATGAATTCAACATCACTTCTGTTTTTATATTCAGTGCCTGAACATATAAAATCCAGAATCCAATTTGTCTATTTTATGGCATTTTTTGCTTCCACATGATCCTCTTTTCAAGGACAAAACACCTCTTCTGACCCCTTTCCTTTGCTTCCCCCAACCTGAGGATTATCTATACAACAAAAATCATTACGCTCCTGTGAAGCACCTTGGGACGTTTAACAATGTTAAAGGCGCTATATAAATGCAAGTTGTCGCTATTGTTTTCATACAACAACAATCAAGTTAATAGCAGTCAGCCTGGATTCAGAAGGTAAAGATCCAGCCTGACTGAGCCCCTACACTTCTTTGAGGAAATGACATTCTAAGTACAGGAAACTCTCGATTTACCAGCACCTAAATAACCGGAAATCTGTGTTAACTGGCAAAATGCAGGAGTAGGTTCAGGTAAGTTTTACTTCATATTAGTGGCCGTTCCTGAATCTGTGGCTGTGTAACCGGGATTCCTGCACTTGTTGCTAAGCAACTGGGACGCTTGGTCTGTGGCCGGGGTTCCTGCACTTGTTGCTAAGCAACAGGGACGCTTGGATCTTGTGGTCGGAGTTCCTGCACTTGTTGCTAAGCAACAGGGACGCTTGGATCTTGTGGTCGGAGTTCCTGCACCTGTTGCTAAGCAACAGGGAAGCCTGGATTTGTTGCTGTGTACGGAGCTCTCGTACCTTTTACTATACCTCTCTGTAATCTGGACTTTTTGATAAACCGGCACCACGCCAGTCCCGGATAAAAAAAAGAGTTTCCTGTACATTGTGGTAAGCCTTGCAATGTGGTGTTCCTTGGCTGCCAAAAGGCTTTTGATAAAGTTCCACATGAAATTTGATAATGTTCCACATGAAATTAGTTAAATTCAAAGCCGTGGGGGATTCAGGATAAATCTTGGGAATTGATAAGAAACTGACTAACGGTAGTAGTCATTAGGAGTTATGTCAGTGTGGGGGGGGGGGGGGGGGGGGGGGGGGGGGAGGGAAGTACCGAGTACGATGATTTGGGGCTCAGTGCTGGGACCTACAGTTTCCAATTTGCATAAATGACCTGGATTTACAGATGATGCCAAACTAGAATGGACAGTGGAATTGGAAGGTCAGAAATTATGGAATGAGTGGATAAAATAGCAGAGACAGACCAATGGTAGATGAAATTTAATGCAGAAAAGTATAAAGTTGCTGCACGTAGGAAGAAAAATAGGGTACATGAGCACTTTGAATGGTGCTAAAATAGCTAAGGATGAAGCTTAGAGACCATGAAGTCTGAGTAGAATTGACAACGAACATGCCGAGCAGCAATCAAGGGGTGTCAAGGGTCTGAATTATGAGGAAAGCCTGGGAAAAAAATTGGGGTTTTCAACCTAGGAAGGAGGCATTCGAGAGGTGATCTTAGAGATGTACAAGGTAAGTTATAGAAAAATTAACCCAGAATATTACTTTAGATTAAACTGTGGAAGTAGAGCTAGGGAATATAGTGAAAACTATAAAAGGTAATTTTAGAATTGATATCAGTAAATTATTCTTCACACACAAAGGGTGATCAGTCAATGTGTGGAATAAACTTCCAGATAGAGTAGTTGAGGTAAAATCGCTCGAATCATTTATAATACAACTGGAACCTACAATAGGGGAGGAGGCAAGCATTTGATTTCCTAGATGGATGAACTAAAATGGACTGAATGGCCTTCCTCATTCATCCACGTTTGGAAGCATTTTACTCATTTCAAACTTTTCACTTAACCGTATAACTCCAAAGTCATAGAAACATCTGTTCTACAGTGATAGCATAAGGGAAGATTTCCTGTCAGTTACGTGTAACAAAACTGTAAATCCACTTAGAATGAGTTTACAATTTCACATGCATCAGCACAAAGAAGAAATATTCCTCCACAGTATCAGTTATAATGCAGTACAAGAACTAGTCTTTCAACTGTTCCTTTTAGATTGTTATGTTATGAAGCTTTCACTCCAATGTGCACCTTATTGTAACTAGGGTCAGTGGCAGTCCAGGAGAAAGACTATGATGCATTTATAAAACTTTACATGCATTTCATTTAAATCTCAAACCCGGAGTTTTATGTGAGTTTACAGCTCCATTCACCTTCATAAATATGAAGCATGCTTTCCTATTTGTATCACTTTCGCACTTTATGGTAAATCACCAATACCGAAATGCATTTATCTATTCTTTTATTTACATTCCTCTATTGACCTCCTGCTGATCAGCTTTCTAAAGTAACATATACTGCTATACTGATTGATAGGCACCTGCTTTTTATGACCTTTAGTTGCACCTGAAGCTCATCACAAAATGAAGGGCAACTTTATGAGGCCAATCTGCCTTCGCTATGTTTTATGACCAAAGGGTCTGTTTGTAGTGTTATCAACCATGCGTGCTGCCGTCATGATCTGGGCATAATAAACGATTGCTAAAGTAAATGAATTGGTATTAGTGACATTTGGGTTCAAAGTTGAAGGGCTACTGTACATTAAATAAACCAGAGGTCAATACCTGGTACCAGTAACTTTCCAACTATATGATAATGGTAGATTTCTGTCCCTCACCCTCATGCGTATTTAATTCATGAATTTGAGAATGTATCAAACAGGAAATGGATTAAGTTTCACTTACCAATTTCGTAAGAGCTATTAAGATCAGTTTTAAATTATCTTTCAGCAAACATAACTAAAGTCAGGTTATACAGTTATTTAAAACAAAACAGCCTTGTTCCAAGAATTAGTCCTGAAGGAAAGTTTATGAACGTATTATAGGGGGAAGCATTCCAAACTTCCAACGAGTAGCATAAATAATTTTTATGTAATTACATTTCAGTGAGGACAGGTGGATGGGGGAGGGGTGGAAATGTAGAATAAACCTTGTAAATAATTCCTATTTGCATTAAAGCACCTCCCCTTCAGCCAGCGATTTTTTTCCTAGGTGTTGGTTAATAATTTTGATTTGTTATAAATGGCTTTCACAAAGTAGATAAATGTAATAACACATTTCTTATTTACAAAGAAAATCAAACTCAACAATACATCTCAAGCTTCCCAATATTAATGTACAAGATTCAAGCTTTGCTTCTTTTGTCTGCAACAAGTTACCCATTAAATCCTTTATGGCTACCCTTGACTGAAGGTATTGGAAAATTTGTTCATTTGGATTTTTAAAAAATTCTTAATCTGCTCAAATTTACCGATCTCCGTGTCCATTATGTATTAATAAATTTACTAACTTCTCATTTATTAAGCTGTTTCCCCCAATTTTTTGTTGTGGGATAATCACACAGAATTGTCTTTAATTAGTTCCATCAATTAGGTATGGTATTTTTTCCTGAGGCTACGTTACTTGTGCTTTCGGTAGATAACTGGTCATGTCAAAAATATGTTTACTCCACATATTTGCACCAGTAATACATTACTAAAGATGCCAGAACTTTATCAACAGTCATCAGCAATTATACATATTGCTGATGCAAACACCCCTGTTTTGAGGACGGCAAAACTGGCAAGGCACAAAGTATTTTTTTTTTTATAAAAGATTTTGAAATTTATTTTTAGATTAAAAAAAGGCTATATAACCAAACTCTTCAAATTAATCTCAAAAACCGATTAGAAAAAAAAGCAAACTGGCAACATAGATAGTGAGAACACCAAAGTAGCATCATTTTGAAAAGGCTACTAAATTAACTTAATATTGGCAATCACTACTGCCTGCAGCCCATGCATCTGTATAATACTCAGCAACAACACAATTAAACAATCACTAACATTGTAGTTTTTAAAATTGCAAAAACTACAGCTTGCTACTTGTAGCATATCTTTTTGTCTTAGCTCCCCTTAAAGAAATATAGTTCAAATAAAAAAATTAAAACTTCCAGCAACAAATCCATGTTTTTTTCTACATCAGGCACTCCTGCAAACTGAAGTCCTGAGAATTGTAATACAGGTAGACTATCCTTTATCCGAAAACCTCGGGACCAGCCGTGTTTCGGTTTTCGGAAAATTTCGGATTTCAGAAGGTATTTTATAAGACTGGGAAATTTGTCGGGGGTGGGGGTCGGGGTCGGCGGGGGGGTCGGCGTTGGCAGGGAAAATCGGCGGGGTGTCGTGCGCACGACTTACGCTGAATGAAAAAACTTTCGGTTTTTAGAGGTTTTCGGAAGTTCGGATAAAGGATAGTCTACCTGTAACATATAGATTAGAATTGAGAATCAAAAATTATTTATTGGGGACAGTTTGAGTGAGTGCATTTGGTTGGCACAATATCCTTCCAACTCTGAGAACTGGTTTTTAATCCAGGCCAAATTGATGGGATGAAGGTCACTGGCAGCATGAAGGGTCTTACTGTAGCGGTTCGTGTAGATCGCCACTAAATAAGAGAGTTTGACTTCGACGAACTATTAACAAGTTGTTTATTTACAGGAACAGACTAATTACATCAGGTAAGATGGCAGGTAAGATGGCTGACTGTAGGAGCACCGTGGTGTAGGTCTTGTCCCAGCAGGGACTCCACGAGGACTGAGTTCGCAGTCCTGTGGGGAGCGTGATGACGCCATCACGCTCAGTCGCGTTTCCCACGCTTGGGGCGTCACGTGACCGCGTCGTTGCGTCAGCGCGTCTCCCGGTACGGAGGCTGGCCGTTGAGGCCGAGGTTGTGAGGCCGGGCTGTGCCGGTGCTTGCCGCGGGGGCGGAAAATCGCGTCGCTCCCGTCGGCTGGCCGATGCGGCCGAAGTCGCGGTAGGCCGGGCTGTGCCGGCGGCCGTCTTGGAAGACCGAGTCGGGCCAGTGGCTGGCACGCGTGCGTCACGTGATGTGTGACATCAGCGCGTGAGGTCGCCTCTTAAAGGGGCAACGGCCCAACAGGTAAGTTAAAGGGGCAACGGCCCCAACAGGTAAGTTATACATACATTAGTAAGTTAAGTACATACAGTTAGGTAAGTTAAAGGGAATTATGTATATATATCTATATGTAAGGGACAACCGGTGGTACCGCCACATTACAAAGAATGCGTTTGGGTCGTACTAACCCAGCTCCTAGTGGGCTCAGCAATTGCCCATGAGTTTGTACTAAATCGACAATCTTACTGAGAAAGGCCACAAGGATGACGGGTATAGAAATTGGAATTGTTGCAGTTGTTTTCATCTGAATGGGGTTAAAGGGACCGCAAGGAGCAAAAAGAGCACTTGAAATTTAAATGCAGCTGCAAGTCAGTGCTTGATGCTAACAATTGATGACAAAAGGCTTAAAAGTATTAAATTCCATCTTAACGAGCATTAAATTTTAAAACTAGGCATTGTCGTGGAATCTCAATTATTCACACTTCCAAATGTTGTTGCCAGGAGGTGGCATATAAATGAAGTGAATCCATAGACGAAACCCTGGGGTAAGTTGGAGGAATAGAAGCTGTTGGAAACTTATTGGGCCAGAATTTGCTGGAGCCAAAGAAGAGCGAGTTTAATGCGCACGCTGTCGTTAAGTGTGTAAATCGCCCGGCTATTTGTGGCAATGAAGAGATACCCTGAGAGTTGCAATTCACCACAAATTGCTGGATGAATTGCACCGCTTCACCGTTAGCCTCGTGAAAATGTGAGCTCGCTGTCAACTTCCCGTGAGTTTCAAGAAATTGCTGCATTTGCGCATGAATTAGCAATTAAACTCACTGCAGAAAGTTAGGGCTGGTACTTAACAGCATAAGTACCTTTTTATTGACGAGATTTAGGTTCCTGCAATGCCACTTAGCATCTCTGGCCCAGAAAGGGAACAATTGAAACTGTGGAGTCTCATTTCTGCACATGCTCAGAATTTTTTTTTAAACATTTTCTTTGTCTCTTTTCTCTCTCTTAATCCAATCTTCCTTTTATCTCTATTTCTCTTTCTGTACCTGATTTGACTCTCTAATTCATCCTATCCTGCTATAATTCATAATTCATGCCTGATCCTGCTCCTATTTCATGTGTCTAATTCTGTTAGATTCAGGAGATGGTTCTGTGATCGTAGATTGGCGGTTAGGATCAAATCAGCCATGATCTTATTGAATGGCGGAGCAGGCTCGAGGGGCCGATTGGCCTACTCCTGCTCCTATTTCTTATGTTCTTATCATTCCTCTGTTTCTTTCTTAATCCTTAAATCTCACTGGTTAAGGAGATAGACTGTTGATTCCATCATTCACCACAGTTCCAGGTGCCCGTTGCCCTTGCAACAATTTCAAGCTGAAGGGAAATGCAAAATGTCTAACGAATGGGGCATGCCGCTAAATGCCCCACTCCAGCAAATTCTGGGTCATTATACCCATCATGTGACAAGTAGGAATGGAATCATGAAAATTTCGACTGAGCCAGATGAGGGTGGTGTGGTTCAGCAGTGTTGAAGACAGCAGAGGGGTTAAGGACGACCAGTGAACAGCAGATGTTGTGAGTTACTGACCTGTGTAGTCTCAAGTGCTGTGAACAGGGTTAAAGCCTGACTGGATGGCCGAATAATGAGGGGAGTGCCTGCTATGTGTGCACATCTTTTGTTCCCTTGGTACTAGTCCACTGCATTATAGCACATTCTGCACTTGGGCACATAGCAGACCAAGGCCTGTGCACCCAATAATGCGGGCAACTAGCATAGTGGAAATATTCCCCATTGTTTTAGTTGCACCTATTATTTTTAAGAAAATCACCTTCGGTGAAGCGAACGGCCCATAAACATTCCACAGGTTGCAACTGCAAAGAATATTTTTGCATTTCAGAGAAGGCCCTAATTATTTCAGTCAACTCTTTAAAAATTAAAATGTTAGAAATTGAATTGTGATCTTACAACAAATTATAATGGACCTGCCTTTGCTAGCTTAAATTCTGTTCTCCTTCATGTCCATTACAACACATAGGCCTAGATTTTCCCATCACATTAACGGTGTGGCTAATGGCACTCACGGTTATTTAGGTGCAAATCACACAACAACGTCAGGCGAGGGCAGATGCGTGAGTACATGTGAAAATCCGGAAGTTGCTGTCCAGATGCGCCACTCCGCAGTTAGCTTTGCGAAAAGAGCATCTCGCTGCCGGACTCAATATTCAAATGCATTGAACTGTGTGAAGTTCCTCTACTTGCATGGTAGATAGGAACGAAACTCGTCACAGAAAATTAGGACATTTCTGTCTACGCACCCCTTTCAATGGCATGATAAGTCTTAATTACTGCCAAACAACCTCTCTGGCACTGAAAATTAACTATTACAAGTATGGAGTCTCATTCCTTCAGCTTTTAATTGTTGTTGGAGATTTTAAAAATGTTTTAATTACATTTTTTAAAAACATTTCTTTGTCTCTTTTCTCTCTCTCTTAATCCAGTCTTTATTTGCTTCTCTATTTTGCTTTCTGTACCTGATTTGACATTGAATTCACTATTCTAACTTACACTTGCTGGTTCTGACTCTGCGCTGTTCATTTCACAATCCTTCAGTCCGAATGGTTCAGGAGATACACATTTGCTTGCCCTGTTCACACAGGTCCCAGATGCCCTGTAGAGGGCGCCGCATTGTTTCGATCTCCCACTTACAAGGGGCAAGGGCACGTCTGACAAACGGCGGATGCAGTTTGTTCGCCAGTTACAGTAAATTCTGGCCCATAATGTTAGGAGACTTCCAAAGTATTTCAGCATGCACAATTTCAAGCATTTTGTTCCATAATCCATAACAAAAGTATATTCTAAATTAAGAAATATTAATAAATCTAAAGCAAAATCTCTCCAAGTGCTCAGGTTCTACCTAACAATCATATATTTATTTAAATAAAAGGGTGGACAGAAAAAAATCCATTTTTCGTCCGTGTAATTGACTCCAATTGAACAAAATCGGCATCACAACTAAATAGTATAGGTTGCATAAGCCAACTGCACTAATGGAATTATGTTTGCAAATTTCTTAGGTCTAATTCTGACAGGCTGAACAAACTTTGCAGAGTTCGATGTGCATTTAAAATATATAAGAAATTAAGTAAATCAAACATCTGCTTTCATTTAATCACCAAAACGTTCCTTTCAAATGAAACTATAAACCACATTCTTTCACGATCAGCAACAGGATTTAGAACACTGAAAAGAATCCAACTACTGGCAATTTTCTAATTCCTTACAGCTACACTGAACAGCTTCTAGTCAGAAAAGTAATTTTATGGGTCAAACCAGAATACTTCCCTGCATGAGTGCCTAGTAATGAGGGGAGTGCACACCATGTGTACAATTCTTTTGCTCCCCTGGTACTAGCCTATCACATTATAGCATGCTCGTCACTGCAAATAGCAGGCCTAAGGTCTGTGCACCCAATAATTGGGACCCTGATCAGCACTCCCAGCAGAGTGGAAATCTGCCCCATTGTTTTACTCATGTCTCATCTTTTTAACCTCAATTTTTCTCTCATGAAACCATACTCCAGCAACGATTAAATGCTTTTAGGAGAGGAATTGAAGGAGGAAAAACTACTGCAGAAAGAAAAAAAATCCAATACCTAACAGTGAACCAGAGCCAAAATATGTAATTGGAACAAGACAGAGAAGAAAAAAATCAATCAGGAAAAAGCAAATTTAAATATTTCTCTCAAACGCTGAAAAAGCCACCAATCAAACATATGCAAATAAATGAAACCACAAGATGAACATTATGTAAATAAATAGATACCACAGGATTTTTATATTTAAACCGAATGGCTTGATCCCTCCCTTGGGCTCCTGGCCAGGCAGCTATATTAGGAGGCTATTGTAGCAAAAGAAGCTGCACCATTTTCTGCGAGCCAACCAATTTTTTAACTCCACATGTCTATAACAGAAAGAAATATGCCCATTTCGAGATACAAAATGTCAATTAACATACCCCTTCAGAGCGTAACAAGTTATTTATTCTGCTCAACTCGACTTGGTCTGGTTGTTACATGGGCAGATTGTGCTCGATCCTCTCAAACAGAATTATCTCAGTTAAAAGGCCTGTATCAATGACCTACTTAAACCCCCGTATCAATCATGGGTTTCGAAAACTACCTGCACTTAACATATGTTCACAGAACCAGCTAAATTATGACATTTTGAAAGACAAGACTTCGAAACTGCAACAAAATTCTGTCTGAACTCACACTCTGAATTTTGAATTTGTTAACTCCAAAACTTGCATTTAGTTCTCAACTCCACTCAGTGTAATGATTTTTGTCCTGCAGCATTTGTAATTATGAAGTTATTAGGTTAGACAAATGCTGTGCCTTGCTACAGGTCTGACAATAGAAAACAAGGTTCATTAAGCTGTCAAAATGGTTTTACATTTGGTGTTCACATCTGTCAATGTTTGAATGTGGATTCACACTGTTCGTTTCTTCAAAGGTATATACAGTATAATAATGAAAAGTTTATTTTTCGTTCTGCATGGGTGCTGTATGACAGATTATTATCTTTAAGTAAATAAATCAAAGAATGGGCATCAAAAGTGAAAAAGTCAGCCAGAGTTTCTGTGTAACATTAGTGGAATATTATAAACAATCTCGAGAGGCTTCCCATGGCTGAATAATATTTAGTATTTCAAGTCATATCTGCTCTATTGCATTTTAATGTTTACAAGCATGATTGGAATTCAATATTAAACATGCTCTTGTGTAAATAAACTACAGGCGCTTAACTGTAGATCAGGATTTCATTTCAAAAAGGGCAAATACAACTTTCTGATGAACTACTATTGATAATAGCACAAAATCTTAAACTTAAGTCTTCAAATCAAAAGCAGTTTTTAAATATATACAATGCAGGAGGGAGGGCTTCAGAGGGAAACAAGGACGTAGCAGCAGAGAGCAGAGAAAAGGTGCATTGAAAACTATGAGGGACAAACAGCGACAGAATAAAGAATAGTGTAGAAAGAGCCGGAATTAGATGGAGGAAAAAAAGGAAAGCAGACTAGTGTGGTGTTGAAATGCATGTTTGTTAATGCGAGGAGTGTTACAAATAAGGTTGATGAGCTGCAGGTACAAGTTGCCACATGAGGTTATGGTATAGTGGCTATAACGGAGACCTGGCTTAAACATGGGCAGGACTGGGAACTAAACATTCTTGGCTACAATGTATTCAGGAAGAATAGGGAAGGAAAAAAGGGCAGGGTGACAGTATTAATCAAGGATAATATTGCAGTTCTACAGAGGGACGATATACAAGAGGGTTCAAAGACTGAATCTATTTGGTTAGAGTTAAGGAACAGAAAAGGAGCTGTTACATTGCTGGGTGTTTATACAGACCCCCAAATAGTGAGAAGGAGATAGAGGAGCAAATCTGTAGGTAAATTTCAGAGAACTGTAAAAATAATAGAGCAGTAATAGTAGGGGTCTTCAATTACCCTATTATAGACTAGGAAAAAAACAGTATAAAGAGAAAGAAGGGTGCAGAATTCCTAAAATGTATGCAGGAGAACTTTCTTAATCAGTATGTTTCTAGCCCAATGAGGAAGGAAGCAGTGCGGGATCTAGTTCTGGGGAATTAAGTAGAGCAAGTCGTGTGTGCTTCAGTGGGAGAACATCTGGGCAATAGTGATCATAATATAATTAGGTTTAAAGTAGCTATGTAAAGGGACAAAGAAAAATCAACAGTGAAAATACCCAACTGGAAGAGAGCCAATTTCAGTGATTTGAGAAGGGATCTAGCACAGGGACTGGAAACAAAGATTAGCCAAGAAAACAGTAAATGAGCAATGGCAGACCTTCAAGGCAATGATAGTTGAGGTACAAACCAAATATATTCTCATAAGGAGGAAAGATAGGACATCCAAAGCTAGAGCTTCCTGGATAACAAAGGAAATAGAGGTTAAAATAAAAAACAGAAAAAGGAAGTTTATGACAAATATCAGGTATAGAATTCAGTAGAAAACTAGGCAGGATGCAGAGTCAGGAGAAATTGAAAAAGGATACAAGAAGGGCAAAGAGAGAATATGAGAAAAGATTGGCAGGTAACATAAAGGGAACCCAAAAGTCTTTTATATAAGCATATAAAAAGTACAATGATAGTTAAAGGGATGGTGGGGCCAATTAGGAACAAAGAAGGAAATCTTCTTGTGGAGACAGAGGGCATGATTGTATGAGTACTTTGCATGCGTCTTTACAAAAGAGGATGAAGTTAATGTCGCAGTAGAGGAAGAGGGAGTTGAGATATTGGATAGGATAAAAACAGATAGAAAGAAAGTGCTAAGTAGGTTGGCATCACTCAAAGTTAACAAGTCTCCTGGTCCAGATGGGATGCCTCCTAGGTTGCTGAGGGAAGCAAGGGTGGCGATAGCAGAAGCTCGGACCACAATCTTTCAATCATCCTTGGATATGGGAGTGATACCAGAGGATTGGAGGATTGTAAATGTTACGTCCCTATTCAAAAATGGGGAGAGGAATAAACCTGGTAACTACAGGCCAGTCAGTCTAACGTCAGTGGTGGGAAAACTACTAGAGACAATTGTCAAGGACAAAATTAATTCTCACTTGGAGAAGCATGGGTTAATAAGGGACAACAAGTACGGATTTGTTAAAGGCAAAATGTGTCTGTGTAACCTGTCTGTGTAACTAGATGAAGTAATAGAGAGGGTTGATGAAGGCAGTGCAGTAAATGTTGTGAATATGGACTTTCAAAAGGAATTTGATAAAGTACATGTACAGACTTACTGGGAAAATAGAGCACATGGGATTAAAGGGATGGTGGTAACTTGGGTAGGTAACTGGCTAAGGGATAGGAGGCAGAGAGTAGTGGTGAATGGATGTTTTTCTGACTGGAGACAAGTATGCAGTGGGGTCCCCCCAGGGTTCGTTATTAGGACCAGTGCTTTTTTTTTATATATAAATGACCTGGACTTGGGTATAGGGAGTTCAATTTTGAAGTTTGCGGATGATACAAAACTTGGCAACGTAATAGTGAGGAGGATAGTAGCAGACTTCAGGAGGACATAGACAGACTGGTGAAATAGGCAGACACATGGCAGATGCAATTTAATGCAGATAAGGGTGAAGTGATGCACTCTGGGAGGAACAACATGGAGAGGCAGTATAATCCAAATGTACTATTTTGAGTAAGGTGCAAGAGCAGAGGGACCTGGGGGTGCATACTCACAAATTTTTGAAGGTGGCAGGGCAAGTTGATAAGGTGGTTAAGAAAGCGTATGGGAAACTTAGCTTTGCAAACAGGAGCATTGAAAACAAAAATAAGGAAGTCATGCTAAACCTTTACAAAGCACCGGTTAGGCCTCAGCTGGATTATTGTATACGATTCTGGGCATCACACTTTAGGAAGGATGTCAAGGCCTTAGAGAGGGTACATAGGAGGTTTACCAGGATGAGGGACTCCAGTTACGTGGAGAGATTGGAGAAGCTGGGATTGTTCTCCTTAGAGCAGAGAAGATTAAGGGGAGACCTAATAAAGGCACACAAAATAATGAGGGGTTTTGACAGAGCAAATAGGGAGAAAGTGTTTCCTCCAGCAAGGTCAGTGACCAGAGGTCATAGACTTAAAATAATTGACATAACAACTAGAGGGAAAATGAGGCGAATTTTTTTTTCCCCACAGAGGGTTATTGAGATCTGGAACGCACTACCTGAAAGGGTGGTGGAAGCAGATTCCACAGAAAATTTCAAAAGGCAATTGGACATGTACTTGAAGAGGACTAAGTTACAGGGTTATGGGGATAAAGCTGGGGTGTGGGACTAAATTGGACAGCTGTTTCAAAGAGCCAGTACAGGCATGATGGGACGAACGGCCTACTTCTGTTCCTTTCCCTAACACTTCAAAAATGTAAATACAGCATCCGCAGTATTTTGCTATCACTTTAGAAATGTAGCTGCTTTAGAAATTTAGAGAAAATCAATGGGCTGGATGTCGTTGGGGGCAGGACTGCTGGTTTTCAGGTTTCAGTTCCACCCCCAACGACGTCTGGCCAACCCACGCTATTTTCCCTTGAATGACCTTGTTAAGCCCACCCTGCGGGCTTAGCTTGCCAATTAAGGGAAAGCCGGTGACAGTAGATGTCAGCGTATGAAGTTTCATCTGTTGAAAAAATTGACAGGAGAAGCTGTCAAACACTGACAATCTCTGTTCTAAGGTGAGCCCTTGCACAGAAGGCTCACCAAAACCTCTCTCCTCAGCAGAAAGCAGATGGCTGCTGCATCTGAGAATGCAGCCGCCATTCTGTCATCTCTGCTGTTGAGATGAGGCACCTCCCGATCCCCAAGGATTGAAGCCTGCAGGAAGAAGCAAAGGTAAGTAAACTTTTTCTAACACTTTACACTCACCTCTCACACTTACCTCTCCACACTTGCACCCATCATTCACCTCTACAGTGGACTTTTCGACCACTCTCACCCCCGCAGACCCATTGCTCACCTCGCTGACCCTGGTGAGGTTTGCAGCCGTCGGGAAGCCCGCACTTGCAGGGATAAAATGGGGATAAGCCTCAAAGCTGCTTGTTAACTACCCGTTAACATTAACTACCTGTTAACAGGCAGTTAATTGGCTCTAATCCCCTTCCCGCCTTGAGGAGACGGGTCCCTGCGCGAGTCGGGGACTCGCCTCCCAGGAAGATGGCATGGAGGCGGGTTGGGAGCAGGGTCGGTACCCGCTTCCAGTTTCTGCCATTATCCCGGCAGTCCCGCCTCCATACCCGCCTCCCCAGGACTGGGAAAATTCCCCCTAATGTTTCAGAACATGCAAGAAAATTCAGATATTTTAATCCAATGGCAGATGTTCAGTCCTCACAATGTTGAGCAATATCTCAGCTGTCTTTTTGTTGTGCTCAAAATGAACGAGACCCTCCCCCTCAATTCTGAACAAATGCTATTTTTCTTGCATCTTTTTACACCTTGGTTATTCCCATACACAGATGTCCAACTTCCTTTAATCAATTCACACCTGTATTTATTTATTTTTAATGAAATAAGAGATGGATTGCAGAAAACTGCAATAAGTCTGTTAAAATGCACGTGGTATTCTATAAATAACATGAACAGACAAAACTTAAATGGTTAACATTCTATGGATCAAATTAAACAACTAAAACTTTCCATAAAATACCATTAAGGGACTTTACACAGTAAATACAGAAGGCAAAATAAGGTGAAGTGTTGCTACTAACTACTCGAGAGATACTTTTTTACATATAGACTAATGCTCGAAAGGGAACATATATCTGTTTCAGTGTATTGAAAGCCAATTTATTTTCAGTATTTTACACAGGCTAAATTGCCATCACCACCCACTGCGATAAATGGCAGTTGGAAAGGTTACCTGTAAACATCTGACATGATTCTCTGACTATATAAGCTGTGTCTTTATGCATTTCTCCACTTCACCTGAAGAAGGAGCAGCGCTCCGAAAGCTTGTGATTTCAAATAAAGCTGTTGGACTATAACCTGGTGTTGTGTGATTTCTTACATTTGTCCACCCCAGTCCAACTCCGGCATCTCCACACCCACAGCAGTAGCCATTATGGTGTGTCACTAGCTCTTGTTGACAGGGTGTGGAAACTGTTTTAAGATCTGCCAAAGACAGCAGCAGTCAGTTGTATGCCCAGAGCATTGCTGCTTGTCTGGTGTCTAGCCATCTTCCCACAGGGTCACCAAAAATCCCTCCAATAAAGCTCACTCCTGGGAGTTCATCTTGTAAGACTTCCTGCAGAACACCAACCTTACCGGGGCCAAGCCATCTACCTCCTGACCACACCAATAGCGAAATAGAACCCAGCCCAGATGGGGTTATTTTGCACTAATCCCCTTGATGATGCCAAATCAGCTGTGTTACTCTCATTATTGAAACAGTTAACACAAAAGCACGATATGATGTCCTCCTGGGAGATGCATTTACTCTTCAAAAAAAAAGCTGGTGAACCGAGGATGCATCAAACAGTCATGGCTCTACACTTGAAAAATTAGAGTTCTATATTGAAATATTGAACTGTACAAGTCATTAAACATCTAATATCGATTATTAAAAGCTTATACATGAGCCAAAACAAGCACACATTAAATACTGAATTGAAATAACAATTAAAAAATACACTATTTGTGTATTACATCTTCACTGGTTTTATGCTTTATTATAGAATTGCTTTTTATACATGCCTAGAAAATTGTCACATACAGTACTATGCTCAGGCAAGGGAGAGTAATGTTTAATCAACCTCATTTAAAATTGTTCTAGCATTTTAGCAAAAATCCAAACTGTAACAAATAAAACATTGCAGGATCTTAAAGGTGTAAGTAAAATCCACCACATTATACCATAAGTAAATTTGACTGGAGAAATTTAGCCTGCAACCATCTCTATTGAGAAGCATAAAACCTCTGCAAAATTCCTATCTTTGAGCAAGTACACAGCAAATGTCACACTTACGTAAAGTACATTTTCATGCAGTAAGCTGACTGAAACATCCTTAATAGATCTGGTGAACATGGAGTATTCTTTCTTGTAATGTCTTCAGTGCCTGTAAACTGTTTTGATAAAGTATAGACATCTGACCTCAGTACCTGCATGCAGGTTTCTACAGTGTTGAAAGGTCAGCTTTAATCAACCAACTTATCCCATGTAAACACTTTGTAATACTCCGTGAACATAGGTCAACTTGCAAGTGAAGTGACTTGTAGCCGATGTGTGTTACTGAACCACATCAGGTACAGTTCTGTTGATGCAATTTTCAGTTCCACTGCTATTAAACCGGTCCCATTTGCCTGTTGGAAGAGGTTTTGAACTATCGCTGGAAAGGACAATCAACACTGTAGTGTATGTGCCTTTAAGAGCCCCAGGTGTACTGTAATGCCGGTAATGGCCACTCGGGCTATATAAGCCTGTATATTGTGTTGTATCAGTTAGTTCCCCTCCAGACTTTGTTTAGTAAGCACCTATGAAACCAACTCCTGTCTTCAGTGTCTCTATCAACACACAGACACAACAGTGGCGACGAATTGGAAACGGACTTACCTGCAATTCGGCAGCACCTCAAGGACATCGATTCCTCTGGCGTCCAAAGTTGAAGAAAAATCAAGAAAAAGAAAAAGCTGTGGTTTCACCAGCTAGCCAAGCTGGTGGCAGGTACTGCAATAATCCTTCCTGGGCGTCGGGCTGGGGCTCCAGCGGCTGGCTCTACAGCTAGGCCAAGCAGCGAAAGCGGAGGCAAGCAGTAACAGACGGGGAGGGAGCACTCGTGAGACGGCCGGCGCTGCAAGCAGGTCGGCGTTCAGACCTAGAGAGTCCGGCGGGAACAAGTCTCCAACTGTAAATAAATAAATAAAAAGAACGGAAACTGCGGGAAATAGCGTTGTCATCGGCAGCAGCGGCGGGGAAGCGCGGGAAGCACCATATCTTTTCTGCAGAAAAGAAAGAAAAGCGCGGGGAAGCGCCATTTTATTTCTAGGATGCCTAAGTCTGGCAATATTGATGCTTTTGATAACGAGATAGAGGATTGGACCACATATGTGGAAAGAGTGGAGGTATATTGCACCGCAAATGGAATAGAAGATGAAAAAAAAGCTTCAGTACTGCTAAATCTAATGGGCGCAAAGACATACGGGCTGTTACGAAACTTAATCACTCGAGCCAAACCAAAGGACAAGAATTTTAAAGAAATTGTTGATACCCTACAGGAGCACTTAAACCCAACACCGCTGCTGATAGCGGAACGATTCAAATTCTTCAAGAGAAATCAACACAAGAATGCAAGTAACGCTGATTACCTCACCGAATTAAGAAAGCTATCAAAACACTGCCAATTCGGGGCAGGGCTAGCAGATTATCTTCGAGACAAATTCGTCTGCGGTCTCTTAAGTGAAGGAACACAGAAAAGGCTGCTTTCTGAAAAAGATTTAACACTGGACAAGGCTTTCAGTATGGCTGTATCATACGAAGCAGCCGCAAGAGGAGCTGCAGAGATACAACAAAAAAGACAGGACTTCGGCACCCATGAAATGACACAGGGTTTCGAGAGATGTTATCGCTGCGGCAGATCCACCCATGACCAGAGGGACTGCTGGTTCAAGGACAAAGCATGCAGGCAATGCGGAAAGATTGGACACATTGCACGGGTATGCTGATCTGGACAAAAAAAATCCACAGACAGGAAAAAAAAATCAATAAAGAAAAGTACAGAAAGGTACAAATGATGACGGACAGTAGCTCCGAAGACCAGAAGAGCGATAGCGACTCCGAAAACAAGAGACTAAGCTGTCTCAAATTACATAATGTAATTGCCAAAGATGATTACCAGACCATTTGGGTTACCCTCACGATAGCAGGGTCCCCAGTTAAAATGGAGCTAGATACAGGATCAGCTCTGACCATCATAAATCGACGGGATTACGAGCGGCTATTTCCGCATATACCTTTAAAAGACACATCCATTATCTTGAAAACATATACGGGGCAGAAAGTATACCCCAAAGGAAAAATAAGGGTGCCTGTTGTATACAACGGCAAGGAAATACAAAAGTTGTATTTATATATTCTACAAGATGGTGGTCCACCGCTGTTGGGACGTGAATGGATCAGGAAAATACGTTTAGACTGGCACTCCATTCAGGCACTGACGGTGACCAGTAAGAAAAAAAACGATGATGACGTCATACCTGAACGATTAAAAGACATCTTGGCCAACGCCAAAGAAGTGTTTCAAGAGAAACTAGGAACCTTGACAGGCATCACTGCCTCAATAAAAGTGGAAGATGCAGCAATTCCCAAGTTTTTTAAGGCAAGACCGGTGCCATACGCAATTCATCCAGCAGTCGAGGCAGAGCTGGAGAATTTGGAAAAGGCAGGCGTATTATCCAAAATAGATTGGAGCGAGTGGGCAACACCCATTGTCCCAGTCATGAAGAAAGCATTGAAGAATGATAAATCTGAAGAACAGAGAAAAATTCGCATCTGTGGAGACTTCAAGGTGACTGTAAACCCGGTCCTTCACACGGTACAGTATCCTCTTCCGAGGATAGAAGATATTTTCGGCTCACTATCCGGAGGGAAACGTTTCACCAAAATTGACTTGGCACAGACATATCTACAGATGGAGGTTGAAGAGGCCTCTAAAAAATCTCACGATAAATACACACAAAGGTCTGTACCAGTACAATCGACTGGTTTTCGGAGTAGCATCAGCTCCAGCTATCTGGCAAAGAGCTATGGAGCAAGTCCTGCAAGGGATTCCGGGGACTCAATGCTACCTAGACGACATCCTTGTAACAGGAGAAAATGACAACGAGCACCTTGCCAATTTGGAGCAGGTGCTCACGAGGCTGAGAGAACGGGGCCTACGAGCAAATCGCCCCAAGTGCGAATTTTTCCAAAATCAAATATCATATTGTGGCCACATAATTAATAAGGAAGGGTTGCATAAGTCACCTGAAAAAATTGCAGCGGTCATAAAAGCCCCAGCACCTGAAAATGTTTCACAATTAAGGTCGTTCCTGGGATTAATAAATTACTATCATAAATTTTTACCGAACTTATCAACTCTTCTACACCCTCTTAATGAACTGCTACAAACAGGAGTAATTTGGAAATGGAACGAAGACTGTAAACATGCCTTCCATAAATGCAAAGACTTAATCACGTCCAAAGAAGTTTTGGCTCATTACAACCCATCACTGCCAATCAGACTGGCGTGCGATGCATCCCCTTACGGCGTAGGAGCAGTATTATCGCATAAATTCCCTGATGGCTCGGAACGGCCGATAGCTTTTGCGTCACGCTCATTGAACTCAGCTGAGCGTAACTATGCCCAAGTCGACAGGGAAGCACTCAGCCTGGTATGGGGAGTGAAGAAATTCAACCATTACCTACACGGACAAAAATTTACCTTGTTGACTGACCATCAACCCCTCGTCTCCATATTCAACCCTAAAAAGGGTGTTCCCATTATGACAGCGCAAAGGCTACAGAGGTGGTCCCTTTTTCTAGGGGCACACCAATACAACATAGAATACAAAGGATCCAAACAGCATGGGAATGCTGACGCGTTATCGCGCCTACCGTTGCCAACGGTAGAAGAAGCACCTACCGTAGACCCAGTGGAGATTTTCCACTCTACCATAGTCGAATGTCTACCAGTAACAAATTCTGCCATTGAAAGGGAAACTAGAAATGACCTGACTCTCTCACGAGTCTACGATTTAACAGTGAAGGGATGGCCAGCACATGGCGAACCACTGTTGCCAGCACTCTCGCAAAGAAGAGAACAGCTGTCAGTGTGCCGAGGAACCTTGATGTGTGGATCCAGAGTGGTGATTCCGCCCAAACTCCAGGATAAAGTTCTAAAGGAGCTTCACGAGGGGCATCTGGCTGGAGTGAAAATGAAGAACCTAGCCAGGGCGTTTGTATGGTGGCCAGGTATCGATGGAGACATCGAAGAAATGACGAAGAGCTGCCTAGGATGCCAGAAGGTCCAAAACGCTCCACCCCAAGCCCCTCTACATCCATGGGAGTGGCCCTCATCTCCCTGGCAAAGGGTACACATCGACTTTGCTGGTCCGTTTATGGACTCAATGTTCTTAATCGCGGTTGATGCACACTCCAAGTGGCCGGAGGTAATAAAGATGTCCTCCACCACCACGGAAAAAACCATCACAGTATTAAGGACCATATTTGCCAGGAATGGGCTGCCGGAACAGATCTGTTCTGATAATGGACCGCAATTTGTGTCCGAAGAATTCAGGAAGTTCTTAAAAAACAATGGGGTTAAGCACTACACGTCCGCCCCATACCATCCCGCCACCAATGGATTGGCTGAAAGGTTTGTCCAGACCTTCAAGAAGGCCATAAAGGCCATGGGTAATGAAGACATAAAACTTCAGCACAAGGTGGATAACTTCTTGTTCGCATACAGGAATGCAACACATATGGTTACAAACCAAACTCCCGCCATGATGTTCTTCAATAGAAGCCTAAGATGCCGGCTGGATTTGATCAAGCCCAACATCAGAAGGGACGTGGAGAACCGGCAATTTCAAGGCATGAATGAAAGGCCAACTAGAACCTTCCAGATAGGTCAACAAGTTTTGGCCCGGGACTACCGTACCGAGAAATGGCAGCCTGGAACTATCTGCACACGACTAGGACCGCTGATGTATACCGTGGACATCGGAGAAAGCATAATAAGGCGCCATGCTGACCAAATCATAGAGTCATCCGAAAAGGGACAACCTACACCACAACTCTATACGCCTAACGATGAAGTAGAGATACCCATATCTACCTCCGATCCGGTGATACTGGAACCCGATGAACCCAACACTGGCATTCAAGCCGAATCAGCCTTGCCAAAAGAAACTACTACACCACCGAGGCGTTATCCAGACCGAGTCAGGAAGCCTCCAGAGAGACTGACTTATAATTAATTAACTGCAGCAATGTGTAGATTATTTTTCTTGTAACATGTAATTAATAATTACTTAAAATATTATGTACTGGTTGGCTAAAAGGGGAGGAATTGTAGTGTATGTGCCTTTAAGAGCCCCAGGTGTACTGTAATGCCGTAATGGCCACTCGGGCTATATAAGCCTGTATATTGTGTTGTATCAGTTAGTTCCCCTCCAGACTTTGTTTAGTAAACACCTATGAAACCAACTCCTGTCTTCAGTGTCTCTATCAACACACAGACACAACAAACACAAAAACTCATGGCCAGGTTGAACTCTCCTCTGTGTGATGGAATACTCACCATTTGCCTGGATTGGTGCAGCAGCATTTAAGGAGATCAACACCATCTAGGACAGCCGTTTGCTTGATTGGTGCCCCTGCCACTGGTCTCGATATTCACCCCTTTCATTACCAGCTCACTGTGGCTGCAGTATACAGTATCTACAGGTGCACTACACCAACTCAAGGTTACTTCAACAGCATCTCCCTCCTCTGTGATATCTACCACTGAGGACAAGAGCAGCAAGATCATGGGAACATCACCACCTCCAAGTTACACATCATCCTGACTTGGATCTAGATCACTACTGCCTCAATATCCTGGAATTCCCTTCCAAATACCATTGTGGGAGCACTGTCACCACAGGAGCTAGTGTTTAAAGGAAGAAGGCCCACCACCAACTGCTCAGGGCAACTAGAGCTGAGCAATAAATACTGCCTTGCCAGCGCCACCCACATTCAGAGACCAAATACAAAAAAAGCATTCCATGTTTTGGAAAGCATTTTTAAAAATTATTTTACTGCAGCAACTTCCTTAACCACTGGGGAACCTCTATACAGGTGACTGAAACCAGTTCATGACTTCTTAAAATAGTGCCATTGGATCTTTCACAGCCACTTAAGGGGACAGATGGAGCCTCAGTTTATCATCTCATCTGAAACACAGCACCTCCAACAGTGCAGCACTCCCTCAGCACTGCACTGAAGTGTCAGCCTAGATTATGTACTCAAGTCACAGGCATAGGGCTTGAGCCCACAACCTTCTGACTCAGAGGCAAGATTGCTACTACTGAGCAAAGGCTAGCACCTAAAGTAGTGACAGCTACATCTTTGGTTGCAATGCAATTTGTATTTATACAGCGAGCAGAGAATGAATGTAACGCAACTATTTTTTTATATTTCAAAATTATGCAGCCATCGCAGTTATATAAATACAGTACAAGTTAGCCACTGTACTATGAAGGATTGTGCATTTATTTCCAACAGGTGATTTTGATCAACAAAATTGCAAGCAGCTGTAGCATACACGAAAATATACACTGAAGGAAAACAAGAAAAGCTCCGTCGTTTTAAATCCATCACAGCAAAATTGGACAACTGAATTGCAATTTTATTACCACAGTATCTGAGTTTCTAAACTTATATTTTCTTGACGTTATGTTGTTCAACTGGTACAACACTGAAGTCACAGTATGTTTTGTGAAACTGAAAGCCAAATTGGGACATTGCTCTGTGATCTAGTAAATGGGATTGAAACTACATATACAGTCACCCTGTCAGAAAAGTTGTTACAGTAAATTGGAGCTCATATATCCAGATATTCTGTTAAAGCAAGTGTACATGACATTTCACCTGGTAAGACGGCTACTAACTGCTCCTGTGAGTGACGAAATACAGCACAAGTACTGTAACAGGAATTTCACAAATACAAGCAGAAAGTGAAACAAACTCCGGAGGCAATTTCATGAATAAAAAGCCAAACAGATGTGCAAATGTTTGTATGACAACAGACAAAGGCGAGGAGTCTTCAATGATCACTCGTATCTCTCCTGGAAGTAGATCAACAGTAACACTAGCAGAGACTTGGTCTACCCTACTCCAGTCTTATTAGGGACTGCAAAGAGGGAATAAATGAGGGGGCAAGACTGAGAGCTTCAGAAAAGAGAAAAAAGGAAAACAGACACACACGCAGAGAAACATAGGAACAGGAATAGGTCAGTCAGCCCCTCGAACCTGTTCCACATACACACACACAAAGAGAAAATACTGACAGGTGTGGATTATCTGTCCCACACCTCAGCCACATAACGGCAAGTGGCATAAAAAGATATGCGGATAAACAAAAATCAATTAATAGAATAAAGGGAAGTAAAAACAACTTTTACTGTGGATTATAATTTAAATTTATATATTTTTAAAATTAAATTGTCACCGTCAAAGAAACTTCATCCAGGAAAAAAAAGAGGAAGAATGCCTATTACTCATATCTGGGTATTATATGGGAAGACGTTGATGTGGAAGAACCATGAACACAGTAACAAGGCAAAAAGTCAACTGGTAAGGACAAAAAAGTCAAAGACAACAAGCAATTTGATAGTATTATTAAACATATTAAATTTCACACTCCAGGTGGAAGATTATAAAACAGATGCTCTGTTTTTTTAAGCTGCAGTTTCAGGTCACCTAATTACCCATAAAACATATATCCTATTTCATTTTACTGGAAGGTGCTTTTGACTTTTACATGAGGCCAGGGTACATGTAATTTGGGATGAGGAGATGATAACTCATTTTAGTTGGGGAATCACAGACCACAGGGCTAGAAGAAATCATTTTAATTGAGTTGCACTATTAAACGCTTGGAGTTCTCTCATCAGCATAGCAAAAAAGTCATACTTGTTGGCTCAACTACATCATTTGCACATCATGAATATTGTTAGTTTGGGGATTCTATTCTGCTAAAATATGTATTACTGTACAATGGTGCTGTAAGGTGTGCAAGAAAACTGATTCCACCTATTCTGAATCATCATAATGTACCATGAACATTGGGGGCGATTTTGCCAGACCTAGGGAGACGGGACTGCCGGGAAAATGGCAGAATCTGGGGGCGGATACCCATCCCACCCCCAACCTGCCTCCGTGCCATCTTGCCAGGAGGCGGGTACCCAACCTGCGCCAGGTCCCATCTCCTGGAGGCGGGAAGGGGATTACAGCCATTTAACTGCCCCGCCAGGGTTAGCGAGGTGAGCAGGGGGTCTGCGGGGTCCAAAAGTGCACTGTGGAGGTGAGTGATGGGTGCAAGTGTGGAGAGGTAAGTATGTGAGGTGAGTGAAAAGTGTTAGAAAAAGTTTACTTACCTTTGTTTCTTCCTGCAGGCTCCAATCGTTGGGGATCCGGAGGCTCCGGCATCTCAATGACAGAGATGACAGAACGGCTGCTGCATTCTCCGATGCAAACAGCCATCTGCTTTCTGCTCAGGAAATAGGTTTGGTGAGCCTTGAGTACAAGAACTCGCCAAACAAGAGAATGTCAGTGTTTGACAGCTTCTCAAAAATTTTTGACAGATGAAACGTCATATGCTGATGTTCTCGGTCACCGACTTCCCCTTAATTGACTTGCTAAGCCCGCTGGGTGGGCTTAACGAGGTCAATCAAGGGAAAATAGCATGGGTTGGCCACAAGTTGGAGGAGGCGGGACTAAAACCCGACAAGCAGCAGTCCCGCCTCCAACGCGTCCCCATTGGCAAAATCACCCCCATAATTTTGGGGGAAGGGTGTCAAAGAGAGAGAAACAGACTCAGTACACCACTGTGCTAAAATTGAATTTTACCTGCAAGTCAGCCTTTTAATGGAAATTAGAACCAAGATTGTTCTGGAGCCAAGACCAGGTACTTCCTTTAGAGAAAAGATTTGAAATCTATATAAATTGGGCAACACCAAAGGAACATGGAGATGTACATTTTTTTTTTGTAAAGGGGGTGCTGTGATTTTACTTAATTAGGTCACTTTTCACAAGATGGTTCCTGGACTAAGAGCTTTATAAGATGGGGGATGGCAAAACCAAACTATGATTCTTATATTGAACAGGAGAAAATCTGAGCTTTACAGGATTAAAAACACGTGTGCACATAAATTAAAATTTATGAGGCAATAAATGGCATAACACATTGGTGCTCCAAAACATTATGCAACCAAGCAGGAGGTCAGAGGTTCAATTTCAGCTGTGTTATTTGGGAGGAGCAAACAGACGCCAGAGAATTCCCTACAGGAAGATTTAAAAAGAATTACTGTTTGAGAAAATATCGAAGGGTGGTCTCTCCCCTTGAAGGCTTAAGTGAGTTTATCCGATCAGAAGCTAAGCCACACAGATGAGGAAGATGCCCAGTTTGCACTGAGTAGCTGTTCTGAGCTCGGCAGGACAGTATAATTGGCCTCAGCATAGCTAGGTTAGATAGGAGAAAAAATCCAGCAGAGTTCCCACTCCTAATTGCAATGTTACAAGCCCTGCTGGAAGTGTTGACCACAGATAAGGATTGGATCAGGCTCAACTATACTGTCCCTCCCGGTTGTTAAGGCTTATAGGTGAAACATGGCCACTTGAGCAAGATACATGAAGGCAATTAGTGCCTGTGGACCGATATGCCATCAAGGAGTGAATGTCTTTGGGAAATCAGGGGATAGGAGAATATGATCTAGACAAGTCACTTCAAGCTGCCTTTGGTCATCTCTGACAAGGCAGACATAAAGCAGCATTGGAAGCAGGTCATTTGCCACCACTCAAGGAATGGCAGGTGGCACAGAATGACCAGAAAAAGGGATGTGAAAAAAGGCAAAAATCACAACTTAAATTTTTTTTTTTTTTTTTTTTTAATTATTAGACAAACTTTCCACTAACTCTATGCTCGGAAGCATAAAATCTGAGTCTAGAATACTTCCTGTATTCATAATTTATCACAATACACAAATCTACCAAAATAAAGCCACGGTTCACATTAATTGCAGAATATTATAGGTTTGAGTGATTAACTTATGGTCATGAAGGGTGAAGAATTAAGTCATTTTAAACCTAGGGGTTTATTCCATTGATAGCAGTTTCATCTTTGCAAGGCTTTGCACTCATGTCCCAATTTACTTAACAGGTTCTCAGCGCCCTCCAATGGCAGATTCAGGTATTGTATCATTCCATTTAACAATCATGAACGGCTTGAGGAACAAGAATGAGAGAATGATTTAAAATACATCAGAAAAAGCTCTCAAAATGATTCCCTTAGGAACCAATTTAAAAATATTTTAACAATTCACATGCAAAAAGACACTCACAGATATGAAGAATAGCACTCAATGTAGCACCAAAGTCAAAAGTGGCACTACGTGCCCGCATTCCCACATTACATGTCAAATGAATTTGATAAAGAAATGTTTCCATATTGGGTCAGCGGCTGTGTGAATTTAAAATGAAATAATTTATCAAAGCTAAGATTAAGCAACTACACTTCGATATATCATTGCAAGTATGCTTGGCTTCTTTACTGAACGTGGTAATTTTTGTACTTTTTCGTACTCAAAATGAGAAATGGAAAATGCTGAAACTATTCAGTCATCTAGGTACAGATTATACTGACAAAGGAGTTTCAAACTTTATCTCTCTGGGATGGATTCAAAGTCAAGTCAGAATAAGTAAAGACAGTGGCCCTGTTGTGTTCCTTTAACAAAGACAGGGATACTTGCTTGAGCTATACAGATCTCAAATATACAAAAATAAAAACTCGCTCATACTGTAGAGCATGAATCGAAGATGCTTTATTGATTAGTTTGGAATTAAATTTGTATTTAGGTAACTTAGTTTATGGTGTAGTTTCTTGACTACTTAGTTGATTTAGATTAAGTTAAGGGCAATTAAATTATCATCTGTAACACAAAGCACTACAAGTAGTATATGCAAAAAGCAACAACTCCTCTCTTTTCTCTGAATTCCCAAATAAAACACTCTGTTCAAGTCCACTCTGTTTAATGCCACTTTGTGCAGACCGCTACGTCTGTATGGCTCAGGCACACAAATGAATGAACACTGGGGGAACGGGAGTTGTTTTTTTTTTAAAGTACTGGCAGATCTCAGTGAGTCAAAGGATACGCTGGTTTCTCCCATGTAATGTACAAAAAGTTATCAGCGCCACTGATTTTTGTTGAGTGAAGGTGGCGAATTGCATTTTTATTAATGTCAGTGGTATTTTCAGGCTCAAATTCCAAATGTGTGTGCATATATTTATACAGAAAGTCCAGTGTCAAAAAATATAATGCAATGGAGAATGTTTAGCTATGAAGGTATGCTTTAGGTGTTATTGGCAACAAAAGGATTGTTGGTCAAAATAAAGAAATGAATGTTAAAAAATGGTAAATAGTAAACTGAAATGAAATTTACTTAATTGAAAAATAAGATGTAATTGTATATTGGAAGGATTTTACATAATTGTAGCTTTATGAATAAAGGCAATGTGGGATACATGAAATAACACTAAAATGTATTTATTTGCAGGTAATTTATATTTTGATTTGTGTACACAGATATAATTTGAAGAGTATTTAGAATATATAGATTTAATAAAAATATTTTTGCGAATATCAGCTTGCTTGTGGCGGGTGGAAGATGGTATTAATGTTGGAGAGTGCCTGACTGTGGCTGCGTCATGAAGTAAGCGGGAGTCTCAGTCAAGTTATGGGGGTGATTAAAGGTTAGGGAACAAAGGAGGAGGAAAGTTGGGAGCTGTGTGGCGAATGCAAAACAGATTGGTGGGAAGAGGAGTTAGGGTGCTGATATGCATGCACAGTGGGAAGAAGATTCTCTGGGTGCAGGAATACTGCATGAATTTTAGGGCATGAGAATTTGAGAGTGGAGTGTGAGAAAAGTGGGGAACACGTTTCTGGTGTATTGCACTATTGTGCAGCAGGTCTCAAGATACACAAGTAATGGGAAGTGCATCACAGGTCTGGGAGTAGTGATGGAAAGAAGCTTGGCGGGTGCGATAGCATTGAGAGGATTGTACCAGGATGAGAGAGAAGTGAGTGGGATTGAGTAGTAGTGGAGGTAGCTCATTATGTGGAAACCCCGAGGGCTTGGTGTGCGAGTGTGCTTACTTACTGATAGCCCGCATGGATTGCAGATTGCCCATGTATGTCGACGTTGACATAAATCGTGCCATTCATGTAGAAATGACTGATGAAATATACTGGGCGGCCTGCTGGTGGCGCTGTCCAGGGAGAGTATAAATACTCGGGCACGGGCCCAGCTTGCTCAGGGACATTTTGTAAACAGGAACTAGTGAAGGATAACTAGACTTCCATGTTGTGAAACAGTCGATTAAAGCCTTGTTTAATACTCTGACCAAGTGCCTAGCCATAGACCGCAAGGCTCTACAGATGGTGGTGAAAGCTGCACAACATACTATAGGAATTAAACTACCTGCTGTGCAGGATATCTACCCCGAGGTGTGCCGGGGGAAGGCCCTGAGAATCATCAAAGACGCGAGCCACCCCAGCCACAACCTCTTCGCCCTGCTCCCGTCCGGTAAGAGATACCAAAGTATACGGTCTCGTACCAGCAGGTTTCGAAACAGCTTCTACCCCCAGGCCGTAAGACTCATGAACGAATAATTTATTATTTATTACTGTTGTTTTATTTATTATTACTGTATTTCTATTAGTATTTTTATTATTGCTATGCCATATTTATTCCAATGTTGGGAAGACTCGTAAAAATCAACATTTCATTGTGTAGTACACATGTCTGCTGCATATATGACAAATAAAATTGAATTGAATTGAATTGAATAGTAGTTTTCTTACGTCAGACGTGTATGTGTTTCTTTAACATGTCAAGGCCACTTAGCTACCAGCACAACCGAAAGAACACATAGCACAATGAAACAAACCGGAATTGAATCAAAACTCAAATTCGAAGTCCTCAACTCACTTGGAGAAGGTACACTAGACATCCTTGTATTTAAGAGCATGGAGGGAGTAGCGAAAGATGAAGCTGCAGGCTTTCCTCAATCTCACATCATTCTGCTCTTAGCTACCCCCATTTCATTCATTCATATACAATCACAAACATCGCAGTTAGTATCTTGTGGTGCAATCTGCTTGAAGGTGGGTACTAGCACCACCAGGATTCTAACATTTGTTCAATTTCAGTCACTGTGGGCCTGGAAGAGCAGCCTCGTAACATTGACAGTGGTCCAGATGAAGACAATACCTCACACAAGACCCTGCATATCTCTCACAAAAGGTTACAAGTGCCAGAACAGCTACACCCATTCCAGATGAAACTGTGTCAGCTTGAGGAGATAGCATCAAGTGAGACACAGCTATCAATGCCAACCCTGTACTTTGGGAATTGCAGTGGTGGCGACATTGGGCAGCTGTGTTGTGCTCCTGTTGCTATTCAAGGGGAGATGAACACACTGGCCATGTTGACTAACATTAGTTTTTTGATGAGGTAACAGAGAGAGTTGATGAGGGCAATGCGGCTGATGTGGTGTACATGGACTTCCAAAAGGCGTTTGATAAAGTGCCACATAATGGGCTTGCCAGCAAAGTTGAAGCCCGTGGAATAAAAGGGACAGTGGCAGCATGGATACAAAATTGGCTAAGTGACAGGAAACAGAGTAGTGGTGAACGGTTGTTTATCGGACTGGAGGAAGGTACACAGTGGAATTCCCCAGGGGTCGGTACTAGGACCACTGCTTTTCTTGAAATATATTAACTTAGACTTGGGTGTACAGGGCACAATTTTAAAATCTCCAGATGACACAAAACTTGGAGGTATAGTGAAAGGTGAGGAGGATAGTGATAGACTTCAAGAGGACATAGACAGGCTGGTGGAATGGGCGAACATGCAGCTGATGAAATTTAACGCAAAAAAGTGTGAAGGGATACATTTTGGTAGGAGAGGCAATATAAACTAAAGGGTACAATTCTAAACCGGGTGCATGAACAGAGAGACCTGGGGGTACATGTGCACAAATCGTTGAAGGTGGCAGGGCAGGTGGAGAAAGCGGTTAAAAAAGCATACGGGATAGTCATAGAGTTTTACAGCACAGAAAGAGGCCCTTCGGCCCATCGTGTCTGCGCCGCCCATCCATCCCTGTCCAGTCTAATCCCATTTTCCAGCATTTGGTCCATAGCCTTGTATGCAATGGCATTTCAAGTGCTCATCCAAATGCTTCTTGAATGTTGTGAGGGTTCCTGCCTCTACCACCCTTTTAGGCATCGAGTTCCACATTCCAACCACCCTCTGGGTGAAAAAGTTCCTCCTCAAATCCCCTCTAAATCTCCTGCCCCTTACCCTGAATCTATGCCCCCTTGTTATTGACCTCCCTACTAAGGGGAAAAGTTCCTCTTTGTCTACCCTATCTATGCCCCTCATCATTTTGTACACCTCAATCAGGTCCCCCCTCAGCCTTCTTTGCTCCAAGGAAAACAACCCCAGCCTGTTTAGTCTTTCTTCATAGCTGAGGCGCTCCATCCCAGGTAACATCCTGGTGAATCTTCTCTGCACCCTCTCCAAAGCAATCACATCCTTCCTATAGTGAGGTGACCAGAACTGCACACAGTACTCCAGCTGTGGCCTCACCAGCATTTTGTACAGCTCCATCATAACCTCCCTGCTCTTATATTCTATGCCTCGGCTAATGAAGGCAAGTATCCCATATGCCTTTTTAACCACCTTATCTACCTGTTCCGCTGCCTTCAGGGATCTATGTACATGTACACCAAGGTCCCTCTGACCCTCTGTACTTCCTAGGGTCCTACCACTCATTGTGTATTCCCTTGCCTTATTTGTCCGTCCAAAATGCATCACCTCGCACTTTTCAGGGTTAAATTCCATTTGCCACTTTTCCACCCATCTGACCAACCCGTTTATATCGTCCTGTAGCCTGAGGCTTTCCTCCTCGCAATTTACCACCCCACCAATTTTTGTGTCATCTGCGAACTTACTGATCATACCTTTTACATTCTCATCCAAATCATTTATGTAGATCACAAACAACAAGGGACCCAGCACCGATCCCTGAGGTACCCCACTGGACACAGGCTTCCAGTCACAAAAGCAACCTTCGACCATCACCCTCTGCCTCCTGCCACTCAGCCAGTTTAGGATCCAACGCGCCAAGGCACCCTGGATCCCATGGGCTCTTACCTTCCTGACCAGTCTCCTATGCGGGACTTTGTCAAAAGCTTTACTGAAGTCCATGTAAGCCACATCCACAGCATTTCCCTCATCCACCCCCCTAGTCACCCCCTCGAAAAATTCAATCAGATTTGTCAGACATGATTTACCCTTGACAAAGCCATGCTGACTAGCCCCGATTAATCCTTGCCTCTCCAAGTGGAGACTAATTTTGTCCCTCAGAATTTTTTCCAATAATTTCCCTACCACAGATGTTAGGCTCACTGGCCTGTAATTCCCTGGTTTATCCCTGCTACCCTTCTTGTATAATGGTACTACATTAGCTGTTCTCCAGTCCTCTGGTACATCCCCTGTGGCCAGAGAGGTTCTGAAAATTTGTGTCAGAGCCCCTGCAATCTCCTCCTTTGCCTCCCACAGCAGCCTGGGATACATCTCGTCCGGGCCTGGGGATTTATCCACTTTTTGGCCTGCTAAAACCGCTAGCACCTCCTCCCTCTCGATGCTAATATGTTCAAGTATGTCACAGTCCCCTTGCCCGATTTCTATGTCCGCATCGTCTTTCTCCATAGTGAACACAGATGCAAAAAATTCATTTAAAACCCCGCCTACATCATCTGGCTCTACACACAGATTGCCACTTTGGTCCCTAATGGGCCCTACCCTTTCCCTGGTTATCCTCTTGCCCTTAATATACTTATAAAACATCTTAGGATTTTCCTTTATTTTGCTCGCCAGTGTTATTTCATGGCCCCTCCTCGCCCTCCTAATTTCTTTTTTAAGTATGCCCCTGCACTTTTTATACTCCTCTAGGGCTTCTTCCGTCTTTAGTAACTGCCAAAAGCCCCCCTTTTATGTCTAATGCATTTTTGTATATCCCTTGTCATCCAAGGTTCCCTTTGCTTGTTGGTCCCACCCTTGACCTTTACAGGAACATGTTGGCGTTGTACTCTCTCTATTTCCCTTCTGAAAGTCTCCCACTGTTTTGATGTGGATTTTCCTATAAGTAGCTGCTCCCAGTCCACTTTGGCCAGATCCTACCTTATCATATTAAAATCGGCCTTCCCCCAATTTAGAACCCTTATTTCCGGGCCGTCTTTGTCTTTTTCCATGACCACCTTAAATCTCACCGAATTATGGTCACTGTCGCCAAAATGCTCTCCTACTGATACTTCCACCACTTGCCCGGCTACATTCCCCAGAATTAGGTCCAGTACCGCCCCCTCTCTTGTAGGACTTTCTACATGCTGGCTCAAAAAGCTCTCCTGGATGCACTTTAAGAATTCTGCACCCTCTAAGCCTTTCACACTCTGACTATCCCAATTAATATTGGGGAAGTTGAAATCCCCCACTATTATTACCCTATTATTTTCACACTTCTCTGAGATTTGCCTACATATCTATTCCTCTATCTCCCCCTGACTGTTTGGGGGCCTATAGTACACTCCAGCAAGGTGCTTGCCCCCTTTTTGTTTTTAAGTTCTACCCATAAGGTCCAGGGATCCTGGACTTCATAATAGAGACAGAGTACAAAAGCAAAGAAGTTATGATGAACCTTTATAAAACACTGGTTCATCCTCAACTGGAGTATTGTGTCCAATTCTGGGCACTTTAGGAAGGATGTGAAGGCCTTAAAGATGGTGCAGAAAAGATTTACAAGATTGGTTCCAGGAATGAGGGACTTCAGTTACGTGAATAGAATGGAGAAGCTGGGGTGGTGATCCATCCTAACTTTTTGATTAGTGTCATTTGCCGATATACAATTCTGCTAAAATGTTCACATACAGATTGTTAGATTGCGGCAGTTTATAGATTTCACACCTTTAAGACAGCTTTCTGGAACCTCAGCCATTATCACTTATATCTTTTGGATGTTTGACAGCCTGGGGCAAATGACTATGGTCAGGTATCTTGTTTCAGATCCAATTTTATTCTGAGATTTAGCAAAGGCGAAGCAACTATTTGTTATTTTCTGCATGCCAACAAGGACTAGCTAGATTCTGTACATTACTGTAAATCTGTGTCTTTTTGTTATTATTTGCTATTACAGTCAAAAAAGTCATTTGGTGGTTTATAGCCTAAGCCACGGTCTGATCGAATTTATTCATAGAAACATAGAAGATAGGAGCAGTAGGCCATTCAGCCCCTCGAGCCTGCTCCGCCATTCAATGAGATCATGGCTGATCATCCAAATTCAGTACCCTGTCCCTGCTTTCTCCCCATATCCCTTGATCCCTTTAGCCTCAAGAAATATATCCAACTCCTTCTTGAATATATTTAATCAATTGGCCTCAACTGCCCTGTGTGGCAGAGAATTCCACAGGTTCACCACTCTCTGGGTGAAGAAATTCCTCCTCATCTCAGTCCTAAATGGCTTACCCCTTATCCTTAGACTGTGACTCCTGGTTCTGGACTCCCCCGCCATCGGGAACATCCTTCCTGCATCTAATCTGTCTAGTCCTGTTAGAATTTTATAAGTTTCAATGAGATCCCCTCTCATTCTTCTAAACTCTAGCGAATATAAGCCTAGTCGACCCAATCTCTCCTCATACGTCATTCCTGCCATTCCAGGTACCAGTCTGATGAATCTTCGCTGAACTCTCTCCATGGCAAGAACATCCTTCCTCAGATAAGGCGACCAAAACTGCACACAATCCTCAAGGTGTGGTCTCACCAAGGCCCTGTACAACTGCAGCAAGACATCCTTGCTCCTGTACTCAAATCCTCTTGCTATGAAGGCCAACATACCATTTGCCTTCTTAACCGCCTGCTGCACCAGCATGCTTACCTTCAGCGACTGGTGCACAAGGACAGCCAGGTCTCGTTGCACTTCCCCTTTTCCCAATCTATTGCCGTTCAGATAATAATCTGTCTTCCTGTTTTTGCCACCGAAGTGGATAACCTCGCATTTATCCACATTATACTGCATTTGCCATGCATCTGCGCAATCACCCAACCTGTCCAAATCATACTGGAGTTTCTCTGCATCCTCCTCACAGCACACACGCCCACCCAGCTTTGTGTCGTCTGCAAACTTGGAGATATTACATCTAGTTCCCTTGTCTAGATCATTTATATATAGTGAATAGCTGGGGTCCTAGCACCGATCCCTGCGGTACCCCACTAGTCACTGCCTGCCACTCGGAAAATGACCCGTTTAGTCCAACTCTTTGCTTCCTGTCTGCCAACCAGTTCTCTATCCAAGACAGTACCTTACCCCCAATCCCATGTGCTTTAACTTTACACGCTAATCTGTTATGCGGGACCTTATCGAAAGCCTTCTGAAAGTCCAAATACACCACATCCACTGGTTCTCCCTTATCTATTCTACCAGTTACATCCTCAAAAAATTCCAGTAGATTAGTCAAGCATGATTTATCTTTTGTAAATCCATGTTGACCATGTTTTCCAAGTGCTCTGCTATTACATCTTTTATAATTCCCTGTTTTTTCTCTACCACCCTTTTTAAATAGTGGGGTTACATTAGCTATCCACCAATCCATAGGAACTGTTCCAGAGTCTATCAAATTTTGGAAGATGACCAGCAATGCATCTACTATTTCTAGGGCCACTTCCTTAAGTACCCTAGGATGTAGATTATCAGGCCCTGGGGATTTATCGACGTTCAATCCCGTCAATTTCCCCAACACCATTTCCCTACAAATACTGATTTCATTCAATTCCTCCCTCTCATTAGACCCTATGTTCCCCGACATCTCTGGGAGGTTATTTGTCTCCTCCTTTGTGAAGACAAAACCAAAGTATGAATTTATTTGGTCTGCCATTTCTTTGTTCCCCATTATAAATTCCCCTGATTCTGACTGCAAGGGACCTACCCCTGATTCTATCACTTTCCCAAGTTAAAGAAGTCATACGTAGACACATGCTATATCCAGTAAGCTAAAAACAATGACTAAGGTTTATCATCAGTCCCTGGGATCACTACAATTATACAGATACTGGATGCGTTGAGGGACACCCAAATTCACAGTGAACAGGGGCTCGCTTAGGCGAGTTGTTTTTGGCACCAAGCATGCAGAAGGTATGAGGTATCTAAAAAATGCAACACTCCCATCATCGATATTAGCTTAATTTGGAAACCACTCGCAGCTCTGCATCTTGCACTTGGATGCCATGTCCCTTTCTAGAGCTCCGGTCAAGGTTTGTATTGTAAGAGTCTTTTTTTAAGCAGGCGTTACGTAAATCCTTCATCCACAGCTAGCTTTCAGGTACTTTTACAGACATTTGTCTCCTTTTGTTTTAATGTAAGCATTTTAATATAGAAAAATGTAAATATAAACATTAAACCTAAGATTTGAAAAGATACTTGAAAAATGAAAATTAGAAAAATATTCAAAGCAGCAGCTGCCCCTTTACGGGCTCCATCACATGGTGCTTTCCGTTACATGCACTCTAGATGGGTGAGCAGAGTGCATAGCACAATCCCATTCTCAATGGAAAGGAAAATTAAAGTTTAATTCTTTTAATCAGCCTAAACACCAGCTGGAAGATCACATTCTGCGAGTCACGTGGGATCCCACAAAAGAGATTCTTTTCCTGGTTTTCTGGCTTATGGGCCACGGTTACACATCCCACTTTAGCTAGACAATGACCTTCATCCGGAAAACATCGTTTCTAATTAGAAATACAAATAGAGCAAAGAGTGGTTGGATGATTGCATCTCTTGTGAAACCAGTTCTTTGCTCCAAAGTAACACACCTGGAAACTTTTTTTTGTTAAAACTGGTTTGAATTCAATGCCTATGGACCTTAAATATCAGTTGATGAAGCAGGACCCTGAGAAAAGTCCAACCACCCGAGCTGAAAATGTTTATGGAGAAGAAGCCATTGCTAAAACTGAACAGTGGCAGGTACATGCAAGAGATTCTAGAGTGGGTGAATCCATGGAGATAGTGCCAGGTGGGCATGAGAACATTGGCATGGTCGTTATTGGAGGAAACAGCATTATTATTGTTGAAGCTTGGAAGAAAAACAAATCCAATCTCTAAAAACAATTTTAAGCTCAGATTTGTTGTACTGTACCATATTCCGCAGGGGAAGACATTTGCCACCAGTTCAGTTTTGATTCTCTTACAATATAAATTGTTGAGTGTTCACAATATTAACATTAGTTACTGAGCTGTGTGTGTGTATATAGGACTGCCATAACTAGGCTTTTATTCAGGAGATTGGTGATATATCAGTAATGCTTAAATGTTTAACAATACATTAAATCCTCCAAAAAAATTCAATTTGCTTAAGGTGATTAATTTTGTAATTAAATTTATCAGTTCCCGAATTGGCCTACTTTTATGCCTTTAAGAAAAGTTCGCAACACTGATGAGAGTAAATGATGAAGGACCCAGTTTGCTTAACATTTTCCTACTCAGGAACCACATAGTTACTGCATTTTTAAAATCTGGATTTAGGGAGCTGTGAAAACCATAAACAAATGAAGTTCTGAAATGATTGCAGTAATAAATCTATAAAGCGACTTGTATGTAGCAATTAAGGGAAGCTCATTACATTAAAAAAGCAAACTCATCAATAAAATAAATGGATCATGTTGGCTTCCACAAAATGTAAACTCAACTTGCTGGAGACTTCATAAACACACCCAAAGAGGAGCTAGGCAAAGCTGATAAGCCAGTGATTAACAGCAAACACTCTCCAGATCTGCTGGTCCGACTGTCGTGCCTCAGTTCTATTCTCCCAATGTAGAACAGAGATTGGCATCTTCACCTGGAAGTTAGTTTTTAAAAACAGAAATCTTTGAAGTACAAGTGCCAGAACGCCCCACGACCATCCCCATCCCATTCAATTTGTCAAAAATGGGTAATTAGGCCGATCTTGTCAGCACTGTAATACCACAAATGTAATTTGAACTTCATTCGTCTAACATCATTTTCAGGCAGACTTACATTGAAGAGAAAGCATACACTTTGTTGGAAAAGCATGACAGAGGCTGGTGTCGGGAGCAGTGAGACCGGAGACCCAGTGAGTATTTAAAGTCACTTTCGCAGGCTTTCTTACCAATCTCAGACCGGCGGCGACATTCCAGAGCCACGTCACGATTCAAAACGGGACACAGGCAGGAGGGAGCAGCTGATTGGGCGAGTACGGCCAGGGAGTATTTATACTACTCTATAGTTTGACAGTTAAGGTTCATAGTTTATAAAGTTTAGACGGTCTTAATTTTTTTGTGGTTATAGTTTCTAGTGCTAGTAACCAAGGGCCCTTGATTATATCATTTAATTGTAGTGTAATT
Organism: Somniosus microcephalus; assembly: GCF_052327205.1. Lineage (NCBI taxonomy): Eukaryota > Metazoa > Chordata > Chondrichthyes > Squaliformes > Somniosidae > Somniosus > Somniosus microcephalus. The sequence continues at coordinate 24,438,183 of NC_141002.1, read as the reverse complement.
GGTGGTATTGATTTCATTTAAGTTCATTTAAATTAATTGACGGTAAGTCGTGGCAGGACAGCTCAGTGCCGTGGTATGCTCCTCCTGCACTATGTGGGAAATCAGGGACACTTCCTGTGTCTCTGACGAACATGTGTGCGGGAAGTGTATCCAGCTGCAGCTACTGGTAGACCGCATTGTGGCGCTGGAGCTGCGAATGGATACTTACTGGAGCATTCGCGATGCTGAGGACGTCGTGGCTATCATGTTTAGGGAGTTGGTCACACCGCAGGTAAAGGCTGCACAGGCAGGAAGGGAATGGGTGACCGCCAGGCAGAGTATTAGGAGCAGGCAGGTAGTGCAGGGGTCCCCTGTGGCCATTCCCCTCTCAAACAGATATACTGGCTTTGGATATTGTTGGGGAGGATGGCTTATCGGGGGAAGACAGCAGCAGCCAACTTCCTGGCACCATGGGTGGTTCTGCTGTACAGGACAGGAGGAAAAAGAGCGAGAGAGCTATAGTAATAGGGGATTCTATTGTAAGGGGGATAGGCAATTCTGCGGCCGCAAACGAGACTCCATGATGGTATGTTGCCTCCCTGGTGCAAGGGTCAAGGATGTCTCGGAGCGGCTGCAGAGCATTCTGGAGGGGGAGGGTGAGCAGCCAGTTGTCGTGGTGCATATAGGTACCAACGATATAGGTAAAAACCGGGACGAGGTCCTAAAAGCTGAATGTAGAGAGTTAGGAGGTAAATTAAAAAATAGGACCTCAAATGTAGTAGTCTCAGGATTGCTACCAGTGCCACATGCTAGTCAGAGTAGAAATAAAAGGATATGTCAGATGAATGCGTGGCTAGAGGAATGGTGCAAGGGGGAGGGATCCAAATTCCTGGGACATTGGAACCGATTCTGGGGGAGGTGGGACCAGTACAAACTGGATGGTTTGCACCTGGGCAGGACCGGGACCGATGTCCCAGGGGGAGTGTTTGCTAGTGCTGTTGGGGAGGGTTTAAACTAAAATGGGAGGGGGTTGGGAACCTGTGCAGGGAGACCGAGGAATGGGAAACAAGGATAGAAGCAAAAGGCAGGAAGGAGAAAAGCAAAAGTGGCAGGCAAAGAAGTCAAGGGTTTAAATCAAACATGGCCACAGTAAATAATAGTTCTGAAAGGTCTAAGAGTGTTAAAAAAAAACAAGCCTGAAGGCTTTGTGTCTTAATGCGAGGAGCATTCGTAATAAGGTGGATGAATTAGCTGCGCAAATAGATGTAAATGGATATATGATATGATTGGGATTACGGAAACATGGCTCCAGGGTGACCAAGGCTGGGAACTCAACATCCAGGGGTATTCAATATTCAGGAAAGACAGGCAAAAAGGAAAAGGAGGTGGGGTAGCATTGCTGGTTAAAGAGATTCACACAATAGTAAGGAAGGATATTAGCTCTGATGATGTGGAATCTGTATGGGTAGAACCGAGAAATACCAAGGGGCAGAAAACGTTAGTGGGAGTTGTGTACAGACCCCCAAACAGTAATGCCGAGGTTGGGGGTGGCATTAAACGGGAAATTAGAGAAGCGTGCAATAAGGGCACAGCAGTTATCATGGGTGATTTTAATCGACATATAGATTGGGCTAACCAAATTAGTAACAATACTGTGGAGGAGGAATTCCTGCAGTGTATACGGGATGGTTTCCTGGACCAATATGTCGAGGAACCAACTAGAGATCAGGCCATCTTAGGCTGGGTATTATGTAATGAGAAAGGATTCATTAGCAATCTTGTTGTGCGAGGCCCCTTGGAGCAGAGCGATCATAATATGATAGAATTCTTCATTAAGATGGAGAGTGAAGTATTTGACTCAGAGACTAGGGTCCTGAATTTAAATAAAGGAAACTACGATGGTATGAGGCGCGAGTTGGGTCGGATGGATTGGGGAATGTTACTTAAAGGGTTGACGGTGGATAGGCAATGGCAAACATTTAAAGATCGCATGGATCAACTGCAGAATTTGTTCATCCCTGTTTGGCATAAAAATAAAACAAAAAAGGTGACTAAACCGTGGCTAACAGGGAAATTAGGCATAGCATAAGATCCAAGGAGAGGACATATCAATTGGCCACAAAAAGCAGCAAACCTGAGGATTGGCAGCAGTTTAGGATTCAGTAAAGGAGGACAAAGGAATTAATTAAGAGGGGGAAATAGAGTAGGAGAGTAAGCTTGCAGGGAACATAAAAACTGACTGTAAAAGCTTCTATAGATATGTGAAGAGAAAAAGATTGGTGGAGTCAAGCGTAGGTCCCTTGCAGTCAGAATCAGGGGAATTTATAATGGGGAGCAAAGAAGTGGCCGACCAATTAAATACATACTTTGGTTCTGTCTTTACAAAGGAGGACACAAATAACCTCCCAGAGATGTCGGGGAACATAGGGTCTAATGAGAGGGAGGAACTGAATGAAATCAGTATTTGTAGGGACATGGTGTTAAGGAAATTGACGGGATTGAAGGCCGATAAATCCCCAGGGCCTGATAATCTACATCCTAGGGTATTAAGGAAGTGGCCCTAGAAATAGTAGATGCATTGCTGGTCATCTTCCAAAATTTGATAGACTCTGGAACAGTTCCCATGGATTGGAGAGTAGCTAATGTTACCCCACTATTCAAAAAAGGTGGTAGAGAGAATACAGGGAATTATAGACTGGTAAGCCTGACATCGGTAGTGGGGAAAATGCTAGAGTCCATTATAAAAGATGTAATAGCAGAGCATTTGGAAAACAGTGACAGGATCGGACAAAGTCAACATGGATTTACAAATGGTAATTTTTTGAGGATGTAACTGGTAGAATAGATAAGGGAGAACCAGTGGATGTGGTGTATTTGGACTTTCAGAAGGCTTTCGATAAGGTCCCGCATAAGAGATTAGCGTGTAAAGTTAAAGCACATGGGATTGGGGGCAAGGTACTGACTTGGATAGATAACTGGCTGGCAGACAGGAAGCAAAGAGTTGGAATAAACGGCTCTTTTTCCGAGTGGCAGGCAGTAACTAGTGGGGTACCGCAGGGATCGGTGCTAGGACCCCAGCTATTCACAATATATATTAATGATGATCTAGGCGTGGGAACTAGATGTAATATCTCCAAGTTTGCAGACGACACAAAGCTAGGTGGGCGTGTGTGCTGTGAGGAGGATGCAGAGAAACTCCAGTATGATTTGGACAGGTTGGGTGATTGGGCAGGAGCATGGCAGATGCCGTATAATGTGGATAAATGTGAGGTTGTCCACTTTGGTGGCAAAAACAGGAAGACAGATTATCTGAACGGCAATAGATTGGGAGAAGGGGAAGTGCAACGAGACCCGAGTGTCCTTGTGCACCAGTCGCTGAAGGTAAGCATGCAGTTGCAGCAGGCAGTTAAGAAGGCAAATGGTATGTTGGAATTCGCAGCAAGAGGATTCGAGTACAGGAGCAAGGATGTCTTGCTGCAGTTGCACAGGGCCTTGGTGAGACCACACCTTGAGTATTGTGTGCAGTTTTGGTCGCCTTATCTGAGGAAGGATGTTCTTGCCATGGAGGGAGTACAGCGAAGATTCACCAGACTGATACCTGGGATGGCAGGAATGACGTATGAGGAGAGATTGGGTCGATTAAGGCTTATACTCGCTGGAGTTTAGAAGAATGAGAGGGGATCTCATTGAAACTTATAAAATTCTAACAGGACTAGGCAGTCTAGATGCAGGAAAGATGTTCCCGATGGCGGGGGAGTCCAGAACCAGGGGTCACAGTCTAAGGATAAGGGGTAAGCCATTTAGGACAGAAATGAGGAGGAATTTCTTCACCCAGAGAGAGTGGTGAACCTGTGGAATTCTCTACCACAGCAGGCAGTGAAGGCCAATTCATTAAATATATTCAAGAAGGAGTTAGATATATTTCTTAAGGCTAAAGGGATCAAGGGATATGGGGAGAAGGCAGGGACAGGGTACTGAGTTTGGATGATCAGCCATGATCTCATTGAATGGCGGAGCAGGCTCGAGGGGCCAAATGGCCTACTCCTGCTCCTATCTTCTATGTTTCTATGTTAACTAGATCAAGCGTTAACTGTGAGACTTTCCATTTGACAGATCACATTTCAAACTTCCACTATCTTTATCAAACAAAATTCTTCTTGTCCTATATTCAAAAATGGAACTGAAGACAGGTGCTTCAATGGGTAATTCCCAATTATGGTGAGGTGCTGTGCCAGGCAGACGTGGAAGGATTCAGCTTTGATACCGGTTCTGTGATCCCGGGCAGGGAAACCACGAGGCACTACAATTAGCTTCCAGGTCCCAAGCAAGGGAAGAGAAAAAAAACTCAAGTCAGGATTGCACTCCTTGCAATTTGGCATTAAATGAGTTTTGATTATACATAATCATAAACTACCATTTACCTTTTCAACTCGAGCCAGTTGGACCTTCATTAGCAACTCAATGCAAAAACAAGGAGCTTCGAAAGACAGCTAATCGCAAAATAGAAACACCGTGGTCCTATGGGCGGAGGCCTCCTATCGGAAAAAAAGCTACGCACTTACCCAAGGGCTCCCGAGGTTCGGACACTTCCGCTCCTGGGCCTGTCCACAGTCGAAATGCGCAGAGACCATGTATCCCAGGGGCGCATGCAGTTTGCAAGCATCCTTGGGATCACGTGAGCCAGGCCAGCCAATAGGAGAAGGGAATCTCCCTTCACACTTTTGACAGATAGACCTGTCAAATATATGAATGGAGATCACCCGAAAAAGACACTAAAACATTAAATACATTTTTTAAAAAACAATTAAAGTTTTTTACGGGGCTAAAAAATAAACTTACCTTTTTTTAAAAAGTATTTTAAAATTATAAATGAGTGAAAAAAACTTTTAAAAAACTTTTTACAACTCTTATGCTGGTAAAAGCAGGCCTTACACCTGCTTTTACCAGGCGTAAGATTTCTCAGGGTTTTCTGTGGGCGGAGGTTCTGCAGAAAGCGGAACTCTCCACCCGCAGAGGCCCTTCTCTAGGGCAGACGTCCGATCTGTCAAGAGCATTCTTGACAGATCGGAAATACCGGTTTTCAGCGCATGCACTTCGCAAGCCTGAAACCAACATTTCCAATGTCCCTATGGGTGTGTACACAGCGCGTACATACCCGTAGGCATCAGAGCATAAGGGCCAGTGACTTCAAGCATGTAATAGGTCTATATGCACAAAACTTGTGCTTTGCCATCAACTCCCCACCCCCTCCAAACAAATGGATAAATTGACAAAAAGACAAATAATCTTGAATGTAGTCAGATTGATTAAGAAAAGATACTAGATTTCTCTACAGTGTGATATAGTTTTTATTTTCCCTTCAAAGCCTGTCCATTTATACTCCTTTGTACAACAAAATCACTTCTGATATAAGGCTCTGTAATAGGAGGGCCGACAGGGCTGTAGAATGTACCCCATATTCATTGCAGCACAGCTTCCATAGCTCTGGCAACAATAGTTTAAAATTCAGGAAAGTGTGCATCTGTGAACTTTAGGCGAGGGCAGAATTCAGCTCAGTTGTAATGCTCCCCATGTTGAACAATCCACTGACATTCATTGTGCTCACATTTTTGAGGTACCAAAGGGCTACCATCATTGGTGGAACTGTATTGAAGCAAGAGTCATATTCTGGAATTGCATCACACTGGTAGCAGCGAGTTGAGATTTATCTGTACCATCACACCTAAACTCAGTACCTCCCCAAATTAGTGTGGCCAAGGTAAGTAATTTGGCAGTATAATGAAACATTGTCATCCACCTGTGTGTGCCCTGGCTTAGATAGAGGCATTATATTGTATATAACTTCCTAACCGCCATCAACACCCATCATTGACATCTTGTACCAGATGTGAACATTTCTTGTCAAGAGTCAAAATTTCAACCAACAGCTTGCTCGAAGACAATTCTTCAAAATTCTGAGATATGGAGTAATGGGACAATTCTGCACCTACAATTTTCCAAAAGTGAGCTGCTGATTTTAATCGTGCCACCATGAGCTGTTACTAAGTCGTGTTCTTTATTAACAGAACTCATTCAACTGATCTACAGAAGCTGAGTTGCTCCATCTCCAAAAGCATTCCCTTGCCTTATTTCGCTGAAGAACAAGCGAACCAGGTGAAACGGCACTGAATTCCAACGAAGTCAACATCTCACAGATGGATAGACCATGAACAGATGTGCAAAGACAGATGGAGCACCAACTATTGCAGGTGAAAGGAAGGCAGCCTTCAAATGCGCCCCTCCTCCACCAGCCGTATTTTGAGCACTACTATGTTACACACCTGGTAAACTTATTTACAAGTAGAGTCATAGAATTTTACCACACAAAAGAACCACTACTCTTGTGGCAACTCTTTGAGCGACCTATCTGTTTAGCCCCATTCTTGTGCCCTGCTCCCTATACCTTCTTCATGTTCTCTTTTTAGAATAATTATCAACTTCTCTTTTATAATGTATTATGAATTATGATTCCACTACTGTTTCTGGTGGGGCATTTTCCATATCCTACCAACCATCCGTGTTTAAAAAAATAAACATAACTTCTTCCTTCTTTTGGTGAAGAACTTAAATTTATTCCCTCCAGTGGAACTAATCTTTCCACAATTTACCATCAAAACTTTTCAATTTTAAATACCTCCATTAGGTCTACTCTTAACCTTCTTTGCCACAACAAAAAGATCCCAGTTTCTCTTGTCTCTCCTGATAACTCAAGTCTCTCATCCCTTGAATCATCTTGGCAAATCTTCTGCACCCTCACCATGCCTTCAATATTAGTGCAAAGTAGGGTTCCCCAAACTGGACACAATATTCCAACTACAGTTTAACCAATGATTTGTATACGTTTAGCATTGCCACTTCACTTTTGCAATCTGTCTCATTTATAAAACCAAGGTTCCCATTATTTTATTTTATATTTTTAAAAACAGAACACATCCTCCCACCTTTAAATATCTGTCTGTCAGAACCTCTGCTCCTCTGCCCCTTTTACACATTTTACCATTTAATGTACAGTATATGCCCTCTTGCTAGGTTTTTCTTCCAAAATAAATCACCACACATTTCTTTGCATTAAATTTCATCTGACATCTATCCAGTCTACTAACTTGTCTGTGCCCTTCTGCAGTGTGTACCATCTACAAGATGCACTGCAGCAACTCACCAAGGCTTCTTCAGCAGCATCTCCCAAACCCGTGATCTCTTCCACCTAGAAGGACAAGGGCAGCAGGCGCACGGGAACACCACCACCTCCAAGTTCCCCTCCAAGTCACACACCATCCTGACTTAGAAGTATATCGCCGATCCTTCATCGTCGCTGGGTCAAAATCTTGGAACTCCCCACCTACCAGCACTGCGGGAGTACCTTCACCACACGGACTGCAGCGGTTCAAGGCGGCGGCTCACCACCACCTTCTCAAGGGCAATTAGGGATGGGCAATAAATGCTGGCCTTGCCAGTGACGCCCACATCCCGTGAACTAATTTTAAAAAATGAATTTATTTATCCCTCAAACAAAACCATGAAAAGCAGACCAACTGGTTATTGATCTCACTGCTGTTTGTGGGACCTTATCGTGCACAAATCAGCTGCCATGTTTGTCTACACAATAAGTGATGACACTTAAAAAGTAATTATTTGGCCGTTAGTGTTCTGTAACATTCTGTCTTTCTTCATATGTTGATATTTTGTAATTCCAAGTAAACTAAATTGGTCATTGAATTTACTGCAGCTGATAATACTTCAAGGGTAGGTTGTTATTATTAAACTGTCACAATCTACTCCAGCATATGGTGCCAAATCATTCTGACTGTACAATGGATTGGTCCTTTAATAGACAACAATTCCACAGAATCTGATATCTTCATCCAAGTCTGAAAGACTAAAATGTTAAACCAGGAGTTTCCTGTTGTGAAAAAACTCAAAAGAAAGCACAAGTCCTTTAACCTGAAGCCTAGGTTGAAACTTGATCGATGCTGGTTGATTCTTGCTGAATTATAATTTTAACAGCTTTTACCAAGGGTGAGCTTATCTGACATTCATACTGTAAGAGTGAAAGAAACAGATTTATTCTCTGCATAGATTTCACAACTAATAGTTACTAAACGGAGTGCTCATAGACTTCAAAACAAAATCATGCAGTATTCTTTTGCTGAACAAGCCTTGAAGACTAAACATGGAATAAACTCATTTCAAATTTTATAGTCTAGATAAAGCAGAGAAAAATAAATCTTAGTAATTAGGTTGCCCTTTTAATTTCAAGTAAAGACACCAATATTACTGTACTAATTTATTCTTCAAGCACATTTACTACAAATTCAATTTTAAATTTCATATTAATTTTGCCCCAGCTCATTTGCAGCCAATAGACAGAGTTGCCCTTTCATCATGCTTATAAACCTGAATGGCTAATTCAACATTCTAATAACCCTCAAATAAACTGGCTCCTTCTTATTAAATTAAAAATCTCAACTTTAACAATAATTTCCCCTTGAAGTATTTATCCAATTCCCATAACTTTCTTGCTTTTGTACTCTATGCCTCTGTTTATAAAGCCATGGTTCCCGTGTGCTTTTCTAAACAGCCTTCTCAACTTGTCCTGCAACTTCAAAGATTTGTCTACATACACCCACTTTAAAATTGTACCATTTCATTTATATTGCCTCTCCTCATTCTTCCTACCAAAATGCATCAGTTCACACTTCTCCGTGTTAAATTGCATCTGCCATGTGTCTGCCCATTTCACCAGTCTGCTGACATCCTCCTGAAGTCTGTTACTATCCTCCTCACTATTTACTACATTTCTGAGTTCTGTGTCATCTTCAAACTTTGAAATTATGCCCTGTATACCCAAGTCCAGGTCATTAATATATATCAAAAAGAACAGTGGAAGACACCAATGTATAATTCCCTCCAGTCTGAAAAACAACCGTTCACCACTACTCTCTACTTTCTGTCTCTTAGCCAATTTCATATCCATGCTGCCAATGCCTTTTAATCCCATGTGCTTCTATTTTCTGAATAAGTCTGTTATATGGCACTTTATCAAACGCCTTTTGAAAGCAACAACCCACTACAGGAAACTTTTTTTTAATCCGGCACGGACGGGACCGAAGTGGTGCCGGCTCATCAAAAATTCCAGATAACCGAACGCTATAGTAAAAGATACGGAGCTGAGAGCTCCGTATAAAGCAACAAAGCCTGTTGCTTCAAAACAATGGCCACAAGTTGCAAGCGTCTCTGTAGTTTAGCAACAGCTGCAGCCACACCCTTGCACAGCAACACATGGAGGAAGGCAAGTAATAAAAGTTACTTGAACCTACTCCTGAATTTTGCCGGTTAACCGACATTTCCGGTTATTTAGGTGCCAGTTAATCGAAAAGTTTCCTGTACCTTCATCAACCCTCTCCATTACTTCATCAAAGAACTTAGTCAAGTTAATCAAACACGAGTTGACTTTAACAAATCCGTGCTGGCTGTTATTTATTAACTCATACTTTTCCACGTGACAATTCATTTTGTCTCTGATTAATGTCGCTATGTTTCCTCCCCACCGACATTTGGCTGACTAGCCTGTAGTTGCCAGGTTTATCCCTATCCCCTTTTTTAAACAGAGGTGCAACATTTGCAATCCTCCAGTCCTCAGGCACCACTCCCATATCTAAGGAGGATTGGAAGATTGCAGCCAGAGCCGCAGTTATCTCCACCCTTACTTCTCTCAGCAACCTAGGATGCATTCTATCCACACCGGGTGACTTTTCTACTTTGAGGGCTGCCAACCTTTTAAGCGCCACCTCTTTATCTATTTTTATCCTATCCAATTTCTCTACTACCTCCTCCTTTACTGTGACATTGGTAGCATCCTCTTCTTCAGTGAAAACAGATGAAAAGTACTAATTTAGTCCTTCAGCCATGCCCACTGCTTCGACATGAAGATCTCCTTTTTGGTCCCTAATCAGCCCCACCCTTCCACTATTTATATGTTTATACAAAAAGACTTTTGGGGTCCTTTTATGTTATCCGCTAATCTATTCTCATGCACTCTCTTTGCTTCTCATTTCCTTTTTCAGTTCTCCTCTGTACTTTCTGAATTCAGCTTGGCTCTCTACTGTATTATGAGCCTGACATTTACCAAAAGCCTCCTTTTTCTGTTTCATTTTCATCGCTATATCTTGAGTCATCCAGGGAGCTCTAGCCCTTCCTTTCCCACATGTGGGAATGTGTCTAGTCTGTAGGCAAACTATCTCCTCTTTGAAGACCTCCAATTGCTCATTTACTGTTTACCTGCCAATCATTGATTCCAATCTACCTGGGCCAGACCCTATATGAATTTGAAGTGACTCCCTGGCCATGTTCTGTTACAGATTTAAACAGTCATGCTTTGAAGTGTACCAGTTTGATAGCTTCATGATCAAAATGCATAAACTGCAATTTCAGACAGCATTAGTATAACAGACTCTCGTGTTTAATATCACACATCAAAATAAGGCGTTAGCTATTAAACAAAGTTAGATTACAGGGTGTTAAATGAGTTTCGTTTCTGCCCTGTATTTTGCTCAGAGTAACACAGCCACTGATACTAACAGAGGCCCGAACGCACAAAACTCGATAACCAATTTTGTTTTGCACTAGGGAGTCCGATGCATTTACCATCCACTGCGTATAGCAGGTAAATTGCGTTAGCATGAACACGCTATGTGGTAGGGACTCTTAATTTTTTTAATGAATCTTTGTTTTCAGAATGTCAGAATTTAAATGAGAAATATATATCAAAAGCTTTTTAAATGGACTTTTTAAAACACTAAGATATGATCTATGACAATGTATTGTAGAAGCAGCTCAGTCTGCTGTAGCATCTATCCATTTCTAAGTTTAATTTCCATTGCTCACTGCACTAAGTGTAGATTTTTATTTGTATTGAACACAATTTTTTTTTTTTATTCGATGGAATATATGGTTATATAAGCTCCTGACTGCTTATTTATGAAATAGCCCATTGTGGTGCTGTCCATTTATGAAATGCAGACTGTCAGCAAAAGAAGCAGTTAAAGTACTGAACAGCTGGATAAACAGCCTTCTGTTCCAGTGTGTTTAACATGCCATTAATACTCCCAGCCCAAAGGAGTTATCCTGCAAGTACCCATTTATCCCCATTTTTCCAACCAGGAAAGCATTGATCACCAACCGGAGAACGGTAACAGCTGCTGCGATTGGTATAATACTTTGCAGTTTCTTTTGCCAAGTCTCTATTTGCAATTTGAACTAGTGGACAAAGACAGACATTGTTAAATGGCTGAGACCACTGAGAAAGAAAAGGGGAAAATAATGATTTTGCATCTAGTTCTACCATCAGACCCAGAATACACATGAACTGTTCTCCTTCCAAAAGCGAGGGGGAGATGTCAAACCCTGGAGGTGAAAGAGAAATTGAGGAAGATGCAGCACAGGCAAATATTAAATGGCAACTGTAAAACAAGGGAGGAACTATACAGTAAATTTTATAGCAGATTTATCAAATGGCCTTAGAGAGGGTGGAGAAAAGATTTACTAAAATGGTATCAGGGATGAGGAACTTCAGTTATGTGGAGAGACTGCAGAAGCTGGGACTGTTCTCCTTAGAGCAGAGAAGGTTAAGGGGAGATTTAATAGAGGTTTTCAAAATTATAAAGGGTTTTGATAGAGTAGAGAAGGAGAAACTGTTTCCACTGGCAGGAGGATCAATAACCAGAGCACACAGATTTAAGATAATTAGCAAAAGAACCAGGAGGGGGTGGGGGGGAGATGAGGAGAAATGTTTTTACACAGTGAGCTGTTGTGATCTGGAATACACTGCCTGAAAAAGGGTGGTGAAAGCAGATATAATAGTAACTTTCAAAAGGTAATTGGATGTACTTGAAAAGGAAAAATTTGCAAGGCTATGGGAAAAAAGCAAGGCAGCAGGGCTAATTGGATAGCTCTTTCAATGTGTGTCCTTGTGCACCAGTCGCTGAAGGTAAGCATGCAGGTGCAGCAGGCGGTTAAGGCGGCAAATGGTATGTTGGGCTTCATAGCAAGAGGGTGCGAGTACAGGAACAAGGATGTCTTGCTGCAGTTGTACAGGGCCTTGGTGAGACCACACCTTGAGTATTGTGTGCAGTTTTGGTCGCCTTATCTGAGGAAGGATGTTCTTGCCATGGAGGGAGTGCAGCGAAGATTCACCAGACTGATACCTGGGATGGCAGGAATGACGTATGAGGAGAGATTGGGTCGACTGGGCTTATATTCACTGGAGTTTAGAAGAATGAGGGGGTCTCATTGAAACTTATAAAATTCTAACAGGACTAGACAGAATAGATGCAGGAAAGATGTTCTCGATGACGGGGGAGTCCAGAACCAGGGGTCACAGTCTAAGGATAAGGGGTAAACCATTTAGGACTGAGATGAGGAGGAATTACTTCACCCAGAGAGTGGTGAACCTGTTGAATTCTCTACCACAGAAGGCAGTTGAGGCCAATTCATTAAATATATTCAAGAAGGAGTTAAGATATATTTCTTAAGGCTAAAGGGATCAAGGGATATGGGGAGAAAGCAGGGACAGGGTACTGAATTTGGATGATCAGCCACGATCTCATTAAATGGCAGAACAGGCTCAAGGAGCCGAATGGCCGACTCCTGCTCCTATCTTCTATGTTTCTATGTTTCAAAAAGCCGGCAGGCATAATAGGGCGAATGACCTCGTTCTGTGCTGCAAAATTCTATGATTCTATTCAGGACAGAAAGTTTATAGTGCATCGATTTAGAAGTTGAATTATGTAATGCTAATACTGACAAGATGAAGCCTCGAGATGATAAAAGCACAAATGTTGTACGAGTATTGGTTTGAGATTAGTACTCGCTTATGGTGATGCAAAGCCAGCAGGTTCAATTTATTATGCCAGCTTCACATCACTCTCATCAGGGATAATGGAGCGCTGACATGCAGGCAAGACACTATCCACGGTTACTGGCATCCAAATGCCAGTTTAATTTTCAGGTTATCAAAGAATTAACATGATGTTGGTCAACAATAAAAGAGTAAGTTAAAAAGCCCCCAGGTAGACTAATGGACTACCTAGTAACTTTTAAATTTAATTTTGCACTAACTCCAGTTATACTGCAATCACTGTAAAGCTGTAGGTGTAAAAATGTTAAGCACTGGTTTAGAAACTACACAACCAAGTTATATTAAACGGCTTGCAAGGATATGAAGCCAAAACCATTCACCTGACTCAAAATGCACAGTAAATCTGTTCGATAATGTTTAGAGCCGCTAACTCAGTACAAATCGCAGTTAAAACCTGGGAACTTTTTTGGGTTGCAAGACTCAATACTGGAAGTGCGTACACCCAAAGCCATTTTAAATCTTACATTCACAATACCTAACCTAACAAAGAAAACCAGACCAAAACTATTCAGTAGCCGAAAATTTCAATAGTATTGGTGTTTTATTTATTTTTTTTAAAAAGCTTTTCAGTTATTATATAAAAATAGCACTCAGGCATGAGACATTTGGCGACATTGAGCGTTTTTGATAAATCCAGAATTTTGGTCCTACTGTAACAAGCATTTACAGGATAAGAAAGAAGTGAGGAATGTCGGTCACATTTTTTTTGTCGAAAGAAGTAAGCTTTTATTTTGCATCTCCCTATACGGTGAAACAAATGGAGCACCATTTTATCAACTAGCTGCATATTTTGTAAACAAGCAAATCCCACTACTATTTAATTAGAAAGACAAGTTGAAGACAAGCTTTATGAAAGTACAAAACAAAATTCTTATGTTTAGGATAACCAATTACTGGCATTTATAGCAGGTCATATTAGTATACAGGAAAATTTGTATTATCCGGAGGTTAACTGTCCGGATGCTCGCGCCACCGGCAAAAATCAGGAGCCATTTCGTTAGGTTTTTCTTTTCGTTGCTTTTTTTTCCCCCAGTCAGGCTCTGCAAGGTCTCGCTGAAGCTGTTGCTAAGCTACACAGACGCTTGCAAGGTACTGCCGACTGTTTAGAAGCTGTAAGCAACAGGGTTTGTTGCCAGATACGGAGCTCAAAATCTCCGTATGTTTCAACATTAGCGCTGGTTTGTCCGGCAGTTTTGATGGGACGGCAACAGCTCGGTCCCGTCGGTGCCGGATAGCACAAAGTTTCCTGTAGTATTCCTCTATTTTGCTGCCAAGGACAACTGCTTTCTTCACCTACCTGTAATCAGACTGTCTATTTCCTGAATGCTCCTCTCTGGGCCATCTGGAATTTTCATCATCCTGGGTAAATTTTATGAAAAGAAATAAAGAGTGAAAAAATCTAGAACATCATGGCCACACTTGAAATAAATGTCATAGCGTGATACATATTAGGGGTAATTTTAACCCCAATAATGGGTGTGTTTGGGTCGGGTGGGAAGCTAAAATGTTAAATATTTCAAACACGAACCCAACCCGCCTCAAACCCCCACCCACTTCTGGCTTTAACAGGCGGGACGGGGCGGGCGACCAACCTGCCATCAGGAGGCTGGTCTAATTTAAATATTTGAATGAGGCTGCGTGCCTAAGATTTTCATCTCTCTTCCAGCTTTAATACTGGCCGACCAGGTTTCCCAGGCCTCAAGAAACCCAGCAGCTGAAGGGAGGTGAGGATTTCTGGCACTGCTTGTATGCCAGGAGGAGCAGGAGTCCTTTCCCCCGGCCCAACAAGCTAGCTTGTTAATCTCCCCGGCAATTGGACTCCACCTACGATCCGATGTCCTCCCCAGCCCACGATCTTCTCCAGGGACCCCCTGCGATCTTCTCTAGAACTATAAAAATAATTATCTGTATATTACCATTGCACCATTTTTGTAGAATGCTAATTATATATATATATATATATATTTTTTTTTTTACAGAATACCTCAGCATTATTTTTTGCATTTTCTGCATTCTCCACACCACCCCCCTGCCCCTCACCCCCAACAACAGCTAACAAGACTCTCAATCTGGCTGGCTGAGGCCGGGAAATGGATTTCTATAAATGGTAATCAAGTGTTGTCGTTAGATTCGGCAGGCCTGAGGGAATCCCATACTAAACTGCCCCCCCGCCTCCCCATAACTATCAGGGCCATTATCTTATTGGTTTATTAGAGGCCGAGATTTTGGTTTTCATAGAGTCATAGAGTTTTACAGCACAGAAAGAGGCCCTTCGGCCCATCGTGTCTGCGCCGCCCATCCATCCCTGTCCAGTCTAATCCCATTTTCCAGCATTTGGTCCATAGCCTTGTATGCAATGGCATATTCAAGTGCTCATCCAAATGCTTCTTGAATGTTGTGAGGGTTCCTGCCTCTACCACCCTTTCAGGCATTGAGTTCCACATTCCAACCACCCTCTGGGTGAAAAAGTTCCTCCTCAAATCCCCTCTAAATCTCCTGCCCCTTACCCTGAATCTATGCCCCCTTGTTATTGACCCCCCTACTAAGGGGAAAAGTTCCTCTTTATCTACCCTATCTATGCCCCTCATCATTTTGTACACCTCAATCAGGTCCCCCCTCAGCCTTCTTTGCTCCAAGGAAAACAACCCCAGCCTGTCCAGCCTCTCTTCATAGCTGAGGCGCTCCATCCCAGGTAACATCCTGGTGAATCTTCTCTGCACCCTCTCCAAAGCAATCACATCCTTCCTATAGTGAGGCGACCAGAACTGCACACAGTACTCCAGCTGTGGCCTCACCAGCGTTTTGTACAGCTCCATCATAACCCCCCTGCTCTTATATTCTATGCCTCGGCTAATGAAGGCAAGTATCCCATATGCCGTTTTGATCCTACTCAATCCAATGTCCAACATAAAATCTGCCTGGTTCAATTTCTCAATTCTAGGCATGTCAACTTGGAGCCAACTTGATCCCAAATAGACTTCCTTTACACCCCTATCCTGCCCACAGGAGGATTTTCACTAGTTGATCATTAGACAATGACAACCACAGGTTTTAGCCCTTGAAAGGTGAAAAAAAACACTAGAAGTTAATAAAAGTCAAGGAAATTGATAGTGCTGCAAACAGATAAGAAATTATAAGATCAACTCACATTTTATGCTTTAAGGGAGCTATTAAGGATATTGTAATTGATACTAATGCTATTTTGTGAAAAGGTTCAGGTGTGTTTGCATATTCATTTTACAACAATAGTTGTAAGTAAACAAGAGGTTTGTTTTTCCTCAGAGGAGGAGGATGGGGGACATTGGTCCACAGGTGCTGGGCCCTCAAATACTGCATCAAATGGTCAGTCTTCCTGTGCAAGACTTGCTAGCAACTGTCAGCAAACTATTCCACCATGTGGGGCAGTTTTATTATGGCCAGGCCCAATTTGATTGTCTTTTGAAGTCCAATCTTTTGAAGTCCAGTCATGTTTCTCCAGTGCAGGAGTTAGGAATGGAAGACTTGGCTTCTTCTTTGACCTTCCTAGCCCAGGTTCACTGAAGCTCATTTTAGCATCCCATTGCTGTCATGCCTGATATCTAACTCCATACAACCCAGAAACTGAAATCTTTCCGGTCTTTACAACTCAGTTCAACACTATACAGTGTCTTTAACAGGAAGGTCAAAACAAGGTGCTTTGGCCTTTAAACCAATATAGGTTCAGTGAATTCAGAGTTCTAAATTGGTTCTGACATCAGATCAATTCACCTCTAATTAGGTTATATGAAATTTCCTTCCCATTTTGGCTCCATCATAATTGAGATTTTTTTTTTTTAAACAAAATTATTGAAGCTGTGTGTAATGCTTTCTCTTCCCCTCTTTGCTCTTGCTTTTGTTACTTGATCTAGAATTAACACCTCTCCCCTTATATTTTTTCCAGTGCTAGCTCTTGTTTTTTTTTCTCTCCTTAAGAGGTTTAGAGTTTATGATTATTTCTTTAACACTTGCTGTAATTAGCTTTATTATTGCATGAGAGTTGAAAACTTGACACAGCTCAGTGCTCAAAGATTTAAATAAGATAATGTGTCTCATGCTATGACGTTTCATACCAGAAAACACAATACATTAAAATACCACATAAAACAAAGAACCTTTATGAACACTCGAAGGTTGGTTTGGCTCAGTAATCATCTGGGGTTTGAAGTATGGTTGTGATGTTCATGTGCTGCTAATTTGGACTGTCCTGTTAAGACCACTGCGCAAGTATGCCTTATGGAAATCCAAGCAATTGTAGCTGTTTGCTGAAATTGACGAGAAGTTAATAAATTGCTTGTGAATATTAGCCACCAGGTCAGCTTAACCCAGAATGAAGTCCCTAACTTACTTTTTCTTTTTAAAATAAATATGCATTTTTATTTATTTATTGGCAGATCTCCTATAGTATTGCTCACGGTGAGTCGGAGGATACACTGTTGTATAGCATTAGGGATATAATGTTTTGTAACACAGAATGTATTATCAAGGTCACTGATATATGGGCCCATAAATTCCGTTCCCTACGGCTGTGTACTCACCTGTAGGGCCAATGGAAGTGCCGGTTTTACACATGCACTGGAAACCGGAACTTCCATTCTTCAAAGAAAGGGCTTCACAGCTCAAACGCCTGCGCCGGAGCGGCAGTGCGTACGGCTGCAACTTCCGTTTTTTTCAGCAGTTGCTTCAGTCCAGGTAAGTCTGAAACAGCTGCGCCTGGAAAAGCAGGCGCAAGGCCTGCTTTTAACAAGGCAAGGGGTGAAGAAAGTAAAATATTTTTTTCCCAGTGATTTATCATTTTAAAACACTTTAAAGAAAGATACGTTTATTTTTTAGCACTGTTAAAAACTTTAATTATTTTTTTCAGAAATTTAAATTTTTGTTTAAAGTAGTTAATTTATGTAATTTAAAATAGTCATTTTAAAAATGTGATTTTATTTTTAATTTATTTGAAGTTTTACTTATGTTTCGGGGCTGATCTCTGTTCATAGATTTGACAGGTCTTCCCTGCTCTGATTGGCTCCCCGTGGCCCACGTGATTCCAGGGACGCTGCGAACAAGCTGCGCCTCTGGGATACGCGTACCCTGCACACCGGCAGTTTGAGGAGGCACATCAATGGAATTCTGCGCCTCCCGGGAGCCCTCCGGTCCAGGCGTAGATTTTTCAGGATCGCCGCCCTCCGCCCGCGGGAGGGCTGCAAACGGAATTTCTGGGCCACGGTGAATGAATTATTGATTTTAATATATGGCACTGTGAGTTTTGAGATTGTTTCTCTTTTTAATGAAAATTGTAAATTAGTGGCCTTAATTACATCATAGCAAAATACTGCAGGTGCTGGAAATCTGAAACAACAACAGAAAATGCTGGAAACACTCAGCAGGTCAGGCAGCATCATGGAGAGAGAAACAGAGTCAACGTTCCAGGTCGATGGCCCTTCGTCAGAACAGGAAAAAGTTGCAGAAGTAACAGATATTTAAGCAAGTGTGGGGCAGGGAAATATGTTGCTCTACTTCTATACTGAAATGTTCTCATTTTTTGAAAGCAAGGGACACAGAGTAAGAAGAAAATGGAAGATGCAACAGGTTGCAGGTAGATATTATGTATGTGCAGCTGTAGTGTAGAGCATGGAAGGGGACATTGGGGTTTGGGAGTACACGGTGATAGCAGTGAAAGGTGGTGGAGAGGGAAGGAATGGGAGAGAAGAGGAAATAGTGCTGTGCCCCGACAACAGTGGATAGGGAGGATCCTAGCTTCTGTGCAGCTCATTCAGTCTGGTAGAATAGGGTCGTTCAGGAAAGGGAGCGTCAAGTATGAAAGTACTGGGGAGTAAGTTCCTATGAGTTGGCAGCATTGGGAAGGGGTAGGGACAGGGTACTAAATTTGGATGATCAGCCATGATCTCATTAAATGGCGGAACAGGCTCAAGGGGCCGAATGGCCTGCTCCTGCTCCTATCTTCTATGTTTCTATGTTACTGCTGTTGAGTACTTGAGGTGGATCCTGAGGTTTCATAGCAGTAGGGAGGGGGTCAGGAATATGGTAGTACTATAAAGGTGGGGAGAAAGGAGGAGAAAGTCACAGGGTGCAAGAGCATTACTGGGAGCATAGAGATATTTGAAGTAGAGCGGGATTCCGGGGTGCCGTAGTACTGGAGGTTTGGAAGGAATCGCAGCATCTGGAAGGGGTGTCTGTAGATTTAGCAGAATTCAGGAGTGGAGTTATGGCTGTATAAATTCTGGGGGAGGTCCCAGGATCTGGAAGCAGCGGGAGGGGAATTTTGTGGTCTGGAAGCAATAGGGAAAGGGATCTCTGGGGTTTGAAAGAACTGGAAAAAAGGCTCAACGGTCTGAGAGTAACAGGGTGGTTCTGGGATGTAGGAGCACGAGAAGGGGGTTCCAGGATCTCTGATCAGTGGAGTTGTTTCACGGACCTGGGTTCAGGGGCAATGTTCCCTGTAAACTGCGCGGACGCTCCAGGGGTCCCACACAGCCAGCTTGCCAATAGAAACACACGTGCGTGGTATTTTGAATGGGCTGCGCGGCCCTGAAAAAAAAATTACAAGGAACATTGATCAACATAAGGTTTAGATTAGTTATGGAGAAGGACAAAGAGCAATCGAGAATAAAAATAGTTAACTGGAGGAGAATTGAGGAGGGATCTGGCCCGGGTAAACTGGAGTCAAAGGTTGGCAGGCAGAAATGTAATGGAGCAATGGACGGCCTTCAAAGAGGAGATGGTTCGGGTTCTGTCTAGGTATATTCCCACAAGGGGGAAAGAGAAGCCAACCAAAGCCAGAGCTCGCTAGATGACGAAGGAGTTAGTGAGTTGGATGAAGCAGAAAAAGCAGCCATATGACAGATGTCAGCTTGGTAATAAAAGGGAGAATCAGGCTGAATATAAAAGTAGAGAAGTGAAAAAGGAAATAAGAGGAGCAAAGAGACAGTAAGAGAATAGATTGGCAGCTAACATAAAGGGGAATCCAAAGATCTTCTGTAGGCATATTAACAGTAAAAGGGTTGTCAGAGGAGCTGTGGTGCCGATTAGGAACCAAAATAGAGATCTATTGGTGGAGGCAAAAGGCATGGCTGAGGTACTAAATTAGTACTTTCCATCAGTGTTTACCGAGGAGAAGGACTTTGCCAAAGCTATGATAAACAAGGAGGTTGCCAGGATACTGGATGAGATAAAAACAGATAAAGAGGAGGCTGGCAGTGTTTAAAGTGGATAAGTCACCCAGTCCGCATAGGATGCATCCTAGGTTGCTGAGGGAAGCAAGGGTAGAAATTGCAGAGGTGTTGGTCACTATCTTCCAATCCTCCTTAGATACGGGGTGGTGCCAAAGGGCTGGAAATTTGCAAATGTTACACCCTTGGTTCAAAAAGGGAAAAAAGACAAACCTGGCAGTTACAGGCCAGTCAGTTTAACATCAGTGGTGGGGAAGCTTTTAGAAACAATAATCCAGGAGAAAATTAACAGCCACTAGGACAAACATCGACTAATAAAGTAGAGCTATCACAAATCGTGTTTGACTAACTTGATTGAGTTTTTTGATGAGGTAATAGAGAGGGGATGAGGGCATTGCAGTTGATGTTGTGTATATGGACTTTCAAGAGGCGTTTGATAAAGTACCACATATTTTAGCAAAATTGAAGCCTGTGGGATAAAAGGGGCAGTAGCAGCATGGATACAAAATTGGCTAAGGGATAGAAAACAGGGAGTTGTGGTGAATGGCTGTATTTCAGACTGGAGGGAGGTATAGTGTGGTGTTCCCCTGGGTTCAGTACGAGGACCACTGCTGTTACTGATATACATTAATGACTTGGACACAATTTCAAAATTTGCAGATGATACGAAACTTTGAAGTGTGGTAAACAGTGAAGAAGATAGTGATAGACTTCAAGAGGGCATAGAAAGGCTGGTGGAATGGGCGGACACATGGCAGTTGAAATTCAACGCAGAAAAGTGTGAGGTGATATATTTTGGTAGGAAGAATGAGGAGACACAATACATGCTAAATGGTACAATTTTAAAGGGGGTGCCAGAACAGAGGGCCCTGGTGGTGTTTGTGCACAAATCTCTGAAGGTGGCAGGACAGGTTAACAAAGCAGTTAATAAAGCATATGGGATTCTGGGCTTTATAAATAGAGACAGAGTACAAAAACCAGGAAGTTATGCTAAACGTATATAAAACACTAGTTCAGCCCCAGCTGGAAGTAGTGTGTCCAATTCTGGGCACCACACTTTAGGAAGGACATGAAGGCTTTGGAGAGAGTACAGAAGAGATTTACTAGAATGGTTCCAGGCATGAGGGATTACAGTTACGTGGATAGACTGGAGAAGCTGGGGTTGTTCTCCTTAGAGCAGAGAAGGCTAAAAGAAAATTTGATAGGAGGTGTTTAAAATCATGAAGGAGTTAGATAAAGTAAATAAAGAGAAACTGTTTCCAATGGCTGAAGGGTCATAACCAGAGGGCACAGATTTAAGGTGACTGGCAAAACAACCAGAGGCGACAGGAGGGGAAACATTTTTACATAACGAGTGGTTAGGATTTGGAATGCACTGCCCGATAGGGCAGTGGATACAGATTCAATAGTAGCCTTCAAAAGGGAATTGGATAAATTCTTGAAGGAGAAAAAATTGCAGGGATGTGGCGAAAGAGCGGGTGAGTGGGACTAACTGGATTGCTCTTCGAAAGAGCCGGTGAAGACCAGTGTTCCCTTTAAGCTGCATGGCTGTGCAGTGCTCTGGAGCTCCCACGCAGCTAGCACACCGGCTTTTAAATGCAAATACTGCACATGCGCGGATTTTTGAATGGGCCATGCAGACCGTTAAAGGGGCCGCGTGGCCCAAAAAAAATTAGAGGGAACATTGGCGCAGACTCCTTGGGCTGAACAGCCTCCTTCTGTGCTGTACTATTCTATGATTATCTAGTTTGGGGATGGTTTCTTCAAGTATGGACTGGGCTAGTTTGATTGATAAGGTAGCTATTTAGGTGTGAAGCCAGTCATGTGTGATTTTTCATTGATTAACTATTTGAAAGTGATAACTGTGTTTGAATTGATGTTTGTGCTGACTGTGTTGTTTGAGTAGATTTTACAAGCAAGAGGCAAATCAAGTTATACGAGTCCAGCGGAGTCAAGGAGGCAGCTAAGAGTAGAGGGAGTTTAGCACTGGACTGCAGTTCAAACTAAAGTGCAGTTGACTTGAAATTATTTTCAGTTATTTGATATTTCCAAACCCTCGGAGTCCACCTATTTTGGCTGGACAGTGAAAGCAGTCTTGTGCAGAATTTACATGACATGGGAGTTTCTCAAAGTCCAGCGTCCAGGACAACCAAAAGCATACTTATTATTCATTCACTTGGCAACAAGAGGTTCTTATTTACATGAAAAAAAGGTTATAGTTACCCATGAGTCAGTTTTGGGTGATGGACCAAACCTTCGGCCATGTCCAGCATCACGGCTGTCAGCAGGATAATCTCGATACTCCTCTGAATGGTTGTAATAATTATATTCACGGCTTGTGCCGCTACCTCTTCCTCCTCCACCACCACCACCGTCATAATCCTGCCTCCTCTGCACAGTTCTTTGAAATTCTGGCGTATCCTAAGAGAAAAGGTTTAAAATGTCGGTGGCAGAACATACCATATTGTCATGAGAATTTTTTTTTAAAACCAGAGTCCATGTACACATTGATCAAAAATACAAGTCTAATAATATTGCATTAAAGAGAATCCTAATTACTGCTTATGTAATAAAATTAATGGAATAATGGTTCATTAACAGCTTTGCCACATAAGCAGAGAACAAATGTTTTAACTAAAACTGAGTGCCGGTAGACTATTCAACAGTGGATGGAGGTAAATTACAGCCGAGTGCATTCCTGCTCACCCATATTCCTAGCAGAGCTCCCACGCCTCCGTCAATTCCGCTCCCTGGGAATGACACTTACCCTTGCTTAGCATCCCTCCACAACACATGTCGGCAACAGAAGACAGCAGTGCCCCAACAACTTTGCCATGGAGTAGCATGACTTAGGGTTTTAATCTTAAATATTCTATGATCAGAAGACTTAGCGAATGCCTGGCACTTCCTCATTGAGAAGGGGGAGGGGCGGTGGGGAGAATACGAAGGTAGAGCTACCCTGATAATCGATGGCATCACTAACCATTGTGATGTCTCTACAATTTAATTATGACTTTATAAGCCACACAAGTGTAATAAAACTTGGTATCGGCTCCCAGAACAGTTCTTTTAAAAAAAAAAATTATCGGGATGTGGGCATTTCTGGTATTTATTGCCCACCTCTAGTTGCTCCAAGATGGTGATGGGCCACCTTCTTGAACTGCTGCACTCCTTTGTAGCGGTTTGATACAAATGAGTGGCTTGCGAGGCTACTTCAGAGGGCAGTTAAGAGTCAACCACCTTGGTGGGGAACTGGAATCACATATAGGCCAGACTGGCTAAAGAAGTCAGGTTCCCTTCCCTAAAAGCACATTAGTGTTACAACAATCCAACAGCTTCATGGTCAATTACCAGATGCATTGAATGGCTTACAGAGCAAGATGATCCCAGATTCAATCAAGATAGCTTATTTCAGCCAAGTGGCAGGAACACAAACATCTGCACTATGGAGAAGGGGTGGGAGAAAAATAAATGCCCATGAACGGAATCTATTGTGGCTGTGGTGCCTCCTCAATGGAATAAGCGCATCAGCATTTACTATCTAGGATTAGGCAAGGTCGAACTTGACTCTGGCACGACGAAGGAAGGACAGGAGAACCCAATTAACAATGAAAGTTACAATTAAACATACTGCGTGTTGTGTTCTTCCAGGATGGAAGCGACCCCGTTGATTTCTTTCGCCGCATTGTGATCGTGATTCAGACCACATTCCCTCTTCTATATGACACTTAGCTGTGAAAGAAAAACAGGTCATCTGTGGCACATCTTGCAAGACTGACAACTTCCCTTTTATGCATTAAATAAAACATTTAAGAAATCACAATTCTGTTTAATTTCATATCAGTGCGTTTACAAGGCTGACTGTTGAGCACCAATAATGGGCCATCAAATCATCACTTCGCTTTTGTCCGAAGGGAGGTTTTTTATATAAATAATGGTTCTACACGTTATTTGGAACATCAGTACCTGTGAAAGTACAATTTCATAAACAAAATAATGGACAGCTCCACATATTTAAACCACCACTTGCTGAATGAATGTGAAATGCACAAAGTTTACAAAAACATACACTGCATTGAACTGCTGAACATTGCTATATCAACAACATAATTTACTGCACCAAATGTCATGGGATAGATTACAAATGCAATACAATAGAGAAAAGAAACCAAATTTAACTTGAGGCATATGCACGAATGCAAAAGAAGAAACGCTCACTGGAATCCCTAACCTGACCTCTTCACTCAACCCCATTGGAAGCTCCTGAACTCCACCTGTAAAAGATCTTATATGACCAGTCACACAAGACTTTGATTCTCATGACAACAAATAATGATTGTGTCATTACACCAAAAAGTATAAGATTAAAATATTTTACTGTATAGAAAAAGAAAAAAAAAGCGTATGAGCCAAAACAGACCAAATCTTCCACATGTTGAAACAACCTTAATTTCCAACACAACCCTCAAATGAGAAGGAGAGAAGATGAAGAAAGGAATTCTAAGTTCTAGCATATTTCAATTAAAATGAAAAGGATGAAAATGATAAATATACAACAAGGAATAGGTCTATAAACATTGTGTGGAAGGTTACAGATCTTTGCCTGCTCACTTTCAGACCTGGTAATACTTGAGATATTTTATCATCACAGACCTCTATTTCAATGATAGACTAGTAACTGGGCTTTTAATGACAGAAAGGAATAAGAGGAAAAAACAGAAATGAAGGAAAAATTAAAGGATACGTACAAAATGAAGGCCGAAAAATCTTTAGAAATGCAGAAGAAGAAAAAGAAGAAATAGAATACCAGTAAATTAACAAAAGGAAATTCCTTACAAGGAAGCAACTGGTATTAAACTGCCCAAGAATGAAAGCTTACCAAAAAAGTAAAACTTTGGCCCGTAATTTCCGATCCCTACGGGTGTGTACGAGCTGTGTACACACCCGTAGGGACCTCGCAAGTGCCAGCTTCAGGCATGCGAAGCGCTGGCGCTGAAAACCAGCATTTCCGATCTGCGCGCGCCTGCCCTGGAGAAGGGCCTCTGTGGGTGGGGAGTTCCACTTTCTGCAGAACCTCCGCTCACTGAAATCCCTTAAAAATCTTACGCCTGGTAAAAGCGTGCGTAATGCCTGCTTTTATCAGCACAAGAGTTTCAAAGTTTTTTTCACTCATTTATAATTTTAAAATACTTTTTACAAAGGTAAGTTTATTTTTAGCCCCTTAAAAAACTTTAATAATTTTTTTCAAAATGTTTAATTTTTGTTTAAAATATTTAATTTAATAATGTAATTTTAACTCATTTTAAAAACGTGATGGTTTCTTAAAAATTTATTTAATGTTTTGATGTCTTTTTTCAGTGATCTCCATTCATACTTTTGACAGGTCTACCATACAACCAAGTATAAATTGCAGCCAACAAACCAGAGTTATGCTGCTGAGTCCATGACTCATTCCACTGTAAATACAATACTCAGGTGAAACTAGAATCATGGTTACAGCACAGAAGGAGGCCATTCGGCCTGTGCCGGCTCTCTGTAAGAGCACTTCAGGCAAAAAGGAAAGGGAGGTGGGGTAGCATTACTGGTTAAAGAAGGGATTAACACAATTGTAAGGAAGGATATTAGCTCTGATGATGTGGAATCTGTATGGGTAGAATTGAGAAATACTAAGGGGCAGAAAACGTTAGTGGGAGTGGTATATAGACCTCCAAAGGCGGAGGTTGGTGATGGCATTAAAAGGGAAATTAAAGAAGCGTGCAATAAGGGCACAGCAGTCATCATGGGTGACTTTAATCTACATATAGATTGGGCTAACCAAATTAGTAACAATACTGTGGAGGAGGAATTCCTGGAGTGTTTACGAGATGGTTTCCTGGACCAATATGTCGAGGAACCAACCAGAGATCAGGCCATCTTAGACTGGGTATTATGTAACGAGAAAGGATTAATTAGCAATCTTGTTGTACAAGGCCCTTTGGGTCGGAGCGATCACAATATGATCGAATTCTTCATTAAGATGGAGAATGAAGTAGTTGACTCAGAGACTAGGGTCCTAAACTTAAATAAAGGAAACTACGATGGTCTGAGGAGCGAGTTGGGTATGATTGATTGGGGAATGTCACTCAAAGGGTTGACGGTGGATAGGCAATGACAAACATTCAAAGACCGAATGGATGAACTACAGAATTTGTTAATCCCAGTTTGGCATAAAAATAAAACAAAAAAGGTGACTCAACCGTGGCTAACAAGGGAAATTAAGGATAGCATAAGATCCAAGGAGAGGACATATAAATTGGCCAGAAAAGGCAATAATCCTGAGGATTGGGAGCAGTTTACGATTCAACAAAGGAGGACAAAGGGATTAATTAAGGGGGAAATAGAATATATGAGAGTAAGCTGGCAGGAAACATAAAAACTGACTGTAAAAGCTTTTATAGATATGTGAAGAGAAAAGGATTGGTGAAGTCAAGCGTAGGTCCCTTGCAGTCAGAATCAGGGGAATTTATAATGGGGAACAAAGAAGTGGTAGACCAACTAAATACATATTTTGGTTCTGTCTTCACAAAGGAGGACACAAATAACCTCCCAGAGATGCCGGGGAACATAGGGTCTGATGAAAGGGTGGAACTGAAAGAAATCAGTATTTGTAGGGAAATGGTGTTAGGAAAATTGATGGGACTGAAGGCCGATAAATCCCCAGGGCCTGATAATCTACATCCTAGGGTACTTAAGGAAGTGGCCCTAGAAATAGTAGATGCATTGCTGGTCATCTTCCAGAACTCGATAGACTC
The DNA here is from genome assembly GCF_052327205.1 of Somniosus microcephalus. Taxonomy (NCBI): domain Eukaryota; kingdom Metazoa; phylum Chordata; class Chondrichthyes; order Squaliformes; family Somniosidae; genus Somniosus; species Somniosus microcephalus. The sequence continues at coordinate 24,411,262 of NC_141002.1, read as the reverse complement.
TGGAACAGTACCCATGGATTGGAGGGTAGCAAATGTTACCCCACTATTCAAAAAAGGTGGCAGAGAAAAAGCAGGGAATTATAGACCGGTAAGCCTGACATCGGTAGTGGGGAAAATGCTAGAGTCTATTATAAAAGATGTAATAGCAGAGCACTTGGAAAGTAGTGACAGGATCGGACAAAGTCAACATGGATTTACAAAGGGTAAATCATGCTTGACTAATCTACTGGAATTTTTTGAGGATGTAACTGGTAAAATAGATAAGGGAGAACCAGTGGATGTGGTGTATTTGGACTTTCAGAAGGCTTTCGATAAGGTCCCGCATAAGAGATTAGCGTGCAAAATTAAGGCACATGGGATTGGGGGCATGGTATTGACTTGGATAAAGAACTGGTTGGCAGACAGGAAGCAAAGAGTTGGAATAAACGGGTCGTTTTCTGAGTGGCAGGCAGTGACCAGTGGGGTACCGCAAGGATTGGTCCTAGGACCCCAGCTGTTCACAATATATATTAATGATCTGGACAAGTGAATTGGATGCAATATCTCCAAATTTGCAGACGACACAAAGCTGGATGGGAGGGTATGCTGTGAGGAGGATGTCGAGAAACTCCAGTACGATTTGGACAGGTTGGGTGATTGGGCAGAAACATGGCAAATGCACTATAATGTGGATAAATGTGAGGTTATCCACTTTGGTGGCAAAAACAGGAAGGCAGACTATTAATTGAATGGCAATAGATTGGGAGAAGGAGAAGTGCAAAGAGACCTGGGTGTTCTTGTGCACCAGTCGCTGAAGGTAAGCATGCAGGTGCAGCAGGTGGTTAAGAAGGCAAATGGTATGTTGGCCTTCGTAGCAAGAGGGTTCGAGTACAGGAACAAGGATGTCTTGCTGCAGTTGTACAGGGCCTTGGTGAGACCGCACCTTGAGTATTGTGTGCAGTTTTGGTCGCCTTATCTGAGGAAGGACGTTCTTGCCATGGAAGGAGTGCAGCGAAGATTCACCAGGCTGATACCTGGGATGGCAGGAATGACGTACGAGGAGAGATTGTGTCGATTGGGCTTATACTCACTGGAGTTTAGAAGATTGAGAGGGGATCTCATCGAAACCTATAAAATTCTGTCAGGCCTGGACAGACTAGATGTAGGAAGGATGTTTCCGATGGCCGGGGAGTCCAGAACCAGGGGTCATAGTCTAAGGATAAGGGGTAAGCCATTTAGGACAGAAATTAGGAGGAATTTCTTCACCCAGAGTGGTGAACCTGTGGAATTCTCTGCCACAGAGGGCGGTGGAGGCCAGTTCATTAAATATATTCAAGAAGGAGTTAGATATATTTCTTAAGGCTAAAGGGATCAAGGGATATGGGGAGAAGGCAGGGACAGGGTACTAAATTTGGATGATCAGCCATGATCTCATTGAATGGCGGAGCAGGCTCGAGGGGCCGAATGGCCTACTCCTGCTCCTATCTTCTATGTTTCTATGTCCCACACCCTTTCCCCATAGCCCTGAAAAAAAATTTCCTTCAGGTACTTATCCAACTCCCTTTTGAAAGCCATGATTGAATCTGCCTCCACCACCTTTTCAGGCAGTGAATTCCAAATCATAACCACTCACTGCGTAAAAAAGTTTTTCCTCATTTCACTTTTGATTCTTCTGCCAATCACCTTAAATCTGTGTCTTCTGGTTCTCAACCCTTCCACCAATGGGAACAGTTTCTCTCTATCTACTCTGTCTCGACCCCTTATGATTTTCAACACCTCTATCAAATCTCCTCTTAACCTTCGCTGCTCTAAGGAGAACAACTGCAGCTTCTCCAGTCTATCCACGTAACTGAAGTCTCTCATCCTTGGAACCATTCTTGTAAAACTTTTCTGCACCCTCTCCATGACCTTCACATCCTTCCTAAAGTACAGTGCCCAGAATTGGACACAATACTCCAGTTGAGGCTGAACCAGTGTTTCATAAAGGTTCAACATAATTTCCTTGCTTTAGTACTCTACGCCTCTATTTATGAAGCCCAGGATCCCATATGCTTTCTCATCTGCCCTGCCACCTTCAACGATTTGTGCACATATACCCCCAGGTCTCTCTGTTCATGCATCCCCTTCAGAATTGTACCCTTTAGTTTATATTGCCTCTCCTCGTTCTTCCTACCAAAATGTATCACTTCACACCTTTCTGCGTTAAATTTCATCTGCCAAGTGTCCGCCTGAAGTGTCCTCTTGAAGTCCATCACTATCCTCCTCACTGTTCACGATACTTCCAAGTTTTGTGTCATCTGCAAATTTTGAAATTATGCCCTGTACGACCAAGTCATTAATATATATCAAGAAAAGTTGTGGTCCTAGATCCAACCCCTGTACACCTTTCTCCAGTCCGAAAAACAACCATTCACCACGACTCTCTGAGCCAATTTCGTACCTATGCTGCCACTGTCCCTTTTATTCCATGGGCTTCAACTTTGCTGGCAAGCCTATTAAGTGGCACTTTATCAAACAACTTTTGGAAGTCAGTGTACACCACATCAACAGCATTGCCCTCATCAACCCTGTTACCTCATCAAAAAGCTCAAATCAAGTTAGTTAAACACAATTTGCCTTTAACAAATCCGTGCTAGCTTTCCTTAATTAATCCCCACTTGTTATCTTTCAAAAGGGAGTTGGATCTGAAGGGAGAAGGGGAAAGCGGGGAATGGGAAAAGAAAAAGAGGAGGGGGAGTGGAACGAAAGGGGGAAAAAGGAGGTGAAGCTAGTCCCCTGGTTATCAGTTTTGTGTTGAAGCGCATCCCCAAGCCGCTTGGCACGGATAGTAAAGTGACAGCAGCCTTTGGCTTGGCGCCTCGGCAGAAACACGGGGCAACGCCGTTGCAGCAGTACATCAAGTCTGAACATAGCGAACCGCGGCCTAAAAAAGCACTGCAACCCAGGGATCCCTAGCTAGTAAACCCCAACGCTGCTATCGCCATCGGGGCCCAAGCAACAGGAAAGTGAGCCAAGATCACCCGAGCTACCTGATCCCACCGTCCACCAACACCCCCAGTCTGTCCGTCTACAGCCCCAGCGGCCCTCACTCGGGTCTTAAACCGGCCTGTCATTCACCGGCGAGCACATCCGCGCGGCCCGTTGCTAGGGAGACGCCGCCGCCTTACCTGGGAGGAGGCCGTTACTCGCGCGCAGCCAGCCCACCCTCGCTGCCGACCTTTCCCCAACCGGCCCCGCGAGACTGGTGTCAAACCGCGCGAGACTTCATCCCTCCTCCTCCTCCTCCAAAGAGACCAACCGTCTCTCTTAATTATCCGTCGCGCAAAATTGCTTACACTCAGACTCACTTTTGTTTTGGTTTTTAAAGAAAAGTCAACCGATTTTAAAGTTTGAAGAATAAAGGGTTTCAATCTCTCCGTTCTTGGACGATAACTTTCACCCTCTTGATTTTTGACAGCTCGGGCTGCAGAAGTCCCTTGCTCCTTTATTTCGCTCTGCGTCCCCTGCCTGCAATCAGCGTGCCACGAAACACCAAAGAAAATGGCCGCCGCCGCCCGTCCTCCGCGGAAAGAATGCGGCTGGTCGAATTTGCGTATATTACCCCAGAGACGTATATCACTATAATAACATTGAAAGATAAACCACCTTCCTGCACTTGCACTGCGGAACCGGCAGCATTCTCCGCTCGCCGAGGTAATTATCGAGCCAGCTTCAAATCCCGCGCGACCTGAAAGGAGGAGGAGACTTCAGTGGCAGCGAGATGGCGACTGTTCTGCTGGCTGAAAGTGTTGGCAACACCGACATAGAGTCACTTAAAATATGAAGGAAGCGCCATAACTCTGCTGGGGATCTTGAAACAAAAATAAATCCAGGTAAATCATCTGGAAGTGTATCTTTGCAGAGTTGTTTCTGAGCTGCCCCTTAAGTGAGGTTGACACTGCAGATAATGGGAGCACCTTTTTTTAGTGTTCTTCTCAAAGGAAGGAGACCAGTTAAAATAACGTGCTCTATCCAAATTGGGACCTTGGCTTAAAAGTAATTAAGTATATCAGATTACAGATCTGATTAAATTAACAAATTAATCTTGCATGGTGGCCACTGGTTGCAAAAGGCTTGGAGTGGGTTAGGTTGGTCAATAAGTAAATGGGTAAAATTATTGGTTACCTGCTGCATGCTCCACTAGGCAACTTCTTTAAGTGGCGTGTTAACCATATTGTGACTGTTGAGCATTTTAAGATTAGATACGTGTTTCTGTTGGACATGTTTTACTGACATTGATGTATTTGCATATACAGCATTTGAATCAAAGTTGCTACCTTTTTGTCAAGTTCACAGCTGCAGAAGTATCACCAGGAATATGTCTGGTAATGGGATTGTTGTTTGAGTTTTGTTTCTTTTTTACTGGAGATGAAAATTCATTGAAAACCTTAACTAAGGTCTCCATGATAAAACAAAAAAAGTGTCAAAAGTAGACCAGTAGAGTTTAATGTGTGCTAGTATTTACAATTTTGCCTCAGGAACTGGTAATGGCAGGACTAAGCTAATGAATTTAGAGCATCACAGAAGAAGTGTATGGATGCATTAACAATTTGCCATTATATGGTGGTAACATAAAATGTGCCAAAGTACTTCTCGGAGGTGGGAAGAAAAATAGGAATAAAGGAAGACTGACTGATTAGGTGTGGTGACCAATAGCAAGATCAAAGACCTAGATTTTGAGAAGGTTTTTGAAATGGGTGGGCAAGGCCATAGGTTTAAGAATGTTCCAGAGTGCAGACTTTGCAGCCAAAAGTGTCGTGAAGAGAAGGGGTGATGAAAGGGAAGCCAGAATCAGAAGAGTGAAGGAAGCAAACAGGACGATAGCACTGAATATTGTTGCAGAAATAGAGGGGTAAAGCCATGGAGAGATTTGTAGATGAAGGCAAGGATTTCAAAATTGATGCACAGGCGGAGGGAGGTTTGGCAAGCTCAGGATAATGGGACATGATGCGGACTGCAGAGTTTTAGACGAGTTGTGATTAGCAGACTTTAGTAGGCTGGCAGGTAATAAAGGCACGGGTAAGAGTTTTAGCGAAAGTGGAGGTATGATCGAGGAGGAGATGGAAATTGAAGCTCATCTCGTAGTCAAACAGGACATTAGGGTTCATTTAAGGGAGCTGTGAGAGAGGGAGGGAGGATATCGGGTGCTGAAGTATGTTATTTTAGGTGAGAGCTAAACATGATGGTGTCAGTCTTGTTGATATTTGGCTGTTAAAAAGATGAAAATTTGTTATTTTTAATGGAATTCATGTTCATTTTTGAGCCCCTCTCCATTGGTGCAGAACACAAGATAGTAACACCTACAAATGTTTTGGGACAGTCATGCTTGGGTGCTTTTGTCACACTAGACTTAATTTCTCCAATGTTATCCTTGCCAGCCTGCCATCATAAATCCTCTATCCTCCATCAATTCCAATTTATTCAAAATCCAGCTGCCCAGATCCTGTCCCACATTGGCCCGTATTTTCCGATGCCTACGGGCTGTGTACACACCCGTAGGGACATCGGAAATGCCGGTTTCAGGCATGCGTAGTGCATGCACTGAAAACTGGTATTTCCGATCTGTCAACAATGCTCTTGACAGATCGGACGCCTGCCCAAGAGAAGGGTCTCTGCGGGTTGAGAGTTCCGCTTTCTGCAGAACCTCCGCCCGCTGAAAACCCTTAGAAATCTTACGCCTGGTAAAAGCAGGTGTAAGGCCTGCTTTTACCAGCATAAGAGTTGGAAAAAAGTAAAAAAAAAAAAAAAAATTTCATCACTTACCTTTTTTAAAAAAGTATTTTTAAATTATAAGTTTATTTTTAGCCCTGTAAAAAACTTCAATTCTTTTTTTCAAAAAATTAAATTTTGGTTTAAAATATTTAATTTAATATAATTTTAACTCATTTTAAAAACGTAATGTTTTTTAAAAAATTTATTTAATGTTTTAGTGTCTTTTTGGGGTGATCTCCATTCATATATTTGACAGGTCTGTCAAAAGTATGAAGGGAGATTCCCTTCTCCTATTGCGATAGCAAAATACTGCAGATGCTGGAAATCTGAAATAACAACAGAAAATGCTGGAAAAACTCAGCAGGCTAGGCAACATCCGTGGAGAGAAAATAGTCAACGTTTCGGGTCAAACCCTTTGTCAAGACTGAAAAAGCACAGGAAATGAAATAGATTAAAAGGCCAGGCTGGGAGAGAACAAAAGAGAAGTGAAGAGATATTAGGTATTCAAAACGAGATGAGATGGTGATAGGACGAGTGGAGACAAAAGACGGCTCTAGATTAGGTGTGAAATGTGCTGGCAGAATGGGAGACAGCTGTCATGTGGGAGAGAAAAAAGAGGGGGGGGGAAGGGCCAAAACAAAGGTGTGGATTAAAAAAAAGTAAAAATGTAATGGGGGTCGAGATTATGATCTGAAATTGTTGAATTTGATATTGAGCCCGGAAGGCTGCAAAGTGCCTAATCGGTAGATGAGGTGCTGTTCCTCGAGCTTATGCTGAGCTTCTGTGGAACAATGCAAGAGCCCGAGTACAGTGAGGTCTGAGTGGGAATGGGGCGGTGAATTAAAATGACAGGCGACCGGAAGCTCGGGGTCATCCTTACGGCCTGAACGGAGGTGTTCCGCAAAGTGGTCACCCAATCTGCTTTTGGTCTCCCCAATGTAGAGGAGACCACATCGTGAGCAGCAAATACAGTATACTAGATTGCAAGAAGTACAAGTAAATCGCTGTTTCACCTGGAAGGGGTGTTTGGGGCCCTGGACAGTGGGAAGCGGGGAGGTATAAGGGCATGTGTTGCATCTCCTGCGCTTGCACGGGAAGGTGCTGGGTGAAGGGGAAGGGGTGCTGGGGGTGATAGAGGAGTGGACTAGGGTGTCTCGGAGGGAGCGGTCCCTACGGAATGCTGAAAGTGGAGGGGAAGATGCATTTGGTGGTGGGATCACTTTGGAGGTGGCGGAAACGGCGGAGGATGATCCGTTGAATGTGGAGGCTGGTGGGGTGAAAGGTGAGGACAAGGGGAACCCTATCGCGGTTCTGGGAGGGAGGGGCAGGGGTGAGGGCAGAAATGCAGGAGATAGAACAGACACGGTCGAGGGCCGTGTCAACCACTGTAGAGGGGAATCCTCGGTTGAGGAAAAAGGAAGACACGTCGGAAGCACTGGTGTGGAAGGTGGCATCGTCAGAGCAGATACGGCGGAGATGGAGAAACTGGGAGAATGGAATAGAGTCCTTACAGGAGGCGGGGTGGGAGGAAGTGTAGTCCAGGTAGCTGTGGGAGTCAGTGGGCTTGTAGTGAATGTTGGTCAATAACCTGTCCCCAGAGATGGAGACGGAGAAGTCGAGGAAGGGAAGAGTCGGAGATGGACCATGTGAAGGTGAGGGAAGGGTGGAAATTGGAGGCAAAGTGAATGAAATTGTCTAGTTCAGGGCGAGAGCAGGAAACGGCACCAATACAGTCATCAATGTACCGGAAAAAGAGGTGAGGGAGGGGACCCGAGTAAGACTGGAACAAAGAGTGTTCCACAAATCCCACGAAAAGGCAAGCATAGCTTGGACCCATGCGGGTACCCAAAGCAACACCTTTGATTTGGAGGAAATGAGTGGAGTCAAAGGAGAAGTTGTTCAATGTGAGAACAAGTTCAGCCAGGCGGAGGAGGGTGGTGGTGGATGGGGACTGGGCGGGCCTCTGTTCAAGGAAGAAGCGGAGTGCCCTCAGGCCATTCTGGTGGGGGATGGAGGTGTAGAGGGATTGTACGTCCATGGTGAAAAGGAGGCGGTTGGGGCCAGGAAACTGGAAACTGTTAAAGTGGCGGAGGGCGTCCGAAGAGTCGCGGATGTAGGTGGGAAGAGACTGGACAAGGGGAGAAAAGATAGTCGAGATAGAAAGAGATAAGTTCAGTGGGGCAAGAACAGGCTGAAACGATGGGTCTACCAGGGCAGTCCTGTTTGTGGATCTTGGGAAGGAGGTAGAAGCGGGCTGTGTGGGGTTGGGGAACTATGAGGTTGGTGGCCGCGGGGGGAAGATCTCCAGAGGAGATGAGGTCAGTGACAGTCTTGGAAACGGTGGTTTGATGTTTGGTAGTGGGGTCATGGTCCAGGTGGAGGTAGGAGGAGGTGTTGGAGAGTTGGCGTTCAGCTTCCGCTGGGTAGAGGTCGGTGCGCCAAACAACAACAGCACCACCCTCGTCAGCAGGTTTAATGACAATGTCCGGGTTGGATCTAAGAGAATGGAGTGCTGCAAGTTAAGAGGGAGGTAGGTTGGAGTGAGTGAGGGGAGCAGAGAAATGGAGACGGCTGATGTCACGGCGGCAGTTAGCAATGAAAAGATGCCAGGGGGAGGGGTCCAGGTAGAACGGGAATTCTGAAAGCGGGAGAAAGCGTCAGCCGTGCGGGGGGGAAGACTCCTGGCCAGAGAAGTGGGCACGGAGATGAAGGCGGCGGAAAAAGAGCTCAACATCGTGCCGAGCTCGAAATTCATTTGAGGTGAGGGCGTAAGGGGATGAAGCTCAGGCCTTTGCTGAGGACTGATCGTTTGGGGTCAGAGGGGATAGTGAAGACGTGGCAGGGGGGGAGATTGGGAGAAGGGGGGGGTCAGAGGAAAGTGAAGGAGAAGGTGGTTCCGGAGGGGCGTTGGTGTTCAAGAGTTGATGAAGCTTGCGATCCTTGATATCAGAAAGGATCTCTTTATCTCTTTTGTTCTCTCCCAGCCTGGCCTTTTAATCTATTTCATTTACTGTGCTTTTTCAGTCTTGACAAAGGGTTTGACCCGAAACGTTGACTCTATTTTCTCTCCACGGATGTTGCCTGGCCTGCTGAGTTTTTCCAGCATTTTCTGTTGTTATTTCCCTTCTCCTATTGCTTGGCCTGGCCCGCGTGATCCCAGGGACGCCTGTGAACTGCATGTGCCCCTGGGATACGTGGGCCCTGCGCATTTCGACTGTGGACAGGCCCAGGAGCGGAAGTGTCTGGACCTCGGGAGCCCTCAGGTAAGTTTGTAGATTTTTTTCCGATGGGTGGCATCCGCACGCAGGAAGCCTCCTATCGGAAATTACGGGCCAGTAATTCCTATTCGTGCATTGCTCGATGGGTTTCAAAGTGAATTTAACTTGTGTGTTCACAATTATGAAAGAACTGAGCAGTCTCCTGTTGGGACAGATATTTGCCACTAAACTTCAAGGAGAAGGTTACCAGCTTCTGGAACATCATCCTAATATAGACTGCATCGGCTCCAGAAAATTGGAAACTTCAATGACCTTCCAGTGAATGAGGATAGTTTATTTTGATGGTAACAGCTGGGCACAAATGGATATATTTTACAATGTGTTAGTTGGAGGTATAAGTAAACTTTATGAATGATTAATTGAACATAAATTCTTGTTTTAAATCTTTAATGTAGCTGCTGCACTATTTATCGTCAATTTTCTCTCATTTCCTCTTGGTTCTACATGTTTGAACAATCTGCAAGTTATTTGTCCAAATCTTCATTTTTCAGGTGGCAACTTAGCCAGTGAGTGCTGGCAGGTAATTTGATCATGGGGATGCATCAGACACTAAGCCTGATCCTGCCTCACCCATGTGCAATCGCGCATGTGTACATTGTCCAGCAGGGGTTTGCTGGATAGCATCAAGGGAGTGTCAGCATTGGTTGACTTCTCTTGACTAGGCCAGGCCATTCGTTGCCCATCTCGCCAACAAGTAGAAACAACCCAGTGCTATTTGCCTTTTTTAATAAACCTTCATAATCTTGAAGACTCTTATGAGGTCACACTTTAAACTTCTCAGCTCTTCTGAAAAAAACCCTAACCAAGTCTCTCTTCCTAACTGTAATCCCTTATCCCTAATATAATAAATATCTATGCTGCATCTTTTCCATTGCTTTTTATATCTTTTCTGTAATCAGGTGACAAATTGTACACATTGGGCCAGAAATTAGGTTCGGGGGCTTGCCGCGCGTGCAAGCCCCCGATGTGCACTTACCCGACGCGCCGACAGCTGAAACCTGGGCCTGCTTGGAATTCCTGTCACTGGCCTGGTTCAGCTGTCGGCGCGCTGTGCTTGCCTGATCCAGCAGCGTAGTTAGTGCGATGTGCCGGCTGGGATCAGGTGAGCACTGGGCAGCCAATCAGGGGAGGGAAAACTTCATTCATGAGTTTGATAGTAAGAACTGTCAAACTCATGAAAACTACGGGCGCCCAAAACACTACTTAAACTTTAAATAAAATTTTAAAAAACATCCCACTAATTAAATGAACTATAAATAACTTTAAAAAAACTATTTTAAACAATTAATCAAATTTTTGAAAAAAATAATTTTTTAAGAAATCGGGTCTAAAAATAAACTTACCTTACTGTAAAGTCCTTAAAAACAATAAAGCTGTGGAAAAAATGTTATAATTTTAAATAATAGACCACTTACCTTAAAGAATCAAGTCCTTACGTCTCCTTTTTACATTTCTAAAAAGTTCAGGCCCTTACACACGGGCAAACCTGTCAAAAAGAAGGAAGTTCAACGCGTGCGCGCAGAGTCCTGCGCGCACGCGTTGGACCTCTGAACCCCTTGGAGGAAATGCCGGTTTCCCGCGCATGCGCTGTGCATGCTGAAATCCGGCACTTTCCAACGGGCCCACGTGTGAGTACCCCGTCCTTACTCACGCGTTGGGACCGGAATTACTGGCCCAATATTCAAACTAACTAATCTATTTGAAGGCTTCTTATTAATATTTGTTGCTTAATTTGGGCTAAATTCTCAAAAGGATTTTCACTTTTCTTACTCGTCCATCTAACTAATTGACTGCTGAAGCAGAAATTGAGTTTAAATCATTGGAGTGTTTGAACTATTACAGTAATTGTATATGTAATATATCATTAAACTACAGCACGACAAACATAGCTTGGTATAGAAGATAGAACTCTGAAACTGCAGACTTTCTGGCATCATTGCTGGATGAATAATTGTTTACAACTGACCTGAGATTTGCATGAATATAGATTAATCGGTATGCTTTAATAGTAAATGTAAATATTGATTGCTAAAGATATTTGATAAAAATTAGAAGCAAAAGTGAATATTTTATATAAATTTTGTGCATACTATTTGGATGACTTAGTTTCATTTTCATCCAAGCAAGTAACATAATAGAAGCCTAACTTTATCCAAATTGAATGGCAGGCAGTCCAGTAGCTCCAGTGATGAATACATTTGGTTTACAGTCGGCAGAGTACAAGCATAAACCCTCTCTTACCTTTAGCAATCAATATTTACATTTACTATTAAAGCATACCTATTATCTACATTCATATAAATCTCAGGTCAAATGTCTTTCCAAATGTAAATGAGGTGCTCTATCTTCGAGAAGATGATTCTGACTGAGATTGAAAGGCACCGCTGAAACGCTGCTTCCTACTTGTTGATCACAAAGTACATTCAGAGCTGGAGGGTATCACTTGGTTACCAAGCAGGGCAGCTCAAGGCAGAACTGATTAAGAGCCAAAGAAAATCGCCTTCCAAAATTAATGTGAAACACAGTAACTATGGAGTGCAGCATGAAAGAAAGAACTTGCAATAATATAGCACCTTTCATGTCCTGAAGAGAACCAATAAATTACTGCTGATGTGCAGCCATTATTCTTGTGTAGGCAAATACAGCAGCCAACTATGCACACGGAAATGGTAGCATAGTCGTTATGTTACTGGACTAGTAATCCAGTGGCCTGGGCTAACTCTCCAGAGACGTGAGTTCAAATCCCACCATGGCAGCTGCGGAATTTAGATTCAGTTAATTAAATAAAACTAATATCAGTAACTATCGGATTGTCCTAAAAACCCATCTGGCTCACTCATGTCCTTCAGGGAAGGAAATCTGCCATTCTTACCTGGATTTGGCTTATATGCGACTCCAGACCCACAGCAATGTGGTTGACTCTTAACTGCCTCGCAAGCCACTCAGTTGTAACAAACTGCTATGACAATAATAAAACCAGGCGGACCACCTGGCATCGACCTCTGCATGACAACGACCCACCCAGCCCAGTCGACCCTGCAAAGTCCTCCTCAAACATCTGGGGACTTGTCACACAGACTAGTCATACTCACAGAATCATTCCTTTCAGCCATTGTCCCAGACCCCTCCATCACCATCAGAAGTGGCGGTACAGTGGTATACAGTCTGGAGGGGTTGGTTGGTTGATTGATTCCAGACCCCACAAAGCCTCATGGCTTCAGGTCAAGCATGGGCAAGGAAACCTGCTGATTACCGCCTACTGCCCCCCCTCGGCTGATGAATCAGTACTCCTCCATGTTGAACACCACTTGGAAGAAGCACTGAAGGACACAATGTGAGGGACTTCAAAGTCCATCACTAAGAGTGGCTTGGTAGCACCACTACTGACCAAGCTGGCCAAGTCCTGAAGGTGAGAGAACCAACAGGAGAGAAGGACCGACTTGGCCTTGTCCTTGCCAATCTACCTGTCGCAGATGCATCTGTACATGACAGCATTGGTAGCAGTGACCACCACATAGTCATTGTGGAGACGAGGTCCTGTCTTCACACTGAGGGCACCCTCCATTGTGTTGTGTGGCACTACCACTGTGCTAAATGGGATAGATTCAGAACAGACCTAGCAGCTGAAAACAGCATCCATGATGCACTGTGGGCCATCAGCAGCAGCAGAATTGTACTCCATCACAATCTGTAACCGCATGGCCCGACATATCCCTCACTGTGCCCTGGTTCAATGAGGAGTGCAGAAGACCATGCCAGGAGCAGCACCAAGCGTACCTAAAAATGAGGTGTCAACCTGGCATAGCTGCAACACAGGACTACATGCTCGCTAAACAGCGGAAGCAGTATGCTACCCTGGTAAAGCTGCAACACAGGACTACATGCATGCTAAACAACGGAAGCAGCATGCTATAGACAGAGCTAAGCGAGCCCACAATCACATCAGATCAAAGCTCTGCAGTCCTGCCACATCAAGTCATGAATGGTGGTGGACCATTAAACAACTAACGGGAGGAGGAGGCTCCATGAATATCCCCATCCTCAAATGATGGCGGAGCCCAGCACGCAAGTGCAAAAGACAAGGCTAAAGCATTTGCAACCATCTTCAGCCAAATGTGCCGAGTAGATGATCCATCTTGGCCTCCTCCTGAGGTCTCCATCATCACAGAAGCCAGTCTTCAACCAGTGGGTAGCACTTTTGCCTCCGAGTCCCACTCCAGAGACCTGAGTACAAAAATCTAGGCTGATACTCCAGTGCAGTGCTGAGGGAGTGCTGCACTGTCGCAGGTGCTATCTTTCAGATGGGATGTTAAACCGAGGCCCCGTCTACACTCTCAGGTGGATGTAAAAGATCCCATGACACAATTTCAAAGAAGAGCTAGGAAGTTATCCCTGGTGCACTGGCCAATAGTTACCCCTCAATCGACATAACAAAAGCAGATTATCTGGTCATTTTCACGTTGCTGTTTGTAGGAACTTGCTGTGCGCAAATTGGCTGCTGCGTTTCCTACATTACAACAGTGACTCCACTTCAAAAGTACTTCATTGGTTGTAAAGCGCTTTGGGATGTCTGGTGATCGTGAGAGGTGCTATATAAATGCAAGTCATTCTTTTTTACAATTGAAGTCAATGAGAATCGGGGGGGAAATTCTTCACTGGCTGGAGTCATACCTAGCGCAAAGGAAGATGGCTGTGGTTGTTGGAAGCCAATTATCTCAGCCCCAGGACATCGCTGCAAGAGTTCCTCAGGGCAGTGTCCTAGGCCCAACCATATTCAGCAGCTTCATCAATTATCTTCCCTCCATCATAAGGTCAGAAGTGGGAATGTTCGCTGATGATTGCAGTGTTCAGTTCCATTTGCAACTCCTCGGATAATGAAGCAGTCTGTGCCCACATGCAGCAAGACATGGACAACATTCAGCGTTGGGCTGATGTGTGTTGCAAATTTTACTTGCCACTTAAGTGCCGCGCAATGACATCTCCAATAAAAAACAGTCTAGCCACCTCCCCTTGACATTCAACGGAATTACCATCGCCGAATCCAACACCAAGAACATCCTGGGGAGTCACCATTGACCAGAAACTTAACTGGAACAGCCACATAAATACCGTGGCTACAAGAGCAGATAAGAAGTTGGGTATTTTGCAGCGAGTGTCTCACCACCTGACTTCCCAAAGCCTTTCCATCATCTACAAGGCACAACAAGTCAGGAATGTGATGGAATACTCACCACTTGCCTGGATGAGTGCAGCTCCAACAACACTCAAGAAGCTTGACACCATCCAAGACAAAGCAGCCCGCTTGATTAGCACCCCATCCAGCGCACCGTGGCTGCAGTATGTAGTACAAGATGCACTGCAGCAACTCGCCATGGTATCTTCGACGGCACCTCCCAAACTCGTGACCTCTATTGCCTAGATGGACATGGGCAGCAGGCTCATGGGAACACCACCACCTGCAAGTTCCCCTCCAAGTCACACACCATCCTGACTTGGAAGTATATCTCCATTCCTTCATCTTCGCTGGGTCAAAATCCTGGAACTCCCTTCCTAACAGCACTGTGGGAGTACCTTCACCACACGGACTGCAACAGTTTAAGGCGGCGGCTCACCACCATTTTCATAATAGCAATTAGGGATGCGCAATAAATGCTGGCCTTGTCAGCGATGCCCACATCCCATGAATGAATAAAAAATAAATTCAGTGTAGAGAAATGCAAAGTGCTTCAGGAAGGGACTGTTACTTGAAGAGAAAGAAAATGTGTATGGAAAATGAGACATCTGAAGGTCTTGACTGACCATAAATTGAAGCTATCCCAACAATTCAGAGATTAGAAAGGCTTGTAGCAAAAGCAGAGTTGCTTTAACTGGAGGCTTTAATTTTCATATAGGTTGGGAATAGCTTGAGTCAGAAAGGTAGTGAATTTCTTGAGTGCATTCAAGATACAATTCTGGATCAGTGGCCCAGAAATTCGAGTCGGAGGCTTCCCGCGGGTGCAAGCCTCTAACCTGCACTTGCCTAGCGCGCCGGCCGTTGTGCTGTGGGCCCGCGTGGGATTCCGATCCTGGGCCTGCTCCAACTGCCGGCGCGCAGTGCTTCCGTATCCCAGGGGCGCAGTTAGTTCAAAGCGTCCCCTGGGATCACGTGGGCCATGGAGAGCCAATGGTAGCAGGGAATGCCCATTCATAAATTTGACAGGAAGAGCTGTCAAAACTATAAATACAAATCAGCCCCAAAACATAACTAAAACTTCAAATAAATTTTTTAAAAATCACATTTTTAAAATAACTATAAATTACATAAAATAACTATTTTAAACAATAATTTACATTTTTGAAAAAATTAATTCCAGTTTCTAACGGGGCTAAAAATAAACTTACCTTTTCTTTAAAGTATTTAAAAATAATGAACCTGTGGAAAAAATGTTTTAATTTTACTTAATTCACCACTTACCTTGTTAAAAGCAGGCCTTGCGACTGCTTTTTAAAAGTGTAACTCCTAGAGACTTACCCTCCCGGAAAAACCTGCAAAAAAACCGGAAGTTCCAGGCGTACGCACGTGTGAACCCCTTCCTTTAAGGGAACGGAAGTTCCGGTTTCCCATGCATGCGCAGTGCATGCACAAAACCGGCACTTCCGTTGGGCCTCCGCGCGAGTACCCCGTACGTACTCACCCGTGGAGACCCGAATATCAGGGCCAATATGTTCTCGAACAAACAAGAGGGCAGGTATATAGATTTAGAAATAAACAATGAGCGAGACTTCGATTAAATGTTTTGTTACTGTTGGATTAATTTACGGAGATCGTAATATGGTCAAGTTTAATGTTGGATTTGAAAAGGAAAAACTTAACACCGTTACTAAGATTCTAGATATTGGTACGGCTAACTTTAACAGGATGAGAGTGACTGATGACAATAAACTGGTCAAAATTGTTACCAAGTAGAACTACAGATGAGCAGTGGGAAGTGTTCAAAAAAGCATGTAGCTTATTACAGGAACAGTATATATCCCTGAGGGGAAGGAGCTCTACTTAAAACAGGCATGGCTGACAAGAGGTGTGAGATAACATAAAACTAAATGAAAGAGCATACACAAGTGCAAAGAATAGTGTAGATCCAGGGGACTGGGAGAGATGAACAACAAAGGAAGACAAAAAAGATAGTAAGAACTTCAAAAAGGAATACGAAAAAAAACTTTTGAGGGATAGCAAGATTATCATAAAAAAATAAGAAAATGTGTAGTTAATGGGTAAGGTGGGCCCTTTAAAAATAGATGCGGATAATATTGCAAATGATGAAATGGCAGACTTGTTGAATAATTACTTTCAGTCTTCACAGTAGAGGAAGAGATACTATACTTGAAATTTCAGGGAAACTAATAATGAATCGAGGACTGGAACTGACTAAAGTGAACATAATCAAGAAAACCATATTAGAAAAAATAATGGCTCTTAAGACTGACAAATCCCCAGGACCTGATGATTTCCACCCCAGGGTTTTAAAGGAAGTGGTGAGGAAATTGCAGATGCTTTAGCCATAATCTTCCAAAGCTCTCTTGATTCAAGAATTGTCCCTTTTTTAGATGGGAAAATTGCAAATGTAACCATTATTTAAGAAAGGTGAGAGAAATTATTGACCTGGTTGGGAGATTGGTTAGGCGGCAGAAGACAGGGTAGGAATAATGAGTATGTACTTGAATTGGAAGCAAGTGACTTGTGGTGTCCCACAAGGATATGTGCTAGGGCCTCAACTATTCACTACATTATTGGCTTGGATAATACAATCGTGAGTCATGTATCCAAGTTTGCCGGTGATGCAACATATGAGCTTAAAATTATAAAGGAACATTGATAGATTACATGAGTAGGTAAAACTCTGTCAGATTCACCAGAATGTTACCAGGGCTCCAAGGGTTAAATTATGAGGAGCGATTACATAAACTAGACTTGTATTCCCTGGAATATAGAAGGTTAAGGATTTGACCAAGGCTTTTAGGATTTTGAAAGGAATTGATAGGGTAGATAGAGAAACTTTTTTCTGCTGGTGGGGAAGTCTAGGACAAGGGGCTAGAACCTTAAAATCAGAGCCAAGCTATTCAGGAGAGAAGTTAGGAAACATTTTACTATGCAAAGGGTGGTAGAAGTGTGTAATTCTCTCCCACAAAAAGCAGTAGATGCTAACTCAATTAATAATTCTAAATCTGAGATCGATAGTTTTGCTAGCCATGTGTATTAAGGGATATGGTGCCAAGGTGGGTGGATGGAGTTAGGATACAGATTAGCCATGATCTCATTGAATGGCGGAACAGGCTCGAGGGGCTGAATGGCCACCTCATATTCCAATGCTCTGTGGCAGTGAGTAACACAAATCTGATGTTGAAACATATTATACGGTCAATATTGAGCCGAAATAGTGGGGTAATCCTGCCATTCATTAAATCATTGGTGCGACCTCCCTTAGAATACTATGTACAGTTCTGGTTGCTGCAGTACAAAAAGGATATTGCAGCTATTTATTTAAAGGATATAGAAGAGGACAATCAGAATGATTGAGGAGATGGAGGGATTGGATGATGAAGAGCGATTACTTAAATTGGGACTGTTCTCACTGAATAAGTGGTTCGAGATTCTAAAGGGATGAGATAATGTAGACCATGACACACTGTTTCATTTTGTCTGGAACAGTAGAACCAGAGGACCTGGACTGCTTAAAGGGGGATAAATTCAAAACTAATCTGGGAAATACTTTTTCGGTGAGCAAGTGGTAAATCCATTGAACAGGTGACTTTGATCCTATGGTTCCCAAAGCTTTCCATGCCTAGTGGGTTTTCCTCGCTACGTGTGTGAGTCTGTTGTAGATTAATTAATCATGGAAATCAATCACTATCCATGAACAACTCCATTATTGTTGCATCATGCGACTACAAGAATGGTAGAAGGCGAACGAGATGGACCTTGGTGTTCTTTGCTCTCACTGTTTCTACGTTTGTATGAATGACCTGATTTTCTTTTAATTATGGTGTTTGAGTAACGAAGATTGAAGAGCCAGGACATTAGGCAATTTCTCCACTCCTTGTCAAATAGTGCCGTATCTATCTGAGCAGGCAGACTGAGGCTTGGTTTAATGTAACATCCGACAATGCACTTAAGTGGCAGGCTGGATTATGTCCATAGTGGGGCTTAAGCCCACAATCTTCTGACTCGGATAAGAGTACTACCAACTGAGTCCAGCTGAATGTATTCGAAGATGATTTGAATCTGTATCTTTTATCCTACAGAAATATAGTTCCTACAAGGTGTTGTTGATGGCTTTTTGCATTTGTGAAAAGAGAAGTAGTTGTCTGTCTGTAAAAAGTGAGAAAGAAACACTAAGGCTGGTGCTACCGCATGGATCAACTACAGAATTTTTTCATCCCAGTTTGGCATAAAAATAAAACAAAAAAGGTGACTCAACCGTGGCTAACAAGGGAAATTAGGGATAGCATAAGATCCAAGGAGAGGACATATAAATTGGCCAGAAAAAACAGTAAACCTGAGGATTGGGAGCAGTTTAGGATTCAACAAAGGAGGACAAAGGGATTAATTAAGAAGGGGAAAATAGAATATGAGAGTAAGCTTGCAAGGAACATAAAAACTGACTGTAAAAGCTTTTATAGATATGTGAAGAGAAAAGGATTGGTGAAGTCAAGCATAGGTCCCTTGCAGTCAGAATCAGGGGAATTTATAATGGGGAACAAAGAAATGGAAGACCAATTAAATACATATTTTGGTTGTCTTCACAAAGGCGGACACAAATAACCTCCCAGAGATGTCAGGGAACATAGGGTCTGATGAAAGGGAGGAACTGAAAGAAATCAGTATTTGTAGGGAAATGGTGTTAGGGAAATTGACGGGATTGAAGGCCGATAAATCCCCAGGGCCTGATAATCTACATCTTAGGGTACTTAAGGAAGTGGCCCTAGAAATAGTAGATGCATTGCTGATCATCTTCCAACATTCGATGGAATCTGGAACAGTACCCATGGATTGGAGGGTAGCTAATGTTACCCCACTATTCAAAAAAGGTAGTAGAGAGAAAACAGGGAATTACAGACCTGACATCGGTAGTGGGGGAAATGCTAGAGTCCATAATAAAAGATGTAATAGCAGAGCACTTGGAAAACAGAGACAGGATCAGACAAAGTCAACATGGATTTACAAAAGGTAAATCGTGCTTGACTAATCTAAAAAATTTTGAGGATGTAACTGTGGATGTGGTGTATTTGGACTTTCAGAAGGCTTTCGATAAGGTCCCGCATAAGAGATTAGCGTGTAAAGTTAAGACACATGGGATTGGGGGCAAGGTATTGACTTGGATAGAGAACTGGTTGGCAGACAGAAAGCAAAGAGTTGGAATAAACGGGTCTTTTTCCGAGTGGCAGGCAGTGACTAGTGGGGTACCGCAGGGATCGGTCCTTGGACCCCAGCTATTCACAATATATATTAATGATCTAGACAAGGGAACTAGATGTAACATCTCCAAATTTGCAGACGACACAAAGCTGGGTGGGCGTGTGTGCTGTGAGGAGGATGCCGAGAAACTCCAGGATGATTTGGACAGGTTGGGTGATTGGGCAAAAGCATGGCAGATGCAATATAACGTGGATAAATGCGAGGTTATCCACTTTGGTGGCAAAAACAGGAAGGCAGATTATTATCTGAATGGCAATAGATTGGGAGAATGGGAAGTGCAACAAGACCTGGGTGTCCTTGTGCACCAGTCGCTGAAGGTAAGCATGCAGGTGCAGCAGGCGGTTAAGAAGGCAAATGGTATGTTGGCCTTTGTAGCGAGAGGGTTTGAGTACAGGAACAAGGATGTCTTGCTGCAGTTGCACAGGGCCTTGGTGAGACCACACCTTGAGTATTGTGTGCAGTTTTGGTCGCCTTATCTGAGGAAGGATGTTCTTGTCATGGAAGGAGTTCAGCGAAGATTCACCAGGCTGATACCTGGGATGGCAGGAATGACGTATGAGGAGAGATTGGGTCGATTGGGCTTATGCTCGCTGGAGTTTAGAAGAATGAGAGGGGATCTCATTGAAACTTATAAAATTCTGACAGGACTGGACAGACTAGATGCAGGAAGGATGTTCCCGATGATCAGGGAGTCCAGAACCAGGGGTCACAGTCTAAGGATAAGGGGTAAGCCATTTAGGACAGAAATGAGGAGGAATTTCTTCACCCAGAGAGTGGTGAACCTGTGGAATTCTCTACCACAGAAGGCAGTAGAGGCCAATTCATTAAATATATTCAAGAAGGAGTTGGATATATTTCTTGAGGCTAAAGGGATCAAGGGGTATGGGGAGAAAGCAGGGACAGGGTACTGAATTTGGATGATCAGCCATGATCGCATTGAATGACGGGGCAGGCTCGAGGGGCCGAATGGCCTACTCCTGCTCCTATCTTCTATGTTTGTTTACAATACAGACGGCCTTCAATTTACTGTGGTAGTTGGTGACAAATGACAGTGCTTTAAAAACTTGCATCTCTTGGAAGCGTTAACTCTGATTTACTAAAGTAACATGTATAATTGTGTTTTTTCTCCTTGTATTAGTCCAAACTATGATAATCCGAATTGTGAAGGTCAAGATTAAGTGATTTTTATAACTGATTATTTTTAAATTGTAAATGAGAGTAAAATTTCCAAGATTATCTAGAATATTGATATGTTTCAATGCATTATTGTCACATGTTGCACATTGCTGTAGTATATTTTCACCTTGTCTATGGAAGTTTTCTTTTTACAATTGTCTTCTCCATTCAAGCCCTTTGTGACCTCAAATAATTTGTTAATTCAGTTGAGAGGATGAGGAAATCAAGATGACAGTTTTATCCGTAAAACCCAGTCAATGCTGCTCCGTGATCTAAATTTGATCTATTCTAATTTGTTCCAATTCAGTGTTCAGTAAAAGTGGAAAGACAGTCTGTCTAACTTGAATAATTCATCAACTACTGTCCAGAGCTTTGTCTCATTATTGTGGAAGCTGTTGCCTGTCCGATTTCCATTTTCAATCCTGTAAGTGATATTGACCCAAAAAAACAGCTGAAGCTTAATTAACCTTGCTTCAAAGTGTCTGAGTGTTACGCCTGCACAGATGCATGCACTTAAATATTTATCTTCCTTCGTTGTGTAGCTACAGGCATCAGATTAAAAATTAACTGGGTTATATCTTTATTTCTCCATTGTGACTTTTTTTTCTCATTTTCTAGGTGTACGTGAAGGAAGAATTTCAGATTTTAAAAAATGAGTGGTGGACTGGCGCCAAGCAAAAGCACGGTGTATGTATCCAATTTGCCATTTTCACTGACTAACAGTGATCTGCACAAGGTAAATCTTATTTTTAATAGTTGTATGCGTTATGGGTGTGTTGAAATAAATGTTTCACTTGTGAAGTATGGTATTGTACACTGACTGAACAGTGCAGTTCACTCTTAAGGATATTTGCTTCTCACATCACTAATAAGATTATGCTTTTTAAATTACTCCGTTGGAATGTGAGGCTAGAGGTTCCCCCGATGCTTTAGGTTTATCCAGTGACAAGGAAGGTCCCAGTTACGATCCTGGTCTTTGCTCAATTGGTAAATCTCAGCTGGGGCAGTGGTAAAAAAGAGAGAGTTTGCTTTTATTTAGAACTTTTCGTGTCCTTGGGATGTTCCAACGTACTTCACAGCCAATTAATTAGCGTATTCACTTATTATGCAAGTAAACGCAGCAACCAATTGCACAGCAAAGTCCCAGTAACGGAAATGAAATGAATGACCAAATCTGTTTTTGATTGTATTGGTTGAATGAAAACTATTGGCCAGGACACCAGGAGAATCCTGCTCCTCTCAAATAATACCATGGGAACTAATAGAATTGGCTGTGATGCCCCTTCCAATGAGCTGTGACACTTGCTGTCATTGCTCATGTGAATAATCATCACCTGAGTAAAGTACTGGATAGTGACGGGCCCCTCTGGGCTGTACTGCATGAAGGAGTCGACCCTTCAGGAGAATAAAGGAAGTAACATAGAAATAATTTCCACAGATTAGTTTTGAATTTACCCCCTTCAAGCACAGGCTGTGTCCTCTGGTTCTACTGTTCTGGATAAAGCGAAGCACCTTATCAAGGTCTGCATATCTAGTCCCTTTAGAATTCTAAAAGCAGCAATCATATCACCTGTCAACCATATCTTTTCCAGTGAGAATACGCCCAATTTATGTAATTGCTCTTCATATCCCCCCCCCCCCCCCCCCCCATCCCCTCAATTATT
Source organism: Somniosus microcephalus (assembly GCF_052327205.1). Lineage (NCBI taxonomy): Eukaryota > Metazoa > Chordata > Chondrichthyes > Squaliformes > Somniosidae > Somniosus > Somniosus microcephalus. The sequence goes on along the minus strand of NC_141002.1, from coordinate 24,388,961 downwards.
CTGGTTGCCTTCTTCTGTATCCTCCCAATCACTGCAATATCCATTTTGTACTGTGGCGACCAGAACTGTACACAGTATTCTAAGTGTGGTTACATCAATGATTTAATGAGTGGCAGGGATTACTCCACTATTTCAGCTTAATATTAACCTCTTAATACGTCCCAACATATGGTTTGCTTTACTGTCTGCCGTCGAGCATTGTTACGATAGCTTCAATTTATTGGCAATCAGGACCTCCAGATGTCTTTCATTTTCCATGCACGTTATTTTCTTTCCCTTCAAGTCCCTTCCTACATTTCTGTACCTACGTGAAGCACTTCTACACTGAATTTTATTTGCCATCTGTCTGCCCAATTTCCAAGTATATTCAGATCTTCCTGTAGCTTATCTTATTTAGTTTTGCAGTTTATACCCTTCATTAACGTTGTATCATCTGCAGATTTAACTACTGCAATTGTGATCCTTAGCTCAATATTAAACAAGAGTTCCCAAAACCGACCCCTTTTGATAAAATTGGCACGAAAAATAATTTGAAATGGTACTCAACAGTTTTTTTTGTTATGTTACTGTCCAGAAGAGGGACAAACCCTTTTCCCCTTTCCACTTATGCTCCTCTTTTGTTGCAGTTTACCCCTCCCACCCACTACCTAGACCACATTTTTTTTTATTCATTGATGGCTAGGCCTGCATTTAGTGCCCATCCCTAATTGCCCTTGAGAAGATGGTGGTGAGCCACCTTCTTGAACCGCTGCAGTCCATATGGTGTAGGTACACCCACAATACTGTTAGGAAGGGAGTTCCAGGATTTTGGCCCAGCGACAGTGAAGGAACGGCGATACAGGTCCAAGTCAGGATGGTGTGTGGTTTGGAGGGGAACTTGTAGGTGGTGATGTTCCCATGCGTCTGCTGCCCTTGTCCTTCTAAGTGGTCGAGGTCGCGGGTTTGGAAGGTGCTGTTGAAGGAGCTTTGGCGAGTTGCTGCAGTGCATCTTGTAGATGGTACACACTGCAGCCACAGTGCGCCAGTGGTGGAGGGAGTGAATGTTGAAGGTGGATGGAGTGCCAATCAAGCGGGCTGCTTTATCCTGAATGGTGTCGAGCTTCTTGAGTGTTGTTGGAGCTGCACTCATCCAGGCAAGTGGAGAGTATTCCATCACACTCCTGACTTGTGCCTTGTAGATGGTGGAAAGGCTTTGGGGAGTCAGGAGGTGAGACACTCACCGTAGAATTCCCAGCCTCTGGCCTGCTCGTGTAGCCACAGTATTTATATGGCTGGTCCAGTTCAGTTTCTGATCAATGGTAACCCCCAGGATGTTGATAGTGGGGGATTCAGCGATGGTAATGCCATTGAATGTCAAGGGGAGATGGTTAGAGTCTCGCTTGTTGGAGATGGTCATTGCCTGGCACTTGTGCGATGCGAATGTTACTTGCCACTTGTCAGCCCAAGTCTGAATGTTGTCCAGGTCTTGCTGCATATGGACACAGACTGCGTCAGTATCTGACTAGTCTCGAATGGTGCTGAACAGTGTGCAGGAAGATGAAGGTGGCGTATTCCCAGACTAGGTTAGCTGGTGATTTGGAGGTGTGTGAGTGTGGCTGGTAGAGAGACACCTCATATTTTTCCTTCACTCTGCACAGATTGGTTGAATTAGGAGCTCTTTGGAGCTTGAACCTGCATCCTTCAACATGGGCACACTGCATATTGGTGTTGTAAGTCATTGCCTTAAAACAAATGATATCAATACCAGAAATTATTTTCAAGGAAATAACTTCACGTGAGTTGAAATTTCTGCAGTACGACACTAATGAATGAAATGTTTTTCCCCAAGAAAGGCTTGTTGCACTGACAATAAAGAAAACATCTGTGGTCAGATACTTTTATCATAAGTTCAGTAAATGCATTTGGTAACAAAAGAATCAAATGCGCTTAACCTCACATTTAGCTTTTGACAAACATGCTTGAATGGTATAAGAATACACTAAAATATAGATTTAAAATTATATTCATATTGTAATTTTTTTTAAACAAATTCTTAAGGCACAATATTTGTTGCGTTTTGTAAAATTTGACATGTGTAAAGACACTAAAAATGTATGAATCCCTTGGTGAAACACTTTGGTGTCAGTGTACTTTGCTCTTTGTTACAGAGTTGCGAAGTATGGGTCTATACTCTGTTCCCTGCATGAAATGTTCCCTGCATGAAAAGTTCCGAATTGTATCGGGGAGAAATATTCCGTTTTGTTTTGCTTTGTTCATGAGTTGTGAATGATGCTGGAAAAGCCGCATTTATTAACCATGCTTAGTTGTCCCAAGAATATCATGGTGAAGTCACCTTTTTGAATCACTGCGGTGCTTGTAAAGTTACTCCCACAATCGTGTCAGGTGGGAATTCTCGAATTTTAATACAGCGACGATGAAAGAATTGAGATATTGTCCTAGTCAGGATGGTGCTTGACTTGGAAGGGGTACTTGGAGTAGGTGGTGGTGGTTCCATGATGTTGACGTTCTTGATGATAGAGGTCGCAAGGGGGTGAGGTGCTATCAAAGTAAGCTCGGTGAGTTGCTACTGTGCATCCTGTAGGTAATGCATACTGCAGACAGAGTGCACTCGTGGTGAAGCAGGTAGTGTTTAGAGGCAGCAGACGGATAACGACTAGCTTCTTGAGTGTTGTTGCAGCTACATCCTTCCACCACACTCTTAACTTAGGCCTTGTAGATGGAGAGGCTTTCAACAACAACAAGGTGCATTTATATAGCGCTTTTAGTGTGGTAAAACTTCCCAGGATGCTTTACCAAACAATATTTGACATCGAGCCACATAAGGACGTATTAGGACAGGTGATCAAAAGCTTGGTAAAAGGTAGGATTAAGGAATGACTTAAAGGCGGAGAAAGAAGTGAAGAGGTTTAGGGAGGGAATTCCAGTGATTCGGGCCAAGGCAACTGAAGGCACAGCCACCAATGGTGGAGCAAAGAACATCAGAGATGCTGAGATGCCAGAATTGGAAGAGCGCAGAGATATAATAATAATAATCAACTTTATTGTCATTGTTAGTGCATAAGTGCAGTACAACGAAATGTAGGCTAGCGGCTCCCGAGAGTGTACATTTAGATTAAGACATTTAGACATTCAACATTCATTTGGCTTGTAATACATTAACATAAACATAACCATAATAAAGTGCATTGGCAGATGTGCAGGCTTTAGAGTTTATTTGTGGAGTTCAGTAGGATGACAGCCCTGGGAAAGAAGCTGTTCCTAAATCTGGTCGTTCGGGTGCAAATGCATCTGTAGCGTCTCCCAGATGGCAGGAGGGCGAACAGACTGTGGCTGGGGTGGGTAGGGTCTTTGATGATGGTCCGTGACCTCCGTAGACAGCGTTTCTGGTATATGTGCTCTATGGTCGGTAGCCGGGTGCCGGTAATGCGTCGGGCAGTTTTGACTACCCGCTGCAGGGCTTTCCGGTCATAGTAGCTACAGCTGCCATACCATACTGTGGTACAGTTCGTCAGGATGCTCTCTATTGTGCAGCGGTAAAAGTTAGAGAGGATCAGGGGTGACAGGCATTAGGGGTGGAGGAGGTTACAAAGATAGGGAGGCGTGAGGCCATGGAGGGATTTGAAAACCAGGATGAGTATTTTTATTTCAAGGTGTTGCCGGACCGGGAGCAAGCACAGTGGTGATGGAGGAACGGGACTTGGTACAAGTTAGGATATGGGCGGTGCAAGTTAGGATATGGGCGGTGCAAGTGAGGATATGGACAAACGAGTTTTGGATAAGCTGAAGTTTACAGGGTGCAGCTGGGAGGCTAGCAGGGAGAGCATTGGAATAGTCAGGTCTCGAGGTAACCAAGGTATCGCGTTCAAGGTGAGCCACTCCTCAGTGGACCCAGCCTCTGCCCTGCTCTTGTAGCCACTTTGTTGATATGACCGGTTCAATTAAACTTCAGGTCAATGGTGACTCCAAAGTGAGGAACTCGGCAGCAGTGGTGTTGTTACAGGTTGGGGCAGTGGGTGTTCTTTTTCTTTGCTGAAGATAGCTATCACTTTGTACTTGAGTAGCACGAATGTTACCTACCACCAGCCCAAGCCTGGATGTTGCCTGAAATCTGGCAGTGGGGTAGCACGGGCAGTTTCATTATTTGAGCTGAACACTGGAATTAACAGCAAATAGCTCCACTCCTGCTCTTGGGTCAGAGAGAAGATCATTGACAAAGCAGCTTAAGATGTTTGCGCTGGAGCCATTGCCCTTCAGTGCTAGTGATGTCCTGGGGTTGTGAAAGTTGGCCTTTGACAACCACAACCATCTTCCTGTGTGTCTGGTATGACTCCAACCTCTTCGAGGTTTTCCATGAACCCTAATGTTCTCTGTTTTTGTAGGGCTCCTTGGTGTCATACTCATGGGAATGCTGCCTTGATGTTGAGGGCAGCTACTGCCGCCCCTCCTCATGCATTCAGCTCCTGCATCGATGTTGAATTTTGGTTGCTGACGCTCCTGTGAAGCGTCTTGGGACATTTTACTATGTTAAACTACTATATAAATGCATGTTGTTAGGTCTGGATCAAGGCTGTGATGAGGTCTTAAGCCAAGTGGTTCTGAGCAGGTTATTGATGGGTAGGTTCCATGTGATCGTACGATTGATGACTCCTTCCATCACTTTACTGATGATAGGCAGCGGGCTGATGGGGTGGTAATTGACTAAGTTAGATTTGTCCAATTAATGTTGTCAATAGAACATACTTAAGGAGGAGTCTGCAGGGTCGACTGGGCTGAGATTGCCTTAGTCCTCTGGAATGATTCCTGGGTTGTTGCCGATCGGTCTGTCCCATTTTCTTCTTGCTGAAATATGTAGCAGTAGTTTTACAACTGAGTGGCTTGCTAAGCCATGTCAGATGGCATTAATAGTCAACCGCAAAGTATGTGACTGGAGACACATAGGCCATATCAGGTAGAGGTAGCAGGCTCTTCCCTGGAGGGCAAATGAACCAGTTTGAGTTTTAGTGTGGAGCACAAATGTTTTTTTTCAAATTGGTAGCAAAATCTGGAGGGTAGGCTGCTCTGTAATGATACGTATTTCTCCAGTGACGACAGGGCAGATCACTTGCTCACTCTCCAAGGGAACCCTATGTGGTACAGGGGACAGAAAGGAAAATATGGGGCCGTATTTTCCGATCGGAGGCTTCCCGTGTGCGGAGGCCTCCGATCTGGAAAAAATTACGCACTTACCTGAGGGCTCCCGAGGTGCGTATAGTTCCGATCCTGGGCCTCTCCAACTACAAGTGTGCAGGGCCCACGTATCCCAGGGGCGCATGCGGTTCGCAAGCATCTCTGGGATCACGTGGGCCAAGGGGAGCCAATCAAAGAAGGGAATCTCCCTTCATACACTTGAAAGATAGACCTGTCATCAAATATATGAATGGAGATCACGCCAAAAACACTTTAAAACATGAAATACATTTTTTTTAAATCCCATTTTAAAAATTAGTTGAAATGACAAATTAAATATTTTAAACAAAAATTTAATTTTTAGAAAAAAATAATTAAAGTTTTTTACGGGGCTAAAAATTTACTTTTTTAAAAGTATTTTTAAATGAGTGAAATTTTTTTTAAACTTTTTTCAAATCTTATGCTGGTAAAAGCAGGCCTTGCTCCTGCTTTTGCCAAGCATAAGATTTCCAAGGGTTTTCTGTGGTCGGAGGGTCTCCAAAAAGCGGAACTCTCCACCCGCAGAGGCCCTTCTCCAGGGCAGGCGTCCGATCTGTCAAGAGGATTCTTGACAGATCGGAAATGCTGATTTTTAACGCATGCGCTGTGCATGCCTGAAACTATCTTCAGCCAGAAGTGCCGAGTGGATGATCCATCTCGGCCTCCTCCTGAGGTCCCCAGCATCACAGATGCCAGTCTTCAGCCCATTCAATTCACTCCACGTGATGTCAAGAAACGGCTGAAGACACTGGATACTGCAAAGGCAATGGGCCCTGACAACATTCCGACAATAGTACTGAAGACTTGTGCTCCAGAACGAGCTGCACCCCTAGCCAAGCTATTCCAGTACAGCTACAACACTGGCATCTACCCGGCAATGTGGAAAATTGCCCAAGTATGTCCTGTCTACAAAAAGCAGGACAAATCCGACCCGGCCAATTACCGTCCCATCAGTCTACTCTCAATCATCAGCAAAGTGATGGAAGGTGTCGTCGACAGTGCTATCAAGCAGCACTTACTCAGCAATAACCTGCTAACTGATGCCCAGTTTGGGTTCCGCCAGGGCCACTCAGCTCCTGACCTCATTACAGCCTTGGTCCAAACACGGACAAAAGAGTTGAACTCCAGAGGTGAGGTGAGAGTGACTGCCCTTGACATCAAGGCAGCATTTGATTGAGTGTGGCATCAAGGAGCCCTAGCAAAACTGAAGTCAATGGGAATCGAGGGGAAAACTCTCCATTGGTTGGAATCATACCTAGCACAAAGGAAGTTGGCTGTGGTTGTTGGAGGTCATTCATCTCAATCACATGACATCACTGCAGGAGTTCCTCAGGGCAGTGTCCCAGGCCCAACCATCTTCAGCTGTTTCATCAATGACCTTCCCTCCATCATAAGGTCAGAAGTGGGGATGTTCGCTGATGATTGCACACTGTTCAGCACCATTCGAGACTCGTCAGATACTGACGCAGTCCGTGTCCATGTGCAGCAAGACCTGGACAACATTCAGACTTGGGCTAACAAGTGGCAAGTAACATTCGCATCACACAAGTGCCAGGCAATGACCATCTCCAACAAGCGAGACTCTAACCATCTCCCCTTGCCATTCAATGGCATTACCATCGCTGAATCCCCCACTATCAACATCCTGGGGGCTACCATTGATCAGAAACTGAACTGGACCAGCCATATAAATACTGTGGCTACAAGAGCAGGCCAGAGGCTGGGAATTCTGCGGCGAGTGTCTCACCTCCTGACTCCCCAAAGCCTTTCCACCATCTACAAGGCACAAGTCAGGAGTGTGATGGAATATTCTACACTTGCCTGGATGAGTGCAGCTCCAACAACACTCAAGAAGCTCGACACCATTCAGGATAAAGCAGCCCGCTTGATTGGCACTGAGTGCGAGGTCAGCAGAGAGTGCTGTGAGTTTGGGTAAGTGAGAGTTCTTTAATTGTTATTTCTCTTTAAATCATTCTTGATAAGATTACTTAAGCAGTTTAAGTAAAGGGGAAAAGTTAAGTATTTGGGATTCTGTTGGTTTAAGAAGAGTAAAACAAGGTTACACTGCAGTAGGAGTAAATTGGCACAGCAGGCAGTGAAAACCAATTTTCTAACCAATCAGCAGGGGTGACTCATTTGGCTGTAAACAAACAGTATAAAAAGACCATTGCTAGTGTGAGCAAGCACTGAGTGCGAGGTCAGCAGAGAGTGCTGTGAGTTTGGGTAAGTGTGAGTTAGGGTAAGTGGGGTGTTAGGTGCTCTTTTCAAACTTTAACTCTGTGGGTTGCAGTTAATAAGGCCTTTCTGGTGCAGAGTGACTGTTGGTGAACCATTTAACTGGTGTAATTAGAGGGATTGATTTAATTTAAATCCAATAAATTAAAGGGGATACTAGCATCTATAATCGGGCAGAGGGTGTTCATAACTAACAATAAAAAATTTAATTAATTACATAGAATGGAGCAGGTGATGTGTTACTGTTGCGAGATGTGGGAGCCGGTGAACCCCATTGAGGCTCACGGTGATTACGTCTATGACAAGTGTCTGCTGCTACAGGAACTCCAGCTCCGTGTTGATGAGCTGGAGTCTGAGCTTCAGACACTGCGACACATCAGGGAGGGGGAGAAGTTCCTGGACTCTCTGTTTCAGGAGATGGTCACACCTATGAAGTTAATTAATTCAGATGTAGCCCATGGTCAGGGACAGGACGGTGTGACTATGAGTGAGGCAGGTACGGGGATCCAGGAGGCAGCGTTGGAGGAGCCGCAGCCCTTGCTCTTGTCCAACAGGTTCGAGGTTCTTACTCCCTGTGGGGACAGGAGCAGGGACTGCAGGGAGGATGAGCAACCTGGCCACAGCACCGTGGAACGGGGGGCCATTCAAGAGGGGGGAGTAAATAGAAATGTTGTAGTGGTAGGGGATAGTATTATTAGGGGGATAGATAGAGTGCTCTGCAGTCGAGAGCGAGAGTCCCGTAGGCTGTGTTGCCTACCCGGTGCCAGGGTTAAGGACATCTCCTCTGGGCTGGAAAGAAACTTGCAGTGGGAGGGGGTGGATCCAGTTGTCGTGGTCCATGTTGGTACAAACGACATAGATAGAACTAGGAAGCCGGTTCTGTTAAAGGAGTATGAGCAGCTAGGGGTCAAATTAAAAGACAGAACCTCAAGGGTATTACCTGAGCCACGAGCGAATTTGGCTAGGACAAATAAAATTAGAGAGTTAAATGCGTGGCTCAAAGACTGGTGTGGGAGAAATGGGTTTTGCTTCCTGGGACACTGGCACCAGTACTGGGGCAGGAGGGAGCTGTTCCGTTGGGACGGGCTTCACTTGGCCAGTGCTGGGGCTAGAGTCCTGGTGGGTCATATAACTAGGGCTGTAGAGAGGGCTTTAAACTAACTAGTGGGGGGGAGGTTCCTAGAGAGCAAATAATAAAAATGACAACAGAGAAGGTCATAGACTTAGGTAGCAGTGGGGAAATTAAAAACCAGAGCGTGTCAGGAAGGGGCAGAAGGTATGGAGTAAAAGGTAAAGTAATAAAAAGGGCAAAAGCAGGAACTAAGTGTCACAAAACATATTTGAAAGGTCTCTATCTGAATGCACGTAGCATTCGTAACAAAATAGACGAGTTAATGGCACAAATAACTACATATGGGTATGATCTTGTGGCCATTACAGAAACATGGCTGCAGGGTGACAATGCCTGGGAATGAAACATACCAGGTTATTTAACGATCAGGAAGGACAGGCAGGAAGGAAGGGGAGGTGGGGTGGCTATGTTAATAAAGGAAGGAATCACTGTAATACAGAGAAATGATATTGGGTCAAAAGATCAGGATAATGAAACAGTTTGGGTGGAGGTAAAGAATAATAAGGGGGGAAAAAACACTAGTGGGCGTAGTCTATAGGCCTACGAACAGTGGCAACTCTGTTGGACGGAGTATCAATCAGGAAATAGTTGAGGCTTGTAATAAGGGAACATCTATAATTATGGGGGATTTTAACTATCATATTAATTGGACAAATCAAATTGGGCAGGGCTGCCTTGAGGATGAGTTCATTGAGTGTATTAGGGATGGGTTTCTTGAGCAGTATGTAACTGAACCGACCAGGGGGCAAGCAACCTTAGATCTGGTCCTGTGTAACGAGACAGGATTAATTAAAAATGTCCTAGTAAAGGATCCCCTTGGAATGAGTGACCATAACATGGTTGAATTCCATATTCAATTAGAGGGTGAGAAGGTTGGATCTCAAACAAGCGTGCTAAGCTTGAATAAAGGAGACTATGAAGGTATGAGAGCGGAATTGAGTAGAGTGGATTGGGAAAATAGATTAAAGGGTAAGACGATACATGATCAGTGGTGTACATTTAAGGAGTTATTTTACAACTTCCAAAAAATATATATTCCACTGAGAAGAAAAAGGTGTAAAAGAAAAGGCAGCCATCTGTGGCTAAGTAAAGAAATTAAGGATAGTATTCGACTAAAAACAAGGGCATATAAGGTAGCCAAATCTAGTGGGAGGATAGAGGATTGGGAAAACTTTAAAAGACAGCAAAAATTAACAAAAAGATTGATTAAGAAAGGGAAGATAGATTATGAAAGTAAATTAGCAAAAAATATAAAAACAGATAGTAAGAGTTTTTATAGTTATATAAAAAGAAAAAGGGTGGCTAAAGTAAATGTTGGTCCCTTAGAGGATGAGACCGGGAAATTAATGGTGGGAAATATGGAGATGGCAAAAACACTGAATGAATATTTTGTATCAGTCTTTACAGTAGAGGACACTAAGAATATCCCAACACTGGACAAACGGGGCTATAGGGGGGGAGGAGCTAAACACGATCAAAATCACTAAGGAAGTGGTACTCTGTAAAATAATGGGACTCAAGGCGGATAAATCACCTGGACCGGATGGCTTACATCCTAGGGTCTTGAGGGAAGTGGCGGTAGGGATTGTGGATGCATTGGTAATAATTTTCCAAAACTCCCTGGACTCGGCAAAGGTCCCGGCAGACTGGAAAACTGCTAATGTAACACCCTTATTTAAAAAGGGCAGTAGACAGAAGGCTGGAAACTATAGACTGGTTAGCCTAACATCTGTGGTAGGTAAAATTTTGGAGTCCATTATTAAGGAGACAGTAACAGGACATTTGGATAATCATAATTTAATAGGACAAAGTCAGCATGGTTTTATGAAGGGGAAGGGGCAGCACGGTGGCATAGTGGTTAGCACTGTTGCCTCACAGCGCCAGGGACCCGGGTTCGAATCCGGCCTCGGGTGACTGTCTGTGTGGAGTTTGCACATTCTCCCCGTGTTTGCGTGGGTTTCCTCCGGGTGCTCCGGTTTCCTCCCACAGTCCAAAGATGTGCGGGTTAGGTTGATTGGCTATGATAAATTGACCCTTAGTGTTAGGGGGATTAAATACGTGGGGTTACGGGGATAGGGTGGGATATCTGTTGGTGTAGGGGTTACGGGGATCGGGTGGGATATGTGTCGATGCAGACTCGATGGGCCGAAATGGCCTCTATCTGCATTGTGGGGTTTCTGTGATTCTGAAGTCATGTTTGACAAATTTGCTGGAGTTCTTTGAGGAAGTAACATATAGGGTGGATAAAGGGGAACCAGTGGACGTAGTGTATTTAGACTTCCAAAAGGCATTTGACAAGGTGCCACAGAAAAGATTATTGCTTAAGATAAAAAATCACGGGATTGGGGGTAATATTCAGGCATGGATAGAGGATTGGCTATCTAACAGAAGGCAGAGAGTTGGGATAAATGGTTCATTCTCGGACTGGCAATCAGTAACTAGTGGTGTTCCGCAGGGGTCAGTGCTGGGTCCCCAACTCTTTACAATCTATATTAACGATTTGGAGGAGGGGACCGAGTGTAACATATCAAAGTTTGCAGATGATACTAAGATGGGGGGGAAAGTAGTGAGTGAGGAGGACATAAAAAAACCTGCAAGGGGACATAGACAGGCTAAGTAAGTGGGCAGAGATTTGGCAGCTGGAATACAATACTGGAAAGTGTGAGGTTATGCACTTTGGCAGGAAAAATCGTAGAGCAAGTTATTATCTTAATGGCAAGAAACTGGAAAGTACTGAAGTACAAAGGGATCTGGGGGTCCTGGTGCACGAAACTCAAAAGGTTAGTATGCAGGTGCAGCAAGTGATTAAGAAGGCCAATGGAATGTTGGCTTTCATTGCTAGGGGGATAGAATATAAAAATAGGGAGGTATTGCTTCAGTTGTACAAGGTATTGGTGAGACCGCACCTGGAATACTGCATACAGTTTTGGTGTCCATACTTAAGAAAAGACATACTTGCTCTCGAGTCAGTACAAAGAAGGTTCACTCGGTTAATCCCGGGGATGAGGGGATGGACATATGAGGAGAGGTTGAGTAGATTGGGACTCTACTCATTGGAGTTCAGAAGAATGAGAGGCGATCTTATTGAAACATATAAGATTGTGAAGGGGTTGGATCGGGTGGATGCGGGGAGAATGTTCCCGATGATGGGTGAAACTAGAACTAGGGGGCATAGTCTTAGAATAAGGGGCTGCTCTTTCAAAACTGAGATGAGGAGGAACTACTTCACTCGGAGGGTGGTAGGTCCATGAAATATGCTGCCCCAAAAAGCTGTAGAAGCTACATCATTACATAAATTTAAAACAGAAATAGACAGTTTCCTAGAAGTAAAGGGAATTAAGGGTTACGGGGAGCGGGCAGGAATTTGGACATGAGTCTAGGTTCGGATCGGTCATGTCCCTGTGGGTAGCGGAGCAGGCCCAGGGGCTGTGTAGCCTGATCCTGCTCCTATTTCGTGTGTCTAATTCTGTTAGATTCAGGAGATGGTTCTGTGATAGTAGATTGGCGGTTAGGATCAGATCAGCCATGATCTTATTGAATGGTGGAGCAGGCTCGAGGGGCCGATTGGCCTACTCCTGCTCCTATTTCTTATGTTCTTATGTTCACTCCATCCACCACCTTCAACATTCACTCCCTCCACCACCGGCGCACTGTGGCTGCAGTGTGTACCATCTACAAGATGCACTGCAGCAACTCGCCAAAGCTCTTTCAACAGCACCTTCCAAACCCGCGACCTCTACCACTTAGAAGGACAAGGGCAGCCGATGCCTGGGAACATCACCACCTACAAGTTCCCTTCCAAGCCACACGCCATCCTGACTTGGACCTGCATTGCCATTCCTTCACTGTCGCTAGGCCAAAATCCTGGAACTCCCTTCCTAACAGCATTGTGGGTGTACCTACACCATATGGACTGCAGCGGTTCAAGAAGGCGGCTCACCACCATCTTCTCAAGGGCAATTAGGGATGGGCACTAAATGCAGGCCTAGCCAGCGACGCCCACATCCCATCAATGAATTTCATTTTTTTTTAAATTCCGATGTCCCTACGGGTGTGTATACAGCGCGTACACGCCCGTAGGCATCGGAATATCCGGACCAATATTTCAAAAAATAGGTAGGGTATAAGATTAACATGAAAATTGAGCATCCTTCACAAACAAAATCCCTTCTGTAAATTGTTTAAACCATTCCATTGGTACAAGGGTTTTCTGGGTTTCAAAGCTTCTTAGCACTGTTAATAGAGAAGTAAATGTTATACAACTGACATGACCAAGCCTCTTAGTGCACAGGGAAGCAACTGTGATTTTGAGACAAAATTGAGTTTGGAGATGTGAAACTTATTTTGTTTTGAACATGTTTCTGAAAAATGGGGTTTCTGTGGCCCAGAAATTCCCTACCTTACCACCACGAGTTAACGCTGCAATCCTGGCACAAAATGGCAGCCGTCACTCTGACACTCTTCTCTGGTGCGGGACTCGGCTGCCGCCATTTTGGTGAGTGCCTTAGCACTGCTGCGCTGGCCCTGGAGATGCAAATATGGAGAACGTGATATCACACTCTGCGAACTTGGACCTTAGCGCTAGGTCTGAAGCTCGCTCTGTAAAGTGAGCGTGCAGCAGACTGACAGACACTGTCAGCACTTCTTAAAGGGACACACACATCTTACTCCGGTAAGTTTGCATTTAAGCTTTTGGACTTGATTTTTTGCATTTTATTGAAGTAGTGGCTTGGTGCAGTACATGTTAAAAGATTTTTTTAAGTGTGCAGAGAGTGGAGGGACTGCTGCTGGATGCTTGCAAGGCCTTGGATGTTAAAGGAAAGCCTCTGAGAAGACAGAAAATCCTGGAAATACTCAGCCAGTCAGGCAGCATCCAAGGAGAGAGAAACAGTTCATGTCTTGGGTCGAGATGCTGCCTAACCTGCTGAGTATTTCCAGCATTTTATGTTTTCATTTCAGATTTACAGCATCCGCTCGCAGAGGGAAGAGGAGGACGCATGCAACCCAGACAGCCCGTTTCTGGCCAAGCTATCTGGGATGGAATCATCCGCTGCTGTACCAGTGACCACAACCCCAATTCCCCCTTCACCATTTGTTCTGCACCTGACCTTCCCTTTATTACCGACCATCACAGCGTCCTCTTGGCCACACTGGTGAAATAAATCCACACTAAGAAACTTTCCAATCCAACTTTATACATCTATCTATCCAATAGGACATCAAGAAATCAACTCATTACCTTTATGCATTCCCTTAGTGACTGTCTTGTGTGTGCCTTTGCCTATCCTACTGATATCATGCAGTACTATCCCAGTTTCTGCAGCGTGGCTAGTGGAAGGCTGCTGACTTTCAGTGGGGGGCACTACAAATGGCCTCGCTGGTAGACCTTAAGCTGGTGGCTGGGAGTGTCAAATCGTGTGACGGTGTTTCTTCTTCACCACCATCACCATGCCCTTGTTAAGAATGGCCAGCACCATCTCCTCCAAGGGGGTGAGGTAAAGCTAGGAATGGGAGGTGTGTCATGTGTTTGGTACAGATTATTGATAGGTGAGTGATAGGTGGGGGCGGGTGAGTCATGCATTGAGAAGTGTATGAGGTTAGTGGTACAGTTGGTAGGAGACAGCTTTTGAAGATGCATTCACTGACTTTGACCACTGGTCTGATGTTGTGAAGCTTCTTTGGGCACTGGAGCCAGGTGGTGGGGGCAACACTGCTGACAGTGAGGGCCTCGGTGATCTGATCCCACATCCTTCTTTCTGGAGGACATCCTGGCCCCTGTGGGTCGATGACCTCTTTTGCAGTGTTGATCCCCTGCATAAAGCTGGAGTGATGCGAGCAAGACCCTGGGTCCCCCTTCTCTGACTTGCTGAGCCATTTGTGTTAGTGTTGAAGCACTTTTCCCATTTTTTTTAAGTGCGGATGGCAATTCAGCTTGGAACTGAAGACTCCCATTTGGGAATTCTTTTTAATGTTCTTTTTTCTTTTCAGACGGCAGTTGAGTTGCAAGGGCTAAAAACTGCCTACCTTTAAATGATTTTTTTCATTTTAGAAGGCAGTTCCCCTTTAAGAACTGCTTTCTGAAATGACAGCCATGGTTTAAGAGAAGGCTGTTTTTGCTGCAATGATGCTACGGCCACGCAACATTGGGCCTCCTGCTGGGACTAACTCCACAAAAACTGCCTTTCACGGTAAGTTTAGCGCTGGGCTAATGTTAATTAGCAACCACTGCCAATTTACCAGTCCTGTCAGCGCCATCAATTTCAGTGGCCGTTAACTCCGGTCCCCGGCAGGTTTTTAAGCGATCTCCAATTTCTAGGCCTATATTTCTGCTGGTTTGTAAAAGTGTCCTGCTTATTTTACAAGTGATCCATCAGATTGCAGAGGGAAATCGGCTCTGTTGCTGTCCTACATTTGCAGGCTTTCTTCACATATTAGTACCAATGTGCTTTAAGGGTTGATTCATCACCTCGTAAGACATGTAAGCCATCAGCACTTCACCCTCACACAACTCTTAATACAGCTCAAAATACTCTTCCTATACAATCCAAGTTTGAAAGGACAAACCTGCAATTGGCCTGCTAGATGTTTTTCACCATTCAGGTGGTTATCTAGTCATATTAAAAATCTTGCACTTGCACACTTTCTTTATCAACGTCTTTCTATTAAAGATCCCTATGTGCCCATTTTGAATGGTAACGATCTATGATGTCATGCTGTAATTGAACCCTACCCCAGTGGAGATGCTCCAGTGCTGCCACTGTCAGGAGGTGTAGTTCTAGTTTGACAATTTTCATTGGCTGTTTTCATTGTAAATATGGACATTGGAATTTATAATAGAAATATAAAAATAAGATCAAAATGCATGACTTTGAAAAGGGGACTGAATTGTGTCAGCACACCCTGGTCCAATTATCCCCACCCTGTAATTCTTCACCTGAAAATTACACTCCCCATGTGCATCACCACAGGAGATTGACTACTCGCAGTACAATATGACAACACCCTTCAAGAAAATCCTCATGGCAACAGATTTGGCTCGCGCTTCCATGCATCTGTTTCCTCTTGTGCAATTTGATTGCTGCAGTGCAATCTTTTTTTTATATGTGAATTATTCAGCTGATCCTCATAGATAGTAGGAGCAACAACTATTACATACAGGAGTGTCCTCTGCAAGTGGGAGGAAGTAATTTTGGGGACATGAATACCATTTTTTACCCTCCAATTTTCAGCCTTCCATTCCTAAACACTGATTCATGATGGGGTGCAGTTCTACAAATGGGGTGACCGCTACGACTGGGTGGTTCTGCACTGTCAGGTGTCGTCTTTCAGATGAGGCATTAAACTAAGGCCCTGTCTGCCCCCTCAGGTGGAAGCCAAAGATCCCCAAGCACTATTTCGAAGAAGACGAGGGGAGTTCTTCCTAGTGTCCTGGCCAATACTTATCCCTCAACCAAAATCACTAAAACAGATTATCTGGTTCTCCGTCACATTACTGCTTGTGGAAGCTTGCTGTGCGCAAATTGGCTGCTGCATTTTCTACATTACACCAGTAACTACACTTCAATAGGACTTTATTGGCTGTGAAGTGCTTTGGGACGTCCTGAGGTAGTGAAGTGCGATACATTTTTTTTTTACAAGCATCACCTACCTTCTGGTAGCTCACAATGTGGGTTTTCTTCACATGTAAGCCTCGGTAATTTGTGCTGGTAGATTATTCAACCATCGGAGGCATCAGAGCCAAGCCAAAAGTTATCTTGGCTCGATGTCTATGCACATTGTCCAGTAACTCCCCCACTAGAAAGCCAATGATAAGGAGCAGGAATGCTTGAGTTTTTTTCAACATTGTTTCACACACCCCCACCCCAAGTTTGAGTAAATGAGGCCAACTATAGCACCCATACCACTCACCAGCTGAAATCTGCCAACTCAACAGACCTGGGATCATACAGTCATGTTGTTCATGCTGCTTTTAGGCACATTGGATTTGAATATTGAGTCTTTTCTCCTCGGTTACTTCAAACTGATCTTCGTCTTAGACCAGGAGCTGGGATGTGTCTGGGCCGAACTGAAGCTTTCATTGATCATCAGATTTAATTTGCAGAATGGACATCAGATTTATCTGAGTTGATTTACGTGAATTCCATGGCTTATTATGAAGTTATTAAGGTTATTAAACACTTTGGGGTTTAGTACCTTGTTTAATACCCTGAATAACTTTAAAAGAAGCCATGAGAGTCACATAAGAAAGTTGAAGAACTGTGCTCAGTTGTTAAAATTTCTGTAACAAATATGAACTTTCATAGATTTGTGCAGAGTTCATTCTCCTAGTTATTCTCACCTATGTGCTGAACTAACATTAACAGTTGCTCCCCAGTCCAATGCACAAGAATAATGAATATAGTGTCTGTGGTTGCCAAGCTACTGAACAGACGGCTACTTTAAAATACAATTAACTGTCTTGTTTGTAGAGTGTAGGTTCTAACCAGGTCAAAAACTTGGCTTTTGCACCAGCAAAAATTGCTGTTAATTCGTCATGAGTAACATTATAATTAGAGATTTTAATAGTTGCAGAACTTTTATTTCCGTTCCAAGTATACCCGATTTTAATTTATGACTGTTTTCCTTACAGATTTTTTCCAAGTATGGCACAGTTGTCAAGTAAGTGAAACATAATTTATGTTGTTGAAATTCTTCTGTAGTAAATTTCTGGTATTGACAGAAATAAAAAAAATATTTTTCTGTTTGTTTAAAAAAAAAATTTAAAAAATAAACCTGACTAAAATTTACAAGATCAAATGTTTGTTAAAACGATGTACCAAAATTGTGAAAAATAATGAAACAGTTTTGCTGTAGCTTGTTCTATAAACTTGGTATTGACATTCAGAAAGCTTTTGTTCTGGCACTTTGAAATGAAATAAATCTGGTAACCCATATTTATTCAAAAAAACGATGCCAGCCAAAGACAGTGATCCAATATTTGGAACTGAATGGCTGTTATTAAATGGGTTCTGATGTTCAAACCTTTCGAGAAGAAAAGTGGTTGTCATGAATACCACACTCAGTATTAATCAGCTCAAAAGCATTTGCAGCATAGCTTTCAGTTCCATTTTAAGCATGCAGAAAAATCAGCTGATTTGTTGAATCTACAGAAAATCGCACTTTAGCCCAAGTTGTGAAGTATGACTTGCAAAAGCTTTATTGCTTTCATTGGCTGTAAAGCGCTTTGGGATGTCCTGAGGTCGTGAAAATGTAAGTCTTTTCAACACAGGAACGAATATATGGCCAAGATAAGTCGTATTCGGAATAAAAGTTTCCCTGCAGTTAAATGTGCTCTCCTCCATTGAACAGATTTACCCTAAGTTTTCAACACTGAACCGTTAGAAGCCTAATTCCATAACTAATTTCTGATGGCCATATTCCCCTCATTTATACTGTACATGCAATTACAGTACTACAAAGTCATATTCTTAACTTTCCCAAATGTCAGGGGATGGTACATACAGACTAGTCATGTTAATGGATCATTGCTAACCTGTACGTAGCTGGCAGATGTTTACAATTACTGCTGGGATAGTTTATGAAAAATTGTAATTGTACATTTGGTAAAAAGAAGTTGGTACTTTCATGTAACCAGAATACTTGAGCTCTGCAGGCAGGCAATGAAACCACCCCTTCAGATGGTCGCAGTGCCTTCCAAGGGATGTGTGCCATTTCATTTTTATTGCAGAGCTGCCTCTGAAGCAGGTATAACATGGCACTGACTAGTTAGTTTGTTGCCTAACCTTCCTGGATTAGGATCTAAAAAAATTACCAAGTAATAGCACATGTGCATTTTTAATATGGGGAAAGTGAGACAATAAGCTAGGAAACCGGATTGCTACATTTTATAGCTTGAATTATTTCTAAAAGAAGACTTTGGAAACTTGATGTAATACAACTGGACTGAAGGAGAATGTCTACTGCTCCTCCTGTGGGATCACCACAATTTGGCCCAGAAATTCGGGTCGGGGGCTTCCCGCGAGTGTAAGCCCCCGACCTGCACTTAACCTTGCGCGCCGGCCGTTGAGCTGTGGGCCCACGTGGAATTCCGATCCGGGGCCTGCTCCAGCTGCCGGCACGCAGTGCTTGCATATCCCAGGGGCGCAGTTAGTTCGATGCGTCCCCTGAGATCACGTGGGCCATGGAGAGCCAATCGGAGCAGGGAATGCTCCATTCATAAGTCTGACAGGAAGTGCTGTCAAGACTTATAAATACTATGGCCCCAAAATAGCACTAAATCTTCAAATAATTTTTTTTAAAACATCACATTTTTTAAATAAACTATAAATTACATGAAATAACTACTTTAAACAATAATTTAAATTTTTGAAATTTTTTTTTTATTTTCTAACAGGGCTAAAAATAAACTTACCTTGCTTTAAAGTATTTAAAAATAATAAACCTGTGGAAAAAATGTTTTAATTTTAATTAATTCACCACTTAACCTTGTAAAAAGCAGGCCTTACGCCTGCTTTTTACATTTCTAAATTCTGCAGGCTTACCCTCCCGGGAAAAGCTGTATAACAAAAAAAAAAAAAACGAAGTTCGATGCGCACGCGCAGCCTCTCCCACGCACGCGTTCGACCTCTGAACCCCTTCGTTCAGAGGAACGGAAGTGCAGGTTTCCCGCACATGCGCAGTGCATGCAGGAAACCGGCACTTCCATTGGGCTTACGGGTGAGTATCCCGTGAGTACTCACCCGTGGAGACCCGAATTTCTGGACCAATATTATTTTGCATTGCTAGTGTAGACTGATAGTTCTGACCCAAAAAGCAGACTAACATAAGGAGAGAAAAATCCCCATGTTCAGGGGTAGTCAGGTTTTTAAGACAAGCTGCTAGGGCAGGCTTTGGGCTGAGAGAAGGTTAGAATGCAGGTGAGTAGTGCGAAGTTACTTTAAGTCAAGCAAGATGATCCATTGATGCGGGTAAACGTAAGGTGTTCGTTATTTTTTATTGTTACACAAAGACAAGTTGTACTGATTTAAATTACACAACACCAGGTTATAGTCCAACAGTTTTATTTGAAATCACAAGCTTTCGGAGCGCTGCTCCTTCGTCAGGTGAAGTGGAGAGATGCCTATAGACACATTATATAGTCAGAGAATAATGCCAGATGATTACAGGTAATCTTTCTAACTGCCATTTATCACACCTCGGCAGAGAGATAATCACAGCAATCAAAGGTGTGAATGGTGTCCAAACAGGTCAGTCAGGAAAACATTACATCAAAGAACAATGAGGTGGGGTCACAAGGGGTAAAATGTTGCAGATGCTGGGGTCTGTATGA
This sequence comes from Somniosus microcephalus, assembly GCF_052327205.1. NCBI lineage: Eukaryota > Metazoa > Chordata > Chondrichthyes > Squaliformes > Somniosidae > Somniosus > Somniosus microcephalus. Next base: position 24,369,060 of record NC_141002.1, on the reverse strand, counting down.
AAAACAAAAAACAGACAAAAAACATTTTCTTTGCTGGAAATCACAGCAGGTCCGGCCGCATCTGTGTAGAGAGAACAAGCCAATGACAACTCGAGTCTGGATAACCCTACGTCAGGTGGGGTTACATGTAGCGTGACATGAACCCAAGATCCCAGTTGAGGCCGTCCTCATGAGTGCGGACGAAGGAGCAGCGCTCCGAAAGCTTGTGATTTCAAATAAAACTGTTGGATTATAACCTGGTGTTGTGTGATTTCTTACATTTGTCCACCCCAGTCCAACACCGGCATCTCCACACCATGATTTAAATTAAGTGACTCCGACCATAACTTTCTCTGTGTGTTCTTGGCTGTCTGTGAAATAAAGTAGCTTACCGATTCCACCTTTAATATTGGCCACCTCCACCCCTGCCTCAGCCTATCAGCGCTAAAATCCTCATCCATGCTGATGCCCTGGCCAATATTTAGCCCTTGACCAACATCATTAAAAACAGATTATCTGGTCATTATCTTATTGCTATTTGTGGAATCTTTCTGTGTGCATTTTGGTTGCCATGTTTCCCTGCATTACGACAATGACTAAACTTCAAAAGTATTTTATCGACGGTAAAATGCTTGGAGACATCTTGAGGTTGTGAAAGGTGCAATATAAATGCAAGTTCTTTCTTTGGCACGTCCGGATTCAACGAACCCAATGATCTGGCCGGCCACCCATCCTCCACCCTCGACAAACTTCAGCTCATCCAAAACTCTGCTGCCTGTATCATATCTTACACCAAGTCCCACTCTCCCAATATCCCTGTCCTTGCTGATCCACATTAGCTCCTGGTCCTCCAGTGCCTCCAATTTAAAATTTTCATCCTCATGTTTAAATACCTTCCTATCTCTAACCTCCTCCAGCCCACCCGCCTTGCCCACAGACCGCTACCATTATTCCTGTGCCAAAACAAACGGCTGTGACGTGCCTGAACGACTATCGACCTGTCGCACTCACACCCATCATAATGAAGTGTTTCGAGAGACTGGTCCTGGCTCACATCAAAGCCAGTGTTCCTGCCTCTCTTGACCAACACCAGTTTGCCTATCGTGCAAACAGATCAACGGAGGATGCAATCACAACTGCTCTACACTCGGCACTGAATCACTTAGATGGTAAGGAGAGACCTACATCAGAATGCTGTTCATAGACTACAGCTCAGCATTCAACACTATCGTCCCCAACAAGCTGGCCACCAAACTCCAAACTCTTGGCCTGAACACTTCCCTCTGCAACTGGACCCTGGACTTCCTAACAAACAGACCCCAGCCTGTCAAATTAGGTAACCACACCTTCCCCCCCCCCCCCGACCCTGAACACGGGGGCCCCACAAGGATGTGTGCTGAGCCCCCACCTCTACTCCCTTTTCACCCACGACTGTGTGGCTGTTCATGGTTCCAACACCATCATCAAGTTTGCGGATGATACCACGGTAGTAGGCCAGATCACCAACAACGATGAGTCAGCCTACAAGGAGGAGGTCCAGCATCTCGTGAAGTGGTGCGCCGATAACAACCTGGCCCTTAACATCAAGAAAACCAAAGAAATCATTGTGGACTTCAGGAAGTCTAAAGGCGGAAGTCACACCCCCATCCACATCAATGGGGCTGTGGTGGAAAGGGTGGACAGCTTTAAGTTCCTCGGAGTCCACATCACGGAAGACCTCTCCTGGTCCCTCAATACCTCCTCTCTGGTGAAGAAGGCCCAGCAGCGCCTATATTTCCTAAGGAGGCTGAAGGGATTTAACCTGTCACCCCTGATCCTCTCTAACTTTTACCGCTGCACAATAGAGAGCATCCTGACGAACTGTATCACAGTATGGTATGGCAGCTGTAGCTACTATGACCGGAAAGCCCTGCAGCGGGTAGTCAAAACTGCCCAACGCATTACCGGCACCCGGCTACCGACCATAGAGCACATATACCAGAAACGCTGTCTACGGAGGTCACGGTCCATCATCAAAGACCCTACCCACCCCAGCCACAACCGACCATAGAGCACATATACCAGAAACGCTGTCTACGGAGGTCACGGTCCATCATCAAAGACCCTACCCACCCCAGCCACAGTCTGTTCGCCCTCCTGCCATCTGGGAGACGCTACAGATGCATTCGCACCCGTACGACCAGATTTAGGAACAGCTTCTTTCCCAGGGCTGTCATCCTACTGAACTCCACAAATAAACACTCAAGCCTGCACATCTGCCAATGCACTTTATTATGGTTATGTTTATGTATTACAAGCCAAATGTGATGTAATAAAAAGTCTCACACATCAAGGAACTTTAAAGTAAGCTTTAAGCAACTTATAATTAAACTATATACAAGAGCGGTCTTCACCATGCCTCTAGGAGAAGCCCTCCTATCATACTGAGCAGTTCAGTATTTATACTAGTCCAAACACAGGAAGTGACATATGCACAGGAAGTGATGTATACACAGAGTTCACAGGAAGTGATGTGCACATAACTTCCTCCGGAAGTTATTTATTATTATCAAAATGTATGTTGAATGTTTAAATGTCTTAATCTAAATGTACACTCTCGGGAGCCGCAAGCCTACGTTGTACTGCACTTGTGCACTAACAATGACAATAAAAGTTGATTTGATTTGAACACTGCATTCCTCTGACTCTGGCATCTTGTGCTGCACCCGACCCCCGGCAATTCACCCCATCATTGGCAATTGTGCCTTCAGCCGTCTGGGCTGTGCACACGAATTCCATCTCTCAACCTCTTCTACCTTTCTACCTGCCTCTTTTTTAAGACTCTCTTAAAAACCACTTCTTTGACCAAGCATTTCGTCATGACTACTAATATCTCCTCCTTTGGTTGGGCAACGAGTTTTGTCCGATTATTCCTCCGAAATGCCTTGGATCGTTTTTTGCATCATAAATTCAAGTTGTTAATTTCTATCTGGCCTCGTCTCGCCAAGTGTTTTCTTGATCCACCTTCATAAAGCTTGGATAAGCACACATGAGGGCAAAATACAAGATATCCCATTTGTATGCCATGGGGAATGTACTGCTACATCCCTTGGGTTATGCTATCTTATGCGTAGATATTGGACAGTATGAGGCATGGTCATCCACTTACGGAGTGACTGACACCACTGAACCCAAGAAGGTATCTAAGGCACACCCGAATTTGTAGCAACCGATATTAGTACATCGGTTTCTTTTCCATTTTGCCACAGTTCAATCAAGTTTGATATTGGGAACAGGATGTTAGTCACTTTTGCAGCTGCTCTGGTTCCTAAAATGCAACTATGGTGAGGTGCTCGTGTATGTGGAATAATCTATGCTGAAATGAATTTATCTAAGTAGTATTGCAGATAAAAGTAAAAAGAAGACTTGCATTTATATAGCGCCTTTCACGACCACCAGACGTCCCAAAGTGCTTTACGGCCAATGAAGTACTTTTGAAGTGTAGTCACTGTTGTAGTGCAGGAAACGCAGCAGCCAATCTCACAAATAGCAATGTGATAATGACCAGATATTCTGTTTTAATGAAGTTGATTGAGAGATAACTATTGGCCAGGACCCCGGGGATAACTCCCTGCTCTTCTTTGAAATAGTGCCATGGGATATTTTACGTCCTCTTAAACCGAGGCCCCGTCTGCTCTCTCAATGTCTCATCTGAAAGGCTGCACCTCTGACAGTGCAGCACTCCCTCAGTACTGAACTATCTAATTGGTTGACCAGATAGAGCACTTCTCATTGTCTGAGAAATTAGTGCTTTTTTGTAACTCTAAGTAAAACTGAAGAATCCCCGAAATACATTATCAGTAGAGTATTGGGTTTGCTAGCACAAGATATACTAGGTTAAGGGCTCTCTAATCTTTGATATTGCTAGTAACATTACTTGCACTCAAAGTAAATTAACCATTTCTGTAGCCTTCTGCGAAGAATGTTGAGTTTAGTGACCTTTTCTTTGTCTTAATACTCATGGAGTGCCTTGGGATGTTTTACTACGTTAAAGGCGCTATATAAATACAAGTTGTTGTTGGTTTATTCAGGCCTGCTGAGATTGTGTCTTTGTTTGCAGAGTTACAGTATTGAGGAACAAAGATTCCAGGAAAAGCAAAGGTGTGGCATTTGTTCTGTTCCTGGATAGAGAATCAGCGTATAACTGTACCAGGGCGCTTAACAATAAACAAGTGAGCTAATAGCTTATTTCTCAATTCCATTTTAATTTAATTTTCAACTGAACAAGCGTTGGCTTGTCTTTGATATAATAACCTTTCGAGTGATTGTTTTTCTGTTCAACTGTAGTTGTTTGGCAGAACCGTGAAGGCGAGTATTGCAGTTGACAATGGAAGAGCATCTGAATTCATCAGAAGGCGCAATTACACTGACAAATCCAGATGTTACGAATGTGGAGTGAGTACAAAATATTTAAATGAAAAACATGCAACAAGCACTAATACAATTCTTTAGGTTTTACTAATATAACAGAACTACAATAAAGGTTTTGAGAAAAGGTGGTTCTGTGTTAAATTAACCAAAATGTAATGAATGGACAGATCTGCTCACATAAAATGAAACCCCACAAAGTTGGCATTAAAACCTTGGTGGAACAATCAGAATCCACCTGGTGGGAAAACATGATATTAAACACAAACCCCACTGCCACCCTCCACTGTCAGTGGCAGATCAAACACAACTCCAGATCCTCCGTGAAATTCACTCACTACACCATGTATAGTGTACATTATGAATGTAATGTATGTCAATGCATCGTAACCAAAGGCTACTAGAAGTCAAAAACGTAATTAAAGACGCACACAAAATTGAATCCTTGGAAAGAAAGTTGATAGTTGAAATTGCATAGTCTTATGAAAAATGGTTTTATGACTTGGAGCATTGTTGTGGGGTATTATTTGTACATTTGTTATGAATGAGTCAGGACTAATTTCCAAGAAAACTTCCACTAGCCAGGTTTGTAATGTCAACTGTCGAAACTTTGTTGCAAGTTGTGGAGCGAGGCTTATTTTCCGTATCAGATGTGAAGCTCTTTGATATTCTGGAACATACTTTGGCCCGGATTTTGCAGTCCGCAGCGAAGGAACCGTGCTTGCCGTTCATTGATATTCTAGAACATACTTTGGCCCGGATTTTGCAGTCAGCAGCGAAGGAACTGTGCTTGCCGTTCATTACGCTCACAGCTGCCAACAGACTTTTTGTGGGCTTTTGAGTGGCATCTTAGTTACTGGAGACCACTTTCAGTGCGGCGCCTCTCTACAGGGGATCTGTGGCATGTGAGAGCGGGGCAAGCAAAAAGCATGTCTCTTCAACCAATCAGATTGAAGAATCCTCACTGAAACACAGAATCGAAACCACGAAATATAAATTGGAATATAAAGTGAAATAAAGAACGGGAAAGAAAGATGGGATTAAAAGAGAGATAAAAGGGACAGAAACGAAGTAAAAAGTTATTAACATTTTAAAATCTCCAACAATAATTACATTATGAAGGATTGAGACACCACACTTTTAATTTTACAAATGTAAACTTAATTTTACATTATCAGGGCCAGAGAGGTTGTTTGGCAGTAATTAAGATTTACCTGAATGCACCAGCCCTAACTTTTTCTGGCATGTTTAGTAGGTAAGTACCGCAACTTCATGCCCTTCACGTATTTTAATGCCGAATCTATCAGCAGGGTGCCAGTGTAGCAAAGCTTGTGGAGGAGCAGGGCAAATCGTACAATAACTTCCGGATTTCCGCGTTTAACTGCGCACGTGCGGAAGCTGGAAGTTGCTCTCCGATTTACTCCATCATAACAGTGAGTGCTGATGACCTCACCGCTATTGCGAAATCTGTGCCATCAAAATTTTCTAATTAAGTTTTCCTTGCACTAATTTTCTTGCCCTCCTCTGTGGGCTTTAATCTCAATCAAGGTAGGATTTTTTTTTATATGGGGTAATTATTATTTGTCGAAAACATTCAGAAAGGTTTTTTTAAATAATTGACAGTTACTGCAGCCTAAGGTAATTGGGACTTGGGATGGGTGATGGGTAGGAGAGAAATTATGGGTGGTGGGATCACCTAACAAACCATTCGTCAACCTCAACTGCAAGAAAAGCACCAATGAAAGTTAGCATGGGGTTGTCATTTGAAAATGGAATTTTCACAGTGGGATGATGCAATGCACTGTTAAATGGACATACACTTCACCCATGCTTCCTCCGTGGGTTATACACAGGATGGCTTCTCTGAATATTCACATGGAAGAAACTTCATTCCTCCTTTTTGGCATCTGCTACTACTGTATTTACATGGTGTTTAACATCCTGCATTAATCCTCATATTTTCCTTCCCTCCAACAAACAGTAACATTATGGTAAAGCATCTTCCTACTGTCAAACATGGGCGCAGAGTAACATGCATTCTCCTCGACCAATCAGCTGCAGTTGTTGGATGCAGCAAAAGTGGCAAATTTAACATGTGCTTTTTTACCAGTATTAATCTTAAATATCAGCAAAATGTTAGTCACAGGTTGTGTTTATACTGAAATGAGCTAACATTGGTGGATGGTCTAAAGTGGAGAACTAGCCAATATATCTTTGATCCAGTGGAAGAGTTAACATCAGAGTATATGAACTGACCTTTTTCTTCAACATGGGCATTGACCAACAAAATACCTGCAAAAGGTCAATCTGCTGGCAATTCAGTATCTCACACAAGACTTGTCATTACATTTATCAGCAGGCAATTTGTACAATCCCAATTTGGCATACAAAATGTAATTGTACTACAGATCACCAGCATTCCATTGAAGAGTGGAGAAAAGCAATTTTCCTTATCTCTAAAGTTGTGATTTTAATTATTGTATTAAAAGTGTGGTCTTCATTTCTGAATACAGGATTATGGTCATTTGAGCTATGCTTGCCCAAAAAACATGCTTGGAGAGCGAGAACCTCCCAAAAAGAAAGAGAAAAAGAAAAAGAAAAAAATTAGTGAACCAGAAGAAATGTGCGTATATCATATGGTTAACCTGTTTAAAAAATAATATAGGGTTTTGATTTGAGAACATGTTTCTCAAAGGATGTTTCTGCATTTTCAGTGAGGAGGAGGAGGAGGAGGAAAGTGAAGATGAAGGAGAAGACCCTGCCCTCGATAGCTTGAGCCAAGCTATTGCTTTCCAGGTATGCAGTTCTGAGAAAATAGGTTGTTTAATTATAATACATGCCCTTGGAAAAAGTACAACTGATCATAGTCATTTTGCCTGATTGTAAATAATTTTTGTTTCTTTGTAAATAGGTTTAACATTCTGTAGCTTCACAAACAAACCTTGAGAACACTATATTTCTCTGTCGTTGTTTGGTATTGTAATTTAATTATAGTTGTAATTGATCATTGTGTGTTGAAGACACAGTATTGATTGACTTAATGCTGTACTGCAAGCTTAATTGGGAATACTTGTAATACATGTATAATGAACTGTCAATCAGTCGCCACCTTGATCATATCACTCTGCTCCGATATAATCCCATGTAGAAGTAGATCTCTCCTGGGATGGGGGTGGGACAGCACAACCTATGGGGAAGGGAGTGGAGGAGAGGAAGGGAGAATGTAGGGGTTGAGCAGGTAATTCAAAGGGGAAGAGGTATAAGATGGCATCATTTTAATATTCCGTTCCCCCTTCTCTCTTTCCTCTCAGTCACTCCCACCCCGTCCTCTCCCTATCCCCGTCTCTCTCCCGTCCTCCACATGCCCCACAATTCCCCTACCCGCCCCTGCAGTCACCATCCCTCGCCTTCCCCTCGCCAAGCTGAAATGCTGCACAGTAGGGGCAGTTCCTATGTTGAATAACTGCTCCAGGGGTTTCCAATATCAAGTAACTGTTCTGTTGAGGGGAGGGTGTCCTTTTGAATCTGTAGGGGGTCTTTATGTTCAATACCCGGGAAAGCAATGTTTTAAAGCTGCTGGGGGGCATTGGGATGGTGGTCAAAATTGAAATCTTACACAGTGAATGGGGGTTTGGATTTAGGTATGCTGCACGGTCTGGGAGGGATTCAGAAATGCTGACCAGTGGTGCTGTAGTGGTCTGGGAGGGGGGAATGAGAGAGAATAGGAAGGGAATGAGGACAGAAAGGAAGATGATCATGGGAGAGGGGGTGAAGGAAAGGAGAGGACTGACGATTGGAGGAGAATGAAGAAGGAAGGTGAGCTTCCGACCACATCACCAAGAGCGCCTCCTTCCACCTTGGTAACATCATCTGACTACGACCCTGCCTCAGCTCAACTGCTGAAACCCTGATCCATGCCTTTGTTACCTCTAGACTTGACTACTCCAGTGCTCTCCTGGCATCGTCCACCCTACATGAGCTTGAGCTCATCCAAACTCTGCTGCCCATATCCTAAATCAGACTATGTCCTGTTCACCTATCGCCCCTGTGTTTGCTCACCTACATTGGCTTCCAGTCTGACAACGCCTCAATTTAAAAAATCTCAGCCTTGTCTTTAAATTCCTCCATGGTCTCGCTTCTCCCTATCTCAGCCCAACAAACCTTCGAAATCTCTGCACTCTTCCAGTTCTGGCCTCTTGCGCATCCCCGATTTTAATCACGCCAGCATCGATGGTTGTGCCTTCAGCTGCTTAGGCCCAAAGCTCTGGAATTCCCTCCCTAAAACTCTTTGCCTCTCTCTCCCTCTCTCTTCCTTTTAAGACACTTCTTAAAACCTATCATTTTGATCATCTGTCTGAATATCTCCTTATGTGACTCTGTGTCCAGTTTTGTTTGATAACACTCTGAAGCGCCTTCAGATGTCTTATTTACATTAAAGGTGCTATATAAAATGCTGTTTATGGTGGGTCTGATGTTCACACTATGCCTGTTTGCCGGTATACTTCTGGGTGTGGTTGCTTTACTGACTTGCTGGCAGATCTGACTGGCTGCTTTCAGTGTTGGAAAGACCAGTGTCTTTATTGTGGCAACATTTGTAATTTCCGTGGGCTTGGTAGCTTCAGCTTTGGATTTGAGTAAGTACTGGTCTACAGCTGAAGGGGGAGGATTTTTTAAACCCACAATTTGCAATGTCTGACGTGCACTTGCATTTGTTTGCCGATTTAGCCACTTAAGTGCATGCACATTGCTGAGTGTTCTTCATGCCAGCCCTTTCCAATTTGCACACAAAAATAGGCTTCAGGGACATCATGGATTTTCATTTTTTTGCTGGTTTAATGGACTTGGCTAGTTGGAGCGTTTCTCAGGTCACTTGGTGAAAGCTTGGTTAAATGTAGGAAATAATTGACACTGCATGGATTTCTGAAAGGGTTAGAAGACTGCAGTAGCCTGTCACAACATTTGGGGAGTCCCACTTTGTTAAATGGGTTACATAATAGCCTAGAAATTCGGGTTGGGGGCTTCCCGCGGGTGCAAGCCCCCGACCTGCACTTGCCTACCGCGCCGGCCGTTGAGCTGTGAGCCCCCGTGGAATTGCGATCCTGGGCCTCCTCCAACTGCCGGCGCGCAGTGCTTGCGTATCCCAGGGGCGCAGTTAGTTCGAAGCGTCCCCTGGGATCACGTGGGCCATGGAGAGCCAATGGTAGCAGGGAATGCTTCATTCATAAGTTTGACAGGAAGACCTGTCAAACCTATAAATACTATAAGCCCCAAAACATCACTAAATCTTCAAATAATTTTTTTTTTAATCACATTTTTAAAATAAACTATAAATTACATGAAATAACTATTTTAAACAATAATTTAAATTTTTGAAAAAATTAATTACATTTTCTAACGGCTAAAAATAAACTTACCTTTCTTTAAAGTATTTAAAAATAATAAACCTGTGGAAAAAATGTTTTAATTTTAATTAATTCACCACTTACCTTGTAAAAAGCAGGCCTTGCGACTGCTTTTTAAATGTCTAACTTCTGGAGACTTACCTTCCCGGGAAACCTGCAAAAAAAAACGCAAGTTCAATGCGCACGCGCTGCCTCTCCTACGCACGCGTTCGACTTCTGAACCCCTTCTTTCAGGGGAACGGAAGTGCCGGTTTCCCGCGCATGCCCAGTGCATGCACGAAACCGGCACTTCCATTGGGCCTATGGGTGAGTACCCCGTGCGTACTCACCCGTGGAGACCCGAATTTCTGGGCCAATGTCACACTCAGCACCACCAACAGGTGCAATACCATTAGAATGTTGCAACCACTCACCGTTTTTAATATATAACTAGTCAGTCAGGCATTGCACGTGGGGAGTTAAAACGCAGCAGTCAATTTGTGCACAGTAATTCTCAAACAGCAACAAAATAAATGACCAGATTCATAGTGATGTTGGTTGAGAGTTAAATATTGGCAAGGAAACCGAGAGAACTCTCCTACTGTTCTTCAAATAGTGCGTTGGAATCTTTTATGTCCACCTGAGAGGACAGACGGCTTCAGTTTAACGCCTCATCCGAGCGATAATACCTCCGACAGTGCAGCACTCCATCAGCACTGCACTGATAAGAACATAAGAAATAGGAGCAGGAGTAGGCCATTTGGCCCTTCAAGCCATTCAGTAAGATCATGGCTGATCTGCTACCTCAACTCCACTTTCCTGCACTATCCCCATATCCCTTGATTCTCTTAATATCCAAAAATCTATCGATCTCTGTCTTGAATATACCCAATGACTGAGCCTCCACAGCCCTCTGGGGTAGAGAATTCCAAAGATTCACTACCCTCTGAGTGAAGACATTTCTCCTCATCTCCGTTCTAAATGGCCAACCCCTTATTCTGAGACTGTGACCCCTAGCTCTAGACTGCCCAGCCAGGGGCAACATCCTAGCAAGAGACCTGGAGAGAGTACTTCACTAATAGTACTGCACCCAATTGCTTTTTCTGATTTAACATTTTGTAGTGCGTCACCTTGACCCGTTGGTTGCACTCTTGCCTTTGAATTAAGTTTGTTGGTACAAGCTCCACTCCAGGCCTAGGTTCATAGTCCAGTGCAGTACTGATGGCGTATTTCACTGTCAAAGGTGCTGTCCTTTGGCTGAGATACTAAGGGAAAGCTCCAACTGCTTGCTCAGGTTGACGTTAAAAATCCCATGGCGCTATTTCAAAAAAGAGCAAAAGTTCTGGCGATGTCCCAGCCAACATTCCTCCCAGCATTAAAAAACTGACCATTCGTCTCGCTGCACACAGAACGGCTGACACGTTTGCCTACGTAACAACAGCGACTGCACTTCAGAGTCAATGTGTAGCACTTTGTGATGTATCTGAGGGACATAAGGTGCTGTACAAGTGCAAGTCCCTTTTTCTTTCCCAGCTACAGTTTGTAAGGGCAAACACAAACCAAGGAATTTGAAACTGGAGCTGAAATTGGGAGAAACAGAACTGAGTAATAGTGAAATGTAAATCATCAGCTCTGTAAAGTATGCTTTGAAATTCTCCTGTTTGTGCAGAGTAAAACTGGGGGAGGGAGAAAAGAATAGGCCATGATTACATCCATTACAGGAAACTTACCCGTTTACATTTCTGAAGCACTACGCATGAGAAGCCCATTCTATCCTATCAAATCCCATGTCTAGGGAAAACTTGTTGTGGAGACATGACAAATAGTGATACATTAGTAGTATTTGATTCTGCAATTCAGGCCCACAATTTCACTGTGTGGAAATTACTCTGTGCCTCTTCACCTTACAACAGCCTGAGAGCTTTGTCTTCATAGCTTCTCTCTTGACTTGTGGGGGCAGGGCAGCATGTAGAATTAGATGGATCCCCCATTGTTGACTGTACATAAAATTGCAAAGAATCGGAATTTGAAACAAAATCCGTTTACCTTTATTGTCGTCTTCGTATTCACTCCATCCTCATGCTACTGATTCAGTTATTAGAAACTCGTGTTTATGATTAATCTCTTCTCTTAGGCAGTCCCTCGGAACCGAGGATGACTTGCTACCACATTAAAAATGAGTTCTCAGGTGACTGATGAGTCCAATGCGGGACCTATAGTCCCTGTCACAGATGGGGCAGACGGTGGTTGAAGGGGCGGGTGGGTGGGGTGCTTGGGTTGACATGCGCTGCCTGCGCTTGGCTTTCGCTTGCTCCCAGCGAAGAGACTCAAGGTGTTCGGCGCCTTCCCGGATGCTTCTCCTCCACTTTGTGCGGTCTTGGGCCAGGGATTCCCAGGTGTCGGTGGGGATGTTACACTTTTTCAAGGAGGCTTTGAGGGTGTCCTGGAAGCGTTTCCTCTGCCCACCGAGGGCTCTCTTGCCGTGCCAGAGCTCCGAGTAGAGCGCTTGTTTTGGGAGCCTCGTATCGGGCATGCGGACAATGTGACCCGTCCATCGGAGCTGATTGAGCGTGGTCAAAGCTTCGATGCTGGGGATGTTGGCCTGAGCAAAAACACTGACGTTGGTGCCCCTATCCTGCCAATGGATTTGCAGGATCTTGCGGAGGCAGCGTTGGTGGTACCTCTCTAGTGCTTTGAGGTGCCTGCTGTTCATGGTCCATGTCTCTGAGGCATACAGCAGAGCGGGTATCACTGCTGCTCTGTAGACCATGAGCTTAGTGCCGGGTTTGAGGTCCTGGCCTTCAAATACACTCTTCCTCAGGCGACCGAAGGCTGCACTGGCACACTGAAGGCGGTGTTGGACTTCATTGTCGACGTCTGCCCTTGTTGACAGTAGGCTCCCGAGGTATGGAAAGTTGTCCAAGGCCTTGTCGTGGTCTTTGATAATCGGGGGGCAGTACTGTGTGGCGGGGGCAGGTTGGTAGAGGACCTTTGTCTTACGGATGTTTAGTGTAAGGCCCATGCTCTCGTACGTTTCGGTGAAGGTGTTGACGATGGTTTGGAGTTCGACCTCCGAGTGAGCGCAGACGCAAGCGTCGTCTGCATACTGTAATTCGACGACTTTGGATCTGGACTGGAGGCGACGGAGGTTGAACAGTTTCCCGTTTGTTCTGTAAATTAGCTCCACTCTAGTGGGGAGCTCACTGAGGGAGAGATGGAGCTTTTGAGGGCAGCCGAATTTGAGGAGGACACTCCAAAATCCCTCACGGTTGACAGTGTCGAAGGCCTTTGTGAGATCAAAGAAGGCCATGTACAGCGGCTGGTGCTGTTCCCTGCATTTCTCTTGTAATTGACGATTATGATTAATGCTAGGAGCTTGTCTGCCGTATTGGCATCTTCCAAGAATCTCTGCTCTGTAAATACTGACTTTCTGAAGAAAATATTCAATTCGGCCCTGGCGAGCGTCAGAAGCTTTATAGTTCAGATTTAAGGTCTTTTATTGGCCCTGTCTTCAGTCTTTATGGGGATTTTCTTTTATTAGTGTCTGATATTCGTGAGTTACACATCACCTGTGACTGAGTGTGTGGGTGACCTGCTTCCTGGCCCAGAACTGGCTGTGAGGCATCCTGGAATGACCATTGGGTTGTTATACATGGTGGGGGTGTTCCTATGTAGAGATGTTTGGCCTCCATACATGGACCTGCCTAAGATTAGGAACTTATCAAACATGTGCATCTAGGCATTTGTAACAAAATAGATGAATTAATAGCGCAGATAGAAATTAATAAGTGTGATCTAATAGTCATTACAGAGACATGGTTGCAAAGTGGCCAAGGTTGGGAACTAAATATTCCAGGTTACTTAACTTTTAGAAGAGATAGGCAAAATGGAAAAGGAGGAGGGGTAGCCCTGATAATAAAGGATGGGATAAAGACAGTAGAGAGAAAGGATCTGAGCTCCAAAAATCAAGAAGTAGAATCAGTTTGGGTGGAACGAAGAAATAGCAAGAGGCAGAAAACATTGGTGGGAGTTGTCTATAGGCCCCCAAACAGTAGTTGTTTTGTACGGCAGATTATAAATCAGCAAATTAGACATGCATGTAACAAGGGTAATACAGTGATCATGGGGGACTTTAATCTACATATAGACTGGGCAAACCAAATTTGCAGTAATAGTGTGGAGGATGAATTCATAGAACATATATAAGAGTTTTCTAGATCAGTATGTTGAAGAACTAACTAGGGAACAGACTATTTTAGATCTAGTATTGTGCAATGAGAAAGGGTGAATTTAATCATCTTGTAGTAAAGGGGCCTTTAGGGAGGAGTGACCATAATATGATAGAATTTTGTATTGAGTTTGAAAGTGATTTAGTTAAATCCAAAACTAGGGTCTTAAATCTAAACAAAGCAAACTACGTAGATATGAGAGGCAAGTTGGCTAAGGTAGATTGGGAAACTACATTAAAAGGTATGACGGTAGAGAAGCAATGGCTAGCATTTAAAGAATTAATGCATAATTTACAACAAATATACATTCCTTTTAAAGCACAAAAACCCCACTGGAAAAGTGGTCTAACCGTGGCTAATAAGAGAAGTTAAAGATAGTATTCGATCAAAGGAAGAGGCTTATAATGTTGCCAAAAAGAGTAGTAAGCCTGTGGATTGGGAGGATTTTAGAATTCAGCAAAGGAGGACCAAGAAATTGATAAAGAAAGGGAAAATAGAATGAGAGTAAACTAGCAAGAGATATAAAAACAGACTATAAAAGCTTCTATAGGTATGTAAAAAGGAAAAGATTAGCGAAAGTAAATGTGGGTCCCTTACAGGCTGAGACAGGAGAAATTATAATGGGGAATAAGGAAATGGCAGAGAAATTAAACAAAGACGCAAAAAATCTCCTGAAAATAGTGGAGAACCAAGGGTCTAGCGAGAATGAGGAACTGAAAGAAATTAGTATTAGTAAAAAAAAATAGTACTGGAGAAATTAATGGGACTGAAAGCCGATAAATCCCCTGGACCTGATGGTCTACATCCTAGGGTTTTGAAAGAGGTGGCTATAGAGGTAATGGATGCATTGATAGTCATCTTCCAAAATTCCAAAGATTCTAGAACGGTTCCCGCGGATTGGAAGGTAGCAAATGTAACCCCACTATTTAAGAAAGGAAGGAAAGAGAAAACGGGGAACTGCAGACCAGTTAGCCTGACATCAGTAGTAGAGAAAATGCTAGAATCTATTATTGAGGACGGGGTAACAAGGCACTTAGAAAATAATAATAGGATTGGGCAGTCAACACGGATTTATGAAAGGGAAATCGTGTTTGACGATTCTGTTAGAGTTTTTTGAGATTGTAACTAGCAGAATAGATAAGGGGGAACCAGTGGATGTGGTGTATTTGAATTTTCAAAAAGCATTCGATAAGGTGCTGCACAAGAGGTTATTAAACAAAATTAGGGCTCATGGGATTTGTGGTAATATACTAGCATGGATTGAGGATTGGTTAATGGACAGAAAACAGAGTAGGAATAAACAGTCATTTTCAGGTTGGCAGGCTGTAACTAGTGGGGTACTGCAAGGAGTGCTTGGGCCTCAGCTATTCACAATGTATATCAATGATTTGGATGAGTGGACCAAATGTAATATATCCAAGTTTTCTGATGATACAAAGCTAGGTGGGAATGTAAGTTGTGAGGAGGATGCAAAGAGGCTTCAAGGGGATACAGACTAAGTGAGTGGGCAAAAACATGACAAATGGAATATAATGTGGAAAAATGTGAAGTTATCCACTGGTAGGAAAAATAGAAAAGCAGAGTATTTTTTAAATGGTGAGATTGGGAAATGTTGGTGTTGAGGGACCTGGGTGTCCTTGTACACAAATCGCTGAGAGTTAACATGCAGGTACAGCGAGCAATTAGGAAAGCAAATGGTATGTTGGCCTTTATTACAAGAGGATTTGAGTATAAGAGTAAAGATGTCTTACTGCAATTATATAGGGCCCTGGTGAGACCACACCTGGACTATTGTGTACAGTTTTGGTCTCCTTACCTAAGGAAGGATATACTTGCCATAGAGGGAGTGCGACGAAGATTCACCAGACTGGTTCCTGGGATGGGGGGATTGTCCTATGAGGAGAGATTGAGTAGACTAGGCCTATATTCTCTGGAGTTTAGAAGAATGAGAGGTGATCTCATTGAAACATACAACATTCTTACAGGGCTTGACAGGGTCAATGCAGGGAGGATGTTTCCCCTGGCTGGGGAGTCTAGAACCAGGGCCCACAGTCTCAGAATAAGGGGTCGGCCATTTAGGACTGAGATGAGAAATTTCTTCACTCAGAGGGTGGTGAATCTTTGGAATTCTCTACCCCAGAGGAGGCTCAGTCATTGAGTATATTCAAGACAGAGATAGATACATTTTTGGATATTAAGGAATCAAGAGATATGGGGATAGTGCAGGAAAATGGAGTTGAGGTAGAAGATCAACCATGATCTTATTGAATGGCGGAGCAGGCTTGATGGGCCGAATGGTCTACTCCTGCTCCTATTTCTTATGTAGACCATGACGCTCAGAAGGAGGTTTTGACCAAATAGTATCATGTTGATTACACACAGCAAAATAGAGATGTTTGATCACTTTGTCTCATCATATAAATGTGCAGTTTTTTTTTTTTGCTTGATTTTTCTCTCCTCCATTCCTCCTGCAAGCCTTGATTCCGTTGTGACATATTGTTCCATGAAAGCAGGCTATTGGACTGCAGTGGGCACCATAGTCGAGCCCGATGCTTTACCCATCCAAAGTCCACACTTGCACACTTCCAGCAGCTAGCGCTAGATAGCAATTGGGAGTGTGAACCATCTACAGTTTTCTTTTTTTTTGGTTGAGGACAGCATGAAGCCCAGCTATGATGGTCTTCGTGGTTGAATAAACTGTCGATACTGTCTGTGCCCACTTGCGAAGAATGGCCAGTTGTGAGAGGTCCTGGACAGTACCAGTGTCTGTGAAATTACGCCTGAGCATTGAGTCACCATTTTCGGGGAAAGAGGAGAAGAAAGAGTGATATCTAAATAGTTTGAGGAAATTATTTCATAGAATCATAGAATGATACAGCACAGGAGGAGGCTGCCATTTAACCCGTGTCGGCTCTTTGACAGAGCTATCCAATTAGTCTTTTAACTCTTCGGTATGTATCCAATTCCCTTTTTAAAGTAACTATTGAATCTGCTTCCACTACCCTTTCAGGCAGAGCATTCCAGATCATTACAACTCGCTGTGTGAAAACATTTCTTCTCGTCTCGTCTCGCCTCTGGTTCTTTTGACAATTACCTTAAATCTGTGTCCTCTGGTTGCTGACCCTTCTGCCACTGGAAACCGTTTCTCTGTCAAATTTCCCCCTTAACCTTCACGGCTTTAAGGAGAACAATCCCATCTTCTCTACACAATAGCAAAATACTGCGGATGCTGGAAATCTGAAGTAACAGCAGAAAATTCTGGAAACACTCAGCAGGCCAGGCAGCATCCGTGGAGAGAGAAACATCTTCTCTAGTCTTGCCACATAACTGAAGTTCCACATCCCTGATACCATTCTCGTAATTCTCCTCTGCATCCTCTCTCGGGCTTTGATATCAGAATATAGTTTACAACGTTCTCACTTTATTTGTATTCGACCAAGTCCAGATACACACAATGGCCCAGAAATTCCGTTCGCAGCCCTCCCGCGGGCAGAGGGCTGCGATCCTGAAAAATCTCTGCCTGGACCGGAAGGCTCCCGGGAGGTACAGAATTCCGTTGATGCGCCTCTTCAAACTGCCGGTGTGCAGGGCACGCGTATCCCAGAGGGGCAGGTAGTTCGCAGCGTCCCTGGGATCACGTGGGCCACGGGGAGCCAATCAGAGCAGGGAGTCTCCATTCATAGATTTGACAGGAAGACCTGTCAAATCTATGAATAGAGATCAGCCCCAAAACATAAGCAAAAATTCAACAACAAAAATTTTTTTATCACATTTTTAAAATGACTATAAATTACATAAATTAACTATTTTAAACAAAAATTTACAATTTTTGAAAAAAATTAAGTTTTTAACGGGGCTAAAAATAAACAACTTTCTTTAAAGTATTGTAAAATGATAAATCAGTGGGGGGGAAAATTACTTTCCTCACCTCTTACCTTGTTAAAAGCAGGCCTTGCGCCTGCTTTTCCAGGCGCAGCTGTTTCGGACTTACCTGGACTGAAGCAACTGCTGAAAAAAACGGAAGTTGCAGCCGTACGCACTGCCTCTCCGGCGCAGGCGTTTGAGCTGTGAAGCCCCTTCTATGAAGAACAGAAGTTCCAGTTTCCAGTGCATGCGCAGTGCATGCCTAAAACTGGCACTTCTGTTGGCCCTATGGGTGAATACACAGCGTGTACACACCCGTAAGGAACGGAATTTCTAGGCCAATTAAGCAGTAGACATAGAGAAATAAACAATACTACCGCTTTTTCTTTCCCCGGGTAGAGACGTAACCTTGTCGTTGTTCCTTTCCAATCCTGACTTTCTACAACTTGTTGAGAGAAGCTTAAGATCTTTATAGTCTGCTCCTCACGAATACTGTCGCAGATAATATTTATGCCATGACAAGTGTTATTGTAAACAAGACACCCCCCCCCCCCAGAAAGGGTGCATTTCCTTCAAAACAGATGCCAACTGTTTTCATCCTGTTCTTCCATTGTTCCACTCCTTTTCTCAAAACTGCCTTGTCTAACTGTTTCCCAATGTGGCCATGAAAACAAGTCGAGACACGAATCTTATACATCCTGTCATTTCAGCAAACACCTAAACCACAGTTTCAGCTGAATTGTACAAAACTTTAATCACATGAGATTAAACCATATCTTAATCCTATGTATATGTGTGTGTATATATTCGATACAGTACTCCAGCTGGGGCCTAACCAGTAATTTATAAAGATTTAGTCTGACTTCCTTACTTTGGTGCTCTATGCCACTGTTTATAAAGCCAAGGATCCCGTATGCTTTTTTAACAACTTTCTCAACAACTTTCTCAACTTAGAATCATAGAAATTTACAGAACATAAGGGGGCCATTCGGCCCATCGTGTCTGTGCCAGCCAAAAAAGAGCTACCCATCCTAATCCCACTTTCCAGCTCCTAGTCCATAGGCTTGTAGTTTACGGCACTTAAAGTGCATATTCAAGTACTTTTTTAATCTGATGAGGGTTTCTGTCTCTACCACTCTTTCAGGCAGTGAATTCCAGACCCCCACCATCCTCTGGCTGAAAAAAGTTCTCAACTCCCCTCTAATCCTTCTACCAGTCACTTTAAATCTATGTCCCCTGGTTGTTGACCTCTGTAAGGGGTTCTGTTCCCCCATTCCCTTCCTCCTTACAATGTTCTTGGACCCCGGAATTACAAGAACAGAATACATGCGACAAACAGGTTTTGGCTCAACCTTAAATTCGTTAATTTATTAAACCAACAAAACCACAGTACAAACCCCTTTTCTGATTGATTTGACAAACTTAATTATTACAAACAAGTACAAACCCCTTTATGATTTGACTGAAAGTTACAAGCGGCTGGTGGTTACCATTGTTGATTGTAGGCCTAGACCCAGAGATGACTGATCTCTGTCCTCCTTCACCTGACTGCAGTGCCCACGCTTCGATGTTGTCCTTTCTTAGTGTCCCAGTCCTGCTGTCACACACCCCTGGGCCTCAGGCGTTGGTTCAGTTACAGCCAGCTGGAATGCAGGGTCTTCACAGCTTGTTATCTTGTTCTTCCAATCTCCTGAGCTATGTAGAACTGCAACGTCCGAGGCCACTCCTGATCTCCTCCCCTGCTGTTTACACAGCAGAAAGATAATGTGATTCCCATTACGGTGATGGGCGCTTCGTTCATAGCATTGTTTGGGTGTTAATGTTCCTTCCATTCTTGTCAGGAACTGATCGTTGTGCATAATTGTAGTTAATTGTGGTATTGTCCAGTTATTAATGTTCTTCAAACCGATCACAAATCAGGGTTTCAGGTAACTCATTCCCTCTGTACATTGAGGTTAACTGTTTCATGTCCTTCACCTCTCCGCTAAGGGAAATAGGTCCTTCCTATCCACTCTATCTAGGCCCCTCAAAATTTTATACACCTCTATTGAGTCTCCCCTCAGCCCCTTCTGTTCCAAAGAAAACCCCAGCCGAACCAATCTTTCCTCATCGCTAAAATTCTCCAGTCCTGGCATCATCCTTGTAAATCTCCTCTGTACCCTCTCTAGTGCAATTGTATCGTTCTTGTAATAACAGAAAACGCTGGAAAAACTCAGCAGGCCAGGCCGCATCTGTATAGAGAGAAACAGAATTACCGTTTCAGGTCAAAGACCTTTCATCAGAACTGGAAAAAAGCAGGAAATGGAACAGATTTTAAAGCAAGTTTAGGGGATGAAAGAACAACAGGGAAGGTCTGTGATAGGATGGAAGGCAGGAGAAGTAAAGAGACATTGAGAGATATTCAAGGCAAGAGGAGATGGTAATGGGACAGGTTAAGGAACAAAGGATGGCTCTAGATGGGGTGTGAATTGCGCTGGCAGAATGAAAGACAGCTGCCATGTGGGAGAGAAGAAAAAAAGACACAGACAAAAAGTGTGGATAAAAAAAATATATATGATAGGGGCCGAGGTTATGATCTGAAATTGTTTATGTTGAGTCCAGAGGGCTGTAAAGTGCCTAATCGAAAGATGAGGTGCTGTTCCTCAAACTTACACTGAGCTTCCGTGGAACAATGCAAGAGGCCGAGGACGGTGAGGTCTGAGTGGGAATGGAGCGGAGAATTAAAGTGACAGGCCACCGGGAGTCCAGGGCCCCAAACACCCCTCCCAGGTGAAACAGCGATTTACTTGTACTTCTTGCAATTTAATATACTGTATTCGCTGCTCACGATGCAGTCTCCTCTACATTGGGGAGACCAAACGCAGATTGGGTGACCGCTTTGCAGAACACCTCCGTTCAGTCCGTAAGGGGGACCCCGAGCTTCCGGTGGCCTGTCACTTTAATCCTCCGCTCCACTCCCACTCAGACCTCACCATCCTCGGCCTCTTGCATTGTTCCACGGAAGCTCAGCGTAAACTTGAGGAACAGCGCCTCACCTTTCGATTAGGCACTCTACAGCCCTCTGGACTCAACATAGAATTCAACAATTTCAGATCATAACCCCGGCCCCTATCATTTTTTTTATCCACACTTTTTTTGTTTGTGCCTTTTTTTCTTCCCTCCTACATGGCAGTTGTCTTTCATTCTGCCAGCGCAATTCACACTTCATTGAGAGCCATCCTTTCTTTCTTAACCTGTCCCATTACCATCTCCTTTTGCCTTGAATGTCTCTTAATGCCTCTTTACTTCTCCTGCCTTCCATCCTATCACAGACCTTCCCTTTTGTTCTTTCACCCCCTCCCCCATTTCCCAGCCCCTAAACTTGCTTTAAAATCTGTTCCATTTCCTGCTTTTTTCCAGTTCTGACGAAAGGTCATTGCCCTAAAACGTTAACTCTGTTTCTCTCTCCACGGATGCTGCCTGGCCTGCTGAGTTTTTCCAGCGTTTTCTGTTGTTGTTTCAGATTTCCAGCATCCGCAGTATTTTGCTATTGTATCTTTCTTGTAATGTGGTGACCAGAACAGTACGCAATACTCGAACTGTATGAAACACTAGTTAGGCCACAGCTAAAGTATAACCTCCTTGCTGTTATATTCTATGCCTTGGCTAATAAAGGAAAGTATCCTGTATGCCTTTTTAACCACTTTATCTACCTGTCTTGCTATCTTCAGGGATCTGTGGACATGCACTCTGTTCTTCTACACTTCCCAGTATCCTACTATTTATTGTGTATTCCCTTGCCTTGTTGGCCCTCCCCAAACGCACAACCTCACACTTTCTGGATTGAATTCCATTTGCCACTTTTCTGCCCACCTGACCAGTCCATTGATATCTTCCTGCAGTCTACAGTTTTCTTCCTCACTATCAACCACACGGCCAATTTTTGTATCATCTGCAAACTTCTTAATCATGCCCTCTACGTTGAACTCTACTTGTCCTGCCATCTTTAAAGACTTGTGCATGTGCATCCCGTGGTCTCTGTTTAAAATTGTACCATTTTGTTTATATTGCCTCTCCTCCTTCTTCCTACCAAAATGCTTTACTTCACACTTCTATGCATTAAATTGCATCTGCCATATGTCTGCCCATTTCCCCAGTCTGTCTGTCTTCCTGAAGTCTATTCCTATCCTCCTCCCTGTTTACGACATTTTATCTCCTCACTATTGTTAAACTGCACATACCAACCTCCAATCTGCTATTTTACCATCTTCCTTTGCATCCAGGGCTTTAAAAAAGATAACAGATAAAAATTAAACATGTAAAGGATTAAAAAAATGGAGGTACTGTGGAATTTGAATCCCAAAACACTAGCAAAAATCCTAGAATACCATGTAGCAATGTCTTTTTATTGGTAGATTTTTCCTGAATCCTAATAGTAAGAGTTGTGACTTTTTTTAAATTTCAGCCATGATGGACATGAAATGCATGCCATCATACCATTTTTAATATTTCAGTCATCATAAATCAATATATTGTGTGTTACTTGGCATAATGGTGTATTCTCCAACTGCGCAACATCACAAGAGTCCATCAGTATTCGCTGTAGGATGGATAGACTATCGTGTGTGTCACTTTTTGATTGGCTGAAATCAAATATAAAGTCACAATTCTGTTACTATCAGGACTCAAATCTACCAGTAAAAAACACAGAAGCTGAACCAAGCCAATCGTTCAAAATGTTTTTCATCTACCAATTTCTCTCCTCAGCCTGATGACCTTGGTGTCAAAATAAGGCTTCTTTTAGTTAAAAAAAATAATTTTTTTTTAACTGTTCACTTAATGTTTAAACTTTTCTATAAAATTGTCTTTTGTATCTTTGGTGACCTTCATTTAAGGATTTTACTTCAGCCGCTCTTAAAAGCCTGAGCTTGAATTTGATATTTTCCCCAGCGCTATGATTCTGACATGGAGTTACCAACTTCACTTGTGACTCCTGTTCCCAAAGTGCCACAGTTTTGAGCGTATATCCTGGCATGTATCAGTGTGTTCAATGTAAAGTGTGTTTCTCCTCATGTTGTTGAAGGATTTGAGTTTTTTTCCCCAATTGATTTTAAAACAAGATGGAAGATGAACTTCAAGAAGCTTTTTGGAGTAAAAATCTCACATCAAAATTATTTTCAATTTTTTTTTTTTTTAACTTTGGAGACTTTTATCTCAGAAATAAAGACACATGATTTACATCATCTTTGTTTTCTTTTGTTTATACTTTGTCAGCTGTATAATAATCCAGCCTTAAACAACAAACTAGCTTAAACATAATTCTATCTTTAGCAGCAGAATAATATATTGTGTATAATATGCTATAATACTGCTGTCCTTTATAAAACAGCATATCATCTGTTTTTTAAAATTCTTCTTGGGATTTGGGCGATGCTGACAAAGTTACATTTATTGCCTAGCCCTAGTTGTTACCCGAAGGTGATAATGGTACTGTCTTCATCTTAAACTGCTGCAGTCCTTGTGTGATGGTGCTCCAACTTGGCAAAGGTAGTGCTGTTGAACATCAGAGGAAAGTGGGTGGACTATTTCTTGTTCAAGGTAGCACAAATGTTACCTGCCTTTGTCTGCTCCAACTTAGATTTTGGCTAGTTCCTGCTGTGGGCTGGCACGGGCTGCTTCATTGTTGGATGAATTGTGAATGGAGCTGAATGCGGTAGAATAATCATGGAACAGCCTATTATGATGGAGGGAAGGTTATTGGTTAAGCAGGTGAAGATGGGTGGACCAAGACCACTTGCGGTGAAGTCCTGGGGCTGCAATGATTGGCCTCCAACAACAATGTATGTCTTCTTTTGTGTCAGGTTTGACTCCAGCCACTGGAGAGTTTTCCCTTGACCCAATTAACCTCAGTTTTGCTAGGGCTTTCGCTGCCATACTCAGTAAAATGTTGCCTTAATGTCGAGGGCAGTTACTTTTAGCTCTTGCATTCCTGTGATGAGGTGTGGAGCCAAGTGGTTCTGGCAGAACCTGAACTGTATGTCGGGTACCTGGTTATTGATGATTAGATGTCGCTTCATGGCACTAATATTTTTTTTTTAAACTTGCGCTTTACAGTCAATTAAGTACTTTTGAAATGTATTCATTGTTGTAATGTAGGAAACGTGGCAGCCAATTTGCGTACAGCAAGGTCCCATCAACAGCAGTACGATAATGACCTCATGCTTTTTTTGATGTTGGTAAATATTGGCCAGGACACTGGGGAGAGCACTGATGGCTTCTTCCAACATTTTGCTGTTGATTAGGAAGAAGCTGATAGGGCAGAAATTGGCCAGGTTAGATTTGGCATGCTTTTTCCAAATGGTCTAGTGGATGCCAATGTCATTGTTGCATTGGAATATCGTGGCGTTGGGGCTGGTTAGAACTGGTAAATAGGTCTTGAGCTCTGCAACTGAGAGATTGTTCATTAGATCTGCTGAGCTTTGACTAGAGCCTGCAGTTTTTGCTGTTTAGCATGCAGATAACCTTATGTTGTAGCTTCACTAGGTTGCAGCTTCATACAAAGGTTTGCCTGATGCTCCTTCCACAGTCCCCATTAAACCAGGGTTGGTCTCCTGGCTTGATGGTGGATGGAATGAGGGATATGCAGCGCCATGGGGGTTGCAGATTGTGATAGTATAGAAGGCTGCTGCTGCTCATGGATGTGCAATTTTGAACTGCTAGGTCTGTTAGTTTGTCCAGCTCAATGTGGTGGTAGTGCCCTCACTGCCTTCACAAAGACCATGCATTGGTGGCTTGTATCAGTGGTATAGTGGACAGACATGTTTTTGATAGGTAGGATGGTGAGGACAAGGTCAAATAGTGAAGGAAGGAAGTTGTTACATCCTTCAAGACTCTGCCAGCTTGGTCAAAGGTGGTAATACAGAGTTGCTCTTAGTGGTGAAAATTGTAATCCCCAACCCAGGGTACTTTCTGTTCTCTAGCTTCCATCAGTGCTTCCACCAAGTGGTGTTTAACATTGATTCATCAGTTGAGGAGGGGTGTATTTGGGAATCAGTAAGTGGTTTCCTTGGCCTTGTTTGACTTGAACCCATGAGACTTCATGGGATCTGGAGTCGATGCTGTGGACTCTCTAGGCCAAATCTACCATTGTGACCCTACCTTTGGTGGATCTATCCTGCTGGTGGGACAGGACATGCCCAAGGATGGCGATGGAGGAGGCCAGGATGTTGGATGATCATTCTGTGGGACCGAAGACACACATAGGACAGAGTGGGTAGAGGTAGCAGCTTCACTTCTGTGAAGGATATTAGTAAACAAGCAGCTTTTGGTTTTTTTCCTGCTGCTAGCTCATAAATTACCAGATTTATTGAATTCACTAACACAACTTGCCATGGTGGCATTTGAACTCTCAATCTCTGGGTACTTGGTAGTGTAATGGTTGTGGTATTGGACTAGCAATTCCGAAAATTTGAATCAAAGTGTCTATGTAGGGCGAGTTATTTTAAAAATAAATTAGTTAACATCAGTATCCTAATACTATCTTAACACTTGTTTTCAACAGCAAGCAAAAATTGAAGAGGAAGAACTTAGACGTAAACAGACTGCTGGTGATGCAAGTGAATGTTCAACATCTGAACTGTCGAAGCGGCCACGAATAAAAAAGAGTGCATATTTCAGTGATGAAGAGGAGCTGAGTGATTAGACATTGGTTTATGTTACAATGAAGAGAACAACTGTATTTAAATGGCGAACTGGTGTTAAAAAATAAAGGTCGGATTATTTCGACTACAGTTCGAGGCTCCCATGAAGTACTGACAACTATTGCAAATATGCGGTCTGGATATTTTGATACTTTCTGGAATATTTGAACTTTTTTAAATACTTTATTCATAGTCATTTACTCCAAATCACTTCCTCCACACAGTGGAGGCATTGTGATGATTCATGCAGATAGCTTTCAACTCTAACTTGCTGCATAACTCTTTGCACAGCTAGTACACATGAATAGGCCTGTTTTTGCCTGCAGTAGCCATATTTAACAACTGACTGAAGGCTTTCATGGGTCATGGGTTGAAGTTCAGCTCATTATGACCACAATCATGGAAGCATTAGTTGCAGTCCTGTGCAAAATTTGTGTTTCCATCCCCTTGGGGAAATATTCTTTACAACATGCTAAGTATGTAAACAAAGCAAAATTGTTTCAGCCATGACATCGTTACCAACTTTAGGATAAACAGGAGGGGGAATTCATTCATTCATTCAAAATAGCAGTTCAGATGTTTTAAAAATATGCAGGAGGATATTGTTGTCATAATTATCATAGATCTTTTCCCATTTATCATAGATTATTTTCCCATAATAGTTAGCTATGGTGTATCAGTCAATGATTCTGTGTATTGGTTCTGTTGGCTTTAGGAGTGAGAAACAAATACAGTACTCACAAAAACTTAGGAAGGTAAAAGAAACTTCTTTCAGCAACATGAACAGTTCATTCTCACTCTTACATAATTATCATTGACTATAAATTCTGAGGTCATTGTAATTTCCCTTCAATGCATCACAAATGTAGTGAATTCAATTTTTCTGAAAATTGTTTCATCCTCTTTTTAATTTTTGGCCTTTTTTACTCTTCCGGTCCAATTCCTGGATTGGATCTTTAAACTGTTAGAAGTTATTCACATTGTATTTTTACTGGAAACTGTTGCACTTCCATATATTACATGTTTGGCACAATTATCTATATGAAAGCTTTGAGACCGTGCATCACAATTCCAAGTGTCAAACATTTGTTTAAAAGAATGATATTTCATGATGTTTTGTCCTGACCTGGAGCTGGAAAGTTGCAAGCAACTTCCAATCTGGAAACTTTCCTGACCAGTCATTAAAATCTGACCTCCGGCTTCATCTCTTAAAGCAACTGGACTTTGTGGACTTAAAGCACTGCTGTTCAAATGACAGCATATTGGCTATTTGCAACCCATAAACCCTGATAGGCTGGCCCACAAAACTTCTATTTGCACATGTATTTCTTTCTTGCTGGTTTATCCTGTTTCAATTTTGTGGGCCTGGTAGTTTAAAAAGGGCTGTTCTTGCTACTATTGCCTCATTTGGTGAATAAATACAAAATTAGAATACCAACAACCATTTGTACCTGCAGCTTGAGATATATGAAAATTAATGGCAATAGTAATTTAAACTTTATAAGATGCCTGGCAAGATCTATGTTTATGCATCTAAGCAGCCCACAAAGACGAAAAGCTTGACCCTCTTACCATAAAGGGGCAGATCTGCTTAAACACAACTCCACCTTAACAGCAGAATAATACAATATGTGTTACATGGTATAGTGCTTCTGTCATTGTAAAACAGTGCATCATCTGACTTGCCATGAGCAGTGCCATGGAAGATCAGCTAGTGTATGTAAAAAAAAAATTTAAAAAAAAGTTTTTTTAAGTTGAACTGGTAAATGGCTTTCCATCGTTTTGACTCGTTCACTGTCAGTTTGAGTGTAATTAGTCCATTGTAACTTGTGACCATAAAATGTGTACTGTGATTGCCGGTGGCCAACCTCTCAAAAGTTGCTGCTAAGCATATGCTTAGCAAGGACCAATAAGATGCAAGATTTAGCATCTGGTGGTCTGAATGCTCTTGAGCCTAACTATGCTCTCTGAATGCTACCAAGCCCAGCCCACCTGCCTATCCCCAGTGCTTGTAATACCTGGATTCAATCTCTCCAGCTTCTTTTTGCTTCTTCCTGAGCACCTGATACAAATTCTGCTGACTTTTTCAAGCTTCTCTTTCAATTTGCACCTGGAGTCCTGCACAAAATTTATTTTGGTTTTGCCATTTTTTCAGAACTCCAGAAGCAATTCAGAGCGATGCCTTAAAAAAGGCAATATAGCTCTGAGCAGGTAACGTTTTGGTCATTCACTCAAGCGGGCGTGGCCATGTGAGACCAATAAGTTAGCTGCACATGGCTAATTGGGAATCCAAATCTGGCTAATTGCATTTCTGGTTCATGCGTAAGAAATAAGTAATAGACACCATCGTCGGGCATGTGATTGCAATACTCCTTTTGCAAAATGCAACTTTTTTTTGAGGGCTTTACTTCCTTGGTTACTGACTGATGCTAGATTTATTAATTGTACATCTATTCAATTCAATTTTATTTGTCATATATGCAGCAGACGTGTGTACTGCACAATGAAATGTTGATTTTTACGAGTCCTCCCAACATTGGAATAAATATGGCATAGCAATGATAAAAATACTAATAGAAATACAGTAATAATAAATAAAACAGTAATAAATAATAATAAATTATTCGTTCATGAGTCTTATGGCCTGGGGGTAGAAGCTGTTTTGAAACCTGCTGGTACGAGACCGTATGCTTCAGTATCTCTTACAGGACGGGAGCAGGGCGAAGAGGTTGTGGCTGGGGTGGCTTGCGTCTTTGATGATTCTCGGGGCCTTCCCCCGGCACCTCTCGGGGTAGATATCCTGGACAGCAGGTAGTTTAATTCCTATAGTGTGTTGTGCAGCTTTCACCACCATCTGTAGAGCCTTGCGGTCTGTGGCAGTGCAGTTGCCATACCAGGTAGTGATGCAGCCGGACAGTATACTCTCGATGGTGCACCGGTAGAAGTTGGTGAGAATCTGGGGGGCCATTCCAAATTTCTTCAGTCTCCTGAGGACGAACAGGCGTTGGCATGCCTTCTTGGTTACGACGTCGATGTGATGGGACCACGTTAAGTCCTCCGTAATGAATACACCCAGGAATTTGAAGCTGCTGACCCGCTCCACCTCAGCCCCTTCGATCTAGATTGGGGTGTGTCCCTCCCCCTGGCACTTCCTGTAGTCCACGATCATCTCCTTTGTTTTGCTGATGTTGAGGGAGAGGTTGTTGTACTTGCACCATTCTGCTAGGACTCTTACCTCCTCCCTGTAGCCTGTCTTGTCGCCATCTGTGATCAGGCCTACAACAGTAGTGTCATCAGCAAACTTGATGGAGCTGGAGTTGTGCGTGGCCACGCAATCGTGAGTAAACAGGGAGTACAGGAGGGGGCTGAGCACACAACCCTGGGGAGCTCCCGTGTTCAGGATCAGTGTGGAGGAGGTGTTACTGCCTATTTTCACCACCTGGGGTCTTCCCGTTAGGAAGTCCAGGATCCAGTTGCATAGGGAGGTGTTAAGTCCTAGCTCACTGAGCTTGTTGACAAGCTTGGAGGGGATAATGGTATTGAATGCTGAACTATAACCAATGAACAACATTCTCACATAGGTGTTCCTCTTATCCAGGTGTGATAAGGCAGTGTGCAGTACAGTGGCGATGGCATCATCCCTAGATCTGTTTGGGCGGTAGGCAAATTGTAATGGGTCCAGTGTGTCAGGTAGTGAGGAGTTGATGTGGGTTTTGACCAGCCTCTCAAAGCACTTCATGATGACAAAAGTGAGTGCTATGGGGCGGTAGTCGTTTAAACAGGTTACTTTTTTTTTGGGAACTGGAATAACCGACGTTATCTTGAAGCGGGTGGGGACTACAGCCTGGTACGATTGAATATATCTGTAAACATGGCTGCCAGCTGGTCAGCGCATGCTCTAAGGACACGCCCATGGATTCCATCTGGACCGGGTGCTTTGTGGGTGTTCACTCTCTTAAAAGTCTTGCTCACGTCAGCCACGGAGATTGAGAAGACCCAGTCGTCCTGAGCCGCAGGCGCCCTTGTAACAGGCCAGTTATTGTTGGCCTCAAACCGGGCGTAAAAAGTGTTAAGCTCGTCCGGGAGAGAGGCATTGCTGGGCATGACACAGCTGGGTTTCCCTTTGTAGTCTGTAATAGATTGTAGTCCACTCCACATCCTTCACGAATCTGAGCTATGATAGTGTGACTCCACTTTGTCCGTGTATTGTCTTTTTGCATTTTTGATGGTTTTTCTGAGGTCGTACCTTGATTTCTTGTACTCATCCATGTCCCCAGAGTTGAATGCGATGGACCGTGCTTTTAGCATAGCACAGATATCGCCATTTACCCATGGTTTCTGGTTGGGAAATGTTCGTACAACAATCCTCAGAACAACATCGTCTATGCACTTGTTTATGAAACTAATGACTGAATCTGTATATGTGTTGATGTCATTGTCCGAGGCATTCCGGAACATATCCCAGTCAGTGGAATCAAAACAGCCTTGTAACATAGCGTCTGATTGATCCGACCAGCGTTGTAGAGCTCTCATCACAGGCTTTTCCTGTTTCAGTTTCTGCCTATAGGTGGGTAGCAGCAGGATGGAGTTGTGATCTGATTTGCCGAAGGGAGGGCGGGGGAGGGCCTTGTATCCATCCCGGAACGGAGTGTAAACGTGACCTAGTGTGTTCTTGGCTCGCGTTGGGCAGGTGATATGCTGATGGTACTTAGGCAGTACTTTCTTCAGATTGGCTTTGTTGAAATCGCCAGCCACGATGAATGCAGCCTCTGTATTCTACCTGTATTGTGTGAGTGTGAGTGTATGTACGGCGAGTTCCATACTCTAACCACACTCCAGGTAAAGGAGTTTCTCCTGAATTCCATAATGGATTTATTAATGACTATCTTGTATTTATTGTCCCCAGTTCTGGTCTCCCCCACAAGTGAAAAATCTCATTATACCCCATCAAACCCTTTAATAATCTTACAGACCTCGTCACCCTCGGTATTTTTTCTAGAGAAAAGAGCGCCAGTTTGTTCAACTTTTCCTAATGGGTATAACTACTCAGTTCTGGTAATATCCTAGTAAATCGAGGGGAGACTGGATAGGCACTTGAGGGAAATAAACTTGCAGGGCTACGGGGATAGAGCCGGGGGAATGGGACTGACTGGATTGCTCTACAGAGAGCCGGCACAGACTCGATGGACCGAATGGCCTCCTTCTGTGTTATGACTATTATAAATTGTTTTGTTCCTTCTCTGGTGCCTCTATAATCCTTTTTATAATATGAAGACCATAACTGATCAGAGTACTCCAAGTGTGGTCTAACCAAAGTTCTATACAAGTTTAACATAACTTCTCTGCATTTCAGTTATATCCCTTTTTTTTAATGGCCTTATTGGGGTGATTTTCTGATGTTGGAGGAGGTGGGAAAGGTGGGAAAATTAGATTTAAAGAGGTCAGGTTCAGAACCTGCCTCTATGGGATTTTGCCGGTGCCGGTTTTGGAGGTCGGGAAACGCTCCTGCCTCCAGCTGGCCATTGAGCTAATTAACTTCCTTAAATGCTTGTTAAGGGCCTCTCTAAGCCTATTTTGAGAGGCCCCCATGATTTTTCCAGCTTTTTGGTGTGATCCACGCCAGGTAAACTTGGCGGGTTGACTCATGGGTGGCCTCCTCACTGCTGCAGCGCTAAAGACATCATTTTCTGCAGCAAGGATTACTTGCACGTGCCAGACCTTGGCTTTAAAACGTCTCTGAGCACTTTTAGAAGGCCTTCCGAAGTCGGAGGTGCTACAGCTTGACTCCATCAACTGTGGGACCTCCTTTGAAGATCCTCTCCCTGCTTGCAATGAGCGCCTCTACAAGCAGCATAGGAACCATTCGATTTCTTTCTGCATGGACCTCGGGTGAGGATGAGGAGAAGGTCAGAGCCCGGGATGCAAGGGATGAACTTATCATGGCCACATTGGCACATATCCTTAACTCCATCCTAGGACATCATTAACAATGGACATGACTCTCTGCCCTCCTTTCACTCAGGCCACCAACCACACAATGCAAATGTGGCGGTGCCTGCAATGTGGAATTGCCTAAGGTGAAAGAACAGATGGCATAATGCCAACATTTTGGCTTCAAATCATTTTAATGCTTTCCAACAGGGATGGTATTTCATCAATACACAGAAACAGTCTCCCAATCTGCACACAGATCTGGTTTCTTTGGCAGGCCTCTTCCTCCGAGATGAGTGGAAGAACACCTCCATGCTAGCTCTCACCCCCTCAAACAACATTTGCAGTGCTTCATCTGAGAGCCTCAGGTTGGCCCTTGCTTTGGAATTGGACATAGGTTTCTCAAAAGATGTTGGAGGTGGTGCAGGAGAAGCAGAAATGCTGTGGAATGAGCCAAGGGAGCAAGAAGCCATAAAATCAGACTGGAAAAGTGCTGTCAACAGGCGAGTTTCAGTCCCAAAACACTAATTGAGCGAGGGCATCCCACACCTCTGAAAGCAAGTGGACAATCGTGGGAAAATCGCAAATTTTTGAAACCTATCAGTGGAGGCGAGTTTCAAACCCACTCAAACTGAAACCTGCCTCCAGTGGGAAAATCGTCCCCTTATTTTCCAAGGAACATCTGGCCTCCCTATTCTTTCTAACAAAATACACCACCTCACATTTATCTATATTGAAGTTCATTTGCCAAATACATGTCCATTCTGCAAGTTTATTAATGTCTCTGTATTTTGTCGCAGTCCTCCTCTGCATTAACTATACCCCCCTCCAATTTGGTGTCGTCCACAAATTTTGAAATTATACTTCTGATTCCCGTCCAAATGCTTTATGTAAATGGTGAACAACAGTTGTCCCAACACCAATACTTGTGGAATACCACTTCCCACCTTTTGTCAATTTCAGTAACTACCATTATCCCCTACTCTCGGTTTTCTGTTTTGTAGCCAGCTTGCTATCCATTCTGCTACTTGTCCTTTGACTCCACGTTCTGACCTTTAGTCATGAGTCTACTATGCGGTACCTGATCGAAGGCCTTTTGAAAATCCAAATATAGTGCGTCTCTTACATTACCTTTGTCTACCCTTACTGCGTACAGTTTTGGTCTCCTTATTTAAGGAAGATATACTTGCATTGGAGGCAGTTCAGAGATGATTCACTTGGTTGATTCCTGAGATTAGGGGGTTGGCTTATGAGGAAAGGTTGAGCAGGCTGGGCCTATACTCATTGGAATTTAGAAGAATGAGAGGTGATCTTATTGAAACATATAAGATACTGAGGGGGCTTGACAGGATAGATGCTGAGAGGATGTTTCTCCTCGTGGGGAAATCTAGAACTCGGGAGCATAGTTTCAGAATAAAGGATCGCCCTTTCAGAACTGAGATGAGGAATTTCTTCTTTGAGGGTCGTAAATCTGTGGAATTCTCTGCCCCAGAGAGCTGTGGAGGCTGGGTCATTCAATACATTTAAGGTGGAGATAGACAGATTTTTGCAAGATAAAGGAGTGAACGGTTATGGGGAGTCGGCAGGGAAGTGGCTTTGAGTCCAAGATCAGCCATGATCTCATTGAATGGCGGAGCAGGCTCGAGGGGCCAAGTGGCCTATTCCTGCTCCTATTTCTTATGTTCTTATCCACCCTGCTCGTTACATCCTCAAAAGAACTCCAGCAAATTTGTCAAACATGATTTCCCTTTCATCAAACCATGCTGACTCTGCTTGACTATATTATGATTTTCTAAATGTTCTGCTATCACTTCCTTAATGATAGACTCCAGCATTTTCCCAATGACGGATGTTAGGCTAACTGGTCGATAGTTGCCTGCTTTCTGTCTCCCTCCTTTCTTAAATAGGGGCATTACATTTGCAGTTTTCCAGTCCGCTGGGACCTCTCCAGAATCCAGGGAATTTTGGTAGATTACAACCAACACATCCATTATCTCTGCAGCCACCTCTTTTAAGACTCTAGGAAGCAGGCCATCGGGTCCAGGGGACTTGTCCACCTTTAGTCCCATTAGTTTGCCTAGTACTTTCTAGTGATAGT
This sequence comes from Somniosus microcephalus, assembly GCF_052327205.1. Lineage (NCBI taxonomy): Eukaryota > Metazoa > Chordata > Chondrichthyes > Squaliformes > Somniosidae > Somniosus > Somniosus microcephalus. The sequence goes on along the minus strand of NC_141002.1, from coordinate 24,335,492 downwards.
GATTGTTTTAAGTTCCCCCACCCCACCCCAATAGCCCCTTGATTATCCATTATTGGGATGCTTTTAGTGTCTTCTACCATGAAGACCAAAGTATTTGTTCAAAGTCTCCACCATTTCCCTGTTTCCCATTATTAATTCCCCAGACTCATCCTCTAGGGGACCAATGTTTACTTTAGCTACTCTCTTCCTTTTTATATACCTGTAGAAGCTCTTGCTGTCTATTTTTATATTTCTTGCTAGGTTACTCTCAGAAGCTATCTTCTCTCTTTTTTGAGTCGTCCTTTGCTGGGTTTTAAAAATTTCCCAATCCTCTGGCCTTTCACTATTCTTCGCATCATTGTATGTTTTTGTTTTCAATTTGATACCATCCTTTACTTCCTTAGTTAGCCATGGATGGTTCATCCTTCTCATAGACTCTAGGATGCAGGCCATCAGGTGCAGGAGACTTGTGCACCTTTAGTCCCATTAGTTTGCCTAGTACTTTCTCGTGATAGTGATTGTTTTAAGTTCCCCACCCCCCCCCCCCCCATATCTTTTATTTCAATCCATATGGATTCTATTTTGTCCTTCTGTTAATTATGTCCCTTTTTTCTACTGCTATTATAATATCTCTAATTAGTAAAACTAACGTACCACCCTCTTCTTTCCCTATCTTTTCTGATTATTATAACCTGCAATATTTGGTTGCCAGCCCTGTTCTTTATGTAGCCATGTTTCTGTTATTCCTACCACATCGGGTTTAAATAGTGCATAGTTTTTTTTTTAAAACAGGCTTTTCCTTTTCTTGCTAATGCATTGATACATTATTCTCTGTAAACCTGTTAGAATAGCCTGTCAAGTACCCGCATGCCAATTTATTGGTCACAGGTTTTAATTTCACTGTTTGGGGGCGGTGGGGGAATAGACATATGAGCAAAAGCACTGTACCATCAGTGATGTCATTGGAGATGTGAACTACCAGCTGCCATATTGCTCTTGGCATAAAGCACTGATTAATCATGTACATCAGGTAAGCTGTGAACTGTTCAATACCAGGATCGCTGTCTGAAAACCAGGATCTCTATCTCAAAACTAATGCAAATTGATAAAAGTGTGAGATGTGATGTATAAATGACAGTGCTCCATATGCAGCATTCAAATATGTAAAGACACAAGCGCCAAGAAAACTATCTCCTCTGCATTAGCTGCAGATCCACAAAATTAGTTTTCTTTGCAAATGACAGCCTTACTCTACAGGATAGATTTAGCTACCTCCTTTAGTGATTTCTTTAATGATCAACAACCCTTTCACACAGAATCCCCACAGTGCAGATAGAGGCCATTTCGGCCCATCGAGCCTGCACCGACACATATCCCACCCGATCCCCGTAACCCCACGTATTTAATCCCCTAACACTAAGGGTCAATTTATCATAGCCAAATCAACCTAACCTGCACATCTTTGGACTGTGGGAGGAAATTGGAGCACCCGGAAGAAACCCACGCAGACACAGGGAGAATGTGCAAACTCCACACAGTCGCCCAAGGCCAGATTTGAACCCGGGTCCCTGGCGCTGTGAGGCAACAGTGCTAACCACTATGCCACCGTGCCCCTTTATTTGGCATTGAGTTCTAATGCCTTAAATGTTTTATTTGTGTGTTTTTGGGGGGTTTTCTATTGATTCTGTGTTTTTAACTCCATTTCACTTCCCTTTCTCATTTTTAAAAATTACTGCATTGTCAGATCTTTGATCTGGACTGCTGGGGGATTTTACTTGCACGTCTCATACTTCAGATAACTAAATACCAATGTGTGTTTGCATGTTGCCTGCTATGCATTTGGAAATGTGTTCTACACAAATGCTGTGGATCACCATTGACATTGCTTAGTATTTTTCCTGGTTGTGTAGCTGTCTCCCACAAAGTGTTATCAGCTGGGACATTCTTGCATGTGGAGCTTAATATACAGGATAAACAAGCAGTTGCTGAATTCTCTGGCCTATTTTTCTTTTCGGGGGGTGGGGGGGCATATTTTAGAAATTATCATGTGTTTTTTCTGTGGTCTCTGCACTGAGTCGGGTCTCCCTTAACAAATGACTCCATTGTTGCAGTGTCTTATTGGCGCTCTCTGATGGGGAATTGTATATGAGTCATATCTAAATAACTGTGAAGACATCCAATACATTTTTTTAAAGTAAAAGCCAAAAATGTGAATAAATGTATGGTTGGGATATTTGCCGTTACTGTGTCAATGGCACCACAAAACTGCAGGGTCATTCATTAAAACTATTTGTATTTCGGGCTAAATTAATGATGCTCCTTTAGATGATAAAACATTTCTTAAATAAAATTCTGCTGTTTCTAGTCTTGCTGCAAACACAACTACTGTAATTTGAGATAATAGGAAAGAAAGAATTTATATTTATATGGTGCCTTTCATGATTACAGGATGACCCAAAACATTATACAGCCAATGAAGTACTTTTGTCGTCAGTGTTGTAATATCAAAGAGTTAAGTGTCAAAGATAGCAATTTCTGTCCATTTGTATATAGTTTCAAGTTGTTCAGGTCTTGAATGGAGGCTGCTTTTTTGCCAAGTACAAAATGGTGGGATTTCTCTCATGAAGTAAGTAAGATAATTCCCTTTTATAGCAAAGCATGTGTTTAAAATGTTTACAAATGTAGCTTCTTGCCAGAGGGATATGTAATTTCTAGTTGTGACTATGTGTGGAAACAATCTAAAGGAATACAACTGTTAAAGGCCATTAACCCATTGTCTGGTAAGGTGTAAAGACTGTTAATGTTTGCCTGACAACTTCAAAAGATTTGGCTTTATGTTAAAGAAGTTCCATGAAAATAATTATCCCAGTTCTGACTGCTAGTCTTTAGTTTTGGTGAAGTTGGGTTCTTATGGCTTTTGCCGTAATACCATATGCAAAATATAGTTAATCTGATTTGTCCAAGAATGTATTATAATCCAGGAAAATATTGTAGACAAATTCAAATGTTCTCATAAATATTGTACTGTTTAATAATTTGCCTATGTATTTTGCTTCTGTGTATCATTTTAATTGTAAATAAATCTGCAGTAGTAGTTTAGCCTGTATAAATTGATCTAATGGTGTGGTATTTTCTGGCATCCTTTGTCAGGAAATATCGTTGGCATCCTACATATTCTCCTATGACCAGTTCGTCACGATCAAGTTAATTATTAGACCTGGGCCATTCTATGTTAACCCAAATACATCTGAGAATAAACATGCAGGTTTCAGTTCAAAGGATTTGGTCTACTTATGGAAACCGGTCAAGCCACGTATCTAAAAAAGGTATTCGAGGAAAAAGCTCATACTGTCATTAGCAGATTTCAAAGTGTATTCTCCCATTCATTGTTTATTTGTCTCCCAAAACGTAGTGCCTCACAATCATCCATATTAAACTGTGTCTGCCTTATATCTTCCTGAAGTTTTACAGTACTCCTCACTGTTTGCCAAACCCCTTCTTGGGCACGGATTAAAGAGGTAGGAGGTTGAAAACATTAGGTCTTTTTTTGTAGTCCGCACATGGTTTATATTCATGGTTACTTGAGCGCAGATCTCAGGGTGGGGAGATGGGAAAGATACAATTGTTTCTTTCAGTTGACCTCCAGGTTTGTGGTGTCTGCAGATTCATTGACACCAGATGATATTCCACCTGACTCGAGTGTTGCAATTTAAATTTGATAAGAGTTTTCATCCTTAAGTTGTTTCTGGTGAGCTCTGAATAAAGGGAAGGCACTTGGTCAAAAATGTAACCTCCTAGTCATACAAACCTTCAAGATCTCTGCGCTCCTCCAATTCTGGCCTCTTGCGCAGCCCCGATTTTAATCACTCCACCATTGGCGGACATGCTTTCTGCTGCCTTGGCCCTAAGCTCTGGAATTCCCTCCCTAAACCTCTCCACCAATGTTCCTTCTAATTTGCAGTCTAAGTGCGTGGTCCCTTTAAATTTTCTGCGCGACCGTGCATGCACGGTATCTTCCAGCAGCTGCAGCAGGTAAGCGGCCTGTGCGGGACCTCCCGATTGGTGCACAGCCACACACCTTAGGGGGAACATTGCTCTCTACCTCTTTTTTATTGATAACTCTTGTTAAGCGCTTTGGGATGTTTTGCTACGTTAAAGGTGCTTTCTAAATGCAAGTTGTTGTTGTAACTGGGAAAGAGGAAAGGGCCATTGGAGACACTGCTTCCGAAAAACTTGATCGAGTTTTTTTGAAGAAGTTACTAGGTTGGCTGGTTGAGGGTAATCTGGTTGACATTGTCTTCCTGGATTTTCAGAAAGCCTTTGATAAGGTATCTCACACTAGGTTACTTTGCAAGATAGAATCTTGTGGTATCAGTCGTCGTCTTCTCTCTTAGGCAGTCCCTCAGAACTGAGGATGACTTGCTTCCACATTAAAAATGAGTTCGCAGGTGACTGATGAGTCCAATGCGGGACCTACAGTCTCTGTCACAGGTGGGGCAGACGGTGGTTGAAGGGGCGGGTGGGTGGGGTCCTTGGGTTGACGTGCGCTCCTTGTGCTGCCTGCGCTTGGCTTCCGCTTGCTCCCGGTGTTCGGCGCCTTCCCGGATGCTTCTCCTCCACTTTGTGCGGTTTTGGGCCAGGGATTCCCAGGTGTTGGGGATGTTACACTTTTTCAAGGAGGCTTTGAGGGTGTCCTTGAAGCATTTCCTCTGCCCACCTGGGGCTCTCTTGCCGTGCTGGAGCTCCGAGTAGAGTGCTGGTTTCGGGAGTCTCGTATCGGGCATGCGGACAATGTGACCCGTCCATCGGAGCTGATCGAGTGTGGTCAAAGCTTCGATGCTGGGGATGTTGGCCTGAGCAAGAACACTGACGTTGGTGCGCCTATCCTGCCAATGGATTTGCAAGATCTTGCGGAGGCAGCATTGGTGGTACCTCTCCAGTGCTTTGAGGTGCCTGCTGTACATGGTCCATGTCTCTGAGGCATACAGCAGGGCGGGTATCACTGCTGCTCTGTAGACCATGAGCTTAGTGCCAGTTTTGAGGTTCTGGTCTTCAAACACTCTTCCTCAGGCGACTGAAGGCTGCACTGGCACACTGAAGGCGGTGTTGGACTTAGTCATCGACGTCTGCCCTTGTTGACAATAGGCTCCCGAGGTATGGAAAGTGGTCCACGTTGTCCAAGGCCTTGTTGTGGATTTTGATAATCTGGGTGCAGTACTGTGTGGCGGGGGCAGGTTGGTAGATGACCTTTGTCTTACGGATGTTTAGTGTAAGGCCCATGCTCTCGTACGCTTCGGTGAAGTTGTTGACGATGGTTTGGAGTTCGACCTCCGAGTGAGCGCAGACGCAAGCATCGTCTGCATACTGTAATTCGATGACAGAGGATGGAACAACCTTGGATCTGGACTGGAGATGACGGAGGTTGAACAGATTCCCGTTTGTTCTGTAAATTAGCTCCACTCCAGTGGGGAGCTTAGCGTATCAGTGAGAAGTTGCTAAATTGGATTAGGAACTAATTCCATTACCACATCCTGAAAGTTGTAGTCAACGGTTGTGGATCAGCCTGGAGGCAATTTACTAGTGATGTCACCCATGGATTGGTGTTAGGCCCAGTACTGTTCACTGTTTTATTAATGACCTGGATAGTAATTTTGGGCAGTAAGTTGGAAGATTGTTAAAATTTGTGCAAGAGTTAAGACTGTAGAGGAGTGTAATCTTCTGCAAAAATGTTTAGCTTCGCAAGGAGAATGGGCCAAACAATGGCAAATGGTTGTGTCATACATGTAGGTAGGACCAACACAGAATATTCTTATCATTTGCAGGAAACAATACTGAAAGTGGTTGAGAGAGAAAAGGATCTAGGTGTTATTGTGAAATATAAGGTTCACGACCAATGCGGAGAAATCACAGCCAAAGCAAGCAGGCTGTTCTGTTGTATTGATAGAGCCATTCTACAAATCAAAGGACACCATTCGGTCATTATACAGGTCATTGGTTAGACTGCATCTGGAGTACAGCACCCAATTTTGGCCCCCTTACATGATGGGTGATATAGTGGCCTTGTAAAAGGCACAGAGGAGAGCTACAAGAATGATTTCTAGCATAAAGAACCTTAGTTACTCAGATAGGCTTCAAAAGCAAGGTCTGTTTACTTTAGAGCAGCATAGACATTGATGCTACCTGACAGAGATCTATAAAATAATGAAAGGGCTGGATTGCATGCCTATTGCTAGACTATTTCAGTTTGACAGATTGGGGAGGAACAGGGGACATGCATTTAAACTACGCAAAAGTGGGAATAGGCTAGATGTTAGGTGGTTCTTCTTTTCCCAGAGAACAATGAGCCTCTGGAATGCATTTTTCAAATTATTCGTTTATGGGATGTGGGCGTCGCTGGCAAGGCCAGCATTTATTGCCCATCCCTAGTTGCCCTTGAGAAGGTGGTGGAGGTGAGCCGCCATCTTGAACTGCTGCAGTCCATGTGGTGAAGGTACTCCCACAGTGCTGTTAGGTAGGGAGTTCCAAGATTTTGACCCAGCGACGATGAAGGATCGGCGATATACTTCTAAGTCAGAATGGTGTGTCACTTGGAGGGGCACTTGGAGGTGTTGGTGTTCCCATGTTCCCATGCGCCTGCTGCACTTGTCCTTCTAGGTGGAAGAGGTCGCGGGTTTGGGAGGTGCTGCCGAAGAAGCCTTGGCGAGTTGCTGCAGTGCATCTTGTACGCCGGTGGTGGATGGGGTGCCAAACAAGCGGGCTGCTTTGTCCTGGATGGTGTCGAGCTTCTTGAGTGTTGTTGGAGCTGCACTCATCCAGGCAAGTGGAGAGTATTCCATCACACTCCTTACTTGTGCCTTGTAGATGGTAGAAAGGCTTTGGGGAGTCAGGAGGTGAGATACTCGCCGCAGAATACCGAGCCTCTGACCTGATCTTGTTGCCACAGTATTTATATTGCTGGTCCAGTTAAGTTTCTGGTCAGTGGTTACCCCCAGAATGTTGATAGTGGAGGATTCAGCGATGGTAATGTCATTGAATGTCAAGGGACGGTGGTTAGACATTGATGGCTTATGCAGTGTATGCTGTCTGCATGCCTTCAAGAGGGAGCTTGATCGGCTCTTGGCTAGGACCGAGATCGCACTATATGAAAAGTAAGTAGATTAACAGTTAACATATGCATAGTCAAAGTGATCTCTTGGACTGGTTTTGATCGCTGAGGAGGTTGGACAGGAATTTTCCAGTTTTGGGTTTTTCTCTTTTTTTGCCTCTCCCAGGGGATTAAACAGCTGATGGAGGGTGGGGAGTGAGTTGGGGGGCCAGGTCGGGGAGGAAGTGTCTACTAATACGCCAGGTGTCATTTATGGGGCAAGATTGATGGACCAGCTGGTCTTTTCCTGCCTATCATTTTTGTATGTTTGTAAATAGTCTCTAACATCTATATCTATATTGAAAGTCTTGCATATAGCAGACATTTCCTGTAAATGTCACAATTACTTCCTGTAACACTTTCCCACCCCATCTGTTATAAAACCATGTAATCTCTGATTCACCATGAACCATGGGAGATCAGTAAGTATTGCAAAAAAAAGTTGGAGATATATAACAGAAGTAGTTACCAAGATTGAAACTGTTCAAAGTATTTAACAAACTATTGACAAAGATAGTAAGTGGAACAATTATTACAAAAATGTTGTCAAATTCCCAAGAACACCATATTTATACACTTGAAGCAAAATACTGCAAATCTGAAATAAAAACAGAAGATTAGAAACACTCAACAGGGCAGGCAGTATCTGTGCAGAGAGGAAGGTAGGGTTAATGTTTCACATCTTATGACCCCACATTTATACACCCCTAATTTTCATCTTGCAGGGTTTTTCTACCAAAATAACCCAGCCCATCCCTGGGTCCAGGCTCCATAAAGCAGCTGCCTCTATTTCCAAAATTCACACAGTAATAGCCCGTCTAACCTTCTGCTCTCTTTCTTCCCCCCACATGCCCCCCCCCCCCTGCCCACACACACACACACACACACTCACCAGCAGTGGAACTGCCACTGTCATTTGTGTGTTTTATATCAATATACTTTCACCTGGCCCCATTGCCTTTTCATTGCTCAAGTATTTCTTCATGGCCACATTACAACAATGACTCCACTTCAAAAGTACTTCATTGGCTGTAAAGCACTTTGAGATGTCTGGTGGTCATGAAAGGTGCTATATAAATGTAAGTCTTTTTTTCTTTTATCTTACTTGCACCAGCATTTCTCTGGCTTCTGAGTCCTTCAGTAACTATGGAAAAGTACACGTGTGCTTCACAATGGATGCAGCTGTAACATAATATATCCATGAATACTCCTAATGGCTCAGTGTGTAAATACACTACGTGATGAGAATGTGAATTGATCTCAAGCAGGGTTGTGGTGGAGGCCCTAGGTTTGGCCTTTGTCGCTCAGCTAGACAATGGGAAAAATCAGCCAGAGTTCTACTTCTAATCACCATCTGGCACCGTCTGCTACTAGTGTGTGTATGTGGATGTAACCTGAGGGCAGGTTTAGGCTTGCCTGTGATGTCGTCCATGGCTAAATGGGCCACCACCAACAGCAGCATGCATTGATATAGTGCCTTTAACATAGGAATATGTCCCAAGGCACTTCACAGGAGTGCAATCAGTCAAAAATTGACTGGGCCTAAGATAGAACATAAGAACATTAGAAATAGGAGCAGGAGTAGACCATACAGCTCCTCAAGCCTGCTCCGCCATTCAATAAGATCATGGCTGATCATTGACCTCAACTACACTTTCCCGCCCGATCTTCATATAGCTTGATTCCCCTAGAGTCCAAAAATCTATCTATCTCAGCCTTGAATATACTCAATAACTCAGCATCCACAACCCTCTGGGGCAGAGAATTCCAAAGATTCACAACCTTCTGTGAAGAAATTCCTCCTCATCTCGGTCTTAAATGGCCTACCCCTTATCCTGAGACTATGCCCCCTAGTTCTAGACACTCCAGCCAGGGGAAACAACCTCTCAGCATCTACCCTGTCAATCCCCTTCAGAATCTTGTATGTTTCAATTAGATCACCTCTCATTCTTCTAAAGTCCAGAGAGTATAGGCCCATTCTACACAATCTCTCATCATAGGACAGCCCTCTCACCCCAGAAATCAATCTAGTGAACCTTCGTTGCACCGCCTCCAGGGCAAGTATATCCTTCCTTAGATAAGGAGACCAAAACTGTGCACAGTGCTCCAGGTGTGGTCTCACCAAGACCCTGTACAATTGTAGCAAGACTTCCTTACTCTTATACTCCAACCCCCTTGCAATAAAGGCCAACATGCCATTTGCCTTCCTGATTGCTTGCTGTACCTGCATGCTAGCTTTCTGTGTTTCTTGCACGAGGACACCCAAATCTCTCTGAACACCAACATTTAAAAGTTTCTCACCATTTAATATTCTGTTTTTCTATTCTTGCTACCAAAGTGAATAGCCTCACATTTCCCTACATTATACTCCATCTCCCACCTTACTGCCCACTCACTTAGTCTATCTATATCCCTTTGCAGACTCTTTGTGTTCTCCTCACAGCTTACTGTCCCACCTAGCTTTGTATCATCAGCAAACTTGGATACATTACACTCAGTCCCTTCATCTAGGTCATTAATATAGATTGTAAATAGCTGAGGCCCCAACACTGATCCTTGCGGCACCCCACAAGTTACAGCCTGCCAACCTGAAAAAGACCCGTTTATCCCTACTCTCTGTTTTCTGTCCATTAACCAATCCTCTATCCATACTACTATATTAACCCCAACCTCATGAGCCCTTACCTTGTGTAATAACTTTTTATGTGGCACCTCATCAACTGCCTTTTGGAAATCCAAATATACTACTGTACATCCACTGGTTCCCCTTTATCTACTCTAATAAATTTGACAAACATGATTTCCCTTTCATAAAACCATGTTGACTCTGCCTAATCATGTTATGATTTTCTAAGTGACTTGATACCACTTCCTTAACAATGGATTCCAGCATTTTCCCGACGACTGATGTCAGGCTAACTGGCCTGTAGTTCTGTTTTCTCTCTCATTTCTTGAATAGCGGATTAGATCATCTCTGATCACTTCCTTATATTCCTCTCCATTCAAATCCGCCCCGGAATAAACTCTCTTCCCTCAAGTCATTTACAATGGCACTTTCAAATTTTCAATTGTCTTGTCGTTGCCCTTCCATTCGCCACAACATTTCTGCTGAGTCACACCCTCACCTCCACCTTTGATGCCCTTGTCCCCATTAACACCATTACTCTCTCGCACCATGGTTGTTCCCCCTGGTGTGGCCCCCATCTCTGCTCCCTTAAGTGCAAGGGCTGCAGACTTGAACGTTTATGGTGGATAACTGTTTTAGCGATTCATTACCAGATCTGACTAGCCTACATAAAGCATTATCAGGTCTTGTTCTCCTCTGCCAAAACTGCTTGCTATTCCAGGATCATCCTGGAATACAAAGATAAACCCGGTTTCTCTTCTCCAATACCAACAATCTTCTTACCTCCATCACCTCCAACAATAAGTGCGAGGAGCTCATGTAATTCTTTGTCATGAAGATTGAGACCATCCATTCAGCTGCCTCTGCTACTTCACTCCCTTCCCCTAGCCCCCGCAAGCCAAGTTTCCCCTTAGGTTCCCCCTACCCTAGCCATGAACTTGCATCTTTCTCTAGTTTCTCTCCTATCTCTCCTGATGCCCTCTCTGAGCTCACATTATGCGTGAGTCCCGCCTCCTGCTCCTTCGACCATTTCCCACCAAATTGCTGACCATTCCACTTCTCTTGGCCCCACATTAGCTGATATTGTTAATGGTTCCCTCCTCGGGTACTGTTCCCCACCCCTTCAAACCTGCTATTATCACTCCACTCTTCAAAAGTCCACCCTTGATCCCTCTGTCCTTGCAAACTACTGCCCCATGTCCAATCTGCCTTTCCTCTCCAAAGTCCTTGAACGCGTTGTCGCCTCCCAAATCTGTGCCCATCTTTCCCCCTCCATGTTTGAAGCCCACCAATCAGGTTTTCACTTCTGTCACAAATGACATCCTATCTGACTGGTAAACTAACCCTCCTTGTTCTTCTCGACTTGTCTGCAGCCTATGACACGGTTGACTACACCATCCTTATCCAGCGCCTCTCTGTTGTCCAGCTGGATGGGACTGCCCTCGCCTGGTTCCATTTCTATCTATCTGGTGAATCACCTACAATGGCTCTCTTCCCACTCCGCACCTCTAGAGTCCCTTAAGGATCTATCCTTGGCCCCCTCCTATTTCTCTTACATGCTGCCCCTCAGCAACATAATCCAGAAACACGTTAGGTTCCACATGTACGCTGACAATACCCAGCTCTACCTCACCACTACCTCTCGACCCCTCCAATGTCTCTGATTTGACACACTGCTTGTCCAACATCCAGTCTTGATGAACAGAAATTTCCTCCAATTAAATATTGGGAAGACCGAAACCAATGTCTTCAGTCCCCACCATAAATTCCATTCCCCAGTCACTGACTCCATCCCTCTCCTTAGCCACTGTCTGAGGCTGAACCAGGCTGTTCGCAACCTTGGTGTCCTATTTGACTCTGGGCTGAGCTTCCGACTCCATATCCCCAAGACCGCCTACTTCCACCTCCATAACATCACCCGTCTCTGACCTGCCTCAGCTCATCTGCTGCTGAAACTCTAATCCATGCTTTGTTACCACTAGACTCAACTATTCCAAGGGTCTCCTGGCTGGCCTCCCACATTTCACACTCTGCTGCCCGTATCCTATCACAAGTCCCGTTCAACAATCACCCCTGTGCTCACTCACCTACAATTCTCCCAGCCTGGCAACTCCTCAATTTTAAAATTCTCATCCTTGTCTTCAAATCCCTCCATGGCCTCACCCCTCCCTATCTGTAGCCCTACATCTCACCGAGATCTCTGGACTCCTCCAATTCTGTTCTCTTGCGCGTCCCTGATTTCAATCGCTCCATTGGTGGCTGTGCCTTTAACTGTCTAGGCCCGAAGCTCTGGAATTCCCTCCCTAAGCTTCTCTACCTCTTCCTTTATGACACTCCTTAAAACCGACATCTTTCACCACGGTCACCTGTCTTAATATCTCTTTTTGGCTGGGTGGCAAATTTTGTTTATTAATCACTCCTGTGAAGCACCTTGGGAAGTTTTACTACGTCAAATGCGCTATATAAATACACGTTATTATTGTTAACGGTATTCAATTGTGCCTATGTCCAGTCTAGAAACATGCACTTTCTTTTAGATGGTGAGCTGGAGTTGAAAACACGGTTGATTTTTTCCCCCTCTCTGTTGTGCAAGGCAGGGGTGCTGAAGTCCGTTGTAGCACCTCTGACAACCATCCTGGCTGAGGTGGGCCAACTCCGCACACACTAATCAGTAAAACTGAGGCCTTCCTGGGCTGCATGCCAACTCCAAGTGAACCACCGGGGAACTTTGTGATGCCCCACTTAATATTTGGGTAATACTTTGTTTACCATATAACCATCTGAGGCCACGTGGTCCCGTCTGCCGAGATCACAAATAAAGGACATGACCTTACTGTTCGGTATGTAACGAAATGACCAGTAGACTTGATTACGAACAATACAATACCATGTTTATTCTACCGCATTTTTAAGCGGTTACAAATCACGACAGTCACTTTGATTGGATTGTGGGGCTCTGCCAAGTCTTACTCGTCTGCCGTGACTCACGCGTTCTGGGTTTTTTTTTTAAAGGTGACCTATTTCACTTTTACAAGTAAATTAAACTTAAAAGTTTGCAAACAATCTTTTATTTTTATTATAAAGTCCATAAGGAAATCTCACTCCTAACATTTTCCCCGCACTTAGCCACAGCTTCTCCACGCTGAAAAATACAGCACAAGCTCCCGCGGCCACATTCATTCATTGCTACCCTCTGATATCCTGCAGTCGGGCTGCTGATGTCATTAAATTTCATCATGTCGGGAGGGAGTTGGGGGTTGGGTGAAGAATAGCGCTTCCTCTTCGACGCGAAAAAAAAAAGTAATTTCAAACAGAAACAGGAAGCCGGCGGGAGCAAAGATGATTTTTTATTGTGTATCCCCCTCCCTTCCCTCTCGCTATCTTGTGTGTTTAAAAAGCAGCCGCACGGTTCCAGCGGCCGCAAACATCAGTGCCATGCAAACCTACCGCCTTGTGCACCGTGCGTGTGTTTCATAAAAATCCTCGCACACTGGTTGGCCCTCGGCGCGCCACGTGAGGCGAGTCACCGGACAGCTGGGGGGGTGGTGGGGAATCCAGGCGCTAGCAGAGGAGCCCTGAGCCATTCGGACGGGGTTCAAATAATAATAAATAAAAAAAAATAGAGAGGACTTAAACCGCTATGGGAGACAAGAAGAGTCCCACCAGGTAGAGTACTTTCAGACCCTCCGCTTTCCTCTCCACCTCCCCCCACCCCGCCGAACCACCGCCCCCGAAAAAAAAAAGGAGGCCCCTTATTTAAAATGTTTTTAATTGTGGCAACTGAGCGATCGCAGGCTGGGAGCTGGTGGTTGGGGAGCAGAATGTGGGAGAGCTCGATACAATGTAGCAACCATGGCGGACGGGCTTGTTACAGTAGTCAGTGTGCGTGCGTGCGTGGGAAATTGACTTGGGGAGCTGCAGTTTCGCTCAAAGGATCTGGCCCTTTTTGCTTTTGATCGTCACCGATTGCCAGTAAGGTCTTTAGGGGAGGAGGAGAGGGAGGGGGGAACCAGCCACAAAAAAAAAGCAAACTATTTGCCGAATAAGCCGGTGTACCTATGTATTTTTTTTCCTCCTCTTCTCTCCATTCCTTTTGTTGTCCAAAACAGACCCAAAAGGCAGCCCAAGCCTTCTACAGACGAGGGATACTGGGACTGTAGCGTCTGTACGTTCAGAAACAGCGCAGAGGCTTTCAAATGCAGTATGTGTGATGTCAGGAAGGGCACATCAACACGGTGAGTCTCTCCACTTCCTTTTTTAAATTTAATTTCTTCTATAATCTATCTATTAATAAATTAACGTTGCTCAGCCTGAAATAGGATCGGGGGGATAGAGGGGGTTGTTGCGATCTTTATTTGCACAGTCTTGGATACATTTGTCATTTGAAATGTACTATTTCTTTTCAAGCATTGGGTTACAATATTATCAGTTTTGCAGACTTAAAGCCACCCAGTCAGAGATCTCTGAATGAAATTGGGCTTTCAGTGTTGCTTAAGGGATGTTCTCGGATCATTGCTGCTTGGTTACGTTTCAGGTTTTTAGAAACTGGTAGTCGAACCACTTGACCAAACAAACAAAAAGGCTTAGCCCCTGAATAAAATTATCTCAAAAGCTTCAAGATTCAAGCTAATGAAGTAGTCTACTCTCTATATAATTTTTTTTCTCCCGAAAACTACATTGTCACTGAATTTACTATTTTAAAAATGTAGAATAACTAATGGATTCAGACAAATGGATCTGTGTCTTAAATTGACTTTTTTTAAACGTGTATTCTGTGGCCCCATTTTTATTTTTTCTTGCCTGGGCTCTTTTACTTCATACAACCTTCCTTCAGCCTGGAGACAAGAGAGCATACTCATTGTACTGGTTGAAACTGTAATCGGATGGGATGCAATTGGGTTACATATTTATATTGTGAATATTTGCATAAAATAGGGTATCATGTACTAAGTACACATAGCTTTTTTCAATTTAATGGTCATAAAATGCTACTTTATGGATAGATGGTTTATTGAAATATATCACTAAGCACGAGTTTGTATAAATTAATCCAAATTTGCATTTATTTTGGGCCATGAAGAGGGAGTTGGCATCAGTACTTGTTCCTAATAGGAAGTAGTTATAAAGAATTTGGATTAACTTGAATATTCTTACTTTTATTCTTCTTCAAACATTAAGTGCTGGGGAGTTAGTAGGAGGGCAACCGTCTGAGGAAATCGAATAATCATCTTAGGCATAGTCATTAACTTGGGATGCTTCAGTGCTCATGTCATTTCAGCTTCGTGTTTATCAGCTCCCTTGCACTGTTTGGTTCAGTAACTCCATTGCCAGTTCTCCCAGTGAAGGCATTAGTACTCAAATGCTTTAAGTAGTCAAAAACCAGCAGGAAAACAAAAATTGATAGTTTTTTGTAACAGCTTAAGAAATAGTGAGACGTCCTCTTGAATGTAATGGATTTTTTTTGTGTGTTTTACTGAATTAATGTGAATCACAAATGAGGATTGCACTTTAATAAAAACAGAAAATGCTGGAAATACTCAGCAGGTCAGGCAGCATCTGTGGAGAGAGAAACAGAGTTAACGTTTCAGGTCGATGACCTTTCTGTTTTTATTTCAGATTTCCAGTATCCGCAGTATTTTGCTATTGCACTTTAATGATTGCTTTATTATTGCAAAATTCAGCCCATCATTCACACTTCAGGGTTTCGGGGTCTTTTTGCGAACATAGAGATAAAGTTTTGTAAGTGATCATTTGCCACTCGGTTGCCAGGTATAAGTCACGTGTTTGACTGTTCAACCAGTGTGACCTATCCGTTTGCTTTTACAGCACCTCGCCGGCTAATTGGCGTGAATAATTGGGGAGAATTTGCGTGCTAATCTGTTTTTTGTTCCATCCTGCACCCGCACCGTTTTCTCCCCTCGTACCTTGAAGCCGTTGACTCATTGTTGGACTACGCTCCCACGGGTTTTGGTCATCCTTTGGCACCTTATTTGTGTGTGAGCCTTAACACTGAGTGTCAGCAATCTATTGAACTGTGTCATAGCAAGCCCGATCCTGTCCACAGACACATACAGCAAGCTTTGCTGGATACTGAGCTGGAGCCCTGACTGATATTTTTCAATTCCTTAATTCATGGGGCAGCAAAGGCATTTTGGAGCACTCCAGCTAACCCTGTGAAGACCTTCCTGGTCCATACGGCTCAACTACTCATCGATATACTTGCTGAGTCATCAGGGCGGTCGGAAACGCTGCTCTTGACATTTTTATTCCAAAAAAATGCAACGCCACTCCATCGAAACAATATTCAGGGAATCCAGTTCAAGGGGAGGCATAATCATAAAACAAGCAAGGCCATTTAAGAGTGAAATTGGGAAGCACTTTTTCCACACAAAAGGTAGTGGAAAACTGGAACTCTCTTCCCCCCCAAAAGGCTGTAGTTGCTGGGCCAATTGAAAATTTTAAGACTGAATGCGCTACATTTTTGCTGGGTAAGGGTATCGATGGATATTGAGCAGAGGCGTGTGAATGGAGTTGAGGTACAGATTAGCCATGATCTAATTGAATGGCGGAACAGACTCGAGGGGCTGACTGGCCTACTCCTGTTCCTGTGGCATCCTATGCTTAGGATTTTAAGTAGATCTTAAGTGGTTTCACTTTATTTGGGAAAATTGTGTTTAACTTCATTGCCTGTATAAGTTCATTTTGGTAATAAAACCATTTTATTGAGGGTGCCTCGGTGCTACAGTCAATATTGAGTTAAAGATTTACTGCTAGTAGCATGAAATAGACGGTAATGGGGAATTGGGTGTTGCGATGAATTAGATATTGGTCTTCAATCTGTGGTATGTGTGTTTGAATTAATCCAAGAATGGCGTCCTTCCCTCACCATTACTGACGGTAAAGGTTCTTGGGATAATTTTAACTTTTGGAGATAGTATTAAACTGCCGATATTGGATGGGCCACCCGTTAGACACCCCGTCCTATTATCCTTTCTATTAAAGTTAACATTATCCCCCATCACCTGTAAACTGAATTCAGGAAGTCTCAATCCAGTTCAGAGTGTGGAAAATGGGAACCTGTCACATTGGTGCATTCGGAGTGAGGTTAACACTGAGGTACATTGTTGGGTAAAATAGCTTGAAGGGAGCTTGCTCTGCATCTAACTGAGCTGTGCTTGACCTGGGAGTTAATGATGCTGACACTGGGTGCCAAAATAGAAAGTGTTCCACTCCACAACACTGACATCCCTCAACCTAATGGGTACAAAAAAAGTAAAAGGATCAAAACATTATGTCACGAATTTGAATTGAGATTTTGTTGAGAGTTAGTAATAATCTACAAATCTTTTTATAATGATTTCTTAGTCTGGCACATTGTGACTGCATTTGGAAGTGTAGATTTTTGTGGGATGATGAGTGCTGACTGAAACTGTGGTAAATCATAATAATGTGTTCAGTATTAAACATGGTTTACTATGGTTCTGGCGAGCATAAAAGTACATAAGAATTACTGGTGATGTCTGCCTGGACTGTTGAAATTTTAATGATTTGCCATGTTAACAAATCAAATGAAATATGTCACGAGTTAGGTCTTTGTGCAGTCAAAGACCAAACATCTTAGCATCAGTATCTAACAGTAGGTGTAACTTAAAGAAAGCATCAAGGATGCATTGCTGTGATATCTTCTTTAAAGACCAGTTCTCAACCACTGTCTGAAAGGAAAACTGCTTTTTGCGAAACTGCTTATTTTGTATAGTTTTTTTAATTGTGTAGCAGCACAATATACAGCCCTTTTTATGTTCAGAATATTAAAACGGTTTTATTTTTGCTTCTCAGCTATTTGGCTGTGAAGATCTAAAGTCATCATGGAAGGATTTTAATATAACTTGCCAAGATAAGTTGTTTTAGGCTGTATAACTGCAGCCTGTCGCTGTTGATCTATTAATGTGTGTGATTATTTGCCGTCTCTTTCTTTCCTACCATTTTTTCCAATGCATATGTGTGAAATATTGCAGATTTCAGCAAACACTTTGTATTGGACCATTTTTACCTACTGAATCTTGTTTAAAAGTAGGCCTGTCAAACCCAATTATTAACAACAGCAATTTTTAGTTGTAAGATCATTGCTGCTGAGGCACCATCAGGAGACTGGAACCTCCGAGGCATTGTGACTTGCTTGTATAATTCTTGTTGATATAATTTCACTGTTTAGGGTACCTCATTTAAATCTGCACTGGGGAAGGGGTGGGGCAGGGGAGGGGTGTGGTTTATACATCATGCCAGCAAAGGAGCTATTTCAGGAGACCTTTATTCTGAATTATGAGTGCATTTGTATTACAATATGAATCGCTGTGCCAAACAGTGTAAAAGCTAATGGGAGAAAAATCCTATAACTGCTGCTTTGTTTGTGAGC
This sequence comes from Somniosus microcephalus, assembly GCF_052327205.1. NCBI lineage: Eukaryota > Metazoa > Chordata > Chondrichthyes > Squaliformes > Somniosidae > Somniosus > Somniosus microcephalus. The sequence continues at coordinate 24,317,330 of NC_141002.1, read as the reverse complement.
TGTTTCATTTTGCAATTTAATTTTGAAAACTTCTCCATGCTGAAGTGAATTGTCAGCTTGAAAAAATATGGATTAATCTGCGTTTTATATAGTAATTGCTTCACTCTTATTGAAAAGTCTATCTTAATGCTTAGTTCTTATGACATTAAGCACTTTATTTTTACTGTCTGCAGTAATTACAGCTCTGACCTTAGATTTCACATATAGATAGCTACTAAACCAATTTGAGTAGATTTGGCCAGAGGCTCTCTTTGTAAATACTACGTAGTTCTCATTTAACAACCTGTTGATATAACTTTGCATGGTTTTACTTTACACTTAATGCATTAATGGAAGATCAGTAGTAACTCTTACCAGTTCCAAGACTTCCTCCAGAATAAACTCTCATAAAAAGAGAATTGGCAGTATTGCACTTGTTAGTTTTTTTTTTAGATAGGATTTTATATTGCAATTATTACTAAATGGGGACTGATTATTTTAACTTTACTGCTACAAGTAATAACCATTGGTTGTAGCCCTGCATTACAGAAGGTATGAGCAGAGGGGAGGCCAAATGAAGAACATGGGACACTGAGCTGTTTAAAATAGTTCTTCATAGTTGGTGTGAGTGTGCATGTTCTTTCTCAGCTACTCTCTTTCTCATTGAGGTCCACGTTCAAATATAGCTGACACTAATGAAATACAAGTCTCTTTTCCTCTGGCTGTAACATCCTAAGTGAATAAGGTTTGGGGCACCTCAACCTGGTTGATAGTGGGTATGAGTCCATAGCACAAAACAACCTGTAATTCAGCACAAATTGGCAACTAAGATAATTTGGAGAGCTAGCTTGTGTGGGATATGTGTTGCATTAAAGTCAGGAGGGTGTGGTGAAGGGTTCATCTGAATTTATAGCTAATCTGCATTGTTGAAGTAAAGGAAGGAGGGAAGGAAACTTGCCATTCAGCCAATCGTGCTTCTTCCACATACAAACAAAGTCTACCTGACACATTTGATAACCTGATGGAAAGTTCTGCATAAATACTCTCCCATCCCTAAAATAAAGGAGTCCCCACATCTGCACTGTTCAACCCTGTCCTGCTGCCCTCCATAGACGACATAGAAACACAGACATAGAAACATAGAAGATAGGAGCAGGAGTAGGCCATTTGGCCCCTCGAGCCTGCTCCGCCATTCAATGTGATCATGGCTGATCATCCAAATTCAGTACCCGGTCCCTGCTTTCTCCCATATCCCTTGATCCCTTTAGCCTTAAGACCTTTTTGGTGCTCACATGCCAAGTATGCAAAAGCTGCTGAAAGAAAACATTCCTCAGATGATCAAATGTGTAGGATACACATCATCCTTGTGTTCAAAACCCTCCATGGCCTCGCCCCTCGCTATCTCTCTAACCTCCTATAGCCCTCTCAGAAATCTGCATTACTCCAATTCTGGCCCCTTGTGCATCCCCGATTCCCTTCGCCCCACCATTGGCAGCCTTGCCTTCAGCCGTCTAGCTCTGGAATTCCCTCCCGATACCTCGACCGCGCTCTCGCCTTGTTTAAGACGCTCCTTAAAGCCTACCTCTTGGATCAGGCTTTTGGTCACCTGTCACAAAATCATCATCTGTGGTTTGGTGTCAAATCTTGTTTGATAACACTCCCGTGAAGTGCTTTGGGACGTTTTACTACATTAAATACAAATTGTTGTTGTTGATACTTGGGGTTGCATGTCGTCTCAAAGAAATAAACTTGATGGGTCAAATGGCTTAATTTTATTCCTTTTGTTCTTTATTGGCCTCAAACATTGCATATTAATGCCAAATTCAGAAGACTCTTCCTCACTGCATTAATGCAACATTTTCTATTTCTTACACAAGCCATCATGTCAGGCCTCTTTGAATGAAATTCAGTTCCAATTTATGCTTGAGGTTACTTTGTTCCGATCAAGGCAAATATTGCTATAGATGGATAAACTATTAATGTAAAATCAAACTCAAATACCACCTTTTAAGTTGTTAAAAAAATTCAGTATTTCTTTTGCCTGTTTCATAGTTCTTCAATTTAGAAACGAACAGTAGTGCTGCACTTGGATCCAGAATATGGGTTGGTGCACATAAGTCCCTATTCCAAGCCCATTTGTGATCTTTGACGCATTATGGAGGCCTCGTGCTTGCCACCCCCCACCCTCCCTCCAATGTGGAAGGACCAAAGGCTGTTGTACATCTAGCAGATAGTGGGCAGTATTAAATGAGACATGCGAGAAGGTCACCCACTGGTCCTTTTACCTGGGTAGGGTGCGGGTGGGGCATGGTGGGGAAGAGAGAAAAGAAAGAAAACTTAAGATTCAAACAGTTTGGAAATTGTTTCAACACTTGAAGTGTAACTCAATTGTGATCCACAGCTGGTTGGTTATGTATTTGTTTTCTTGCCAATTTGTTCTGCTCCCCCTCCTTTCCCAAATCATTCCAAAGAGAAGGACCAAAACAGCTAAAGATTCTGCTACCAGTGGTGGAGCAGAGGGAGATGATGATGCACAGAAGAACACTGGGATATGGTTCTACAGGTGCTAGTTGCTTACTGGTATCTCAACCAACTGACCATTATTCATCTGCATGTCTTAACAGTGAATGTTGACAGGCTATCTCATTGCAGGAGGGAGGGGCATTGCAGCCAAGTCTGATCCTCTCTTAATACAGCAGTGCATTTTCTAGTAAGCGTCAGTAGATAACAATAAAGAGCAGGCACCCTCGCTGATCTTTGTCCTTCCTAACCCTTGGCACTGTGGCCAAATGCAGTACACTGTCACTCCAATTGAGATCAGTTAACGCAACATTGGTCAGGGATTGAATCTGGGACTTTCGCGGTTTCTGGTTGCTGAGTTGGATAAAGTTGCCAAGCAACCAGAAACTTAAAAAATTGTGTCAAACTTGGTAGCATGTTCTAGTATTGCTAATTGTTTCTTAATGCTGCATTCTCAGACATAACTTTGTGCACCATTCCTCTAAAGACTGTTATCTTTTAGCTCTTTGTTCTCCATTTGAAGACCCAAGTGCATTATTACTGCATATTGCTTGCAAGGGAGTTATTCCAGGTGTACTGGCCAATATTTATCCTTCAATCAACATAACAAAAAATAGTTTATCTGGTCATTATCACATTGCTGTTTGTGGGAGCTTGCTGTGCGCATATTGGCTGCCTTGTTTCCCACATTACAACAGTGACTACACTCCAAAAGTACTTCATTGGCTGTAAAGTGCTTTGAGACGTCTGGTAGTCATGAAAGGCGCTATATAAATGTAAGTCTTCTTTCGTGTTCTAATTTAGGCTGCTTTGTTTATAGGCTTCTTCATCACCATTAATGTAATATCCCCAATGATGGGGAAAATTTGTACCAGAGTCTTGGTTTGGTTTCTCTTGGATTTTATTTCTTCTTGCAAAATTTTTCTGCCCATTTTCTCCCCTCCTTCTGAACTGTTGATGACTTCTTGCTGAGGAACGCAGTTCCACATGTTTAAATTTCCCTCAGGTATGTCATTGAAAAGCCCATTATTCATGTGTGATCCTTGACTGAGTATCAGCAAGCTATTCAATTATTGGAGAGCAAGATCATAGCTGAGCATGATGTTATTGTGAATTGACATCCACACACAACTGCACATCTGGCAGAGATTGCTATATAGACTCCAGGAGATTGCCTGAGATCATCCATCTCAGCACAGACTGTAGATTGAATATGGTACCTTCCGAGTTAGTTTGCCTCAGCTACTCGCTGGATAAATTTGCTGAGCCATCAACAACAATAATTTGCATTTATACAGTGCCTTTAATGTAGAAAAACATCCGATTACACTTTACAGGGAAATGTGACGATAAGAGAGATGACCTAAGTCTTAATCAACAAGGTGGGTTTTAAGAGAGATTTTAGAGGAAGGGAGCGAAGTAGAATGTTTAGGGAGGGAGTTCCAGGGAGTGGGACTGAGATGGTTGAAGGCTGTGCTGTGACTGGCAGAGTAGAGGGCACACAAGGCCTGAGTCAGAGGATCTCCGGGCTTGGGAACGGATGCAAGACTGGAGGGCATTACAGCGAGGCGGGAAGGGGTGAGACTACGGAGGGATTTACACACCAGTACAAAGATTTAATATTGGTCCACAGGGATCAGGGAGTCAGTTTATTTCAGAGGACAAGCTTTGCTGGGCGAGTAAAACTTGGTGTGGGTCTGGATGGGCATGGTTGATTTCCAGACTAGTTGGAATTTAATCTTCATCTATCAAAGTTCTCCTTTTGTACCCCAGCTATAGGGTACTATGTACATTTCCATTGTGATTGATAGCTGAGCAGCCTTGTTTCAATGTAAAAAATGTCTGCTTGAATGATTTAAGAGTTTCCACAAACAATAGCAATATTGGCACTTAAGTTTTTTTTATCTAAACTTCAAACTTGGTAACTTCAGCTGTCTTGTCACATCAGTAGATTAAGGGGCAGAGCATAGCTTTACTGTAACACTCATATCATATAATCATTGATAGTGTTTATATGTCCTTCATAATCTACATAAGGCATCAGTTGCTATAAAGTGCTAAAGATATGACTACAAAGCCATGCAGGACAAAAGGTTACCAGCCTGTGCTAAGTTAGCTGATCTCAGTGACTGTGACAGTAGGTGTAATTTTTTTAATGACTCTTGCTGGAAAATGTGCATGTAGGTTGGTAACAATTGCAGTCTGAGCTCGCACCTAATAGATGGTCACTTGGCTGAGGTACTGGAGGGTGATTGGTGTCCAGGCAACTCAGCCCAAGTATGAGTCGGTGTCTTCTGGAGGGCAGAGGAGAATGTTGGAGAATAGATGACGAATGTGCCATTGACCTTACCCTTGAGGATTGAAAAAATACAGAATACTACTAAATCTTAATTACGGCACTGTTGCAGTACCATTTCAAACATTGTTCCACAGTTCTGTTACTTCAACTAAATATCGCAGCTAAATTGACTCCTGTATGAGCAAGTTTAAGAAATGCCTTTTAAACAGCCATTATTTTGTGCTTTCCTTTTGAATATAATAGCACGCAAGGCTAGTAAGCTCATGTCCTGTCGCTGTTTTACTAAAGGCAAGGAAATACTGCCAGTCGCTGTGGTTGACCATTTTAAAATAAATTTCAAAGTTGGATTGCAATTATCTTCACTTCACTTACAGTTTTGGTAATTTGGAATGCTTTGTCCTGACTGTGAGTGAGTCTGCAGTCTGACTAGAGTTTTGAATGGTTAAGAAGTATTTGCCTGTATTCTGGTTACACAATTTGACCCTGTTGGTGGTGGATCTTGTGTATGATACAGAAGGTTGAATTCAAAAACTGTAAGTCTACGCTCTCCTGCTTAGTGTTAACATAGATGTGCTATCTCCCACCTCCTCTCCTCTCCTGAGATGACAGTCTTGTAATAGGACAGTAGATGCATTAATGTTGTTTTACAGTATATAATTCCCATTCAGCACTTTTATAAAAAAATAAATCCCTGTTTGGCAAAATGCTTTGCTGCTGCTTTGAACTTATGGTGGCCAGCTTGGTAACACAGCTGTGCTTCCTATAACTCTGCTGTGATCCACAGGTACAACAATTTGTTGAGCCATCAAGAAGTCCAATTCCCACTGCTCTTCAAATCAACTTTTTATTGTCATCGTTAGTGCACAAGTGCAGTACAACGAAATGTAGGCTTGCGGCTCCCGAGAGTGTACATTTGGATTAAGACATTTAAACATTCAACATACATTTGGCTTGTAGTATATTAACATAAATATAACCATAATAAAGTGCATTGGCAGATGTGCAGGCTTTAGGGTTTATTTGTGGAGTTCAGTAGGATGACAGCCCTGGGAAAGAAGCTGTTCCTAAATCTGGTCGTACGGGTGCGAATGCATCTGTAGCGTCTCCCAGATGGCAGGAGGGCGAACAGACTGTGGTTGGGGTGGGTAGGGTCTTTGATGATGGACCGTGACCTCCGTAGACAGCGTTTCTGGTATATGTGCTCTATGGTCGGTAGCCGGGTGCCGGTAATGCGTTGGGCAGTTTTGACTACCCGCTGCAGGGCTTTCCAGTCATAGTAGCTACAGCTGCCATACCATACTGTGATACAGTTTGTCAGGATGCTCTCTATAGTGCAGCGGTAAAAGTTAGAGAGGATCAGGGGTGACAGATTACATCCCTTCAGCCTCCTTAGGAAATGTAGGCGCTGCTGGGCCTTCTTCACCAGAGAGGAGGTGTTGAGGGACCAGGAGAGGTCTTGAAGAGAGCCTTTCATATTTCTGTTTGTACTTTTTCCTGGTGCATGCTTTTTCTCTTCTATCCTTTCCTTTTTTATATACTGTATATATGTATTCTCTTTCTATTCTTATTTCTTTGCTGCAGACCGTGTTATGGCAGGACAGCAAAACAACCAGGATGTCCCAGGTAAGTCATCGCAATGGTTCCTTTTTTTGGATCCAACTTGTCCTGCATATCTTGGATCCTTTCATGCCATCAACTGGCTTTATTCACATTGATTGGTCTGTTGGACATATTTTGATTTAACAGTGACATCTATTCTTCTTCACTTGCAAACAACAAATTGAATCTGTCTCTTATTTAAAGCAACATAACTTGCTCATACAGGAGTCATAACATAACATAATTCTACATGGAGGTTGACATAGGGGCCACATTTTGCATATATGAACCAGGCCATAGTTGCAGAAGCCCAGCTATATGTGCAATGATGATCTACAGTTGACCTGCAGCTGGTGTAGTAATAAAAGTCATATTATTATACACGCTGCTCTTTTGGTGCAAGACTTTCTTTAGAACATTTATATTGCAAATCCAGAAAATCAAGTTATCCTGACACAAATTCCGCAGGCTTAGCTGCATATACTTAATCACTGACGGACATTATAAGTAGTGCCAGCTCAGTGCAGCTTGGTACAGGAACAGAGATAGTGTATGCCAAATACTTAAAATGTCCTCACTATGAAGCTTATAAATGTTGGCATTTATACTTCAGTTAAAATTTGAGTGTCTGTTAAATTGAAAATTCTGAATGATTGTTACTGACTTTACTAAATTTAATTATATTTATAAGCATAATTAACTAGATCATATGCATTCTCTGATTTAGCCCAGGGAAATGTCAGGGCCCACTAACAGCTTTAAGTAGATGAAAAGCTTGAATAGCTACTTTCACTGGATATGGCCCTTTTTATTTAAAATAAACTATCAACACCTCACTGTTTAATTCTATTTTTCAATTCATCTTACACAGCATCACAGCCAGTATACGTGTTGAACTGTGAATGCTGGTGACTTGAGTGGGAGATGGAGGGGGAGGAACTGTCCCTTAGAATGTGAGAAAGTTGTGCTTACCTACAAAGTTACATCAGAAGTTTGGGTTGTTGCTGTCATTGGCTCAATTTCCTTATGCTACTGGGCTTTGTAACATTTATTGGTGGAACTGTATTGCTGCTGTTTTATTCATATTTAAACAAAAGTGGCTGCTGATGCTAGTGATGACCATTGGTAAGTGTGTTCAGAAAAGCAGCTTTTAGCTTTCTAAATTAGCAAACAAGGGCCACCTTGGAATCAGCCATATGACCATTTAATACAAGAAAAGCTGGCACTTTAATCACTGGTGGGATGGTGCAGTGGTTATGTTACTAGACCAGTAATCCAGAGGTGGACTAATAATCCAGAGACTGAGAGTTCAAATTCCATCATGGCGGTTTGAGAATTTGAATTTAGTTAAAAAAAATCTGCAAACAAAGAGCTGTTGCAGTGCCCACCACTTAGACCCTCCACGCTTATCACAGGCAGCCACCTATATTGGGCAAATAGCGCTAACTCTTTTTCATTTCCATATGAGTCAATTACAAAGACACTGCTTATAACACATTAAGAGCACTGGCTATTCTGGGCAGTTCAGTAAGTACTTGCCCTGTACTTACCCATTTAAAAGGCTCTGTTGATGTCTGCCAAAGTTGGGTCTTCAAGCAGTTTCAATCAGCTGTTTGCACCTCGTTATAATGTGATTATCTTGGTGCTGAGATTCTGGATGCAACTGCTAACAAGTAGGAGAGGGAGTTGCTAACTGGAGATTGCCTGTTTTTTTCAAAAATGTGTTGGCTATTTAACTTTTTGATTTTACTGTCCACCACGTATAGCAGGCAACTTAGGTTAACACCAACGTGCCCGCTATAAACGGGGACAGTATCAGTAAAAGTGACCATGAAGCTGTTGGATTGTCCAACTAAAAATCCAACTGATTCTTTAGGTAAGGAAACCTGTTGTCCTTACCTGATCTCTGACCTATATGTGACTCTAGTCCCACATCAATGTTGACACTTAACTGCCCTCTGAAGTGGCCCAGCAAGCCATTAAGTTGTATCAGGGATGAGCAGTAAATGTCAGCCTTGCCAGTGACGCCCACAACCCAAGAATGAATTGTTTTTAATCCCGAGACTATTTATCTAAGTTAAATTGACAGTTTACATTTTTACCAAGTTCTGTATTGAAAAAACAGAAACTGCAAGTTGCAGGAATCTGAAACAAAAACAGAGAATGGTGAAAATAATCAGCAGGCCTGTTGGCATATGTAAAAAGAAAAATAAGTTAATGTTTTAGGTATAGCCTTACACTTTGGGTATAGATTGGCATTCTGGGTGGAGATCTTTGTAGGCCCACACCTGAAACATTAACCTGTCTCTTCTCGTTACAGATGGTGTTGGATCAGTTGTTTATTTCCAGCGTTTTTGTTTGAAGTTAAATAATTAGATAGCAAGTTTTTTGCCCCCCAGCATCCAACCACTTAATTAAAATATCTCTTTAAAAAAAAATGATTGCTCCTATTTTCATGTAACTTCAGCAGGAAAAATTCAGATTTTTGTCTTTGAGCACTTATCCATGCTAAACTTACATTAGCCAGTATTTCATTAATCTATATTTTAGCACTGTAGTACTGCAGTTTATGTTCCTATTTCTAGCGTAATGCTATTTGTAATTTTTTTAAATAATTGTGGTTGAGACATGAGCTGAGGGACGGCTAGATGATCAGTTGTGCACTTCTGACCCAAGCATCAGAGCAATATATTTGTCAAATCCATTCAGGGCGTATTGTATCCATGCTCCATGTCTGTTCTTCCATTCATGAACTCTTACCAGTATATTTAGAGTAACTCCTTTTTAAGGGGGATATGAAGAAAAACTGGCAAGGAAAATAGTGAACAATTTTGCAGATGCTTAAAGTAAAAAGATTGTTAAAGAAAGGATAGGACAAAAGAAATCTTATGAAGCATGAAAGAATAGCAGAGATGAAAACTGAGTACTTTGCCTTGATTTTGATCTGAATTGGGAATGACGGAGGAGGTAGAGCAATTAGGTTGGATAGACCGGGTCCCGATGGTATGCATCCTCGAATGCTGAGAGAAGTTAGAGAAGAATTCGAGGCTCTGGCAACAATCTTTCAAACAGCATTGAAGATGGAAGTTGTGACAGAGGACTGAGGGTTGCCAATGTAATGTCTCTATGCAAAAAGGAAGAAGGGGATAAACTAGGTAAATATAGACCAGTCAGCCTAACATTGGCAGTGAGCAAGCTTCTAGAGGCCATAATACTGGATAAAATTAACTCACTGAGAAAGACATGGGTTGCTTGAGGACCGCCTGCACAGATTTGTTAAAGGCACATTGTGGTTTAATAAGAGTTCATTGAGGAAATTATGGAGTGTACTGATAAAGTAATGAATGCTATGTGTATCGATCTTCGAAAAGGCATTTGATAAGGTGCCACATAGGAGGCTTGTTGACAAAATTAAGGTGCCTGCTATTAAAGGGAGTGTGGCAGCACAGAGAGAAAGATAGTTACAGGACAAAAAATAGAGAGCAGTGGTTACATCCATTAACCAATACTTGTTTTTTATTTAGCTAAGTTTCTTTATAAGTGATGTCAGGAGCAAATAGAAAAGTTAGGGGACTGGGCAGGTAGTTGTCAGATGAAGTTTAATGCTGTGAGGTTACATTCTGGGAGGAAGAAAAATAGACTAAATGGCAAAACTTCAACAAGGAGTAGAAGAGCTGAGAGACTTTGGGATTCAAATACAAGAATTTTTAAAAATGGGAGGTTAAGTTGAAAAAGCTACAAAAAAAATATTTGACATCCCAAGTTTTATAAACCAGGGCATAGTTTTCAAAAATCAAGAGGTAATGCTAAACCATAATGCAGAATCCATAATTACTTTCAAAAGGAAATTAAGTAGTTGCTTATATATAAAAAAAAAAAGAATATGGGGAGCATTTGGGACAGTGAGATTAGACGAGATGGCTCATATGGGGGGGGGGGGGGGGATGGTGGGGAGAGACACGGACTTAATGGCCAAAGTAGTCTGTTTCTATGTTCTAATATTCTAATGCTAAACCTATAAAAATCATTGGTTAGGCCACAATTAGCATGTTGTACACTGTTTGGGTACTTTTATTAGGAAGGATGTTGAGATCACGGAGGCAGTATATAGATATTAATTGAAATGCTATGAAAGATAAATATTTGAAAAAGAAAAAGGTTGCGGGGAAAGGGCAGGGAATTCAGAATAAGTGGATAGCTTTCAGACAACTCACAGGCGCACGATGTGCTGTAAAATTTTATACTTCTAAATGGTTCTTTTGACACTTTTGTCAAACCTTTACACTGACTCTAATTACATTTGTTGTTGACTCACTCAGTAATTGTCAAACCTGAAGCATTATAAAATCATAGAATATTAGAACATAGAAACAAACCGCTTTGGCCATTAAGTCTGCTCTGCTGTGTTTTTCCCCCCCATATGAGCCCGCTAGTCTAATCTCACTGTCCCGAATGCTCCCCATATCCTTTTTTTTAAATAAGCAACTCCCTAATTTCCTTTTGAAAGCAATTATGGATTCTGCTTCAACAATGTCTTATGGCAGAGAATTACACGTGGCATAGTGGTTAGCACTGTTGCCTCACAGCGCCAGGGACCCGGGTTCAAATCTGGCCTCGGGCGACTCTGTGTGGAGTTTGCACATTCTCCCTGTGTCTGCGTGGGTTTCCTCCGGGTGCTCCGGTTTCCTCCCACAGTCCAAAGATGTGCAGGTTAGGTTGATTTGGCTATGATAAATTGACCCTTAGTGTTAGGGGATTAAATACGTGGGGTTACGGGGATAGGGTGGGATATGTGTCGGTGCAGGCTCGATGGGCCAAAATGGCCTCTATCTGCACTGTAGATTCTGTGATTCTTAAACTCCACCTGTAATTTTTTTCTAATCTCCCTTCTATTTCTTTTTGTAATTTTTTTCCCCCTCATTTCCATCTTGGTAACCAGTGGAAACAATCTTTTCACCAGTTACCCGATCATAATCTTTCATAATCTCAAAGATCCATATCTGATCACCCCTGAGATCTGGTGAAGAAAGCCCTAACTTCTCAAGACTCACGTCATAACAGGTAGTGTCATTTGGACTTGGTGCAAATCATTCTTACACAGTTGCTTCTGTTAGATTTCCAGAATAGACAGCAAACCCAATCAAAATGAGAGATGTTGGCGCCATTGATTATAACTTCTCCTCCCCAAGCACTTCTAGGTCAGGTGCAACGTGGGTTATGATACAGGATAAAGCCTCCTCGACTGACTTTTATATAGGTGCTATAAAAGGAACACTCCTACAAAGGCTCGCAAGTTATATTTGCAAGGCTTATCCGGGTACTTGCCCAGTTCTTCACTGGAAAACAACAAACAAAATTGAAAACTTGTCTGCTATTGTTGAAAATTAAATCTGCATGAGAAAGGTATCATAGATCAGCTGAATTCAACACTGTCATCATTACAAGAACCTTTTGAGTAAAACTGTAGCAAGTCAATATTTTTTTTAATCCGCAGTTTTAATATACTGATATTTCACTTGCTTTGCTTGACCTAGTTTTACATGAATATCCCTGCATCAGTAAAGCTGAAGGTGAGACAAGGGTGGCCAATTTTATGTTGCATCATTACTAAGAAATTACAGCACAAGATTTTTTTCTATTTTTAATTACAAAGGTATTTTGCTTTAAATAAGCATTTTACCATCACAATGTGGTTTGCACCCACCGAGCTGTTCTATTTCCTTCAAGCCTTGACCGCAGTGTGACCATTTTCCGTAATCTTGCACAGCTCTAACCAAGTCAGTACATTATCTTAATGTACTGGTGAAGGGCAGTGTGGCAAAGATGTGTTTGTTGGCTAAGTTGGTGGATTGGGCAATTGAAGAAGGTTGCATCTGTTGGGCCATTCCACTTTCTGCACATGTACAGTTGAAAATTGTAATAATTGTGTTCAGTTGCTTCACATGGAACTTTAATTAACTCTTTACCTCAAATTAGTTTGACTTACTTTATCTGGTTTGCTTTGCTGGATGTGAGACTCAGATATTGAATATTTGTTTGCCATTCTATAAACTCAAACATTGATGTGCTGCCTCTGTTCATTGTAAATAGGCGTTCTTGGGAATATCTCTGTCATTACACTACCACTTTCATGTTGATGTGAAGCAGTTTGGCTGCATCTCGATGAGAAAGTAGTGGCATAACTATACTAAAACCAGCAAGTAGACTAGCTGTAGGAGTGAGTCTAGTATTGTTTGGGCTGCAGTGAAACACCAGCCCAGTTAGAGCTGAGTGTAAAAAATAAATCCCCAATCAATAATCAGCCAAGAATTGCTGAACTTCATTTTCTGTGTATTTAATGCTGGGGGAGAGGTCATGGTTCCACTACCTCTCTTTTAAAACTAACAATGAAGTAACCAGTGAGCAAAACTTGCTTGTGTATGTGTGTACTTAATGCACTCAGCTGCTATGTTGCCAGCAACATATTCAAGGTTTGTTGGGTGTGTAACATGGTGCAGGTCGTCTTCTTCTTAGGCAGTCCCTCGGAACCAAGGATGACTTGCTACCCACATTAAAAATGAGTTCTCAGGTGACTGATGAGTCCAATGCGGGACCTACAGTCTCTGTCACAGGTGGGGCAGACGGTGGTTGAAGGGGCGGGTGGGTGGGGTGCTTGGGTCGACGTGCGCTGCTTGCGCTTGGTTTCCGCTTGCTCCCGGCGAAGAGACTCGAGGTGTTCGGCGCCTTCCCGGATGCTTCTCCTCCACTTTGTGCGGTCTTGGGCCAGGGATTCCCAGGTGTCAGTGGGGAGGTTGCACTTTTTCAAGGAGGCTTTGAGGGTGTCCTTGAAGCGTTTCCTCTGCCCACCTGGGGCTCTCTTGCCGTGTCGGAGCGCCGAGAAGAGCGCTTGTTTTGCGAGTCTCGTAACGGACATGCGGACAATGTGGACCCGTCCATCGGAGCTGATCGAGCGTGGTCAAAGCTTCCATGCTGGGGATGTTGGCCTGAGCGAGAACACTGATGGTGGTGTGGCCTGTCCTACCAATGGATTTGCATGATCTTGCGGAGACAGCGTTGGTGGTACCTCTCCAGTGCTATGATGTGCCTGCTGTACATGGTCATGTCTCTGAGGCATACTATCAGTGCTGCTCTGCAGACCATGAGCTTAGTATGGAGAGGTACTCATCAAGGACGGAGAGGCAGTCAGTGCCCACTGGAAGGAGGCACTTCGAAGATTTCCTTAACCGAGACGCTGTCTTCGACGAGAGTGTCCTCAACTCCATCCCGCAGCATGCTACCCGCCACCATCTCGGCACAACCCCAGCCTGGCATGAGGTTGAAAAAGCCATCCGACAACTGAAGAACAACAAGGCCTCAGGAGCAGATGGAATCCCTGCCAAGGCACTAAAGCATAGCAGAGAAGCACCACTGGCGCGAATTTATGAACTCATTTCTCTTATCTGGAAGGAGGTGAGCATGCCAGGGGATCTCGGAGACACTGTAATTGTGACCATCTTCAAGAAAGGTAACAAGTCCAATTGCGGTAATTACGGAGGAGTTTCCCTTGCTGTCTGGCCACAGGGAAAGTCATCGCAAGAATCCTCCTCCAATCGCCTTCTCCCAGTGGCCGAAGAGCTCCTCCCAGAGTCGCAATGCAGATTCCGCCCACTAAGGAGCACAATGGACATGATCTTCACTACACGTCAATTACAAGAGAAATGCAGGGAACAGCACCAACCGCTGTACATGGCCTCCTTTGATCTCACAAAGGCCTTCGACAGTGTCAACCGTGAGGGATTATGGAGTGTCCTCAAATTTGGCTGCCCTCAACAGTTTGTCACCATCCTCCGCCTGCTTCACGACGACAAGCAAGCCATGATCCTGCAGGTCTTAGACCAGTGCTTGTGATACAGCAACTTCTCAAAACAAGCTGCCCAACCTTTTGGAGCAGCAGGCTAAATCAGTGTGTCACAACGAGTGACTGAGCTGCGTATGATTAAATAATTTCTGAATTGGAAAGATAACGATGGTTAATCGTTGTGTCCAACTCCCCATCTGTATTACGCTTCTTAGAATTGTTGGAGGAAGCCATTTCCGATTTCGCTTTTGATCTCGCTTCTGGTCTTTTCTGGGGGGGTTTCTGTGTATGCACTTCTCTCTCTCTTTCTCTCTTCTTTCGCGCGCTCTCTCTTTCGCGCGCTCTCTCTTTCCGCGCGCGCTCTCTCCCCCCCCCCCTTTTCTCTCTCTCTCTCTCTCTCTCTCTCTCCTCTCTCTCTCTCTCTCTCTCTCTCTCTCTCTCTCTCTCTCTCTCTCTCTCTCTCTCTCTCTTTTCCCCCCCCCCCCCCCCCCTTTTCTCTCTCTCCCCCCCCTTCTAGTGCTTCACAGCCAATTAGCTACTTTGGAAGTGTAGTCACTATTCTAATGTAAACAAATCTGTCAACCAATTGCACATAGCAAGTTCCCACAAACAGCAACGTGATAAATGACCAGGTAATCATTTTAATGGTATTGGTTGTGGGACAAAAGTTTCCCCGAACACCGGGAGAACTTTCCTGCTCTTCTTCGAATAGTAGCACCTGAGAGGGCAGATGGAGCCTCTGTTTAACGTCTCATCTGAAAAACTGCAACTGTGACAGTGCAGCACTCCCTGGTGCTGCACTGAAGTGTGAGACTGGATTATGTTTTCAAGTCTCTGGAGTGGGCTTTGAACCCACAAACTTCTGACTCGGAGGGGGGAGTGCTACAACTGAGGCATGGCTGACGTGCAAGACTGAAACAGGGTTGGGGGGGAGAACATAGGAACAGGAGTAGGCCGTTCAGCTCCTCAAGTCTGTTCCGCCATTCAATGAGATCATGGCTGATGTGCGATTTAACTCCCTATACCCACCTTTGGCCCATATCCACTAATACCTCGGATTTAAAATTAACAATTGATCTAGCATCAATTGCCATTTGCGGAAGAGAGTTCCAAACATCAACCATCCTTTGTGTGTAGAAGTGTTTCCTAATTTCATTCCTGAAAGGTCAGGCTCTAATTTTTTAGACTATGCCCCCTAGTCCTAGAATCCTCAACCACTGGAAATAGTTTCTCTCTAGCTACCCTATCTGTTCCCCTAAATATCTTGAAAACTTCGATCAGATCACCCCTTACCCTTCTAAATTCTAGGGAATACAACCCTAATTTGTGTAATCTCTCCGCGTAACTTAACCCTTGAAGTCTGGGTATCATTCCGGTAAACCCCTCCAAAGCCAGTGTATCTTTCCTAAGGTGTGGTGCCCAGAACTGCTGACAGTACTCCAGGCGTGGTCTAACCAGGGTTTTGTGTAGCTGCAGCATAACTTCTACACCCTTGTATTCTAGTCCTCTTGATATAAAGGCCAGCATTCCATTAACCTTTTTGATTATTTTCTGTACCTGTTCATGACATTTTCATGATCGATGTACCTGGACCCCCAAGTCTCTTTGGACCTCCACTGTTTTTAGCCTTTCACTATTGAGAAAGTACCCTGTTCTATCTTTTTTAGGTTCAAAGTGGATGACCTCACATTTGTTTACATTGAAATCCATTCACTTAAAATTACAAAGGGATATTGATAGATTATGCTTTCATCTACACTGCCTACAATGCTGCCTATCTTTGTGTCATCGGCAAATTTGGATATATAACTTTCTATGTTATCACCTAAGTCATGAATAAATACAGTATTGTGAATAGTTGAGGCCCCAACACCGATCCCTGCGGGACACCACTCGTCACATCCTGCCAATTGGAGTACCTGCCCATTATCCCTACTGCCTGTCTCCTGCCACTCAGCCAATTTCCTAACCAGGTCAATAATTTGCCCTCGATTCTGTGGGCTTCTATCTTAGATAACAACAGTTTCTTATGTGGGACTTTATCAAATGCCTTCTGGAAGTCCATATAAATAACATCCATAGACATTCCCCTGTCCACTACTTTAGTCACCTCTTCAAAAAAATTCAATCAGGCTTCAAACAAATCCATGCTGGCTCTCTGATCAACTGAAAATTTTTGAGGTGTTCATTTACCCTATCCTTAATTATAGACTCTAGCAATCTCCCGACAACAGATGTTAGGCTAACTGGTCTATAATTCCCTGGTTTCCCTCTCTCGCCATTCTTAAATAGCGAAGTGACATGTTCAATTTTCCAATCTAAAGGAAAGGTTCCTGAATCTAGAGAACTTTGGAAGATTATAGTTAGGATATCTGCAATATGCCGACCTACTTCCTTTAAAACCCTGGGATGGAAACCATCTGGCCCTGGGGATTTGTCACTCTTTTTAGTACCATTGTTTTCTTCATTACTGTTATTTTACTTGCGTCAATTTTATTGAGCCCTTGTCCCCAATTCAATATTAGTTTCTTTGGGATTTCCGGCATGCTATCCTCTTCTACTGTAAATACTGATGCAAAGTAAAGAGACAGAGAGGTGGGGGAGAAGAGGCATATTAGGGTTTGTTTTTCAAACTGCTATTTGAATATGTTAAGCCTTGCATGTCGTGTATATTATACTTTGTTGCGCAATATATCACACTTGTGTGGTTGTCGGGTTTGCCTGACACACACACCTCTGCAAATTTAGACTTTTACCAGCCCAAAATTTACGGGGTTTTCCCCTAAACATAAGTCATACTTTACTTTTCCGACTCTTCAAATCAGTGCTTGGAATTTGCTTTTAAATACTTAATTTTATGATGCGTTTATATCCAAAGCCCATCGTGCATGTTGTTGCAAGGTATGTTTCTAACCTTGGTTTGCCAGGAACCAAACAAAAAATATTTTACTGCTAACTGCACTACTTCTCACCATAAGTCTAACAGGCTCCAATTGACGTTGAGCAACACGACAGGATACCAACCTGTGCTTTTAATTACAGTACTAACAAGATATGGAGGAAGATTTCCTCTGTGCACTGTGTGTAATAGAGTCATAAACCTGTTCTATATAAATGGGTTTTGGATTTCATTACCCATAGCACACAGGAAATCTTCCCCATGGTAAATATATTGATAGAATTCAGGGGCATGCATACTTCACAAAATATCCTGGAAAAAATCTGCAAATTTAGACTTTCCTAAATTTACAAGGTTTACAGAGTTTTCCCCGAAATATAAGTCGTATTTTACTTTTCCGACTCTTCAAACCAATGGTAGGAATTTGTGTCTCTTTGCTTTTAAATATTTGATTACATGATGTATTTATATCCAAAGCCCATCTAACTTGCTGTTTCTAACTATAGTCACAAATGCATTACAGTAGGTTTTCAGTTTTAATAATGATGTCGAGAATTTGTCACTTGTCCTGTCGGCAAAATTTCAGTCGATGAGAACATTGTTGCTTATAATAGCTTCTATGGTGGCAGTGGAGATGGTACCAGTTAATTGTGCAGAACTGTTGTTAAAAAAAAATTATTGCACGCTACTGTTTTACTTGCGTTATCTGTGTGGGAGGAGAAAAGAGCTTCATATATCTAAAGATATTTCCTGCTCCACAATGTGCCTTTTTCTGCATTCTGACCAAAGAATTCTGTCACTTGGCCATTGAGTTTGAACAGCAGTCAGGAGTGAGTGCTTTATAGCTGCACTCCTTTCCACCATCCACCAGTGAACAAGTTGCTGTATAACTAGTGAGGCTTCATGTTTTGGATTTTCCAACTTGCAAGCCAAAAATAGGTGATGACGTAGGTGTCTTCGAAATCACTGAATTGGAAATTATTTGGGAATGGACTTGTGGCAGGTTCTAGAAAGCCCGAGATGCAATAGAAACGGGGGCTGAATTTCACAGAGCTCTAACTCTGAGGAATGCCTTTCAATTAATGCATGTAACTAACAGTGCAGTACTGAGGGAGTGCTGTATCGTCCGAGGTATCATCTTTCGAATGAGTCATTAAATTGTCTGCCCTCTCAGGTGGACGTAAAAAATCCCATGGCACTATTCGAAGAAGAGCAGTAAAGTTCTCCCCAGCGTGAGTGTTAAATGTCAAATAATTTCCAATACAGTGAGACAAGTCGAGATGGCTGTTTTATAAAAAAAAAAAGCATGCAGGATCCTTGGCTTTATAAGCTGAGGTGTAGAGTATAAAAGCAAAGAAATTATGCTAAATATTTATAGATCACTGGTTCGGCCCCAGCTGGAGTATTGTGTCCAATTTTTGGGCACCACACTTTTGGAACAATATCAAGGCCTTGGAGAGGGTGCAGAGGAGATTTACTAGAGTGGTACCAGGGATTCGGGACTTCAATTACGTGGAGAGATTCAAGAAGCTGGGGTTGTTCTCCTTTAGAACAAAGAAGGTTAAGGGGAGATTTAATAGTTGTTCAAAATCATGAATGGTTTTGACAGAGTAAATAAGGAGAACCTGTTTCCAGTGGCAGGAGGGTTGATAACTAGAGGACACAGAGTTAAGGTAATTGGCAAAAGAACCAGTGGTCAGATGAGTGTGTTCTTTTCCGCAGCGAATTGTAATGATCTTGAAAGCACTGCTTGAAAGTGTGGTGGAAGCAGATTCAGTAGTACTGTAACTTTCAAAAGGGAATTGGATAAATACTTGAAGGGGAACAATTTGTAGGGCTATGGGGAAAGGGAAAGGGCATGGGACTAATTGGATAGCTCTTTCAAAGAGCCGGCTCAGGCAAGAATGGCCTCCTGTTCTGTGTCATTCTATGATTTATATTGTCATCTGCATCAATATCCTTCCCTGGTATAACATTCTACAATTTAATGACCCTTTGAGTCAACATCATCAAGGTGTTGACACTGTAAATATAACTTGAATTCTAGGAATAATTTGCTCATTAGAGCTTGTCCCAGCTTCTTCTTGTGATTCCTGCTTGGAATTTTTGAATAACAAATTGTCCTTTATTCATTCTCCATAAAGCCCAAGTCTGACATTTGGTCCCATTGGAGACATTTATCTGCATCTGCTCCTTTTATAGTGATTCTTTGGGATGTGCATCACATTAAATTACGTCCTTGTTCATAATTTCATTTGTCTGCAGCCTGTGTGTAGTACTTGTGTGCGGGTTGCTGTTTTTATTTAAAAAAAAATGTACTTGCTAAGTATTCTCCTTTCACTTTTCTACAGAAAGAATTGACTCTTTGGGGCACGGTTCTGTGGGCACTGGTCACCTGCCAGTGCTTTGCCCACTTGGCTAAGAGTATTATCTGGCTATATAATTACAGGGACAGCACAGCCAAAACTAATCCTGTGCTAACCTGATGTCCACGCTTATAAGCTTCCCACAGCACTTGCTGACTGTTGATCAGGAACAAGAACCCCAGGCTGATTTTTTTCCCCCTTCCCTCTCCAAGGGACATTGAGACTGATTGTAGCATCACGACTCGGCACAGACTAGAGATCAAACCTGAAACCTTCCTGGTTCAGCAACTGGCCAGATAAATTTACTGACCACTGGGGAAGCAATTAGTTCCTTTTGATCTTTTCCCTTGAGGGCACAAGTACCTTGAGTACTAGAGATTTTGTACTGCTGCTTTTATATTGGCACAGTTTTAATTTTGATTCTTGCAAATTTGGATTCCAGCTCCTGCTGTTTTATGTCACTAACTGACTCAGTTTATGCCAGATTTGTAGACCCAGTTTTTCATGGGTGTGCACTGGGATAAGGGAGTGAAGTTAACAGAACAAACTTGCTGAGCTGATTGATGTACAGGTTCACCAGTATATGAAAGCAACTTTGAACCAGCTGCCAGGCCTAACATCAGTCATCAGGGGGGCATTTTACATGTACAGAAGTTCTCTAAATTGCTGGATTGTGCTCTTGTCATGTGTAAGTAAAAGCCAGAGAACATGCACAAGTTGTTCTAAGCACTCCCAGGTCAGTTCTCATACTGACCAGGTGCAGATTAAAGTTCTGGCTTCTGTGTCCTGATGCCATAAGGGCACTGTCCTACCTCTGACTAAGCTTTTGGTCACCAGTCCTAATGTCTCCTTCTTTGGCTTGGTCCGTTTTTGCCTGATTATGCTCCTGTGAAGTGCCTTGGGATGTTTTACCATGTTAATGATAATAATTGCAAGTTTTATGCTGTGAATGCATGCAAACGAGGAATTGGGTTGAGGCTGTCCAAACTCATTTGGCGTTGGACCTTTAATAGCCAGAAGAGCCGGAATAAAAGTCATAATTCTCGGGTAGACCTGAATTCAGGCTCCAAATGTGAAAATAGCACATCCCACTTCCTTGTTCATTTTTTGTTTTAACTTTGTCATCTGTTTAAACATGAAAATACTGACATTGCACATTTAAATGCCAAATTGCTGACACTTAGGATTTCATTACATGCTCAATTCTTGCACTCTTACTGTTCAAGGTTTTTGAGAGGTGAAGAATTATTTTTGGCTAGTTTTTTTTTAAACTGGAGATCTTGATTGTTATTTCCTGGCCTTAAAATAAGCCTCGTCTGCATACTGTAGTGCAGTTGGACATGACCAGCAGCTTCCATAAAACCACAAGTTTCCATTGTATAAATTCTGCCAATATGTCCACAGACGGTTTTCTCATGGCGTCGGTTCAGTAATATCTCCCCTTGTGACTAAAAGGCAGCCACATACCAAATTAAGCCACAAATCTTCCTCTTTGTGTGCTAGTTTGTTAAAAAGAAAATTAGTAAACAAACTTTGAAGATTAAGCATAGCATTAGCTAGATTGCTCTTTTAAGTTATCAGCTTTCAAACTTTTCTTTGTGTGGAGAATGTTATGCTCATAAAAGGTGATGGATATCAGCACTGAGAAATGGAACAGTTTCATATTTTAGTGTCTGCATCAAGCACTCCCAGGACGTAAAGATCGCTGCTGGTTGCAGAGCAGGACTTTCATTACTCAACACCAACCTCCCCAACTACCTTTTAATGTTTTTCCATCTCCCACATCATTACTCATCAGTGCTAGATTGGGGGCCCTTTTATGCTGTGCCAACAGAAATTTTAATTTAAACAGAAAATGCTGAGGGTACTCAGCATGTCAGGCAGCATCTGTGAAGCGAGAAACAGAGTGAACGTTTCAGATCGATGACCTTCTGTCAGAACTGGAAAAAAGCAGGAAATGGAACAGATTTTTAAGCAAGTATAGCAGCTGGGAAAGGGGGGAGGGGATGAAAGAACAAAAGGGAAGGTCTGTGATAGGATAGAAGGCAGGAGAGGTTAAGAGACATTAAGAGATATTCAAGGCAAAAGGAGATGGTAATGGGACAGGTTAAGAAACAAAAGATGGCTCTAGATGAAGTGTAAATTGCGCTGGCAGAATGAAAGACAGCTGCCATGTGGGGGCGAAGAAAAGAAAACACATAAGTGTGAAAAAATATATATATGATAGGGGCCGAGGTTATGATCTGAAATTGTTGAACTCTATGTTGAGTCCAGAAGGCTGTAGAGTGCCTAATCGAAAGATGAGATGCTGTTCCTCGAGCTTACATTGGGCTTCAGTGGAACAATGTAAGAGGCCGAGGATGGTGAGGTCTGAGTGGGAGTGAAGCGGAAAATTAAAATGACAGGCGACCGGATGCTCGGGGTCCCCCTTATGGACTGAACGGAGGTGTTCCGCAAAGCGGTCACCCAATCTGCGCTTGGTCTCCCCAATGTAGAGGAGACCGCATCGTTAGCAGTGAATACAATATACTAAATTGCAAGATGTACAAGTAAATCACTGTTTCACCTGGAAGGGGTGTTTGGGAAGGGGGGAGGTATAAGGACATGTGTTGCATCTCCTGCACTTGCGCGGGAAGGTGCCGGGCGAAGGGGAAGGGGTGTTCGGGGTAATAGGAGAGGACCAGGGTTTCGCGGAGGGAGCGGTCCATTCGCAATGCTGAAAGGGGAGGTGAGGGGAAGATGCGTTTGGTGATGGGATCACGCTGGAGATGGCGGAAGATGATCTGTTGAATGTGGAGGCTGATGGGGTGAAAGGTGAGGACAAGGGGAACCCTATCATGGTTCTGGGAGGGAGGGGAAGGTGAGGGCAGAAGTGCGGGAGATGGAACGGACACGGTCAAGGGCCGTGTCAACCACGGTAATGGGGAATACTCGGCTGAGGAAAAGGGAAGACATATCGGAAGCACTGGTATGGAAGGTGGCATCGTCCGAGCAGATGCGGCGGTGACGGAGAAACTGGGAGAATGGAATAGTGTCCTTACAGGAAGCGGGGTGGGAGGAAGCGTCGTCCAGGTAGCTGTGGGAGTCAGTGGGCTTGTAGTGAATGTTTGTCAATAACCTATCCCCAGAGATGGAGACGGAGAAGTTGAGGAAGGGAAGGGAAGAGTCGGAGATGGACCATGTGAAGGTGAGGGAAGGGTGAAAATTGGAAGCAAAGAGAATGAACCGAAGAGCACAGCTTTCTGTCCGATATTTGGATAATTTGCCTGTCCTGTTGAAATTTTAATTTAATTGGTTTAAAGAAAATTTCTAGTGATAAAAGATTTAAGTAACTTTCCAAAACTATAATCTTTGTTAACTGATGCTGAGAAAAATTGTGTTAGAAGAGAGAGAGTGAGAGAATATCGGTGGAGTTTTGTTGGGTAAGGGTATTCAGGGATCTGGAGCTCAGGCAGGTAAATGGAGTTGAGGTACAGATCAGCCATGCTGGAACAGGCCCGAAGGACTGAATGACCTCCTCCTGTTCCAATGCTAGAATTTTGAAGAAAACCGAAGAGCGCAGCTTTGTTTGATATTTGGTTAATTTGCCTGTCCTGTTGAAGTGGTGAAGAAAACCGCAAAATAGAACACGTTTCGTAGTGCTGAGGCAGAGATGCATCTACGTGTATTGTCAGAACCTTGTAACTAACTTTTGCAATGGTTATAGTTATTAAAATATTGCCAAGCTATATACTGTTATGGCAGCTTGGCTGTAGAGTACCTGAGGTGCTGCGCATAAAATAAAAGAATGTTACTTTGTCTGCAGTCAACTACATGTGAGTTTGTGGTTGTTAGTCAAGATCACAAAGGGCGTGTCGCACACTCTTTGAATACCTGGCTCACGCGAATTGGGTCTGGTGGAACCGTTGGTCAGGATCATGGCTTGCATGTCGTCGTGAAGCAGGCGGAGGATGGTGACAAACTTTTGAGGGCAGCCGAATTTGAGGAGGACACGCCATAATCCCTCATGGTTGACAGTGTCGAAGGCCCTGTCGTACGGACCGGGGTCAAGCAAGGCTGTGTCATCACACCAACGCTCTTCTCGATCTTCCTTGCTGCAATGCTCCATCTCACCCTCAATAAGCTCCCCGCTGGAGTGGAGCTAATTTACAGAACAAACCGGAAACTGTTCAGCCTCCGTCGCTTCCAGTCCAGATCCAAGGTCGTCCCATCCTCTGTCGTCGAATTACAGTATGCAGACGACACTTGTGTCTGTGCTCACTCGGAGGCTGAATTCCAAACCATCGTCAACACCTTCACCGAAGCGTACGAGAGCATAGGCCTTACACTAAACATCCATAAGACAAAGGTCCTCTACCAACCTGCCCCTGTCACTCAGTACTGCACCCCGATTATCAAAATCTACGACAAGGCCTTGGACAACGTGGACCACTTTCCATACTTTGGGAGCCTACTATCAACAAGGGTAGATGTCGATGACGAATTAATATCGCCTTCAATGTGGTAGTGCAGCCTTTGGTCGCCTGAGGAAGAGTGTTTGAAGACGAGGACCTTAAACCCGGTACTAAGCTCATGGCCTACAGAGCAGCAGTGATACCCGCCCTGCTGTATGCCTCAGAGACATGGACCATGTACAGCAGGCACCTCAAAGCACTGGAGAGATACCACCAACGCTGTCTCCGCAAGATCCTGCAAATCCATTGGCAGGATAGGCGCTCCAATGTCAGCGTTCTTGCTTAGGCCAACATCCCCAGCATCGAGGCTTTGACCACACTCGATCAGCTCCGATGGACGGGTCACATCGTTCGCATGCCCGATACGAGACTCCCAAAACAAGCGCTCTACTCGGAGCTCCGACGCGGCAAGAGAGCCCCAGGTGGCCAGAGGGAATGCTTCAAGGACACCCTCAAAGCCTCCTTGAAAAAGTGCAACATCCCCACCGACACCTGGGAATCCCTGGCCCAAGACCGCACAAAGTGGAGGAGAAGCATCCGGGAAGGCGCCAAACACCTCGAGTCTCTTTGTCGGGAGCAAGCAGAAGCCAAGCGCAAGGAGCGCACGTCAACCCAAGCACCCCACCCACCCGCCCCTTCAACCACCGTCTGCCCCACCTGTGATATAGAGACTGTAGGTCCCGCATTGGACTCATCAGTCACCTGAGAACTCATTTTTAATGTGGAAGCAAGTCATCCTCGGTTCCGAGGGACTGCCTAAGAAGATGACGATGACGAGCTGGCTCAGTAGGTGTGGGGTCAGTGTGTCTGCTCTTTTGATCAGAGGTGAAGTGGCGCAAAAACGGGGACAGCTTTCAGTTGTTCCCCTTCTCCCTAGAGTAGCTTAATGTGGATCAGGTCTCGGTACTAGTAGTTAATGTTGCGTTGATTAACTCATGCAAGAAGTAGCTGGATGATATCTGATTACGAATGGGATTGAAGGTCATGAGTAAGTATAAATGTAGATGATCAAATATTCTAGGGAAAACTGGTCCAAGAACTGTTGGGAATATCCTTTGGAATTCAGTTAGTCACAGTTGTCAGTGGGATTTTGGTAAAGCATAATGGTGAGTTGGGGTCTGGCAAAATGTTTGTAAGTTGTCCCCTTGAACTGTGGAAAAACACCCAGCAGTAGAATTTATAGATCGTTATACTTGCAAATTTAGGTTATATCCAAAGAGACCATTTTGAGCCATGTAACGCAAGAGTGAAGCATTGTTTGTTAATAGGTTTTTCAATGGTAGAGGTAGTGAATGTGTAAAGTCTGTGGGTTGTACGGTTAATAACGACACAGACTTCAGGAGTAACAAACAAACAGGTCTTTACTATTCGAAGGTCAGGGCGAATCTGCCCCAGCAATCCTGCCACAACACTTATATACTGGTGTGGTCACTATCGGTATTACAGTATACAGAAGCCAAACAAATAGTGCCACACCTAAAGTAGTTCTCTTAAAGGTGAACGGTTATATTCAATAGTTCCCTTAAAGGTAGACGGGTACATACACTACAATCCTCCCTTTTTAGCTTATTACTTAGAGTCCCCGTTAAACATACATATCTTCAACTTCCTATAAAACAAATTACAGATATAATCTCGGTGGAGTCAATGTCATATAAAACAATTTACAGATATAATCTTGGTGGGAACAGTTCACAGGTTCAGTCTCTGCGGGAACAGTTCATAGATTCAGTCTCTGATCTTGACTCGTTCCAAACAACATCTCTTTGGTGTAGCCGGTTCACATGGCTAGCGTGACTCCTCCATAGCCTTTTTCTTGACGTAACAGCTTGAACTTTCGTCCTGTTGAACCAGCAGTGCGGACTTTTACAACCAACTGGCTGTCTTGATATTTTCCAGTTTTTCAACTAATTTAGTTCCTTTCGTAGTGTCCCGCCTGAGATGGTAGAAGTGCTAATATTTTAGACAGTTACTATCTTCTGCTTCTTTTTCTTTTCTGCCTTTTTGACACTCTCGGAGCTCCTTTCTCGGCTGCCAGCTGTAGCGCCACCAACTCTCTATGTTCCTTAGACCTTAAGTGCTTCATCCGGATTTCAGCACTTTGGGAGTTTTCATCACAAATTGAGCAAACCAGATCCTCGTAATATTCAGTGTCACTCAACAGGTCATGGTAATATTCGGGGTCGTCCTGAGTTAGGCCAGTGAGAGACCCTTCTACTTCCTCCTTATCCATCTGGACGTTAGCCGACGGTGGTTCCTTCCCTAACCATCTTTCTTGAAAAGACTTCTTCAAACATTCATATTCATTCCGCTCTTCCGGGGATGTCTGCCATTCCTTCACTACTGGCCTCATTTGTGAGTTCGATACCTTCCCTTCCATCGGGGATTTCGTTGTCAGGCTATTTAATCCTTCTACTGGAGTATCTGTTTCCACCCCCTTCTGTTCCCCTTGACGCAATTCAGCGTACTTTTGGCATCCTTGTAAAAGCTGTGTTGCCACCTCAGCTATCTCCGTGACTTTTGGAAGCTCCGAATTCTTTCCCTTTGAACCCTGAAACTCGTGTTCCCATTTTGGAGTCTTGTCCCTCAGCATGTGTAAGAGTTGGCTGGCCGTTAACTCTTCTACGGGGACACTGTGGATTAGAGTCTTCTCCATTTCATCCACCTTTCCCTCCAATGTTTTCACCTTCCTTTCCTCCGGTACTTTGGTTTTAAGCGCTCGAAGAAGTTGCGCCTTGATGTTCTCTAACTCCTGTTCAGGAGCCATTCCTACAGTCTCTGTGATCCTTCCAGTTGCCTTTCCTTCCACTGCCCGGATTCCTAGTTGAATATGTTCTTCAAGTTGTTGAACCTCGGCCATTGCCGCCTCATATTTGTCCTGGGTTGCCTTCAATAATTTAATGAGTTCTTGGACATCTTGAATTTCATGTTCTGCTATGTCTTCCACCTCTAATTTTTCATCGATGGATGGAATCTCTACCGATGAGTCTGTCTTGGCCTGGAGCTCATCAAACATTTCCTGCAGCCTTTGTAATTCTCGCTCATGTTCAACCTTTAGCTTTTCAGATGCTTTCACTAAAACTAGCTTTTCGGAGGTTGCCGAGTTAACCCCTTCCAGGATTGTAGTCTGGGCCTGTTCATACTGTTCTTTCAACCTGTTACACTCTGCTTGCAACGAGTCGTAGAGATGAACTGGGATAAAATCCTGGCTTGCTGAAGATTCCTCTTCCTTTGGTTCGTTCTGTAAATATTCTAGTTCCTGAACAGCATCAGGGGAATGTGATTGGTATTTGGCCACGATGGCTCTATGGTCGCTCTCTGCTTGAGCTAGCTGTCTCTGTTGTCTTTCCAGGTTCTCCCATTCGGTGTCCCAGAACTTTTCCATATTTTTCATCTCTTGTACGAGACGGTCACTCAACTGTTCTAATTGTTGTCGTACTTTGACATAAGTTTGAGTCCGAACTCGGTGTTCTTCCGTCGTGGATGAATCCTTTGCTTGAACAGGCTCAGAATTCTCTGTCAACCTGGAGTTCTGCTCTGCAGCTTTATTCTTCTTGGTAACATACGTCCTTCTGCATGTCTTCGTTTCCTTCCCCATCGTCGGCAAGTCCCTTTTTAGCCTTGTCTTCCATATTTGAATTGGTCTTATCGTCATCCATTTCAGAATCTGAGCTGATAGCTTGCACCGAGTCCTCCCTCATTATGGCTTTTAGGTAGTGCCATTCCATATCTATTTTCTTAATCCACTCCCGTCCTAGAAGTGGTGGTCCTCCTTCAGGTAATACGTACAAGTTCATTCTTGGGTGTTCTTTACCCCTATCTCTCACCTTGACTCTTATTTTCCCCATGGGGTATACGTTATGCCCCGTGTATGTCTGTAATACGAACTTGGTATTTCTTAAAGGTATGTGAGAGAATAGCCGGTGGTAGTCCCTTCGGTTGATGACTGATAGAGCTGATCCAGTGTCCAGCTCCATCCTTACTTGGACTCCAGCTATTTTTAGTATGACCCAGATGGTTTGTAGATCCGTTTCTTTACCCACATTGTGGATTCTCAGACTACCCAGCTCCTGGCTGTTTGGGTCTGAGTCTGAATTCTGTTCGTCTGAACTCTTCTCAGCCACCTTGTGTACCTTGTTGTACTTTTCTTGTGGTGGCTTCCTTTGATTGTTGGTCTTCTTCCCTGACCGGCATACCTTCGCGATGTGACCCAGTTTGCCACATTTCCTACACTCTTGGTTCTTAAACCAGCATTGATTCTGGTCATGCGTTGTCTTCCCACAACGGTAGCATTTTGTTGTGCTTGAAGTAATTTGGTCCACCCCGAGTGCCGCCGCCTTTAGTTGCATTTCCGCCGTTCCTTTCACTGCGGCTTCGTGCGATGCAGCTATAAGGACAGCCCTGTCCAGTGTGAGGTCGTTCTCTTCCAGTAGTCGCTTCTGCGTCCCTTCTTTGGACAATCCGCATACGAACTTGTCCCGCAGTGCTTCTGTCAGATTCCCTCCGAACTGGCAGTATTTCGCTAGCCTACGCAGTTCGACCAAGTATTCCGCATTGCTTTCGTCTTTCCTCTGCGTTCTTGCGTAGAATTTGAATCGTTCAGCCAGCATCAACGGTGTGGGGTTCAAGTGGTCCTTCAGCACAGCCACAATCTCTTCGAAGGTCTGATCCGCTGGTTTACCTGGTGCTATTAGATGCTTCAAGAGCCCGTATGTTTTTGCCCCCATCGAGTTTAGCAATGTTATCGCCTTGTCGTCTTCCTCTATTTTGTTGGCTTCGCAATAGATCTCTATGCGTTCCACGTACGTGGCCCAGTCTTCTATTTCAGAATTAAAGTCGTTAATATTCCCTCGCTTAGGCATCTTTCTTCCCTTGGGAGCAGCACCAGTATTTCTTTAAGTATTCTTATTTATTTGTTTATTTCTAAGATGGCGGTTTTCCCGCGAAATCGGCGGTTTCCCGCTCTTTCCTTCTCTCCCCGCCCACTTCAATGGCGGTATGTCAATTAAGATGGCGGTTTTCCCGCGAAAATGGCGGTTTCCCGCTCTTCCTTTCTCTCCCCGCCCACTTCAATGGCGGTTTCCCGCTTCTGTCGTCTCCTCCGCCTAATGGCGGCTTCCCGCGTTTCTTCCTGGTGGAAGGGGTACGCTTTCCCCACAGCGGACAGGTTCAGCCGCTGGGCTGGCTCTCGCACAGCTCCCCTTACTCGGCTCTGTCTTTTCCTCCCGCCCGCACGGCTCTACCGGCGCTGGGTACACCCCGTTAATGGAGGACAGTTCAGCCGCTGGACTGGCTCTCGCGCAGTCTCTCTCTCCGTACCCGGCTCTGTCGCTCTCTCTCCCGCACATTCGGTTCTACCGGCCCTGGGTACCCCGTTGGTGGAGAACAGTTCAGCCGCTGGACTGGCTCTCGCACAGTCTCTCTCCCCTTGCTCGGCTCTGTCTCTCTCTCCCACCCGCACGGTTCCTGTTCGCCTCCCAGCCCTCTCGCAGACCGGTGTTTCCCTCCCCGGCTGCAGCTGGGTTTCTCTTCCCGCGCCTACTCCCAGTCTCAGCGCTTCGTGGCTGCGGTCGCTGCCCGGCTTTTCCTGCCGATCGAGGTCCGACTGTCTCACGACGCCGTTGGACCCGACTTTCTGACCGGCTCCGTTCCCCCTCGACCGTGGTCGAGTGCACAGCCCTTATCCTCCGGATATTCTCTACACCTTCCCCTACTCACAGTCTCCACGGCCGCCTTGTTTCCAGCTGATCGGCTCACTCCGCACCGTGGTAGAAGGGTAGTCAGTGCCTGTTGCAGATGGAAGCTTTTATTGCTAAAGTCTTCCTCCTTCCTCCTGCTGCAGCCTCGTGTTTTCTTTCAGCAGCACGACGAGGGCGGTTGCCTCTCTTCGACGCTCTTCGTTGCTTTGGTAGTCTTGCCGCAGGGTAC
Source organism: Somniosus microcephalus (assembly GCF_052327205.1). NCBI lineage: Eukaryota > Metazoa > Chordata > Chondrichthyes > Squaliformes > Somniosidae > Somniosus > Somniosus microcephalus. Next base: position 24,287,449 of record NC_141002.1, on the reverse strand, counting down.
GATCGGACTCGTCGCCACTGTAAAGTCTGTGGGTTGTACGGTTAATAACGACACAGACTTCAGGAGTAACAAACAAACAGGTCTTTACTATTCGAAGGTCAGGGCGAATCTGCCCCAGCAATCCTGCCACAACACTTATATACTGGTGTGGTCACTATCGGTATTACAGTATACAGAAGCCAAACAAATAGTGCCACACCTAAAGTAGTTCTCTTAAAGGTGAACGGTTATATTCAATAGTTCCCTTAAAGGTAGACGGGTACATACACTACAGAATGCATTTGAAGCTGATGAATTAAGAGTAGCACATAGTAGAGTACTGCACAGTAGTGAAACATGTTGACCTGTTTACTTTTCTTTAAGCATATTGATACCAATATGCTAAATACATTTGGTGGTGGGTCTGGGTCAGTAATGAAAATTCCTGTTAGCTTGATATCTTACAGTTTTTCATTGATTACTGGTTGGGATTTAGGGAGAAATATCTCCTTTTTGGAGGATAAAATTAATACTTTCCTTCTTATATTCTGGAAATTCACTAAGTTGAGTGGGGTCATCAAACTGCATGTGTTCTGTTGAAAAGACAAGACTTGAGGGCCAGATGACCATTGCTCACTTAATTTTCTTTGTATTTAACCATAATATTTTTGGTTGAAGAGAAACCTTAGGCCACGATAGGTCTTGCAAAACTATCTACTGGTCATTTTATCGTTTATCAACAATCTAATGTTCTGCCAATTGTTGTATTCATAGTGCAGCCTTCTTAGAATTGCCAATATTTTTTTTTAATGTTGTATCAAGCTGAGAATTCTAAGCATGATCTCATCTCAATCCAACAGGGTTATGACATCATTGCAGTGTTCAAAGAGCTAAAAAGGATGCATTTAATTTGTAAATGTGTGCAAAGAATGTAAAATTGTTGCTCTCCTTCCACCCGTCATTTCAGTTTTCACTCTTTTAGGCCTTTATCCATCAAGCAAGCAACAACAATGCATGAAAGAAAAGAAAGAACTTGCATTTATATAGCACCTTTCACTGTTGTAACGTAGGGAAAAGTGGCAGCTAATTTGCACACAGCAAGATTTCGCAAACAGCAATGCAGTAATTGACCAGATAATTGGTTTTAGGTGTTGGTTAAGGAATAACTATTCGCCAAGACACCAAATACCATGGGATCTTTTACATCCACCTGAGAGGGCAGTTTAATGCCCTTTGTTTAATGTCTTATCTGAAAGACGGCACCTCCAACAGTGCAGCGCTCTCTCAGTACTGCACTAAAGTGTCAGCCTAGATTATGTGCTCAAGTCTCTGGAGCAGGGTTGCCAACTCTGTTTGGACGTTCCATCACATGGCCTGCCAGCTCCCACAATCCCGCAATCTGTCTCCAACATGTCCATCCTCAGCACACTGCCTTCCCACACCAATTGGAAAGCGAACAGACTCTTCGATACCTGTTTGGATAATTCTTCACTCTCAATTAAACAGCCTTTTCTCCCCACCTCCGATATTGTTTTATACCCCTATGATTTTTCTCCCTGGTTGATCGCAGCAGTGATAATCCGGGAGGGTTGGCGACCCAACTCTGGAGTGGGACTTGAACACAATACCTTCCGACTGAGCGGTGAGTCAGCTGCACGGTAACCTCCTTCAGATATAGAAACATAGAAGATAGGAGTAGGCCATTCGGCCCCTCGAGCCTGCACCGCCATTCAATGAGGTCATGGCTGATCATCCAAATTCAGTACCCTGTCCCTGCTTTCTCCCCATACCCCTTGATCCCCTTAGCCTTAAGAAATATATCTAACTCCTTCTTGATTATAGTTAACGAATTGGCCTCAACTGTCTTCTGTGGTAGAGAATTCCACAAGTTCACCACTCTCTGGGTGAAGAAATTCCTCCTCATCTCTGTCCTAAATGGCTTACCCCTTATCCTTAGACTGTGACCCCCTGGTTCTGGGCTCCCCCGCCATCGGGAACAGCCTTCCTGCATCTAGTCTGTCTAGTCCTGTTAGAATTTTATAAGTTCAATGAGATCCCCTCTCATTCTTCTAAACTCCAGCGAATATAAGCCCAATCGACCCAATCTCTCCTCATACATCATTCCTGCCATCCCAGGTATCAGTCTGGTGAATCTTCGCTGCACTCCCTCCATGGCAAGAACATCCTTCCTCAGATAAGGCGACCAAAACTGCACACCATACTCGAGGTGTGGTCGCACCAAGGCCCTGTACAACTGCAGCAAGACATCCTTGCTCCTGTACTCTAATCCTCTCGCTATGAAGGCCAGCATACCATTTGCCGCCTTAACCGCCTGCTGCACCTGCATGCTTACCTTCAGCGACTGGTGCACAAGGACAGCCAGGTCTCGTTGCACTTCCCCTTTTCCCAATCTATTGCCGTTCAGATAATAATCTGCCTTCCTGTTTTTGCCACCGAAGTGGATAACCTCGCATTTATCCACATTATACTGCATCTGCCCAATCGCCCAACCTGTCCAAATCATACTGGAGTTTCTCTGCATTCTCGTCACAGCACACATGCCCACCCAGCTTTGTGTCGTCTGCAAACTTGGAGATATTACATCTAGTTCCCTCGTCTAGATCATTAATATATATTGTGAATAACTGGGGTCCTAGCACCGATCCCTGCGGTACCCCACTAGTCACTGCCTTCCACTCGGAAAAAGACCCATTTATTCCAACTCTTTGCTTCCTGTCTGCCAACCAGTTTTCTATCCAAGTCAGTACCTTACCCCCAATCCCATGTGCTTTAACTTTGCACGCTAGTCTCTTATGCGGGACCTTATTGAAAGTCCAAATACACCACATCCACTGGTTCTCCTTTATCTATTCTACCAGTTACACCCTCAAAAAAATTCTACCAGTTACATCCTCAAAAAATTCCAGTAGATTAGTCAAGCATGATTTACCTTTTGTAAATTCATGTTGACTTTGTCCGATCCTGTCACAAGTGCTCTGTTATTACATCTTTTATAATGGACTCTATCATTTTCCCCACTACAGATGTCCGGCTTACTGGTCTATAATTCCCCGTTTTTTCTCTACCACCTTTTTTAAATAGTGGGGTTACATTAGCTACCCTCCAATCCATGGGAACTGTTCCAGAGTCTATAGAATTTTGGAAGATGACCAGCAATGCATCTACAATTTCTAGGGCCACTTCCTTAAGTACCCTAGGATGTAGATTATCAGGCCCTGGGGATTTATCAGCCTTCAATCCCATCAATTTCCCTAACACCATTTCCCTACAAATACTGATTTCATTCAGTTCCTCCCTCTCATTAGACCCTATGTTCCCCGACGTCGCTGGGAGTTTATTTGTGTCCTCCTTTGTGAAGACAGAACCAAAGTATGTATTTAATTGGTCTGCCATGTCTTTGTTCCCCATTATAAATTTCCCTGATTCTGACTGCAAGGGACCTATGCTTGACTTTACCAATCTTTTTCTCTTCGCATATCTATATAAGCTTTTACAGTCAGTTTTTATGTTCCTTGCAAGCTTACTCTCATACTCTATTTTCCCCCTCTTTATTAATCCCTTTGTCCTCCTTTGCTGAATCCTAAACTGCTCACAATCCTGAGATTTGCTGCTTTTTCTGGCCAATTTATATGTCCTCTCCTTGGATCTTATGCTATCCCTAATTTCCCTTGTTAGCCAATGTTGAGTCACCTTTTTTGTTTTATTTTTATGCCAAACAGGGATGAACAAATTCTGTAGTTCATCCATGTGACCTTTAATTGTTTGCCATTGCCTATTCACCGTCAACCCTTTAAGTAACATTCCCCAATCCATCCTAGCCAACTCGCGCCTCATACCATCGTAGTTTCCTTTATTTAAATTCAGTACCCAAGTCTCTGAATCAGCTACTTCACTCTCCATTTCTATCATATTATGATCACTCCTCCCCAAGGGGCTTCTCACAACAAGATTGCTAATTAATCCTTTTAATTAATATCATGCCCAAGTGGCTGCTATTCTTGTGAATCTGGACAATGGACTGCGAGCCACCATACTCTAGTCAAACCCTACCCTCACTGATTTCAATGGTGCCACTGCCACTCGGGCTACCATGAGCTGTAAGCACAGACATGGATTGAACATTTTTTTTTCTAGTCTCTGATTCAGTAGTGCCATGCTATGTGGCTTGTTTATTCATTGAGGCATTTCTTAAGGGGAAAGGTGATGCTTTGAGCTTCCCCACACACCCTCACTGTCATTATGACAGTTTTTTTGCCCCTTCCCCTGAAAAGCCATGACTCTTTGTTGGGGTCCCGTTCCGCTGGTACTGTCTGCCCCTCTGTGCATCATCAAACTGAAAATTTCTTATGTGCCAGTCTAGGGTGTTGGCAGTTGAAGGGGAATAATATTGAAGGCGAGCCCAATCGTGTTCTCAGCCAGTGTTCAGACATGCACACTTCCAGCAGGGTACAACCCGGGAGTGCTTAAACAGTCTCAGCTGACATCCACTGGCTCAGCACAGAATGGAGATCAATTCCAGGCCTGTATGGCTTAACTATTCACTGCTTTAACCAGGAAAGCTATCGGGAAAACTTGCCACCATTTCTTATTCTCAAATCTTTGTTTGAACGTTCCAGATACAAGAAGCCTTCAACACTTCAATAAGTCGCAGATCTCACTCCTGGGACCTGCTGTGCTCTGCATGCCGACGACCTGTATGCTTTTATATTCCACTTGCTATTTTCAAGCCTCTCATTTCCCTTGAGAGTGCCGTGTGTCTTTTTTTTGGGAAAAAATTATATTTAAGGAATTGGGGAATTAATCCATCCTCCTAACCCCAGCTGGTCCCAGTTCCCTCTAAGTAAGAAAGCGTGAAAAATGCGATCGTTAGCCTGTCGCATCTGTCAGTATACCATGTGCTGCCTGGGAAACTGGGTCAGACTCCAGGTGGGTGGGGATGTGCGTCTGCAGTCTGTTCACATTCAAAATGGCAGCTCTGAATTATTTAAAAAGAAAGAAAGGCAGATTGGTTGCGGAATCACAGTGCTAGCAAATTCTGCCTCCGACAAAACCAAATTTAAAAATACAGCTCCTGTAACTGGACACAAGTAGAAGCTTGCAGTTACAGGTTTAAACAGTAGCACAGTGATCCTGTCAGGTTATAATTGTTCTTCGCGCGGGGGGCGGTGGGGCTGTAGTTTCTGTTGAAACGCAGGCTGTGACTGCGAACGCACAGCTTTTGCATCTTCAGTTTAGGAGGGAACTGAAGCACCCATTGCCTACGACCCCTTTTGATTTGATTGCCGTCTGCTTTCTGGCCTGAAGTGTGGAACAAGGGCTGATGGGGGTGCGGGAGTGAAGCCGGTATGCGTGTGTATCACACTGGTGTAAATTAGATTCTGGAGCGTTGTGACCAGGGGCAGACTGGCTCCTCCCCGGGAGGGCGAGGGATTCTCATGGAAAATTGAGGGATGCTGAGAATGCAGCGCTCGAGATCCATTCACGGTGGCGCTGCTCCCAGTTTCCCATCTAGCCAGTCCACATTGGTTGTGAGCATTCCAGCCGATGCAAGGCAACACACACGTGTGTGCATTCAGCCCCCTGCTCCCCACGAGTCTGGCTAGGAGTGAGCTGGTGTAGTCAAGGCACTGAATTTACAGCAGCAAATCCAAGGTACCACAGCACGGGCTCTTTCCTATGGCGTCTGCTTCCCATTCCATATAAGCATTTTTTTTCTACATCGCTCAGAGAAAGATAGAGGATGAAAGGCAAGAAGGATGCACAGGTGGAGTGCTATAAAAGAGCAAATAAGGGGCAAAAAAGGAAAGGGAATTGGTGCGTTGAACAAAGAAGCAGTAAGGAAAAGAAAAATATCGTAGAAGCTCCTCCAACATGATTATCCGAAGCAAGAAATTCTTTCTCGTCAGTTAAAGAATGCATTTGTGTTAAAACCAGCTTTTCCCTAAATTGGGTGTCTGTGAACTGACCTGCCCTGCTATACAAGAGCAAGAAATTGTTTAGGGGAACAAAGAGGCCAAGATAAATGGTCTAGGTTAGAAATAGAACAAAGGAATGATAGACCCATGAGTGAGGGATGGGGAGAGAACGAAATCATTCAAGCAGTGAAATAATTCCCCAACACTCCGCAAATGCTGTGTACACATTCCCTGTATTTATAAATTATTCCCTGATATTTATTTTTCAGAGTGCAAACTGCTCTACGGGGGCCAGTGAAATTCTTACACCACCCCAGGGGAGAGTGGTAGCCTTTTTTGTTCCACTAGCCTTAGAGGTCATTTGCCACAGACAATCGGTTTCATTATTGCTCACTCAAAGCTCAATAGCAAGTGGCAGTAAAAACGGTTTTGTATCATACGGTTGTATCTATCTTTTTTGTGTCTGATTATTTTTTTTGAGAAGACAGTGGCTCGCCTGAGGTTGTAATAAAAAATTGATTACATTTTCTGTCAACAGAGTGGTCGGGTGCTGCAGATGTGACCCTGTTAGTAACCCATGCAGAAAGATGCTACTTTAGGTATACAGTAAATGCAGCCTTTTTACTCTGATTTTCCAGCAGCCTTTAACTCAGTGAGGAATACTATTTGAAGCTGCATGATTCACTGATTACTTCTTGGAATAAATCGTCTCTGATTCTCTACAATTAGTAACTGCAGTAGAAAAAAAAATGACCGTTTTGTCTGGAACTGGGGCTGTGGTGGGCAGGATTGGTACAGTAGCCACTATCGGTGGGAAACACTAGGTTTTGCTGGGCACAAGCATCATTGTTTGGTGGAATGATGACAGAGTTTGTGGCATGCAAGCTCAAATGGAATGTGATTCCTGTATGTTGTTGGTATATTTTCTACTTGACTGAAAAGATCTGACACAAAATTGAAAGAAGATGCAGTTTGCTGTCGGTCTGTGTGTGAGTGAGTGTGTGTCTGTATGTTGAAATGCCAGGGTTTCAGTTTCTAATTGCCTTTCAGTGATCTGTGCTGGAAAGTGCGCATAGGAACAAGAGTGGGCCATTCAGCCCCGCAAGCCTGTTTTCTGTCATTCAGTTAGATCGTGCCTGATCTGTACCTCAACTCCATTTAACTGTCTTTGATCCATGTCTCTTGATACCCTTGCCCTACAAAAATGTATCACCCTCAGTCTTAAAATCTCCAATTATTCCAGCATCCACAGCCTTTTGGGGGACAGTGTTCCAGATTTCTGCTACCCTATGTGTGAAGAAATGGTTCCTGATTTCAATCCTGAACGGCCTAGTTCTAATTTTAAGATTATGGCCTCTCATTCTTGATTCCCCTACCAGAGGAAATAGTTTCTCTCTATCTACCCTATTGAATCTTTTTATCATTTTAAATCCTCAACCTTCTAAACTCCCTGTAATACAAGCCAAGTTTATTCAACCTGTCATCCTAATTTAACCCTTTAAGCTCCTGTATCACTCTGGTGGATCTGCTCTGCACCCACTCCAAGGTGGGTGCAGAGCAGATCCACCAGAGTGATACGGAATCCTTCCTGAGGTGCGGTGTGATATTTTCATGCCTGGATCAGTTGGACTGTGAAAAACAGCTATCAGTATAAGTGTTGCACTTCCAAACTTGGGTTATGTATGGAGGAAACTTTTTGAATTGTGAAATCCCAGAGTGGCAATTACAGGTCTGTCAATAGTGGGGGGAGCAACGAATTGAAGTATTGCACATCATTCAGGTGTATTGATTTAGGTGAAGCTCCCCTCCCCAAACAGAAGATTAGTACGAGCATGCTGGACTTCTGATACCATTCGTGATTCCATAGGTGAGTAACCATTCTAAACTTCAATGTACCAGAATCCAAAAGTGTAACCTGACTTTTGCTAAACTCGCATCCCTTTGGATACACAATAGATGGTTGTGGTTGTAACTTATTTCCTATTTGACGTGTTATAGTGGATAATCTGGTTAATTTCTGCTCCAGAAATGTAAATTACATTTTGAAACGGATAAGGTCCAGAATTCAAAACTGGCTCCCTTGCTAATATCTTGGCACATTTGAGTCTCTCTCTCTCTCTTATAATTTTTGAGGATCTGAACCTTGTCCAAATCAAAACTTCAAATTTTGTTTAAGACCGGTGAAAAAAGGGGTGCTGACTGTCCAACAGCGAGCTCCTCTTGGGTAAGACATTGGGCAAAACAGGTTGGAGAAGCTGGATTTGTTTTCATTAGGGCAAAGGAGGTTGAGCGGTGATTTGATAGAGGTGTACAAGATTATGACGGGTTTGGATCGGCTAGACGAGGAAATGCTGTTCCCACTAGTTGATGGTACAAGGACTAGGGGACACAGATTTAAGATTTTGGGCAAGAGATGCAGGAGGAACGTGAGGTAAAACTTTTTTACGCAGTGAGTGGTGAGGACTTGGAGCTCGGTGCCGATGGAAGTGGTGGAAACGGAGACACTCAATGTTTTCAAGGGGAGAGTGGATAAGCACTTGAGGGAAATAAACTTGCAGGGCCACGGGGATAGAGCGGGGGAATGGGACTGACTGGATTACTCTACAGAGAGCCGGCACGGACTCGATGGGCCAAATGGCCTCCTTCTGTGCCGTTATGACCCCATGAAATTGCCGTTCCTTCATTGTGATTGGGTCAGATTCCTGGAACTCCCTACCTAATGGTTCTGTGGGAGTACCTTCACCACACTAACTGCAGGAGTTCAAGAAGAAGGCTTGCCCGCACCTTCTCGAGGGCAACTAGGGATGGGCAATAAATGTCGACCTTGCAAGTGACGACCACATCCTGAGAATGAAGTTTAAAAAAAAAAAAATGTTGGTGCAAGGCTACACCAAAATAAAAGTGAGCTGTTAAAATGAAACATTTTTCTGGTTGCTGTGCAACCACTCAAGTTTTGATTGAAAAGCTCCTCCATTGTGTTCTTTTCTTTGTCTGGCTCCCCGACAAAGAAGGCATTAATCTAGGACAAAAATACTGTGGATGCTGGAAATCTGAAATAAAAACAGAAAATTCTGGAAATACTCAGCAGGTCAGGCAGCATCTGTGGAGAAACTTGAAGTGGCGGAGGGCATCGTAAGAGTCACGGATGTAGGTAGGAAGAGACTGGACAAGGGGAAAAAAATTAGTTGAGATAGGAAGAAATCAGTCTCGGACATTCAGGTAGACCAGATGCATTTGTTTTTTCGATTTAATGTTGGAATATGTCTGACAATTGGGAACACCTGAGAGGTCTGCTCTGAATCTTTGATGAGCTGTGCCTTGGGTACCATTTCTTTGTTTTCCAACCTGATGAGCTTCTTAGCTAATCATTTTGTGGCAGTGTACTGGTATTACCTAGATAAGCAGCAAGCAAACAGCAAAAGTAAATTTTATTGTGATGACACTTCCCAGAACAGTTGATGGTACAGTAATTTGCTTTAATAGACTAACAGACACATCTTCCACCCTCCATAAACTTACACTCATACAAAACTCTGCTGCCCATATCCTAACTCACACCGTCCTGTTCACCCATCACCTCAGTGCTCACTGACCTACATTGGCTCCCGGTCCCCAAACGCCTTGATTTTAAAATTCTCATCCTCGTGTTCAAATCCCTCCTTGAGCTTGCCCCTCCCTATCTCTGTAACTTCCTCCTGGCCGACAACCCTCAGAGAACTTTGGGTTCCTCCAACTCTGGCCTTTTGCGCATCCCTGATTTCCTTCACCCTACCATTGGTGGCCGTGCCTTCAGCATCTAGCCCCTAAGCTCTGGAATTCCCTCCCCAAACCACTGCCTACCCGCCTCTCGCCTCCTTTAAGACGCTCCTTAAAACCTACCTCTTTGACCAAGATTTTAGTCACCCGTCCACACTCTTTGGCTCGATGTCAATTTCTGGCTGATTACGCTACTGTAAAGCTCCTTTTGGACATTTTGCTACGTTAAAAGCGTTATATAAATGCAAGTTATTGTTGATGTAATAAAATGCTGTGCCATCTGAATTCTAAGAAACTAGGCCAATCCTAAGACAGGGCAAGGTGCTGATTGAAGTGGGCAAAAATGTGGCAGGATGGTGTCTTGCCTCTTCAGGAAAAATTGCTATGTCATCTTTGAATCTGCTTTTTAAGAAGTCGAACACCATGAGCATTATGGCTCATTCTTGCCACCAGGCAAAGCTAATCATTTGACATGTCACTGGCTACACCAGCAACAGTGTAACAATGCACTTTCAGTTGGAGAGTTCTGCTCAACACAGTAAATAAAACAAACCCTGTCTTCCTATAATGCTTCAAAGTTAAGATTTTAGATGAGTGTTCAACACTTCTTATATTCTTGATGCTATAGCTTCTGAAACACAATAGAGTCCCACTAAACCAAACTAGTTGACAGAGAGCACAGGTCAGCATGCAAGTTGTTCAGCCTGGTACAATCCTCGCCACTTATAGCGGGCACGCGATTCGCCTGCTGTAAGCGGTGGACGGCAAACTCGTTGTAGGAATTAAATATTAGCCCCAGGCACCCTCCAGAGGATTCAGCATGGCCTAGTTGGTTAGGTTTGGTACACAGAGGGACAGATTTTTGCCCACTTCAATCAACAGCTATTGTAGTGGCGCTTCGTAATTTCCAAACATGCAGCCACTGAGCTTTGAGGCTTTAGCAACGAGTAGACGCGTGTCGAAATAAAACGTTCCAAACCATAACTTTGTCTTTAAACTGTTTACTGTAACACCTTACAAACAGAATTACAAAGCAAAACACGTTTAAACGAACACGGTCAAAAACTGTATTGCTCCAGCCCTCAAAGCTTCTGCCTCCTCCAGCCTCGTGGTGCTTGAGCTGTAAAATGGCTGGATACCATGTGACAAGCTTAAGGACTGTACCATTGTAGCAAGAATAAAGGGGGTCACTCAGCCTATACTATTGTAACAAGAAAAGAGGGGGTTTCTCAATACAATAAGTCAGTCAGGTAAATTAACTATTATACTATTTAACCAATATTTTAAAGTATTTTCTTTCTTAAACTTTCATGACTCTTACAGCTATCCTTATCCTTATCTTGGGAGTGGCCTAGTTGGTTGAGGGATTTTGTACATGGGCAATTTTTAAATGATTGAACAGCTTAAAAAAAAAAAAAGTACAGCAGAACCTGGCTGCCAGATCCACGATATGGTTCCTACATTACAGCAGTTACTAAACTATGACTCTGTGACTTCAAAAATACTTCATTGGCTGTAAGGCACCTTGGGATAGCCCGAGGTTATGAAAGACGTTACACAAATCCAAGTCTTTTTACTGGCATCTGCAGCCCCCACATGTGTCTCTTTTGTCATTAATTGCTCTGAATTTGATTGTACTACTCCCATTTTCTTTATATGTTCCAAACAGGTGTTTAACAAAGAAAGACTTGCATTTATATCGCGCTTTTCATGACCTCAGGATGTCCCAAAGCCCTTTACGACCAATTAAGTACTTTTGAACTGTAGTAGAGCGAATTGCCTCTTAAATATAGTATTGTAGCTTCAGATTGGCAGCTAATTTGAAGGCAGGATGTGGATTTGCCATATGAAGGAGCATAAGTGAGCCGTATCATCCATTGAGCCTACTCTGCCATGTCAGCTATCTTTTTAATCCTAATTCTTTTGGCTTATCTCTGTATCTCTTAATACCCATGTTTCCCATGTAAATATCCATCTCACTTTTAAGCATGTAAATCAATTTTTTTTCACCTTTTAACTTCCTGGGGTATTGTGTTCCACATTCTCTCGCTCCCTTTTTTGCGTGACGAAGTTTTTGGCGGATTGGCCTTTTAAATTGGGTTAGTCCTAATTCTAAAATGGTGTTACCATGCTCTTGGTTCTCATACTAGCGGGGAGAGCCAATCCCAATCTACCCTTCTTTCTCCTCTTCAAACTTGATAATGAATTCAGTCAAACTAGTGTCACGATTCTCATGATGCTCCCTTAAAACCAGATTGCTAACTATTTCGGGTTCATTACTCATAACTAAATCAAGAATTGTCTGCTCCCTTGCTAGGCTGAAGATGTGCTCTAGGCAACTGTCTTGAATGCATTCAAAACACGAGTTCGGCCCCAGCTGGAGTATTGTATCTAATTCTGGGCACCACACTTTAGGAAGGACGTGAAGGGAATGCACTGCCTGATAGGGTCAGGTTACAGATTCAATAGTAGCCTTCAAAAGGGAATTGGATAAATACTTGAAGGAGAAAAAATTGCAGGGATGTGGGGAAAGAGCGGGTGAATGGGACTGACTGGATTGCTCTTCGAAAGAACCGGTGCAGACTTGATGGGCCAAAGGGCGGCCTCCTGTGCTGTATTATTCTGATTCTTCTCTCCCAACCTACGTGCAAGTTAAAATGTTATTGTATTTTTTTTCTTGGAAGGCCGTAAATGCCAAGCCACAAAAATAGCAAAAGCTGACAGTCCCCCAAAAAGCTGCCAACTCAAAAATGGCTGATTATAAGTCTGTGACCTGAAAATAAGTAGTAATGCAGGGTTTTTAATTTAAGCTATACTTGTGCCCAGAATTCTTTTACTTGTATTGGAAAGAAAAAAACATAAGTACTTGAAATTTTGAGGCAAAATATAAATGTTGAAAGGAAAAAAATTGGTGGTGCATTTTTAGGGAGGGTGAAGGGAATGCTACCCTCAAATATTACATTTTTAATGTGAAAAATTGTGTTCTGGTTAATTTTAAGCACTTTTACACTTTGCAATTAACAAATTCTTTATCCTGAAAATCCAAATGTTAGTTTGTTTTTTAACAGACCATCACTTCCTTAATTCAACATGGCACTCTTCCTCTGCAAGATTCCTCTGTGCAAGCTGACAATCTTCTCACTCTCCAATTTAAACGAACACTCTTCACCCTTCAACCCAGTTCAAGTTGGTACCCTTCTTCCACCCCTGCCCACACTTACTGCTGGCACTTTTTTTCCCTTTCCATCCCCCTGTTAATGCTGGCGCTCTCCTTCCTCCCGTACCAAAGTGCTGCATCCATTCCCCACCCTTCCTCTCCTCTTCATTGTAATCCACATGTTTTCTCTCTCTCCCTCTCCCAGTAAATAGAGCTGAGGTACAGATCAGCCATCATCTAATTGAATGACGGAACAGGCTTGATGGGCTCAATGGCCTACTCCTGTTCCAATGTCGCCTCTACCCTCTCTCCGCTCTTTCTCCTCTCCCTCACCCCTCTTTCCCCACTCTCCCATCCCCCATTCCTCAGTCTCAAGTCTATCTGAGCCTGAGCGCTGTTGCTGATGGACAGGACTGACCTTTGTCCCCTGTGCAGTTCTACTGCTAAAGAAACCGATACTGACCACCCTATATTGTAGGCTGGGAATCGGTGACCAACAGGCAGAGTAGTAGGCGCAGGCAGGTAGTGCAGGGGTCCCCTCAGGCCATCCCGCTCTCAAACAGATATACCACTTTGGATACTGATGGGGGGGATGGCTTACCAGGGGAAGGCAGCAGCAGCCAACTTCCTGGCACCAGGGGTGGTTTCTGTTGCACAGGACGTGAGGAAAAAGAGAGAGCTATAGTGATAGGGGATTCTATTGTAAGGGGAATAGATAGGCGTTTCTGCGGCTGCAAATGAGACTCCAGGATGGTGTGTTGCCTCCCTGGTGCAAGGGTCAAGGATGCCTCAGAGCAGCTGCAGAACATCTTGGAAGGGGAGGGTGAACAGCCAGTTGTCGTGGTGCATATAGGCACCAACGCTATAGGTAAAAACCAGGATGAGGTCCTAAAAGCTGAATATAGGGAGTTAGGAGGTAAATTAAAAAATAGGACCTCAAAGGTAGTAATCTCAGGATTGCTACCAGTGCCACGTGCTAGTCAGAGTAGAAATAGAAGAATATTTCAGATGAATATGTGGCTAGCGGAATGGTGCAAGGGGGAGGGATTCAAATTCCTGGGACATTGGAACCGGTTCTGGGGGAGGTGGGACCAGTACAAAATGGACGGTTTGCACCTGGGCAGGGCCAGGACCGATGTCCTAGGGGGAGTGTTTGCTAGTGCTCTGGGGGAGGGTTTAAACTAAAATGGCAGGGGGTTGGGAGCCTGAGCGGGGAGACAGAGGAAAGGGAAACAAGGATAAAAGCAAAAGACAGGAAGGAGAAAAACAAAAGTGGCAGAGAGAGAAATCAAGGGTTTAAATCAAACATGGCCACAGTAAATAATAATTCTAAAAGATCTAAGAGCGTTAAAAAAACAAGCCTGAAGGCTTTGTGTCTTAATGCAAGGAGCATTCGTAATAAGGTGGATGAATTAGCTGCGCAAATAGAGGTAAACGAATATGATATGATTGGGATTACGGAAACATGGCTCCAGGGTGGCCAAAGCTGGGAACTCAACATCCAGGGGTATTCAATATTCAGGAAAGTTAGGCGAAAAGGAGGTGGGGTAGCATTGCTGGTTAAAGAGGGGATTAACACAATTGTAAGGAAGGATATTGGCTCTGATGATGTGGAATCTGTATGGGTAGAACTGAGAAATACCAAGGGGCAGAAAACATTAGTGGGAGTGGTATATAGACCTCCAAACAGTAATGCGGAGGTCGGGGATGGCATTAAAAGGGAAATTAAAGAAGCGTGCAATAAGGGCACAGCAGTTATCGTGGGTGACTTTAATCTACATATAGATTGGGCTAACCAAATTAGTAACAATACTGTGGAGGAGGAATTCTTGGAGTGTATACGGGATGGTTTCCTGAACCAATATGTCGAGGAACCAACTAGAGATCAGGCCATCTTAGACTGGGTATTAAGTAATGAGAAAAGATTCATTAGCAATCTTGTGCGAGACCCCTTGGGTCGGAGCGATCATAATATGTTAGAATTCTTCATTAAGATGGAGAGTGAAGTAGTTGACTCAGAGATTAGGGTCCTGAATTTAAATAAAGGAAACTACGATGGTATGAGGCGCGAGTTGGGTAGGATTGATTGGGGAATGTCACTCAAAGGGTTGATGGTGGATAGGCAATGGCAAACATTCAAAGATCGCATGAACTACAGAATTTGTTCATCCCAGTTTGGCATAAAAATAAAACAAAAAGGTGACTCAACTGTGGCTAACGAGGGAAATTAGAGATAGCATAAGACCCAAGGAGAGGACATATAAATTGGCCAGAAAAAGCAGTAAACCTGAGGATTGGGAGCAGTTTAGGATTCAACAAAGGAGGACAAAGGGATTGATTAAGAAGGGGAAAATAGAGTATGAGAGTAAGCTTGCAGGGAACATAAAAACTGACTGTAAAAGCTTTTATAGATATGTGAAGAGAAAAAGATTGGTGAAGTCAAGTGTAGGTCCCTTGCAGTCAGAACCAGGGGAATTTATAATGGGGAACAAAGAAATGGCAAACCAATTAAATGCATACTTTGGTTCTGTCTTCACAAAGGAGGACACAAATAAACTCCCAGAGATGTCGGTGAACATAGGGTCTAATGAAAGGGAGGAGCTGATAGAAATCAGTATTTGTAGGGAAATGGTGTTAGGGAAATTGACGGGATTGAAGGCCGATAAATCCCCAGGGCCTGATAATCTACATCCTAGGGTACTTAAGGAAGTGGCCCTAGAAATAGTGGATGCATTGCTGGTCATCTTCCAAAATTCGATAGACTCTGGAACAGTACCCATGGATTGGTGGGTAGCTAATGTTACCCAACTGTTCAAAAAAAGGTGGTAGAGAGAAGACGGGGAAGCCTGACATCGGTAGTGGGGAAAATGCTAGAGTCCATTATAAAAGATGTAATAGAGCACTTGGAAAACAGTGACCGGATCAGACAAAGTCAACATGGAT
This sequence comes from Somniosus microcephalus, assembly GCF_052327205.1. Classification (NCBI taxonomy): domain Eukaryota; kingdom Metazoa; phylum Chordata; class Chondrichthyes; order Squaliformes; family Somniosidae; genus Somniosus; species Somniosus microcephalus. The sequence goes on along the minus strand of NC_141002.1, from coordinate 24,271,678 downwards.
TTACAAACGGTAAATCGTGCTTGACTAATCTACTGGAATTTTTTGAGGATGTAACTTGTAAAATAGATAAGGGAGAACCAGTGGATGTGGTGTATTTGGACTTTCAAAAGGCTTTCGATAAGGTCCTGTATAAGAGTTTAGCGTGTAAAGTTGAGGCACATGGGATTGGGGGCAAGGTATTGACTTGGATAGAGAACTGGTTGGCAGACAGAAAGCATAGAGTTGGAATAAACGGGTCTTTTTCTGAGTGGCAGGCAGTGACTAGTGGGGTACCGCAGGTATCGGTCCTTGGATCCCAGCTATTCACAATATATATTAATGATCTGGACGAGGGAACTAGATGTAATATCTCCAAGTTTGCAGACGGCACAAAGCTGGGTGGGCGTGTGTGCTGTGAGGAGGATGCCGAAAATCTGCATTATGATTTGGACAGGTTGGGTGATTGGGCAGAAGCATGGCGGATGCAATATAATGTGGATAAATGCGAGGTTATCCACTTTGGTGTCAAAAACAAGAAGGCAGATTATTATCTGAATGGCAATAGATTGGGAGAAGGGGAAGTGCAACGAGACCTGGGCAAACTTGTGCACCAGTCGCTGAAGGTAAGCATGCTGGTGCAGCAGGCGGTTAAGAAGGCAAATGGTATGCTGGCTTTCGTAGCGAGAGGGTTTGAGTACAGGAACAAGGATGTCTTGCTGCAGTTGTACAGGGCCTTGGTGAGACCACATCTTGAGTATTGTGTGCAGTTTTGGTCGCCTTATCTGAGGAAGGATGTTCTTGCCATGGAAGGAGTGCAACGAAGATTCACCAGGCTGATACGTGGGATGGCAGGAATGACGTATGAGGAGAGATTGGGTCAATTGGGCTTGTACTCGCTGGAGTTTAAAACAATGAGAGGGGATCTCATTGAAACTTATAAAATTCTAACAGGACTAGACAGACTAGATGCAGGAAGGATGTTCCCGATGGTCGGGGAGTCCAGAACCAGGGGTCACAGTCTAAGGATAAGCGGTAAGCCATTTAGGACAGAGATGAGGAGGAATTTCTTCACCCAGAGAGTGGTGAACCTGTGGAATTCCCTACCACAGAAGGCAGTAGAGGCCAATTCATTAAATATATTCAAGAAGGAGTTAGATATATATCTTAAGGCTAAAGGGATCAAGGGATATGGGAGAAAGCAGGGACAGGGTACTGAATTTGGATGATCAGCCATGATCGCATTGAATGGCAGAGCAGGCTCAAGGGGCCAAATGGCCTACTCCTGCTCCTATCTTCTATGTTTCCACGTATTCTCGTGTGAGAATTCCTACCTGCATTAACACAGCAGCCATAATGACTCCCTTTGGCAATAAGAGAAGTGTGGCACAGTCTAATCCATCAACTGGCAGTCTTGGGTAAGGGTGGCACTGTGTTTGACCCACAGTTACTTTTGTCCGCAAAGGCTGAGTGGGACCCCAAAATGCTGTCAGCGCTGATGGATGTTATATACACAGGCCCTCCGATCTACATATACACATATTCCCCTCAAGCCATTACAGTTAATGGCAGGGGGGAGGGGGCTGCCTTTCAAATACAGATAAGTATTTTTCATCCTTTCCTGTTGGCTCCACCATAGTCCACTCCAACTAAGTGACTCCCGGTGCTCTCCCACATTGCCCTACCTGTCATTCGCCGTGACACCACTGCTCCGTGAGAGGGAAAAAATTATGAGCAACATCGACTTTCCCACTCATGTAGACTTGAAAATCCCCACCATGAAAGCACTTAAAATTGTGCCGGGCTATTCTGGGGAAACAGCAGCCAATATTCATGCAGCTGGTATTGACCCACTATCCAAATGGATGGAATTGTGGGGCGCATGCGACACAAAGAACTAACACCTCATCGCTGACCCAACAGCAGAGGTCCCTGGCTTCGACAGCGCTCAACCGAATCCGCACAGGGCGTGGTCAATGCGGCCATCTGCTCCACAAGTGGAAGGTGAGGGATGACCCGAAGTGCGACTGTGGCCATGAGTCCCAGACCATGGAACACATCACATCGACCTGCCCACTAAGATCTGTTGCGGGAGGCACCTCATTGATGCGCTGAGCATCTCGGGAGGCCAGTGAATGGATAGCCAAACTAGATATCCCATTATGAGCTTTTCCTGTCATCTGAAACAACAAAGTGATTCCACCTGCTAATTAAACTCCTTTCGATCATTTCCTTTCAACCGATTGGCAGCCAATTAAAATCCACTTTTGGCAATGCTGCTTCCCACTTCCCAAAGTCAGTCCTGGTTCCCACTCCTCATTTTAAGTTTGAAGTGTGCTTTTTAATCTCGGGGGGCCAATTCTTGCTGTCCAATTAGTCATTGAACTCGTGGCGCCCTTCCACTGTTAAACGTGCCAGCCCTGTCTGTGGTGGTGCTGGTGGGCATCATCATCACCAAGCATTTATATACTGCCCTTAACCTAGAGGCATTTTACAGGTAAAGGTTCTTGTTTTAGGCTGATATACATTTGATATTGTCTTAAAAATAAGATACTAAAGCTCAAAAAAGATTGTGCCAATGCCCTGCACCTATAGACAGTGCTCTTTCCAAAGCTAGCGAGTTTGTTCTATGTTGTAATCATAACTGACTAGCAGTCGGGAAATTTTCAATCGTGCACTGTCTTGTGTGAAGGATCATTCACAGGAATGTTTTCCAAAGTTTGAAATTGTTCAAAACATAAATTTCTTTTACCTGTATTATGGAAGTCCCTTGTATTACATGAAACTACTTCAGAAAATACCCTCCCTCAGTATCTACCTGCATGTGCAAAATTCCATAAAATAGAAATGTTGAAGCATACAGTAACCGTCTATAAAAGAGTATGTGTCATAGGTACTTGTGTGATGTGCATGCTTTGGGCATTGCGGACATGTCTAAAGATACATGCTATTTCTATTCCATTTCTTCATTTTTTAATTTTTGGAAATTTTCAGTTTATGTCTGTTAAGTTCTGAAGTAAAGGATCATTTGACCCAACAAGCCCACTGACATGAATCAGTCATTCATGAAAGAAAGACTTATGAAATAATACTGAGCGGCCTGTGGGTGGTGCTGTCCAGGGAGAGTATAAATACTCTGGCACGGGCCCACCTTGCACAGGACATTCTTAACAGGAACTAATGAAGGACACAACTAGATCTCCATGTTGTAAAACAGTTGATTAAAGCTTTGGTTAACGCTTAGATCAAGTGCCTAGTAGTTTTCTTACGTCACCCACTCCTTATTAGACTAGGTTTGTCTAAACTGTGGCACATGGCCACATTACCTGAGGCTCTGGCCTTTGAAGCCCAATTCTATTTGTGCTTGTATTTTTTTGCTCGCTGGTTTGTCCTGTTTGAATTTTGTGGGCTTGGAGATTTGGGAAGCACTGTTGTCTCATTGGTGGATAAAACGCAAATCAGAACAGCGAGATCTATTTATATCAGCAACAGAAGGTTGATAGGAGATTTAATAGACGTGTTCAAAATCATGAGGGGTCTAGACCTGAGGGGTCTAGAGTAGATAGAGAGAAACTGTTCCCATTGGCAGAAGGGTCAAGAACCAGAGGACACAGATTTAAGGTGATTGGCAAAAGAACCAAAGGCGACATGAGGACATTTTTTTTTACACAGCGAGTAGTTAGGATCTGGAATGCACTGCCTGAAAGGGTGGTGGAGGCAGACTCAATCATGGCTTTCAAAAGGGAGTTGGATAAGTACCTGATGGAAAAAAATTTGCAGGGCTACAGGAAAAGGGTGGGGTAGTGGGACTAGCTGAAGTGCTCTTGCAGAGAGCTGGCATGGGCTCGAAAGGCTGAATGGCCTCCTTCTGTGCAGTAACCATTCTATGATTTGAGATATGTGCGAAGAGTTTAAACTTTCTACATGGCCACTATGCAACCCACAACAGTAGAAAACATGGACAACACTGCATTAGACCATGCACCGATGGCACTGTGATAAACCCTCCCAATTTTACTGATTTGGAGAAGGAATTGAATAACCATCACTTAAAATGCAGCTGAAGTGCTACAAGATTCCTCCATGCCCACCAGGAAAACCAAAAACTGCAGGTTATTAATTAAACATTAGTATATGAATTATTCAGTGCTAACCAATTGCAGATGAGATTCCCATGGGCCGAGCATGAGGTTCCATTGAAATTTTGATGGTCATTTAACCATCAACTCTTGTTAGTATAAATATTCACCCAGATCCATTTTAAAGGACATAATTAATGCAGTTTACTTGCTGATATCTGCTGTTATTTGAGAGGCCAGGGACGGAAGGAACTTTTGATATTTTTGTCCTGCTCAAGGCTTATTAATTCTGTTCTCCTACCTTGTAGATTAAATTCTAAAGTAAATAACCAATTTGCTCCTCCAGTATCTTAACATTTCAGAGACTTGAATCATGCCCCCATGTAAACATATTCCCAGTAGAAACAATTTATAGGTCGTGACTTTTATATTTTTGGGGCTGGTTTCAGGAGAGTGGAGCCACACTGGCCTCCCAGTGCTGCTCTTTCACCCAGCACCATTTTTATTCAGGTGCCAGGCACAATTGGGAGCTGGTTTATCCAGCAGCACCTCCTGCGACCCCTGAAAAGTGAACATCTGTTGCTGCCAGAACAAGGGACTCAGCAAGTCTATATTACTAACGGCGCTGTGGGGCTGAAGTGCTTAAATCCAAAAAACCTCTGAATTCACAGCTCGGACTTTTAAGTCTTGGAATTGGCCAACCGGGGTTGAAGAAGAAATGTGTCTCTGTATGCTGTTAAGACTTTCAAAATGAAGGTTAGGCAGAGGTACATTTTCATGGGTCAGCTTACAAGAAGGAAGAAGTCAGGGACACAGGAACAGGAATAGGGCATTCAGCCCCTCAAGTTTGTTCTGCCATTCAGTTAGAATCATAGAATGATACAGCACAGAAGGAGGCCATTTGGCCCACCGTGTCTGTGCCATTTGGATCATGGCTAGTCTGTACCTCAACTCCATTAACCTGCCTTTGACCCATATCCCTTGATACCCTTACCCAACAAAAATGCATCGATCTCCGTTTTGAAAGCTTCAATTGACCCAGCATCCACGGCCTCTTGGGGGAGAGAGTTCTCGATTTCCACGACCTTGCCTGATTTTGCCCCTAAATGGCCTAGCTCTCATTTTAAGTTTCTTGTTCTGGATTTCCCACCAGAGGAAATAGTTTCTCTGTATCTAGCTCATCAAATTCCTTTATCATTTTAAACAGCCTTCTAAACTCTAGGGTACACACGCCAAGATGGAGTCGGTGACCAAGGTTCTATACAACCAAAGCATCACTTCCTTACTTTTTTGTTCCAACCCTCTTGAGATAAAGACCAACATTCCATTACACTTTTTGATTACTTTTTTGCACTAGTTTTTAGTGATTTGTGTACATGGGCACCCAAATCCCTTTGCTCATCCACAGCTCCTAGTCTCTCACCTTGTTATAAATGGCCCCTTCATCGTTTCAAAGGAAGCCCTTTAATCTAGGTGTGTCCATGGGGCACTTAGTTCATACCTTTGAGCCACAGGATGGCCATATAACATTTTAATCCATGTTCCCATTAATTTGCTTGTATCTCAAGTTGCAGATAGTAATAGATTTTGATGTTTGGATGTATCCATTAATTGGGTAACAGTGCTAAGAACTGTTCTTTCCAAACTTCAAGACTCTGAAAAATTCAACAGGACAACCTATCAGTGAGGAATATAAGTGCAAATAGAACTGAGTAGATTGGGTTCATCGGATGGATTACCATGGCTTGCTGGCTGGAAATGGCCCATGGGTCACTGTTTGGACAGTCCTGTATCCACACTGGGGGAGAGCAGGAATTATTAGGATCAATTTTGAAGCTCGGGAGTATCTCTACCATTGTATTATATTGGAATAATGCAGATAGAAGTGTATTAAATAAGACAGCATACATAAGACAGCAGTGCACTGAAGGCTCAAGACAATGCCCAAAGCTGCAAGAGGAAAACCTGCATTGTTTCTCAACATTGCAATGTGTCATGTCTGCAAAAAAAAAAAAAAAAGCACTCCTAGCAATGTTGATAATATGTGCAATTATGCACAGTTGGAACTTTGTTTCCTCTCTGTTGGGGTGCGGGCGGGCATTGTGGCCACACAACTTGTGTGACTGAATCGAAGTACCACAGCACCAAAACCTCACTCCGTTATAAGGTGGACCTCACTACACTGTTACAAATTACTTGTACTTATTTTTTGTTAAAGTATTCCTTTTCATGCTATTTCAGTCTCTTTTTCTTCCTGTCTACCTCCCTATTTTTTATGTGCCTGGTTATTTTCCCTCTGCAAATGTGCCCTATGCCAGCTGGCACCCATGCCTCCACTGTGACCAATCCCCAATAATTGCAGCCTAAATGGAGATTTACAAGATGGATAGAAAACAATTTGATCATTTTCAGCTGTTCCCACTCTGCTGAGATCTCCCACATAGTCCCAATGCCCATTGCACATAACTCAAACAAGCCGAACAATTGGCAAGGCCCTTTGTACCAAAATGGTGAATCGGGCAGATTGCTAGCTTTTTGCCCAATCTAGAACTGGGTATGGGAAATAGCTTTGTACAAGGGCAGGAGTGAGTCTTGATTGCTGTGATCTGTGGCTTCTTGTTCACCACAAAGTGAATGAACTTCAATTTCTAATCGAAATGTGCAAGAACAGGCCTAGCAGTTCATGCACAATCATTTCAAAACTAAAATTTTGCTCTAGTTTTACAGTTATCAAAATTATCAGATGGACAGGACTGGAACATATATTAAAAATTTGTAACTAAAAAGCAGATTAAATATTATGGCTTTATCAGCCAGGACAGTGAGGAAATGTGTCGCAGTACTGAGGGAGTACTGCACTGTTGGAGGCACCGTCTGTCAGATGAGACGTTAAGCCGAGGCCCCGTCTGCCCCCTCAGGTGGATGCAAAATATCCCATGGCACTATTTCGAAGAAGAGCAGGGGAGTTCTACCCGGTGTCCTGACCAATATTTATCCCTTAACCAACATCACTAAAGAAAAAACCCAGCTTATCTGGTCATTATCACATTGCACTTTGTAGGACTTCGCTGTGTGCAAATTGACTTCCATGTTTCCTACATTACAACAGTGACTATACTTCAAACATACTTCATTGGCTGTGAAGCACTTTGGGACATCATGAGGTCATGAAAGGCACTGTATAAATTACATAGAATGTACAGCACAGAAACAGGCCATTCAGTCCAACTAGCCTGTGCTAGTGTTTATACTCCACATGAGTCTCCTCCCATTCCATCTACCTCATCTCAGCCCTTCAGCATATTTTTCGATTCCCTTTTCTCTCATGTACTCGTCGAGTTTCCTTTTGAAAGCATCTAAGCTATTTGCCCCAACCACTTCCTGTGGTAGCGAGTTCCACATCCTAACCACTCTGAATAAAGAAGTTTCTCCTTATTTCCCTATTGGATTTTTTAGTAACTATCTTGTGTTTATGGCCCCTAGATTTAGATTCTCCCACAAGTGGAAACATTCTCTCTGCATCTACCCTGTCCAACACATTCATAATTTTAAAGACCTCCATTAGATCACCTGTAAGTCTTCTCTTTTCTGAAGAAAAAACATAGAAACATAAACATAGAAACATAGAAGATAGGAGCAGGAGTAGGCCATTCGGCCCTTCGAGCCTGCTCCGCCATTCAATGAGATCATGGCTGATCATCAAAATTCAGTACCCTGTGATGCGCTATCAATTACTCATAAAAGACGGAGAGTTAGGAGAGTAACTAAAGGCTTTTATTAGCAAAGAACAGAGCATGTCTCTCGTGGTTGACTGGGTTCCAAGAAGGCAGGGGGCTGCAGAGCGGTCACCTTTATACCTGGGCCTGTGGGTGGAGCCAGGGGCGGAGCCAGCAGAGACATGCTGAGGCATGCATAGGTACAACAGTGCGCAACAACAACAGTGGTTTACCACATTCACCCCTTGTTTAAAATTGAGTCCGGCGGGGTGAAGTGTACTAAAGGTTCGTGTAAGTAAGTCTATCAGGTGGCCTTTTATGCCGTCCTGATCGTCGCGGTGGCGGCGGTGATGGTGCAGCATCCAACGTTGAATCAGGCATCTCATTGAGTGGTTGGGTGGTCAATGACGGGTCCTGGGGCTGCGGCATGCCGTCTAGCGGGGTTGGGTTGTGGGTAGTGGTGGATGGCAATGGTAGTGTTTCAGGGACACCCGAAGGTGTGAGATCTCGTGTGGAGGCTGTGTCCTCCCGCCCGTCCGGGTATGCTACGTAAGCATACTGGGGGTAGGTGTGGGTAGTGGTGGGTGGCGAAGGAGGTGTTTTGGGGGCACCCGAAGGTGCGAGGTCTCGTATGGAGACTGTGTCCTCCCGCCCGTCCGGGTACACCACGTAAGCATACTGAGGGTTGGCATGGAGGAGGCTCACCCTCTCGACCAGGGGGTCCGTCTTATGGGACCTCATGTGCTTCCGCAGTAGGACGGGTCCTGGAGAAGTCAGCCATGTCGGTAACGAGATCCCCGATGTGGACTTCCTGGGGAAGGAGAACATTCTCTCATGAGGGGTGGCATTGGTGGCTGTACAGAGCAGTGACCGAATGGAATGGAGCGCCGCAGGGAGGACCGCCTGCCAGCGAGAGGTCGGAAGGCCCTTAGATTTCAAGTTTAAAAGGACTGCCTTCCAGACCGTCGCATTCTCCCTTTTCCACCTGGCCATTCCCCCGGGGGTTGTAGCTGGTGGTCCTGCTTGTAGCAATACTTCTCGCGAGCAGGTACTGACGAAGTTCGCCGCTCATAAAGGATGAGCCCCTGTCGCTATGAATATAGCTAGGGAAACCGAACAAGGCGAAGAGGTCATTCAGACATTTAATGACCGTGGTACTGGTCATGTCTGAGCAAGGGATGGCAAACGGGAAACGGGAGTACTCGTCAATTATGTTGAGGAAGTACACATTGCGGTCAGAGGAGGGGAGGGGCCCTTTAAAATCGACGCTCAGCCGTTCAAAGGGGCGCGTGGCTTTGATCAGGCTTGCTCTGTCTGGCCTATAAAAATGCGGTTTGCACTCGGCACAGATTTGGCAGTTCCTGGTCATGGTCCTGACTTCCTCGATGGAGTAGGGCAGGTTACGGGATTTGATGAAGTGAAAAAACCTGGTGACCCCCCGGGTGGCAGAGGTCATTGTGGAGGGTCTTCAGTCTATCAACCTGCGCGTTGGCGCATGTACCACGTGATAGGGCATCTGGGGGCTCATTGAGTTTCCCCGGCCGGTACAAGATGGCAGGGGGATGGGATACAGAGGGAAGCTGAAATAGGGGGGGATGTGCTGCCAATTATGGAGGAAAAAACAAGTCAGCTTGGTAGACAGGGCAAATATATAAGGGCAAGGCTGGATGGCATCTATTTTAATGCAAGGAGTCTTGCAAATAAGGTGGATGAACTGAAGGTGTTGATAAACACATGGGAGTATGATATTGTTGCTATCACGGAGACATGGTTGAGGGAGGGGCAAGACTGGCAGCTCAATATTCCGGGGTACAGAATCTTCAGGCGAGACAGAGGGGGAGGTATAAGAGGAGGGGGTGTCGCAATATTAATTAAGGAGTCAATTACTGCAGTAAGGAGGGATGATATATTAGCAGGGTCCTCTAATGAGGCCATATGGGTGGAGCTTAAAAACAAAAAGGGGGCAAGCACTTTGCTGGGAGTGTACTATAGGCCTCCAAACAGTCAGGGGGAAATAGAGGAACAGATATGTAGGCAAATCTCAGAGAAATGTGCAAATAATAGGGTAATAATAATGGGGGATTTCAACTTCCCCAATATTAACTGGGATAGTCAAAGTGTGAAAGGCTCAGAGGGTGTAGAATTCTTAAAGTGCATCCAGGAGAGCTTTTTGAGCCAGCATGTAGAAAGTCCTACAAGAGAGGGGGCGGTACTGGACCTAATTCTAGGGAATGTGGCCGGCCAAGTGGAAAAAGTGCTAGTAGGTGAGCACTTTGGTGATAGTGACCATAATATGGTAAGATTTAAGGTGGTCATGGAAAAGGACAGGGATGGGCCGGAAATAAAGGTTCTAAATTGGGGGAAGGCCGATTTTAATAGGATAAGGCAGGATCTGGCCAAAATGGACTGGGATCAGCTACTTGTAGGAAAATCCGCATCGGAGCAATGGGAGGCTTTCAGAAGGGAGATTGAGATCATACAAGGGCAACATGTTCCCATAAATGTCAAGAGTGGTTCCAAAAACCACAGGGAACCGTGGATGTCAGGGGATATACGGGAATGGATTAGGAAAAAAAGGAGGGCTTTTGGTAGATACAAAAGGCTAAAGACGGAGGAAGCCCTAGAGGAGTACAAAAAGTGCAGGGGGATACTTAAAAAAGAAATTAGGAGATCAAGGAGGGGCCATGAAATAACACTGGCGAGCAAAATAAAGGAAAATCCGAAGATGTTTTATAAGTATATTAAGGGTAAAAGGATAACTAGGGAAAAAATAGGGCCCATTAGGGACAAAAGTGGCAATCTGTGTGTGGAGCCGGAAGATGTAGGAGGGGTTCTAAATGAATTTTTTGCATCTGTTTTCACTATGGAGAAGGACGATGTAGACATAGAAATAGGGCGGGGGGACTGTGATATGCTCGAACATATTAACATCGAGAGGGAGGAGGTATTGGCGGTTTTAGCTGGCCTAAAAATGGATAAATCCCCAGGCCCGGATGAAATGTACCCCAGGCTGCTGTGTGAGGCAAAGGAGGAGATTGCGGGGGCTCTAACACATATATTCAGGACCTCTCTGGCCACAGGGGATGTGCCAGAGGACTGGAGAACCGCTAATGTAGTACCATTATTCAAGAAGGGTAGTAGGGAAAAACCGGGGAACTACAGGCCAGTGAGCCTAACATCAGTGGTAGGAAAATTACTGGAAAAAATCCTGAGGGACAAAATTTGTCTCCACTTGGAGAGGCAAGGATTAATCAGGGATAGTCAACATGGCTTTGTCAAGGGAAGATCATGTCTGACTAATTTGATTGAATTTTTTGAGGGGGTGACTAGGTGTGTGGATGAGGGTAACGCAGTGGATGTGGTATACATGGATTTCAGTAAGGCCTTCGATAAAGTCCCGCACAGGAGACTGGTCAAGAAGGTAAGAGCCCATGGAATCCAGGGTGCCTTGGCACATTGGATACAAAACTGGCTTAGTGGCAGAAGGCAGAGGGTGATGGTCGAAGGTTGTTTTTGTGACTGGAAACCTGTGGCCAGTGGGGTACCACAGGGATCGGTGCTGGGTCCCTTGCTGTTTGTGGTCTACATTAATGACTTGGATATGAATGTAAAGGGTATGATCAGTAAATTCGCGGATGATACTAAAATTGGTAGGGTGGTAAATAGCGAGGAGGGTAGCCTCAGTCTGCAGAACGATATAGATGGGTTGGTCAGATGGGCGGAACAGTGGCAAATGGAATTTAACCCGGAAAAGTGCGAGGTGATGCACTTTGGGGGGTCTAACAAGGCAAGGGAATACACAATGAAGGGAAAGACCCTAGGCAAGACGGAGGGTCAGAGGGATCTGGGTGTGCAGGTACACAGATCCCTGAAGGCGGCGGAACAGGTGGATAAGGTGGTAAAAAAGGCATATGGGATACTTGCCTTCATTAGCCGAGGCATAGAATATAAGAGCAAGGAGGTTATGATGGAGCTGTATAAAACACTGGTTAGGCCACAGCTGGAATACTGTGTGCAGTTCTGGTCGCCACACTACAGGAAAGATGTGATCGCGTTAGAGAGGGTGCAGAGGAGGTTCACCAGGATGTTACCAGGGCTGGAGCGCTTCAGCTATGAAGAGAGACTGGGCAGATTGGGTTTGTTTTCCTTGGAGCAGAGGAGGCTGAGGGGGGACATGATTGAGGTGTACAAAATTGTGAGGGGCATAGATAGGATGGATGCTGAGGAGCTTTTCCCCTTAGTAGAGGGGTCAATAACTAGGGGGCATAGATTCAAGGTAAAGGGCGGGAGGTTTAGAGGGGATTTGAGAAAGAACTTTTTCACCCAGAGGGTGGTTGGAGTCTGGAACTCACTGCCTGAAAGGGTTGTGGAGGCAGAAACCCTCACAACATTTAAGAAGCATTTGGATGAGCATTTGAAATGCCATAGCATACAAGGCTACGGGCCAAATGCTGGAATATGGGATTAGATTAGACAGGGCTTGATGGCCGGCATGGACACGATGGGCCGAAGGGCCTCTATCCGTGCTGTATTACTCTATGACTCTAAGATATCGTAATTGTAGGTGGAGAGTTCGATTCTCCACCTCAAGATCTTGTCATTCTTGATTTTTGCCCCTCTGCTTATTATTAAACATAAAAGCTACTGAACGCTGGTCAGTGAGCAGGGTAAATCGTTTTCCGGCCAGGTAATGCCTCCAATGTCGCACAGCTTCCACAATGGCCTGGGCCTCCTTTTTGACAGAGGAGTGTCGAATCTCGGGGCCCTGGAGGGTCCTTGAGAAAAAGGCCACGGGTCTCCCCGCCTGGTTAAGGGTTGCAGCTAGGGCAAAGTCGGATGCGTCGCTCTCCACTTGGAAAGTGATGGGCTCATCCACTGCGTGCATCGTGGCCCTCGCAATATCTCTTTTTATGAGAGTGAAGGCTGCACAGGCCTCTGCTGCCAGGGGGAAGGAGGTGGACTTGATGAGGGGTCTGGCTTTGTCCGCATAGTTGGGCACCCACAGAGCATAGTACGAGAAAAACCCTAGGCATCTCTTCAGTGCTTTTTGGCAGTGGGGGAGGGGGAGCTCCATAAGGGGGCGCATCCTGTCGGGGTCGGGGCTGATGACTCCGTTCTCCACTACACAGCCGAGAATGGCAAGGCGCTTGGTACGAAATATACATTTGTCCTTGTTGTATGTTAGGTTCAGCCGCTGGGCCGTACGGAGGAATTTCTCTAGATTAACATCATGGTCCTGCTGGTCGTGGCCGCAGATGGTGACGTTGTCTAGATAGGGGAAAGTGGCCTGGAGCGCGTTCTGGTCAACCATCCGGTCCATCTCCCGTTGGAAGACTGAAACCCCGTTGGTGACGCCGAAGGGAACTCTGAGGAAGTGGTAGAGACGACCGTCAGCTTCAAAAGCTGTGTACTGGCGGTCCTCAGCCCTGATGGGGAGCTGGTGGTATGCCGACTTCAGATCAATCGTCGAGAACACCCGGTATTGTGCTATCTGATTGACCATGTCAGATATGCGGGGGAGTGGGTATGCATCTAGCTGAGTGTAGCGATTGATCGTCTGGCTGTAGTCAATAACTAGGCGCTGTTTTTCGCCAGTCTTCACTACCACCACTTGTGCTCGCCATGGGCTGGTGCTACTTTCAATAATCCCTTCCTTCAGGAGTCTCACTACCTCGGATTTAATGAAGCTCCTATCCCCGGCACTGTAACGCCTGCTTTTGGTAGCGATGGGCTTACAGTCGCGGGTGAGGTTAGCGAACAAGGAGGGGGGGGAACTTTAAGGGTGGAGAGGCTGCAAATGGTGCACGGCGGGCGATTTAAAAGCTGCTGGCTGCAGACTGTGAGTGGGGGGAGGGGTCCGTCGTACGCTAATGTGACACTCTTAAGGTGGCACTGAAAATCCAACCCCAGTAGAACGGCAGCGCAGAGATGGGGCAGGACCAGGAATTTAAAATTTTTGTATTCTGTGCCCCTTACTGAAAGGGTCACCACACAGTAGCCACCGACGTCCGCTGACTGGGCTTTGGAAGCCAAAGAGATCCGATGGCGCGTCGGCAGGACCGGGAGAGAGTAACTGCGCACCGTGTCGGGGTGGATAAAGCTCTCCGTGCTCCCGCTGTCAAAAAGGCAGGTAGTGGCGCGGCCGTTTACCGTAATGTCCATCATGGACCTGGACAGTTGATGAGGGAGAGATTGGTCCAGCGTCACGGAGGCCAGCGTATGGTCGAGCGAGTCGATGTGGTCGTCAGATGAGGCGGTGGTTGAGTCCGGGTCCCCCGTGGTTGAAGTTGGAGACGTCCAAGATGGCAGACAAAATGGCGGCGCCCATGATCCCGATCCCCACGCGGCTGGGGGAGCCCAAGATGGCGGACAAGATGGCTGCCCCCACGGTTCACACGCGGCACTGCTGGCGTTAGCAGTTTTACCTTTGCAGGCGCTGACATAGTGTCCTTTCTTCCCGCAGCCGGAGCAGGTAGCGTTTCTCGCCGGGCAGCGTGCTCTGGGGTGTTTTGCCTGGCCACAAAAATAACATTTCTGTGCCTTGGACATCGCAGCAGCAGTTGAAGGTGGCGGTCCCATGACCCAAGGTTGTGGCGTCCACGTTGCGGAGCGGTTAGGGGAGAAGGCGTCCATATTCCTGTGGGCCGCGTTGAGCGAGAGCGCGAGGGACACTACCTTTCTCAGGTCCATTTCTCCCTTTTCCAACAGTCTCTGACGGGAGTAGTCGGACCTTAGACCCGCAACGAAAGCATCTCGGATCAGTCCCTCCGTGTGTACTGCGGCTGATACTTCTTTGCAATCGCAGCCTCGGCCGAGTATCCGTAGTGCCCGTAGGAAGGCCTCCACCGATTCCCCGGGCTGCTGTCTGCGGGATCTTAAGAGGTGCTTGGCATAGACCGTATTTACCGGGCGTGCGTATTGCCTTTTTAGCAGATCGATAGCCGCCGCGTAGGTCGTCGCGTCCTGGATTATTGTATAAACTTGGTGGCTCACCTTTGAGGCCAGGATTTCCAACTTGTTTTCGTCCAGGGTCACAGTTGAGGCTTGCAGGTAGGCCTCGAAGCAACGCAGCCAATGCGCGAATTTGGTAGCCGAACCTGCTGCTTGGGGGTCTAGGTCCAGGCATGTTGGTCTGAGGGCTCACAGCAGCTCCTGCTGCTCAGCGTTTGTTGTCGACATTTTGTTTTTGCTAATAAAATTGATGCGCTATCAATTACTCATAAAAGACGGAGAGTTAGGAGAGTAACTAAAGGCTTTTATTAGCAAAGAACAGAGCATGTCTCTCGTGGTTGACTGGGTTCCAAGAAGGCAGGGGGCTGCAGAGCGGTCACCTTTATACCTGGGCCTGTGGGTGGAGCCAGGGGCAGAGACATGCTGAGGCATGCATAGGTACAACAGTGTGCAACAACAACAATAACAGTGGTTTACCACACCCTGTCCCTGCCTTCTCCCCATATCCCTTGATCCCTTTAGCCTCAAGAAATATATCCAACTCTTTCTTGAATATATTTAATGAATTGGCCTCCACCGCCCTCTGTGGCAGAGAATTCCACAGGTTCACCACTCTCTGGGTGAAGAAATTCCTCCTCATTTCAGTCCTAAATGGCTTACCCCTTATCCTTAGACTATGACCCCTGGTTCTGGACTCCCCGGTCATCAGAAACATCTTTTCTGCATCTAGTCTGTCCAGACCTGACAGAATTTTATAGGTTTCGATGAGATCCCCTCTCAATCTTCTAAACTCCAGTGAGTATAAGCCCAATCGACACAATCTCTCCTCGTACGTCATTCCTGCTATCCCAGGTATCAGCCTGGTGAATCTTCGCTGCACTCCCTCCATGGCCAGAACGTCCTTCCTCAGGTAAGGTGACCAAAACTGCACACAATACTCAAGGTGTGGTCTCACCAAGGCCCTGTACAACTGCAGCAAGACATCCTTATTCTTGTACTCGAACCCTCTTGCTACGAAGGCCAACATACCATTTCCCTTCTTAACCGCCTGCTGCACCTGCATGCTTACCTTCAGTGACTGATGCACAATAACACCCAGGTCTCTTTGCACATCCCCTTCTCCCAATCTATTGCCATTCAAATAATCTGCCTTCCTGTTTTTGCCACCAAAGTGGATAACCTCACATTTATCCACATTATAGTGCATTTGCCATGTTTCTGCCCAATCACCCAACCTGTCCAAATCGTACTGGAGTTTCACAACATCATCCTCACAGCTTACCCTCCCACCCAGCTTTGTGTCGTCTGCAAATTTGGAGATATTACATCCAATTCCCTCGTCCAGATCATTAATATATATTGTGAACAGCTGGGGTCCTAGGACCGATCCTTGCGGTACCCCACTAGTCACTGCCTGCCACTCGGAAAACGACCCGTTTATTCCAACTCTTTGCTTTCTGTCTGCCAACCAGTTCTTTATCCAAGTCAATACCTTGCCCCCAATCCCATGTGCCTTAATTTTGCACGCTAATCTCTTATGCGGGACCTTATCGAAAGCCTTCTGAAAGTCCAAATACACCACATCCACTGGTTCTCCCTTATCTATTTTACCAGTTACATCCTCAAAAAATTCCAGTAGATTAGTCAAGCATGATTTACCTTTTGTAAATCCATGTTGAATTTGTCCGATCCTGTCACTGCTTTCCAAGTGCTCTGCTATTACATCTTTTATAATAGACTCTAGCATTTTCCCCACTACCGATGTCAGGCTTATAATTCCCCGCTTTTTCTCTACCACCTTTTTTGAATAGTGGGGTAACATTAGCTACCCTCCAATCCATGGGTACTGTTCCAGAGTCTATCGAGTTCTGGAAGATGACCAGCAATGCATCTACTATCTCTAGGGCCAGTTCCTTAAGTACCCTGGGATGTAGACCATCAGGCCCTGGGGATTTATCGGCCTTCAGTCCCATCAATTTTCCTAACACCATTTCCCTACAGATACTGATTTCTTTCAGTTCCTCCCTCTCATTTGACCCTATGTTCCCCGGCATCTCTGGGAGGTTATTTGTGACCTCCTTTGTGAAGACAGAACCAAAGTATGTATTTAGTTGGTCAGCCATTTCTTTGTTTCCCATTATAAATTCCCCTGATTCTGACTGTAAGGGACCTACACTTGACTTCACCAATCTTTTTTTCTTCACATATCTAAAAAAGCTTTTACAGTCAGTTTTTATGTTCCCTGATAGCTTACTCTCATATTCTATTTTCCCTTTCTTAATTAATCCCTTTGTCCTCCTTTTGTTGACTCCTAAACTGCTCCCAATCCTCAGGATTATTGCTTTTTCTGGCCAATTTGTATGTCCTCTCCTTGGATCTTATGCTATCCCTAATTTCCCTTGTTAGCCATGGTTGAGTCACCTTTTTTGTTTTATTTTTATGCCAAACTGGGATGAACAAATTCTGTAGCTCATCCATTTGGTCTTTGAATGTTTGCCATTGCCTATCCACCGGCAACCCTTTGAGTGCCATTCCCCAATCAATCCTACCCAACTCGCTCCTCAGACCATCGTAGTTTCCTTTATTTAAATTGAGGACCCTTGTCTCTGAGTCAACTACTTCATTCTCCATCTTAATGAAGAATTCGATCATATTATGATCGCTCCGACCCAAGGGGCCTCGTACAACAAGATTGCTAATTAATCCTTTCTCGTTACATAATACCCAGTCTAAGATGGCCTGATCTCTGGTTGGTTCCTCGACATATTGGTCCAGGAAACCATCCCGTAAACACTCCAGGAATTCCTCCTCCACAGTATTGTTACTAATTTGGTTGGCCCAATCTATATGTAGATTAAAGTCACCCATGATGACTGCTGTGCCCTTATTGCACGCTTCTTTAATTTCCCTTTTAATGCCATCCCCAACCTCCGCCTTACTGTTTGGAGGTCTATAAACCACTCCCACAAATGTTTTTTTTCCCCTTAGTATTTCTCAATTCTACCCATACAGATTCCACATCATCAGGGCTAATATCCTTCATTACAATTGTATTAATCCCTTCTTTAACCAGTAATGCTACCCCACCTCCCTTTCCTTTTTGCCTATCTTTCCTGAATATCGAATACCCCTGGATGTTGAGTTCCCAGTCTTGGCCATCCTTGAGCCATGTTTCCGTAATCCCAACCAAATCATATTCGTTTACCTCTATTTGCGCAGCTAATTCATCCACCTTATTACAAATGCTCCTCGCAACCTATTCAATTTTTCCCAATAGCTGTAATCTCTCAGTTCTGGTACCATCCTTGTAAATCTTTGTCGCACATTTTCCAGTGCTTCGATATCCTTTTTATAGTATGGAGAACAGGACTGTGCACAGTACTCCAAGTGTGGCCTGACCAGGATCCTATACATACAGGTTTAACATAACTTCACTACTTTTGAATTCTCTACCCCTAGAAATAAATCCCAGTGCTTTGTTAGCATTTTTAGTTGCTTTGCTGACTGTTGATGCTGCTTTTAATGATTTGTTCACCAGAATCTATAGATCCCTTTGCTCTTCTACCCCATTCACTTACTTATTTTCTAAGAATGGCCTCCTTCTGTGCTGTATTATTCAATGTAGGTAATGTTTCTATTTTTCCGACCAAAGTGCATTAACTCACATTTATCTATGTTAAAGCGCATTTGCCACTTAACTGCCCAGTCTGCAGGTTTTCTAATGTCCTTTTTTTATTATGTTGCATTTTTCCTCAGTGTTAGCTGTTGTGTCTGTGTATAATAAGACACAGACTGCAGGAGAAACGGTACAACAGGTGTTTACTAAACGTGGCTCACAACTGGAACTGCCTGTACAGATTACTACTCAGTGCTATATACAGGTGTGGTCACTGCCGGTACTACAGTATACATGAGCTGTAAAAAGTAGTCCCCCCCCCACCTTAAAGGTATACACATTACAATTCCTCCCCTTTTAGATTAACAGTACCATAACACTTATTTAACAATTAAATATCAAACTAATTAAATATCAAACTAATTACAATGAACACTTTTAACATGCAACATTAGCTGAAAATAGTCTATTTATATATTCAGCCTTTGGGGAGGCCTCCTGATCCTTTCTGGATAGCGCCTTTCCCGAGTGTCTTGCTCTTGGTGCGGAGGCGATTCTGGCCCCCTGTCGTCGGTTGGTTCATCAGCTTCCGATGCTACTGTTTCTGGGGTCGATGCGACCTGTACGTCTGGTTCAACACCAGGTACGTATGGGTGAGGCATGGGGTTGACTTGTTCCTGTGACTCTCGGATCTGGTCAGCATGGCGTCTCACGATGCTCTCCCCAACGTCCACTGTGTACATTAGTGGGCCCTGCAGTGTGCATATCGTTCCTGGCTGCCATTTTTCTGTTCGGTGGTTGCGGGCCAAGACTGGTTGCCCTACATTGAAGCTCCTTGTTGGCTTCTCATGGATGTGCTGGAATTGCTTACTCTCAACATCTCTTCGTACGTTTGGCCTGAGCAAATCCAGGCGAGATCTTAACCTTCGGTTAAAGAACATCATGGCTGGGGCCTGGTTGGTGACTGCATGTATCGCATTTTGGTAGGCGAACAGGAAATTGTCCACCTTGTGCTGCAGCGGAATGTTGTCATTGTACATAGCCTTTATTGCCTTCTTAAAGGTTTGTACGAACCTCTCGGCCAATCCATTTGTGGCTGGATGATACGGGGCGGATGTGTAATGCCGTACCCCATTCTTTTTCAAGAACCTCTGGAACTCTTCGGACACAAACTGTGGTCCATTGTCGGAGCAAATCTGTTCTGGCAAGCCATTCCTGGCAAAAATGGTCCGTAGGACTGCAATAGTTTTCTCCGTGGTGGTGGAGAACATTTTGATGACCTCAGGCCATTTCGAGTGCGCATCCACGGCTATTAAAAACATTGAATCCATGAATGGACCAGCAAAATCAATATGCACCCGTTGCCATGGAGATGAGGGCCACTCCCATGGGTGTAGAGGGGCCTGTGGTGGTGCATTTTGGACTTTCTGGCATCCTGAGCAGCTCTTGGTCAGGTCCTCGATTTGTTTATCGATTCCCGGCCACCACACATAAGCCCTGGCTAGGCTTTTCATTTTTACCCCTCCCAGATGACCCTCATGAAGCCCATTGAGCACTCTATCCCTTAACTTGGGTGGAATTACCACTCGGGAGCCACACATCAAGGTCACCCGGCACACTGACAGCTGTTCTCTCCTTGTCGAGAATGCTGGCAACAGTGAGTCGCCATGTGCTGGCCATCCCTTCACCGTCAAATCATATACCCGAGACAGTGTTGGGTCATTTCGGGTTTCCTTTTCGATACAAGCGTTAGTTACCGGTAGGTATTCAACTATAGTCGAATGGAATATTTCGACAGGATCCACTGCTGGTGCTTCCTCTGCAGTAGGCAGTGGCAGGCGTGATAGCCCATCAGCATTTCCATGCTGTTTCGTGCCCTTATATTCAATCTCATAGTGGTGCGCCCCTAGAAAAAGTGACCATCTTTGTAGTCGTTGCGCAGTCATCACCGGAACGCCCTTCGGATTAAAAATGGAGACAAGAGGCTGGTGATCAGTCAGCAAGGTGAATTTCTGCCCGTGCAGATAGTGATTGAACTTTTTCACTCCCCACACTAGGCTGAGGGCCTCCCTGTCAATCTGGGCGTAATGACGCTCGGCTGAGGTTAGTGATCGTGACGCAAAGGCTATTGGCCTCTCTGAGCCGTCCGAGAATTTATGCGACAGCACCGCTCCAATGCCGTAGGGTGACTCATCACATGCCAACCGAATTGGTAATGCCGGGTTGTAATGGGCCAATACCTCTTTCGATGTGATTAGTGTTTTGCTCTTCTGGAAAGTTCGTCTACATTCGTCACTCCACTTCCATGGCACCCCAGTTTGCAGTAGGGTGTTCAGTGGGTGTAGTATTGTAGACAAATTTGGCAAGAACTTATGGTAGTAGTTTACCAGCCCGAGGAACGACCTCAGTTGTGACACATTTTCCGGTGCTGGAGCCTTGACTACTGCCTCAATCTTCTCTGTGGATTTATGTAACCCCTCTATCGATAACGTGGCCACAACACGAGATCTGTTTTCTAAAAAACTCGCATTTGGGGCGGTTAGCTCGGAGCCCATATTCCTGCAATCTAGTGAGCACCTGCTCCAGGTTGGCAAGGTGATCACTGTCATTTTCGCCCGTGACCAGGATGTCGTCCAAATAACACTGGGTCCCTGGGATCCCTTGCAGGACTTGTTCCATTGCCCTCTGCCAAATAGCCGGAGCTGATGCTACCCCGAATACCAGCCGGTTGTATTGGTAGAGACCTTTATGGGTGTTGATTGTGAGGTATTTTTTTGATGCTTCTTCTACCTCCATTTGCAGATACGCCTGGGCCAGATCAATCTTAGTGAAGCGTTTCCCTCCAGATAGCGAGGCGAAAATATCTTTAATCCGCGGAAGTGGATATTGTACGGTGTGAAGGACCGGGTTCACTGTTACCTTAAAGTCCCCACAGATGCGAACCTTCCTTGGTTCCCCAGGCGTGCTGCTCAACGACTTTTTCATCACAGGGACGATGGGTGTAGCCCACTCGCTCCAGTCTACCTTGGACAGTACACCTGAACGTTCCAGACACTCCAGCTCTGCTTCGACGGCTGGGTGGATCGCATAAGGTACCAGTATGGCCTTAAAAAATTTTGGGCTTGCGTTTTCTTCAATTTTAATCGTCGTTGTCATGCCTTTTAGTGTTCCGAGTCCTTGCTGGAACACTTCTTTCATGTCAGTTAGGATCTTTGACAGTCGCCCAGGTGTGACGTCGTCATCCTTTTTGTCAGCCACAGTCAGTGCCTGTATGGAATGCCAAGCCAGTTGTATTTTCCGGATCCATTCACGTCCCAGTAATGGTGGTCCTCCATCTTGCAATACATACAGGTCTAGTTTTGGTGTTTCCTTACCGTTATATATAATGGTCACCCTTATTTTTCCTTTGGGGTAGACTTTTTGCCCCGTGTACGTCTTCAAAATAATTTTTGTGTCTCTCAAGGGTATGTGTGAGAATAGCCGCTCGTAGTCCCGTCGGTTTATGACTGTTAGGGCTGATCCTGTGTCCAATTCCATCTTTACCTGGACTCCTGCTATCTTGAGAGTGACCCAAATGGTTCGGTGATCCTCCGTTGTGATCACATTATGTAGTTTCAGACAACTCAGTTCCCTGCTTTTGGAGTTGTTATCTTTAGTTCGTCTGAACTATTCTCCGTCATCTTATGTACCTTCTTGTACTTTCCTTTGGTAGGTTTCTTATTGCTGGTTTTCTTTCCCGACCTGCAGACTCGTGCTATGTGTCCTACTTTTCCACACTGTCTGCACACTTTGTCTTTGAACCAGCAATCATTCTGGTCGTGTGTTGTTCTGCCGCAGCGATCGCACTTCTCTGTTCCATATGACATTTCGTTTGTGCCATATTCTTGCGGTCTCTGTTGTATCTCTGCAGCGCCCCGTGGTGCTGCTGCTTCATATGATACCGCAATGCTGAAAGCGTTTTCCAGCGTAAGGTCCTTTTCAGATAAAAGCCGTTTCTGGGTTCCTTCACTTTGAAGCCCACACACAAACTTGTCCCTTAAGCTGTCTGCCAGTCCCGCTCCAAACCGGCAGTGTTTCGATAGTTTGTGCAGTTCTGTTACATAATCAGCATTGTTTTCATCCTTATGCTGGTTCCGTTTGTGAAACTTGAATTTTTCTGCTATCAGCAGCGGTGTGGGGTTTAAATGTTCCTGTAGTATCGTTACTATGTCTTCAAAACTCTTTTCCATTGGCTTCGTTGGGGTTACTAGATTTCGTAATAAACCATACGTCTTTGCACCCATTAAATTTAACAATACCGACGCTTTCTTGTCATCTGACACCTCATTTGCCTTGCAGTATACCTCTATTTGTTCGACATATGTAGTCCAATCTTCGACTTCATTGTCAAATGCGGTGATACTGCCACTCATCGGCATTTTGGGTGTGGTTTAAAATGGCATCTCCCAATGGCTTAAAATGGCGTCTCCCGCGCTTTCCTTCCTCCCCCGCTGCTGCCAACGCCGCTCCCGACAGTTCTCGTGGCAATGGCAGCGCCCTGTAGGTTTCGCGCGCGTCTCCTGCGCTGCTGCCAACGCTGTTCTCGGCGGTCCTCGTGGCAATGGCGGCGCCTCACGGGTTTCTGCGCGTCTCTCTCTCCCTCTCTTCGACGCTGCTCGGCCCCTGAACACCGGCTGCGCCCTGTGCGCTCTGCCCTCTCTCTCCCCCGTCGACGCTGCTCGGCCCTTTGCTGTGCCGCTCGGTCGGGCTCTAGCCCGCCGCTGTCCGGGAAGGGTCTGCGCACTACCTGTTGCCAGCCCGTTTTGCTGGACCACCTCGACTGGAAAGCCAAGCCTGGCTCTCGACAGCCTCCCCCGCAATTCTCGAGTCTCTGCTGGATGACTGGGCGGTTGCCCGTGGTCGACGCCCGAGTCTCTGGCCTTGACCTCCAATCCACTGATCTCCAGGAACGAATCCCCGGGAGGTGATGCGGAGTTGCAGGTAGGTTTGAACTTGCCTTGTCGCCAATGCTGTGTCCGTGTATAATAAGACACAGACTGCAGGAGAAACGGTACAACAGGTGTTTACTCAATGTGGCTCACACTGGAACTGCCTGTACAGATTACTACTTAGTGCGCTATATACAGGTGTGGTCACTGCCGGTACTACAGTATGCACGAGCTGTAAAAAGTAGTTCCCCCCTTAATAAAGGTATATACATTACATTAGCTACACCCCCCAGTTTGGTATCATCTGCAAATTTTGATATTGAGTTAGTTGTTCCTAAGTCCAAATCAATAATGCAAATTATGAGTAATAGTGGTTAGAGCACTGATCCTTGTGGAACACCGCTTTATACCTTACTCCAATCTGAATAACTATCCTTTACCCCTATTCTTTGCTTTCTATTTTTTAGCCAATTTGCTATCTATTCAGCTATTAGTCCCAACTCCACATGCCCTACCTAATCATGAGCCTACTGTGTGGTACCTTATTGAAGGCCTTTTGCAAATCCAAATATATGACCTCTACTGCATTACCCTTGTTTACTCTTTCTGTTACCTCTTCAAAGAATTCTGTCAGGTTAGTTAAGCATGACTTAGCCCTTCGGAATCCATGCTGACTTTGTTATTATTTTCTGTCTCTAGATGCTCTTCTATCAATTTTTTTTAGTATAGATTCCAGTATCTTTCCTATCACTGACATTAAGCTGACTGGTCTATAGTTCCCAGGTTTTGATCTATCTCCCTTTTTGTATATAAGAACATTAGCTGTCCACCAGTCCTGGCACTATCCCCTCTTCCACGGAACTTTTGCCTCTGCTATCTCCTCCCTAGTTTCCTTGAGTATGTGTGGGTGCATACCTGGATTTTTATCCTCTTTTAGTTTTGCTAGTTTGTCAATTATTTTTTCCCTTTCTATCCCAACTGTATTGATCTTTTAAACTCATCCTCTGGTGAAGTGCCTATTTAATTGTTTATTTAGTAAAAACTGAGGCAAAGTAGTTATTCAATACTTCTGCCATTTCTTTTTAATTACCTGTGAGTTTATCTTGTTTTTAGTGGCCCTATCCTACTTTAATTTTCTTATTATTATTTGTCTATAGACACTTTATCAAGGAATATAAAAATAAATAATAATGTGATTTTGTAATTTCTCTTTGATTTCTTGATGGTTTTTATTACTTCTCTCCTAATCTCTTTTGTCCTCTCCTGTAGTATCTAAGTAGTTATGTCTTTTAGATTCAATTTTCTCTTTAGTTCTTTATTCATCCATGGTGTCCTATAATTAGCTTGCTTGTTTTTAGCTTTTAGTGGAATACATTTCTCTTGAACTCTATTGATTACCCTTTTAAAGATTTCTCACCTTTTTCTGTCTCTGTTTTTCAAGATTTTCTCCCTGTTTACCTTCTTTAGTTCGATCCTCATTTCCTCATATTTTGCTCTTTTCCAATCTATTCCCTTAGTCTTTGTCCTACTTAAGTCACTCTTGATCCTAATCTTGAACCTTACTATGTTGAGAGTGCTACTACAGGTAGACTATCCTTTATCCGAACTTCCGAAAACCGAAACCCTCTAAAAACCGAAAGTTTTTTCGTTCAGCGTAAGTCGTGCGCACGACATGACCAGAGTGGCGCACGACTTACGCTGAGCAGGGCAGAGGGTCACTGAGTTCCCTCCTGGGTAGGAGATTGCAGGCCGAGCTGGGCAGTGTGAAGGAGGTATACCGGGAGAGTGAACCCAACAATACAGCGGCCCGCCCGATAGCTGCAGCGGCCCGTCCGATATTCTTTTCTCCCCCCGCCGACCCCCACCCTTTCGGATAAGGGATAGTGTACCAGCCTTTATCCGCACTTCCGAAAACAGAAAACCTCTGAAAACCGAAAGTGGTGGCTTACGGGGTGCTGCCCCGTAATACCTTCTGAAATCCAAAATTTTCCGAAAACCGAAACACGGCTGGTCCCAAGGTTTCCGGATAAAGGATAGTCTACCTGTACTAAGATACTTTCTTACTCTTACTTCTCACATCTGTTCTGGTTCATTACCCATGAGAAGATCCAGCAGATTCTTTTCTTGTTGGTGGTCTTACACACCGAGTGAGAAAGGAATCCTGTATACACTGTAAAATCTCATGCTACTCACCTTATAGATTTGCCTATACAGTACATTTCTTCCTCCAATTCCCTTCCACTATTTGGATGTCTATAGTATACCCCTATTAGTGTGATGGATCCCTTATCTTTTAACTCAATCCATATGGATTCTATATCTATCTTATTACTGTTTACACCCTTTTTATCTGTTGCCATTATGTTATCTTTAACTAGTACAGCTATTCCACCTGCCCTCTTTCCTTCCTAAATGTGTTATATCCTGCAATTTTTAGTTGCTAATTCTGTTCTCTATGTAGCCATGTTTCAGTCATCCCTACTATATCCAGATCCTCTCTACAAATGATTGCCACCAGTTCATTCATTTTGTTTTGAATACTACTACATACATTACCATATCAACAGTTTAAATTATTTTTATTTATTATTCCTCTCTGTTTTTAGTAGTTATTTCACCTTCATGTTCTATGACTATATCTGATCACTGGTGATTCGTGTTATCCTTATTCCTTTCTTTAGCTTGTCCTTTACTCTCTTTCCTGATTCTTTTATTGTTAGATTTCTGTAATTTCTAGTAGTTTCCTCCCACTATGTTATTAGTTTAAAGTCTTATTTACATCCCTTTTTTCCTTTCCGCTCGGACCTTGGTACCAGCCCAGTTCAGGAGCAGCCCCTCCCAACGGTACAGCTCCTTCCTGTCCCAGTACTGACGCCTGTGTCCCACGAAATGGAACCCATCCTTCCCACACCGCTCCTTTAGCCACGCGTTGACTTTCCTAATCTGTTTGTCCCCATGCCAATTTGCATGTGGCTTGGGTAATAATCCTGAGATGATTACCATGGGGTCCTGCTTTTCAATTTAAATCCTGACTCCTGATACTTAGGAAAGATTAGGGAAGAGGTCCTGCTATGTCGTTGGTTCTGACATGGATCATAACAACTGGATGCAAGTTCATTCTTTTCTTTCATGGTAATTTACAGCAGCAACAACAGCTTGTATTTAGATGAGCACCTTCAACAGTTAAACCTCCTGAGGTGCTTTACAAAGAGGAAACTGGACACTGAGCAGAGGGTTGGGAAGATTACCAAAGGCACATTGAAGAGATAACCTTTTAAAAGTGGGGAGAGACATGTCAAGGCAGAAACTATGGGAACGAAATTTCAGAGTGCTGAGGCACGATATTCACATTTTGCCACCGATAGTGGTGCTGAAAGAGGGAGGTGTGCACAACTGGCTGAAATCACAGAAGCAGTGAGTGGGAACTGGCTGGAGAAGGTGGCAAAGGTCGGGGTGGGGGTTGGTTGGGGAATAGGCCATGGAGAGATTTATAGATTGAACTTGCAAATTTTGAATTCAGTGTTGTGGGGATAGGATGCGTATGGAAGTTGACGATGATGGGTCTGGTGGGGGAATGCGGCCTGGTGTAGGGTCGGATACTGGCAGCAGTGTTCTGGATGAGCTGGACTTTGTGAAGAGTGGAACTTGGGTGCAGCAAAGAGAACATTGGAGAAACTGGAGGTGACAATGGCATGGATGACTGTTTCGGCAGCAATGTGGGTGAGAAGGGGCAAAGGGAACTTGTATTACAGCACTGGAAGCACCTTGATGATGGATCACGTGTGAGACTTGAAGCTCAGTTCACGGTCAAGCAAACCACCATAGTCTGGTTTGGCTCGAGTAAGCATCCAGGATGTGGGGTGGAATCGGGGTCGGGGAGCTATGGTCCAAAATTCTGATGAGAACCAAAAAGATTTGCCTTGGTCTTCCTGATGTGTAGCGGGAGGAAGTTTCAGCTCATCCACAGCTTGAAGTTGCACAGGCAATAGGACAGCACAGCAAAAACAGGTGGAGTGAAGGGTGTTGGCAGTGTGGAGATGGCTGGCGTATGTATGGAAGCTGACCCCATGCTTACTACAGGTGATGTTTACCTGCAATTAACATTTGGATCCAAGTACTTAGTGCACTGAAGATACTGAAGTATAGTTATGTTGGACAGGTGATGATTCAAATAGGACTAGCTGTTTCTGTTCATTGACTATAACTAGGTGGAAAACCTAGCCCTTGTATTACCATTAAAGGAAATTTTCAGTCATAGCAAATCCATGAGAAAACTAGGCATAGTTGTAAACCTGAACTTTAATGCCAGTTAGAGCTAGTGCCAAACTGAATAAAATCAAGACTTTTTATTTTGTTAATTAAAACTTGATTACATTGAGATGCTGATTAGCCACAACACCACACATGAATTCTGAGCAACTACATTATATTTTGAATGAATTTGAATTTTACTCCAAATGTGCTGCTATAGTGGAAGATTGTGCCTGCAGTGCACACAACAACTTGCATTTGTATAGCGCCGTTAGCATAATAAAACGTCCCAAGGTGCTATAGGGTGCGTAATCAGATAAAAATTGAAACGGAGCCAAAGAAGGAGACTTTAGGACAGGTAGATAGTTTTTAAGCAGCGTCTTAAAGAAGGAGAGAGAGGTGGGTGAGGTAAAGAGGTTTGGAGAGGGAATTTCAGAGTTTAGGGCCTAGACGGCTAAAGGCACAACTGCCAGTGATGGGGTGAACAAAGTGGGGAATGCACAAGAGACCAGAGTTGGAGGATCGCAGAGATCTTGGAAGGTTGCTGAGCTGCCGAAGGTTACAGAGATAGGGAGGGGTGAAGCCATGGATGGAATTGAACATGATGATGGGAATTTGAAAATTGAGGCGTTGGGAGCCACTGAAGGTCAGTGAGCACAGGGGTGATGGGCGAACAGGACTCGGTGCAAGTTAGGATACGGGCACACTCGTTTTTAAACAAATCGGTCAGAAAGTGAGCATATTGTGCGCTGCTGGCCTCTGCACCCGGAAAGAAGCCAGATTTAGTTACCTGGCACAGAAGTGGTGCTAGGGGTTTATGGAACATGTTACCATCGGTAATGGCGAGAGGGAGAAAATACAAGGAGAGGCAGAGAGACTGAGGAAAAAGAGCAAAGAGGGATCGACTGAGGGGTTGGGCAAGTAGGAAGAGATTGAAAGCAACAGAAGAAAGAATTAGATAAATTGGAGGAGTGAGAGGGGAATGGGGAATGATTGAAGTTGAAGGGGAAGGAAAGAGAGAGAATGATAACAGCTCAGAAGGATGCCATTCAGCCCGTCGAGCCCGTGCTGGCTCTCTTCATGAGTATCTAAAGTGATTCCAAGAAAATAGTTTGAAAGCAGCATGTCAAAAGTCAAATGGCCCTGCTGAGGCACTGACTGGTGAGGACTATTTTAAAACTTGTGGCACCTTATCGAGATGGAACGTTTTTTTCTTGATCTTGGTCTTTGAAAGCTTGGCAGTATCTGGATAGTGTAGTTGAAGGAATGAGTCCGGATGCTTCAGTGAATTAGCAAACTGCACCTTTGTTGCAAGGATTTGGATTTTAATCTAGTCCAGAGCAATGGAGTGAAAGTGAACTTGGGTTGTATTTACCAGTTTGCGGTATGTGGGACCACAGCACAGTACTGTTCAGAGTTTGACTAAAAGGTTCATGTTGAACATTTGTTTTAACTAGGGCTGTCATGACATTTGGTGTGAGAAAAGGACACATTTACAACCGTCCAGCAGGCTTTTGAAGTTGGGCTTGAGCTGGTTTGTCAGAACAGAATTGAGGGAACCGTTGACTGTACCTGTATTGGATGTTGTGGTTGAGCGTCAGAAGCTGTTGAGGTGATGTTCCCCAGCACTGACATTCTTCACCTTTTTAATGAGTATGTTTTAAAAGAAAAGTCACTGGCGATGTGGGAAGATACTGGTCTTGTGTTTTCTTTCATGATCATTTAAATGAAAGTAGATTTTGGCAGTTGATGGAAACTAGATTAAAATGAAGGAGGCCAATTACATTTCTAAAGTAGGACTTCAGTTCGTGCATTATTGATGGAGATGGGTAAGATGCAAAAGAACAAATACACTAGGGCTCCTCTTACTGTATGTAACTGACTTTTTTGGTCTGTACAAAAAATGTTTTATTAAAATTCTCCTTTTATATCTTTATATAAAAAGATCAAAGATTACTCACTTCAGAAAATACTGCAAGAACGGTGTTTTAATCTTCAGAGCCAAGCTAGTTTAGAGTGATGTATGCACTGGCTTGTATCAAGCGCATAGATAACAGTGAGATTGGAATATGATGGTAAAGGTATGGCCACAAAATTAAAATATTAAATAGCCTTAAAATTCAATTATTGTATAAGTGAATCTATTGTACATGTTATTTACATAAGGAGATATGGCAGGCACATGGGATTAGAGCCCCTGCTTGTGTGAAGAATAAATGCCAACACGGACGGGTTGGGCCGAATGGCCTGATTTCGATGTAATAGTACGGATGATACAACGGTAAAATCACTAACTCCCCCCTGTCCGCAAAATATTTTTAGAAGCAGGGATTGTGAAGCAGGATTGTGCATTCTCAACTTGTGACATCAACCATTGTTGTTTCTTCTCTTTATCGGCTTTTCCTCCTACCCCTAAAAACAAAAGGTGGTGCCAACTGATTCTGGAATTGGGGCCCAAAAGGTGTCAAATGTTTGATTCTTGTCCTACCCAACACACACACACAGATTTTTCTTTTAAACCTCTGCTGCACCCACAAGACAATACAGGTGCATTACAGCTTTAATCGACTTTGTGTGAGACTCAACGTTTAATGTTAGGGTGTTGAACTATTGGGGGGGGAGGGAAGGGAGAGGGTGATGCCACAGTCGACTTCAAAACGTACGCTCCCCAATGTCTATGCATGTTTTTCCAACCAGGGTCAATGGAAAGCTGCAAGTGGGATCCCTGTTTTTTTTTCCTCTGCCCTCTATCCCAGGGGCACTGGAACATAGGAACAGGAGTAGGCCATTCAGCCCCTCAAGCCTGTTCTGTAATTTAATTAACCTTGGCTGATCTGTATCTTAACTTCATTTACTCACCTTGGTTCTGTAATCCTTAATACCTTGCCTAACAAAAATCTATCAATCGCATTTAAAAATTTTCAATTGACCTGGCCTCAACAGCCTTTGAGGGAGAGTGTTCCAGATTTCCACTATCCATTATGTGAAGAAGTGCTTCCTGACATCACCCCTGAACGGCCTAGCTCTAATTTTAAGTTTATGCCTCCTTGTTCTGGGCTCCCCCAAACAGAGGAAATAGTTTATCTCTATCGACCCTATCAAATCTTTTAATCATCTTAAACACCTCAATTAGATCACCCCTTAATCTTCGAAACTCTAGGGAATGCAAGCCTAGTCTATGCAACCTGTCCTCATAAATTAACCCTTTTAGCCCCGGTATTATTCTGGTGAATCCGCACTGTTCCCCTTCCAAGGCCAATATATCCTTCCTGGCGTGCGGTGCCCAGAACTGAAGACCGGTTGTACACCTAAAATGCCCCACTGAGATCAGCTAGCTCCACATAGGCCAGGGTTACACTTGGGGGCCTTCCTGGTCTGTATAACTCAGCATCACTCCAGATGGTGTATTTAGCCACTGTGCTGAAGAGCCGTGTGTGCATGTCTATATGTATATAGTGTCTCTCTATGTAATTATATATATTCATTTAAAGAACTATATATTGGATATGTCAAAATTTGCATTTAATTGTAGTACTTAGATATTGCATTATGTGTGTTATAGTAACCATTTTGAAATGATTCTGTTCATGCATGCAAAATGAATTTGAGAGAGACTTGGCAGGGTTTACTTAAAATTATTCGTGTTCCTTTGGTAAAATCATAGACCATCAGTGGTAATATAGTGCAGTGAGCAACAGCACTTAGAAAGCTTGTACTAAATGCATTTTAGCACATAAAGAGCATCTTGTGTTTGTTTTCCATTCAAGTTAAACATAAGCATTCTGGTGAAGCAGTTTAATATATTAAAAAAAAAGTAATCTGTAAATTGAATGCTTATTGAATCCCTTTATTCAATCACCGTAACCATGGAAACATAACCCAAGTTGCAACACATTAGTTTTCAGACATGATCCATCATGTTCCTAGTTACGTTCTTAGTTTATTCTTTGCATGTTGAATTTTGCTGAGTGGCTCCACGGTTCTGGCAGAAGTCAGTTATGGGCCAGCGAATGCAGTACGGCTGTCAAATACTTCTCTCTGCCTCATTGCTTGCACCCTTTCCCCATTAGCCCGTCCCAAGGAAAGCCACCGGTCAGCATCACCACTTCGAAAAGCCATCCGGGACGACCTACAAGATCCAACCCAAGCAGCATGTGAGTATTTGACATACCAGGACAGGCACGCACTTTTCAGTGCAGTGGAAGGGCTCATGCCGTTCCTTTCATAACGTGTCCGGACCAGTTACTGTAAGTCAGCTCAGCCTCAGTCTGTTGCTTTCTCGTTTCCTCTCTTTAACTGCGTGCATAGTCAACAGTGGGTTCAATCATGAAAGATTTTAAAAGGAGAAAAAAAATAGTTTCTGTGGCTAATGAGCTGCAGCAGGATGCATTAAGGATTTAAGTTTTTTTTAAATCATAGAAATGCTTTCAAATGACAGTTTAAAGTTGTGCATGTATATCAAATGTTGACCGTAGTGGAACAGAAGCATTCACCACCAGCAAATGTGTAACACTGAGAAGTAGACTTTAAAAAAAAAATAGTAGAAATTGTCAAGTGTAAATATTCAACCAAGGATGTGGAGACCAAAATGTCTGTGTATTGTTCACAATTATATGGTGGACCATGTTGCCTTATGTAAACGAGTGAAACAAATGTCCTTAAAAACTACAGAAAATGCTGGAAATACTCAGCAGGTCAGGCAGTATCTGTGGAGAGATAAAACAGAGTTAACGTTTCAGGTCAATGACCTTTCATCAGAATTGGAGGATACTGGAGATGAACAGCTTTTGGAAACAAGGGTTGGACATTCTGTAACTGTTTACGCCTCCACTGGACCTATCTTTGTTTCCATGTTTGTCCCGTTATCACCTCCTTTTGCCTTGCATCATCATCCCTTTTGTTTAATCGCTCCTGCCTTCTACCCTATCACACACCCCGCCATTTTGTCCCTTTCGTGCCCCCCTCCCTTTCCCCAGCTTTGCTATTACTTAAAAGCTGTTCATCTCTAACATCTTCCCGTCCTGATGAAAGGTCATCAACCTGAAATGTTAACTCTGCTTCCCTCTCCGTTCGATGCTGCCTGACCTGCTGATTATTTCCTGCATTTTCTGTTTTTACTTCAGATTTCCAGCATCCGCAGTATTTTGCTTTTGTCCTTCCTAATTACTTGTATATTATAAGTGGAGCCAGATGTTTCAGATAACTGATGTTGCCGGTTTAAGTGAGTGTGTTTGGATACATCCCGTCAGCTTTACTCTGAAAGCCCCATCGCCGTCGCATCAGGCTACCTAATTCTAAACAAAAGTGAAATAGTGTGTGATTTTTAAGCCAGATTCACGACACAGCTAGCCTTCCGATCCAGGACAGCATCTTTGCGATGTTTTGGAAGCTGGCGTGCTGTAATATAAAATGACTTTGCCTGCACTCTGGGTATTCCCTGCTTCTCCCCCGAAAGCTGCAGCAGCAGTGACTGTTGGGAGCTGATGTTGAGGAGAGAACATTAAGGTGGTGGGCCAGCTTCAAACAGCAGAGGTGACGGCAGCCATCACATGGTGAGTCTTTGTCTTTAAAACGAGATGAGACCGATGGGATGTGCCTCCAAGGAGGACTCCAGCAGCAGAAAGTGCAGGGCAGTTCCGTATTCCTTCAGTGTTTGCAAAACGCCTACTAAGAGTTGAGGTATCAAGGTAGATTGTAATGAATTGAGGAAACCAGGTCAAGCGTTTGGACGAAGAGATGGCGACGGCCACTAACTTGTCACTGTGCCCTGAAGTTTGAACTAATTAACAAGACCATGTTCCTGTACAACTCTGATAATATCTGCTGTCCATTCTCTTCCCTGCTGCCTCATGTTACTTTTCTGATGTAATCGGGTAAGGGATAGCTGGGAATTGAATGACATTGGCATAAGTATGAGTATATCTACTTCACCATCAATAACTCAAGATTCTTTCTTCACTGAAAGGGTATAATTGTTACACTGTCAATTGTAACCTATTAATCGTGCAAACTGAGTTCCATAAATAAGTCACCACTTTCTGTGCTGTTTGATTGATGAAAGATTTTATTCTAGTCTGTCAGTTGTTCCCCTTTTTTTACTCTTTTTGCACATCGTCAAAGTCTGACTTGGTCATTCTATTACAACATAATTTAAAGTGCTTTCCCCTGCCTCTGTATGGTTCAAACATGTTTACAAAACAAATATCAGAAACAGTTGTTGCCCTCCAAATTGGTGGGACTTTCTCAAAGTATTTAGAGCGGTCATGGATATCCGCATATATATATTTTTATTGTTTGGAGTAATAAGCAAAGCAGGTGAAACGTTGCTACCTGTGATTTTTGTATAGCTCCTCACGGTTTGTGATAATCACCTGCTATGTTACTGTGCAGTTGTGTGATAGTTTTATAGTAGGTGGTATAAGAAATAGGAGCAGGAGTAGGCCATTCGGCCCTTCGAGCCTGCTCCACCATGCAATAAGATCATGGCTGATCTTCTACCTCAACTCCACTTTCCTGCACTATCCCCCATATCCCTTGTTTCTCTTAATATCCAAAAATCTATCGCTCTCTGTCTTGAATATACTCAATGACTGAGCCTCCACAGCCCTCTGGGGTAGAGAATTCCAAAGATTCACCGCCCTCTGAGTGAAGAAATTTCTCCTCATCTCAGTCCTAAATGGCCGACCCCTTATTCTGAGACTGTGACCCCTGGTTCTCAACTCCTAGGCCAGGGGAAACATCCCTCCTGCATCTACCCTTGTCAAGCCCTGTAAGAATTTTGTATGTTTCAATGAGATCACCTCTCATTCTTCTAAACTCCAGAGAATATAGGCCTAGTCTACTCAATCTCTCCTCATAGGACAATCCCCCCATCCCAGGAACCAGTCTGGTGAACCTTTGTTGCACTCCCTCTATGGCAAGTATATCCTTCCTTAGGTAAGGAGACCAAAACTGTGCACAATACTCCAGGTGTGGTCTCACCAAGGCCCTATATAATTGCAGTAAGATATCTTTACTCTTATACTCAAATCCTTTTGTAATAAAGGCCAACATACCATTTGCTTTCCTAATTGCTCGCTGTACCTGCATATTAACTCTCAGTGATTCGTGTACAAGGACACCCAGGTCCCTCTAACACCAACATTTCCCAATCTCTCTCCATTTAAAAAATACTGATTTAAAAAAAAAAAAAAAAAAAAAATTCTTACCAGTGGATAACTTCACATTTCTTCACATTATATTCCATTTGCCATGTTTTTGCCCACTGTTGATATTCCCTTGCAGCCGCTTTGCATTCTCCTCACAACTTACATTCCCACATTGCTTTGTATCATCAGCAAACTTGGATATATTACATTTGGTCCCCTCATCCAAATCATTGCTATAGATTGTAAATAGCTGAGGCCCAAGCACTGATCCTTGTGGTACCCCACCAGTTGCAGCCTGCCAACCCGAAAATGACTCGTTTATTCCTACTCTCTGTTTTCTGTCCATTAACCAATCCTCAATCCATGCTAGTATATTACCCCCAAATCCATGAGTCCTAATTTTGTTTAATAACCTCTTGTGTGGCACCTTATCGAATGCCTTCTGAAAATCATGTATGTGGAGAAGAGGGGAACTAAGGTATGCAAAGCGAAAACCTAGCCATAGGTAAGGCCATTGCTTACCCAATTTTAAGGGGAAGTTTGCTCCCTGAGCAGGTACTTTAAGCCTGGATGTGTTCCATGTGACCCTTACCACAGTGATACTTCGTAGATCCACTTGACTGATCAGCAAAACAAGGTATGCTGGACTTTGAAGCATCCTCATTGCGCTGAATGCATGAAAGAGAAACCCATGAAATTAGGTTCATTTGTGGAGGCCAGATTGTCCTAAAAGTAGAAGAGTTGTGTGGAACACACCCAAGATTAGATGCACCTGGGAATCCCTGGCCCAAGACCGCTCAAAAGTGGAGGAGAAGCATCCGGGAAGGTGCCGAACACCTCAAGTCTCTTCGCCAGGCGCAAGCGCAAACAGCGGAAGGAGCGTACGTCAACCCAAGCACCCCACCCACCCGCATCTTCAACCACCGTCTGCCCCACCTGTGACAGAGACTGTAGGTCCCGCATTGGACTCCTCAGTCATCTGAGAACTCATTTTTATTGTGGAAGCAAGTCATCCTCGGTTCCGAGGGACTGCCTGAGAGAGAGAGATAGAGAGAATTGTCTAGAATAGCCATCCTTTTTTTTGCTCAAGTGGGTGTATGACACTTGCAGCAACCTCAACAAGTTTTGAGTCTTCAATCCAGCTACTGGGAAACCTGCATCTGTAGAATTTGTGCTTGTGGAGTGCACACACTGTCCCAATAGGGGGACACCCAACCCAAACCCAGAGAACTCGGGCACAGATTGGCAGAGCTAAGGTACAAGGACCCCACGTGATTGTGTGCGGAGGTACTGTTGGAGTTGGAGAACTGAAATTGTACAGTGTACCAATACAGAGCGCTGGTAAGCTTCCTGTTGCTCGTCCAGCTAGGAACACCCGATCCACTAGGGAATTGTCGTGTAAGGCTATTTGGAGCTGAGTGGGAAGAATCTCAGCCCCTTCGTGACAAATCTACACATCCAAGTTCCATTAGTGAGCCAGGCTGTACACATCGTCAACAGTAATCGGGAACACTGCAGACCTGCCTGGCTGAGTTATAGGATTACCAAATGTGCCATGGGGAAGTTCACTTGGTTCCAAACTTTCATCAGCGGCCATGTCACCTTGGAGCCACCTCAACCCAAAGAGACCTTGCTTAATTTCCTTCTCCCCCTGTCTCCTCAGGAGGACAGTCATCAGCTCACCACTGGACCCTCCTTTTCAGGGACCAGTGTAAGAGGTTGTTAAAAAGTGTGCAAGAGACATTTACAGCAGTTGTATTATGAGTGAAAGGCCTGTTTCCATTTCTAAATCGGATCCATCGAATCATAGAAACTTCAGGAGGCTTTATGGTGTGGATCATTATACGTGTGCCTGTACTAGCTCCATATCAGAACAATCTTTTGTAATCCTGTTTTCTGATCCCAATAACGTTACTTCAAATAGCTCAATTGGTATACAGTATCTGCAGAGATACCTGATAGAATATATCTGATTTGTTAATGAAGTACAGGTTTGCTTAAAGACTCAATTATGTGCCTGCCTCATAGACTTGGCCCAGTTACATTGATCAGTTATATTTACAGCTACCTTTGTAAGACTTTGTATGTCATCTCCACAAAACCGCGGCAGTTACATTTTGTACTGACCGTTAATTTGATTTTATAGTCTGCGCAAAATAGTTACCATGAAACTTGGTGCAATTTTACACGGTTTATCTTTTTTCTGAACTTTCTGCTCATCCAAGCGAGGGATGTTAGTGCTGGGAAACTTAAGTATTTTCTTTGCCTATTGTCTGCATCTGTCCTGTGTTCTACGTGGACTGGATTCGATGCTGGATGAAGCTCTCCACACCAATGTGTTGGTATATCAATCTCAGAAATGCACCCTGCAGTGTATCGGCGTAACATTTCCATTTCCCAAACCAGCCACCCTGTAGCCCCTGTTTGAGGTTACCAATTTGTGCACTGGGAACTTGGCTGAGACTGGCCACACTCACTCACTTCACATGGGATCCTGGCCACCAGAAGACTGTTGTCCCAAAGGACAGTGTATTTATCTGCTGTGCAACCCAGTTGTCCTTCCCCTATTTTTTTTAAGACAGCATTTGACCACTTGATTTTCATTTTATGTTATGAGCCATCAGCAATTGAGATGGTGATTGGGCAGCATGCTTCCAGGCCTCAGCAGTGCAGTGCCACAGCACCCAACAAGAGTTGTATGAGAGCAGCCTTGAGTGACCTCCATTTTGAGTGAGGGAACAGGAAGTGGAGGCCAGACAGCTCCCCACAGTAGCACGCCTGCAATTGAGGATTTGACCTCTTGTGGCTATCTGACCCATGTCTCATCACTCCACTGCTGTGTGCTGATTCTGAACCTGTGCACAATTCTTGGGAGACCTGCAAACCCAGTTTTACTGCCTAGTCACTTCCACAGTATGAACTGTGCCTCATCTGTATAGTAACCCTGAATGTCTGAAAAAAGGACATCCTGTTAATGGAAAGCCCGGTTATCTCTCTGCACTTCTCACTTTTATGGCTGGCAGAGTGACAGGAGAGTATTCAATAGCACAAGCTCGCCTCTGTGCAATCAATTATTAGTGCATCAGGTTGCTGAGCAATATACAATGTCTTCCTCAGCCTGAGAGATAGAAGGCAGAGAAAGGGATGCAGATTTCATGCATCTATTACACCGTCTCCCACTTACAGCTTCTAGCTTTTTTTGAATTAATTTCCTATTATTTTCCCCATGTGGCAATTTTCTTTTGTTTTCACTAACTTATTTTTTTCTGCCAGTCTACACATTGTGCCAATAAGAAAATGAATTGGGGGAGGGGGAAAACTAACAGACCATTACGCTGGGCTGAAAGCCACCCAGCTCCAGCCTCAAGGGCTTGAGTCCTTATTTCAGATCATCAGTCAGTCAAAGTGATCATGGCAGCGAAAAGCATCTGATTCATTTTTAATACCATTTACGCTTTCAGTAGTACATTGTTAACGGGATTGAGTCAAGTTTTTTTTTAAAGATTACAATGGCTTAAAGGACACTGATTATCTGAAATCTATCATTCCTGACATGCTGCTTCGAGCAGGGTCTATTGCCCTGATTTTTCAAGCCTTCTGAGATCACCACTGTGAAAACTGACCTGTCTCACGAGAGCTTATTTTTGTTTCGTCCTCTGGACTATTTCCAGTCTTAAAAGTCAAACCCCAGTAGTTGCTTACTAATTGGGTTTTGAGGATCTTTTTGTGTTGCAAGCTGGATTGGGACAGTTTCATTGAAAACATAGGCCTAGAAATTCAGTATAGCCACGTTCAGGGCGCTACAGTCGGGCGGCCGCTAAAGTTTGCGCCCGGCGCAAGTTCGCGCCACCTTCGCCGATATTCAGTCGCATCGCCCCAAGAGGTTGCTGCTGCGCTAAAACAGGCGATGCACGACGATCTTCAGGCGCTAAGCCGGCGGTGCTGAGCGATACCCCCGAGGCTGGGCGCAGCGCAGGTGCGGCGAGTTGATGATTGACGGCAGACACTCTGGCGCTGGTCAGCTCTTAAAGGGGGAGGGTGGATTTGTTTGCCTGCCACGCCCTGCACACTGCAGCCCTCAAGCTAGGCCTGACACTTCTGCTTCATCTGCACAACGCCCAGGGCTATGGAGAAGGCCAGGGAGAGAGCGCAGCGCTTCAGCGACTGTGACCTGAGGGTGCTGGTTGGCGGAGTGGAGCGCAGGCGCCATGTTCTGTTCCCAGAAGGTGGCAGGAGGCCGCTGCCCAGCGCCTACTGGAAAGCCTGGAGGGAGGTCTCGAACAGGGTGACGTCCAACAGCGTGGTTGCCAGGACTCCTGTGCAATGCCGGAAAAAGTTCAACGACCTCACTCGGGTTGTCAGGGTGAGTACCCTTTCCAGTGTCCTCCTCATCCCTGCATGTGCACCTCAGTTTATGGGCAAAGGGACCTGAAAGCCCTAATGGCCAGCCCTCATCCAGCAGCTATGGAACTGTCATGAAAATCACTTGCACATTCAGCACTTTACACACTGTACAAGATATTCCACCATGGGAGGCATTGCAGACAAGATCAGGGCTTCACACTGTCAGGGCCAGTCCACCATGGGAGGCAGTGCAGACAAGATCAGGGCTTCACACTGTCAGGGCCAGTCCACCATGGGAGGCAGTGCAGACAAGATCAGGGCTTCACACTGTCAGGGCCAGTCCACCACGGGAGGCAGTGCAGACAAGATCAGGGCTTCACACTGTACTTAGAGGCCGT
Source organism: Somniosus microcephalus (assembly GCF_052327205.1). Taxonomy (NCBI): domain Eukaryota; kingdom Metazoa; phylum Chordata; class Chondrichthyes; order Squaliformes; family Somniosidae; genus Somniosus; species Somniosus microcephalus. Next base: position 24,232,271 of record NC_141002.1, on the reverse strand, counting down.
CCTTTCTCTTGCAGGCCAAGGTGGCGCACAACCGGAGGAAGCGACGTGAGACCGGGGGAGGCCGTCCTGACGTCAAAGAGCTCTCCGACCTCGACCAGTGTGTGGAGTGCATTATGGCAGGCCGGCTGATTGGCCCCGTCGCCAGTGGAGATGCCGACCCTGTTCTGGGCACCAATGGTAAGGGCATCACCTTTTTGACCTCTCTCTTTCCACTTGCGCCTCAGATCAGCATCCTTTGCCACTGTCCGACCAATGCAGTGCATGGCAGCACTCATGCCTCCCTCGCTGCTGCCCTGTCCTCACTCTAAAGCTACTCTTGTGCCTCCCTGCTTTCAGATGGTGAATCGCCAGGTGAGGAGGCGGGCCCTCAAGCTGCCACTGTCAGCGATTTCGAATTCGAAGAGGAGGAAGAGGAAGCCGGCCCATCAGTGCCACCCTCAGCCGCGCCAGCCCATGGCGACGAAGGGGACACGTCTTCCCTGGAGGGGAGCCGGGGGGGAAGGGTCGGAGGAGAGTGAAGCTCCGGGGCCCAGCGGCCTGCAGCAACGCGGGAGGGGTGGTGAAGCTCGGCGGACTTCTCCCCAGAGGGTGAGTGCAGCCTCCAGTCCTGCGACGGTGAGCGCAGAGGAGGTCTGGCTCCTGGAGGAAATGGCCGTCCAGGCTGAGCGCAGGCACACTGAGCTCATGGCTGCAGTGGCAAGGATGCCTGACTCCATTGAGTCTCTGTCAAGGAGTGTGCAGGAATTCGGAGCAGCACAGGCCAGGAGTCTGCAACAATTCAGTGCAGCACAGGCCAGGAGTCTGCAGGACTTCGCGGCAGCACAGGCGGCTTCGAGCCAAGTGCTCAGTCGTGCCGTTCATTCACTGGCTGGTGTCATGCGGACACAGATCAGGGCCACACGGGCACTAACTGCTGCCACCCTCGCTGGATCGGCCAGGCATCGCCAGGGCACTCGCCGCGCAGCAGCAGCCCAGCAGTCTGTTCTTCAGCTGTTTGCTGCGCATGCTGCAGTGCTGGCCCGTGCGAGTGCCAATGTATCAGGTGACCAGGGAGTACGTGCGATCTGTCAGGTTGGCACCATTCCTGCAGCCGACACTGCCACTCCGCCATTGCAGCTGCCACGAGCCGCTGGACAGACTGCTGCCACCCAAGCAGAGTTGGAGCAGTCAGCAGCCGGACCCTCCAGGGCCAGAGCTGGTGCAGGCCGACCCCCAAGGGCAACTGCCATCTCGCCGTCTGACCCTCAGCAGCCTTCCCCCAGCCTTGCTGCAGCCACTGGGGTCCCATTGAGGAGGAGCTGCAGGGCGGGCAGGGGCCAGTCACGGATGCGAAAGGCATCGCCCTCGCAGGGCAAAAAGTAGAAGGTCTGCACAAATGCTTTGTGTTTTTGTAAGGCCGGGACTGGTGTCTTTCTTTGTTTTGTAAGGCCGAGACTGTTAGTTTTGTGTTTTTGGAGGGGGCTTCTCTCCATGAGGTTGTAATGTGGGAAGGGCAGAGGTTTGCAATAAATAACTGTTCTTAAGTCGCACTGTGCATGCTTTTTTTTGCAAGCCCTGGTTGCCCTGCTCAGCTGAGGGCTTGTGGAGCGGCTACATTCATCTGGTGACATTGGCACAAGCCATTCCCTGAGAGGGGGCCTAGAACCGACGTTCAATAAGCCGGCGACAGGCGGCCCTTGCACTTTCTGCCTCCCTCCTGTGCTGGTCCTCCTCCTCCTCCTCCTCAGGTGGTCCTCCAATCTCTGGTGGCAGTGGCTGAGTCCTGCGGATAGCCAGGTTGTGCAGCATGCAGCACACGACCACGAAATGGGAGACTCACTCCGGGGAATATTGTAGGGCTCCACCGGAACGATTCAGACAGCGGAACCGTTGCTTCAGGACGCCGATTGTTTGCTCAATGATATTCCTGGTCGCTTGATGGCTGTCGTTGTATCCCTCTTCAGCAGGGGTGCTGGGCGCACGGAGCGGGGTCATCAGCCAGGTACACAAAGGATAGCCTTTGTCCCCGAGAAGCCATCCTCATGGGTGAGGCTGGGCCTGGAACATGCCTGCCACAGAAGTCTGGCGCAGGATGAAGGCATTGTGGCTGCTGCCTGGAAAGCGGGCATTGACAGCTAGGATGAGCTGCCTGTGGTCACACACCAGCTGAACGTTGAGCGAATGGTAGCCCTTCCGGTTGCGGTAATCCTCGGCATTCTCCAGAGGTGCCCGCAAAGCCACATGCGTGCAGTCAATGGCGCCCTGCACCATGGGGAAGCCCGCGAATGCTGCAAAGCCCATTGCACGCTGTTGCTGTTTGACAAGGGCCATGGAGAAGGAGATGAACTGACGTCTCTTTTTGAAAAGGGCATTGGTCACCTGGCGGATGCAGCAATGCACGGCGAACTGGGAGATGTTGGAAATGTCCCCAGTAGCGGATTGGAAGGAGCCGGTGGCGCAGAGGTTGAGAGCCACCGTCACCTTCACTGCCACCGACAGAGACGTCCTGCTCCTCAGATGTGGCTGCAGATCTCAGTGACCACCTCCCTTCGGAATCGCAGCCTCCGAACACACTGCTCGTCAGACATGTTCAGATAGGAGAACTGCTGGCGGTATACCCTGGGTGGGTAAGGCCTCCTTTCCCGACGCCTGTTGCCCCCTCTCCGTCTAGCCAGGACTGCCACTCTCTCACGGCGTCTGTGAGCCCTTTGGATGCAATGGAGAAAGCCAGCGTTTGCACCCATTGCAGCCCCCATTATATGTTAGCAAACAATGATATGTCACTGAAGGCAAAGACAAGTGGAAAGCTGTGGCCTGAAGCCACAAGTACCTGTCCGAGTGTTGAGCCAAAGCAGAAAGCTCTCTACCTTGGTCTCTCTGCAAAGATCCGTCTCTCAAAAAGGAGTGCTGCCAAATGGCAGCCTTTTCTACTGCAGGAGGTGTGCCCTTTAATTTGCGCCCCCCGCGCCCCGCTTCGACTGAGAACCGTTCCCCTCTACCAGTCGCTAGGGGCACCAGGCGCACAATAGGGCGTCGTGACTGAATTTCCGGTTTGGGGCGCACAAAGGGCGTTGCACGAGGAAATTACGTCAGGATCTGCGCGCGCAGCTGAGCGCGCGCAAAGACTTTGCGCCGCCGCTAAATCGTGAGTGAAGTTGGGGAGAGGTGCAGATCGCGCTGCGCCCGGCCGCTAGCTGCCTAGCGCCCAACATCTCCTCCTCCTAAGGCGCTACCGGCTGGCGCAAGCAACTGAATTTCTAGGCCATCGTGTTTGTGAAATTATGGATGTGGATTAAAGATGTAGATTCAAGAACAGGTGGTTTTCCTACAAGATGAAAGGGCTAAATGGCTTTCATCCCAACCATTTTGCTGACAAGTCAAAACTATGGGACACATTTGTGTCTTTACACGTTGACTGCAACACTGTGACCTAAGCGAGAAGTTACTGCAGCCTCCAAGAACCACAGAAGGAGGTGGGTTTCAGCTGGATCTCCAGAGGCTGTGGGCATTACTGGCTTGTACAGTTCTTCCACAGTGGTTGAGAATTTGAGATTGCAAGAAATAAGGTTGCACACGTTCATTTGTCTTTCTGTTGCTCCGGTGATAGAGTCTGCCCCACAGCATGAAGCAAGTAGGTCCGTCCCACAGCACCAACAGCCTGGGTATTACAAACCTCAAATTACTACTTTGTACATTTGCAGGTACTGAAGTATTTTATTTACCATACACATTATTTAACAGAGGAAGTCCACTTTACCCAGAAGGCTCCAATCATCTTGTTCTTGGCACTAATTGTTTTTGATTTTAGCTACAATTTTGATGTGTTAGTCTTTGCTCACTGGTAACACTCTCGCCTCCAAGTCAGTTTCTAGGTTCAAGCCCCACTCTGGACTGGAGCATATATAATTTATACTGACACTCCAGTGCAGTACTGAGGGAGTGCTGCACTGTTGAAGGTGCAGTCTTTCGGATAAGACGTTCAACCGAGGTCACATCTGCTATCTTGGGTGAATGGAGAAGATTCTACGATACTATTCGAAGAAGTGTACGAGCGTACTCCCCGCTGTCCTCATCAATATTTATTCCTCAGCCAACACCGCGAAAACTGATTATCTGATTAATCATTTCATTGCTGTTTGTGGGACCTTGCTGTGTGCAAATTTGCAGCCACTTTTCCCTATATTGCAACAGTGACTGCACTTCAAAAGTACTTCATTGGCTGTGAAGTGTTTTGAGACATCTTGAGGTCATGAAAAGTGCTATAGAAATGCAAGTTCTTGCTGTACGCAAATAGGCTGCCACTTTTGTCGACCTAACAGTGGCGACCCTTCAAAGAAATTCATAGGATGGCCACGGCACGTCATAGCCAAAGGTCTTGAAAGATATCATATAAATGCAAGTTCTTTCTTCCACACAACAAAAAGAAAAGTTGAAAATGAATATACTCTGTTTACTGCTCGCAGCAATAAACTGCATTGTGCCAACAGCCTCTTGTCAACTGATGTCGCTTCTAGCTCCATGGCAGGATTTTCTTTTCACTACTTGACAAATTGAGAGTGCCATTGGCTCATGTTGTATAATCCATGTTATTACCAGGATTCCAGTGGAGCATAATTGTGGGCTGGTGAAATCTTTGTGTTGTGTCCACTTGGAACTGTGGAACAATACCAAGCAGTACGAGTGTAGACTTGTATTCTTCCATACGTTGGTTGTGCTAGGAGAGAGCATTTTAACTGCACAACAGTTGAGTCAAGTACTGGTCCTTGCGACTGGACCAGTATGAGCTGATGAATTGAGAGTATCACTCAACGAGTATGTTGACTTGTGTGCTTTTTTTCCCCTACAGGGTATTGGTACCATTGTGCTACATAAGCCCAGTGATAATGCTGCTTCTGCTTCTTAACACTTGGAGTTTGAATTCTAAGTTTAACTACTTCAGACCTAGGGTTGCTTGTGCATTGATCTTAAAAATTGGCAGGACAAGTTAATTAATAAAGTACAGTATATGGGATCCTGGGCTTTATAAATAGAGGCATAGAGCACAAAAGCCAGGAAGTTATGCTAAACCTATATAAAACACTTGTTCGGCCCCAGCTGGAGTATTGTGTCCAATTTTGGGCACCACACTTTAGGAAGGACGTGAAGGCTTTAGAGAGGGTACAGAAGAGATTTACTAGAATGGTTCCAGAGTTGAGGGAATAGAATTATGTGGATAGACTAGAGAGGCTGGGTTTGTGTTCTCCTTGGAGCAGAGAAGGCAAAGAGGAGATTTGATAAAATCATGAAGGGTTTAGATAGAATAAATAGAGAAACTGTTTCCAATGGCTGAAGGGTCGATAACCAGAGAGCACAGATTCAAGGTGATTGGCAAAAGAACCAGAGGCGACATGAGGAACATTTTTTTATGTAACGAGTGGTTAAGATTTAAAATGCACTGCCTGATAGGGTGGTGGATACAGATTCAATCGTAGCCTTCAAAAGGAAATTGGATAAATACTTGAAGGAGAAAAAATTGCAGGGATATGGGGAAAGAGTGGGGCAGTGGGATGAACTGGATTGCTCTTCAAAAGAGCTGGCGCAGACTCGATGGGCTGAATGGCTTCCTTCTGTGCTGTACTATTTCTACTCTGAGCTCTGGCACGGCAAGAGAGCCCCAGGTGGGCAGAGGAAACGCTTCAAGGACACCCTCAAAGCTTCCTTGAAAAAGTGTAACATCCCCACCGACACCTGGGAATCCCTGGCCCTTCCGCACAAAATGGAGGAGAAGCATCCGGGAAGGCGCTGAACACCTCGAGTCCCTTCGCCGGGAGCAAGCGGAAGCCGAGCGCAAGGAGCGCACATCAACCCAAGCACCCCACCCACCCGCCCCTTCAATCACCGTCTGCCCCACCTGTGACAGAGACTGTAGGTCCCGCATTGGACTCATCAGTCACCTGCGAACTCATTTTTAATGTGGAAGCAAGTCATCCTCAGTTCCGAGGGACTGCCTAAGAAGAAGACGACTATTTCTATGATTCTATGAAGAACATCATTAAATATTCTCCCTTCTCTTTCCCCACATATCCCTTCTCCCTTTCCAATTGCAGATTGCTTTTTGGCACATGATGAAGTCTAAATGAAAACAAAAAACTTAAACTTTTCTTCAAAAATCAAAAAAAATGTTTCAATTACTTTTGGCTGCAAAGGTTGATAACTCCCCAGTGAGGCCGGCCTCACCAACAGCTCTTCTCCTGCACTGATCTTCAGCCAGTAATTCTGCTATTTAATCCTTACTCCTTTTGAAGCAACAACTGGACAAAACCTAGCATCTTTTTATACAGCATCGGTCTCGGCAATATAACAGCATGAGGATTTGGCTCGACGAGTCTTTTTCTGATGGATTCGGGTTATGGATGTTATCAAAGCCTTGAAATTGTGTTGATGTTCCAATTTGTCTGGTGCTTTGATCATTGTTTTGCAGTTCTGGCAAATTTAATTAAACATCCTCATCCTTGTGGAGCGGTGGCTTAAAAGCTTTTTGTGAGTTATCCTTAGGCACGTTCTGTCTTTTTTTCCCCCTTCTTCCAGTTTTCTCTTCTGCGTGCTCCCTTCCCCCATGAGGGAGGCTGACTATGGTATAGTGTCTCTGTTGTTCTCTGCTAACTTGCCCGAGTGTCTGTTCTTCATCTGTGAGCCCAAGCAATGAGTTTTTGCAGACTAATGGAACTAAGTGGCAGTGGGCCACATTCTGGGAAACAGTCACGTAACAAAGGTTCTGCCATGTTTGTCGGCATACTGGGCAACTGTTGTCTCTCCAGGGATGCCCTGACTTGCCCTCCACCAAGGTCTGAAAATACCTCTGGGCTAAATGATGAAGTGCCAGGCCACAGTCCACCTGCCTGGAGTCCACCCATCCTTCAAGTGTCTCTTGGGGTGGGGGGCATCACTGGACTCTAGTTAGATGGATTGTGGACGAGTTCGGCTGGCACATCAACAATTAGCCCTGAGATATTTTTAGACCATGATGCAGGATAAGTCAGGGTGTCTCTGGATGGACAACAGCTTCCCAGTATGTCGACAAACATGTCAGAGCCTTTTATGTGACTGTTTTCCAGAATTGGCCTTGGTGTCTTTGGTCTGGAGAGGGAAAATGTCAGCCTTTGTTCCCACTCCCAGTTCCACCAATGACCCTGTTGGGAAGTGGATGCTTGGGAATGTGTGATGAGGCTGCAGTATGATCAGGGGTTTCCATGTTCTTGTTGCCTTTTTACATACTTGCTGCTAATAAGAGCAAAAGTGGACTGAGAAGCTTTGACTCCCTCTGTGTCTTTATAGAAACATAGAAGATAGGAGCAAGAGTAGGCCATTCGGCCCCTCGAGCCTACTCCGCCATTCAGTGAGATCATGACTGATCATCCAAACTCAGTACCCTGTCCCTGCTTTCTCCCCATATCCCTTGATCCCTTTAGCCTTGAGAAATATATCTAACTCCTTCTTGAATATAGTTAATGAATTGGCCTCAACTGCCTTCTGTGGTAGAGAATTCCACAGGTTCACCACTCTCTGGGTGAAGAAATTCTTCCTCATCTCTGTCCTAAATGGCTTACCCCTTATCCTTAGACTGTGACCCCTGGTTCTGGACTCCCCCGTCATCGGGAACATCCTTCCTGCATCTAGTCTGTCTAGTCCTGTTAGAATTTTATGCTTCAATGAGATCCCCTCTCATTCATCTAAACTCTAGCGAGTATAAGCCCAATCGACCCAATCTCTCCTCGTATGTCATTCCTGCCATCCCAGGCATCAGTCTGGTGAATCTTCACTGCACTTCCTCCATGGCAAGAACATCCTTCCTCAGGTAAGGCGACCAAAACTGCACACAATACTCAAGGTGTGGTCTCACCAAGGTCCTGTACAACTGCAGCAAGCCATCCTTGTTCCTGTACTCAAACCCTCTCGCTACTGGTATCTGAATGTGTATAACGGTTTGTGATGTTGCGTAATATTTGAGTCAAAAAATAGCTATTGAAGTTGTTAGTTTTGGGATAATTTCCAACATTGTGCAACATTGGAGATTCAGCATCAAAGCAATGTTTCAATCTCATGACCGCAAGGTCAGTGATACAACTAGTGAAATGAGTCACAGCAGTACAGTGTTGTATGAAAAGTATTAGAAGTATTTCATTTTTTTTACAGTTGAGATGATCACGTATGTGAGATTGGGTTCTTCACCAACTTGACACTGTGGAATTGATGCAGAGATTTTCCCGATAACCTAAACAAGAGCAGATCTTGTACAGTTTAATTGGAATTTCCTCTTTCTTTCCTGTCCTGAAATTGAACGTCTTGCTTTCACTGTCCGTGGCATTTTCAATCATATAATCCCAACGAATGAATTACATAGAATTACAGGTACATAGAATTTACAGCACAGAAACAGGACGTTCAGCCAGTGTTTATGCTCCACATGAGCCTCTTTCCACTCCATTTACTTCATCTCATCCTATCAACATATTCTTCTATTCCTTTCTCCCTCGTGTACTTATCTAGCTTCTCCTTACATGCATCAAATAGAATAGAAACTTCAAAATTTTAAAGATGCAGTTGATAATTTGCACCATTTCTAAGCTTAGTAAATCGGAGGCAGTGGCCTCACCAGTGCAGTCTGCCTCCCATTACAAATATATTAGTAGAGAAGTTGATTGCAGCTTTCAGGAAGCAATGATTGCAGTTTATGATTCAGCGTTTTATACATCATTTTTCAGTATGTTGTGCAGTTTGGTTGTAGGCCTCTATTATAAAAGGTAATGGAGACCAGCTCGACTGTATAGGGCAATTGAAGATGCACGTCTTCAGATTGGCTGTAAATGCCCTTAATTCCTTCAATAATACAGGCACATTCTTTCCAATATGTTGGGGGGAAATGTTCTCTTTGAGCTTTACAGCACTTCAAAGTTAAAAGCATGAACATCATGAAAAACAGCCTTCAGAAATTCTTTGCCCTCTCCTCCAACCATTTTGTTTTTCTTGATTTTCCATGCTTCAAAGTCTGAATCAACTGAATTTTTTCCCCTCATTGAATTGATCATTAACGATAAAGTGAACATTATAGTGTTTTCAGTAACTTGGTGCATATGCACCGAATTTCTAGCCCTAACGGGGCGCAAATGACTTTTCGTCTGGGCCCAGCGCGCTAATGACTCCCACTAAATTCAGTGGGTGTTTAGCAGCGGTGGTAGCACCCTGCTCTGCTGCGCAGGTGACGTGTGCAGCGCCCCGTTTTCGCCCCGCCTGTAAAATTGGCCTGCGCCCCATGAATCTGTGCCAGGAGATGACTGCGACCAATTCAGGGGGCAGGAACGGAGCAACAGGAGGCTCACGGGGCGCTAACTAAAGGGGAGGTGGTGGGCGGGGGACAAAAAAATCGTCCGGCTTACTTGTCGTGGCCCGTTGCATCTTTGAACACGAGGTCCGTGCCACGATCTGGCAGCCGGACACTCCTCTTGAATGCCGGGCTGCTGGCACGGCACCCCGCTCCCCGCTGGTCCAGGTAGGGCCCTGCAGAGTTGTGGCTTGGACCCTCCCCTTTATTGAGGGGAGGAGCCCTTCCATGTGGCAGCGCTACGTGGCCTTGTGCGTAGCGCTGCAGAACACACCGCCCCGATATTCAGGGTTAGTGCTCTAAGAAGGAAGTGGAGTGCTTGAATTCGCGCTCCACCTCCCTCTTGGGGCACTAAAACTTAAGTTAGCGATCCCCAGCACTATTTTTCTCCGGGCATTAAATTTAGCGCCCAGGCGATATTTGTGACCCAAAATGGTCACTAACGAAATTTTCCCCCTTAATGTTTAAGACCGAACAACAACTTACCTTTATATAGTGCTTTTAATGTTGTACAACATCCCGAAGCGCTTCACAGGAGCGTCATCAGAGAAAAATTGACACCAAGCCAAAGGAGGAAATATTGGGACAGGTGGCCAAAAGCTCGGTCAAAGGCGTAGGTTTTAAGGAGTGTCTTAAAGGAAGAGGGAGTGAATTCCAGAGCCTAAGGCCGAGACAGCTGAAGGCATGGCCGCTAATAGTGGGGCGAAGGAAGTGGGGAATGCACAAGAGCCCAGAGTTGGAGGAATGCAGAGTTCTTGGGACAGTTGTAGGGCTGGAGGAGGTTACAGAGCTAAGGAGGTGCATGGCCCTGTAGAGATTTGAACACGAGGATGATAATTTTAAAATCGAGTCGTTGGTTGACCGAGAGCCAGTGTAAGTCGGTGAGCACAGGAGTGATGGGTGAACGGGGCTTGGTGCGAGTTAGGATACAGGCAGCAGAGTTTGGGATGACTTTTTCTCACCTTGAAAGTTAGAACTAAAGAAACACTAAATGAATGTCACCTGGTATAACGAGGACAGATTGCTCTTCCAACACAAAGCAGGGTGGGCGTGTGTGCTGTGAGGAGGATGCCGAGAAACTACAGGATGATTTGGACAGGTTGGGTGATTGGGCAGAAGCATGGCAGATGCAATATAACGTGGATAAATGCGAGGTTATCCACTTTGATGTCAAAAACAGGAAGGCAGATTATTATCTGAATGGCAATAGATTGGGAGAAGTGGAAGTGCAATGAGACCTGGGTGTCCTTGTGCACCAGTCGCTGAAGGTAAGCATGCAGGTGCAGCAGGCGGTTAAGAAGGCAAATGGTATGTTGGCCTTCATAACGAGAGGGTTTGAGTACAAGAACAAGGATGTCTTGCTGCAGTTGTACAGGGCCTTGGTGAGACCACACCTTGAGTATTGTGTGCAGTTTTGGTCGCCTTATCTGAGGAAGGATATTCTTGCCATGGAAGGAGTTCAGCGAAGATTCACCAGACTGATACCTGGGATGGCAGGAATGACGTATGAGGAGAGATTGGGTCGATTAGGCTTGTACTCGCTGGAGTTTAGAAGAATGAGAGGGGATCTCATTGAAACTTATAAAATTCTGGCAGGACTGGACAGGCTAGATGCAGGGAGGATGTTCCTGATGGTCGGGGAATCCAGAACCAGGGGTCACAGTCTAAGGATAAGGGGTAGGCCTTTTAGGACAGAAATAAGGAGGAATTTCTTCACCCAGAGAGTGGTGAATCTGTGGAATTCTCTACCACAGAAGGCAGTAGAGGCCAATTCATTAAATATGTTCAAGAAGGAGTTGGATATATTTCTTAAGGCTAAAGGGATCAAGGGGTATGGGGAGAAAGCAGGGACCGGGTACTGAACTTGGATGATCAGCCATGATCGCATTGAATGGCGGAGCAGGCTAGAGGGGCCGAATGGCCTACTCCTGCTCCTATCTTCTATGTCTATGTTTCTATGTTTGATGTACTTCATGCAATATTGCCTAAACCTATTCTTTAAAAAGGATGGCTAAATCTAATTCATTGTCATGGCTTCATACAAACTCACATTAATTGTAACAATTCATTATACATGTTTCGTACGTCCCAGCAGTCCAAGCTTAACATGGCCAGTCATGGATATTTATAAGAACATAACATAAGAAATAGGAGCAGGAGTAGGCCAATCGGCCCCTCGAGCCTGCTCCGCCATTCAATAAGATCATGGCTGATCTGACCCTAACTGCCAATCCACTATCACAGAACCATCTCCTGCATCTAACAGAATTAGACACACGAAATAGGAGCAGGATCAGGCTACACGGCCCTTGGGCCCGCTCCGCTACCCACCGGGCCATGACCGATCCAAACCTAGACTCATGTCCAAATTCCTGCCCGCTCCCCGTAACCCTTAATTCCCTTTACTTCTCGGAAACTGTCTATTTCTGTTTTAAATTTATGTAATGATGTAGCTTCTACAGTTTTTTGGGGCAGCATATTCCATGGACCTACCACCCTCTGAGTGAAGTAGTTCCTCCTCATCTCAGTTTTGAAAGAGCAGCCCCTTATTCTAAGACTATGCCCCCTAGTTCTAGTTTCACCCATCATCGGGAACATCTTCCCTGCATCCACCCGATCCAACCCCTTCACAATCTTATATGTTTCAATAAGATCGCCTCTCATTCTTCTGAACTCCAATGAGTAGAGTCCCAATCTACTCAACCTCTCCTCATATGTCCATCCCCGGGATTAATCAAGTGAACCTTCTTTGTACTGACTCGAGAGCAAGTATGTCCTTTCTCAAGTATGGACACCAAAACTGTACGCAGTATTCCAGGTGCGGTCTCACCAATACCTTGTACAACTGAAGCAATACCTCCCTATTTTTATATTCTATCCCCCTAGCAATGAAAGCCAACATTCCATTGGCCTTCTTAATCACTTGCTGCACCTGCATACTAACCTTTTGAGTTTCGCGCACCAGGACCCCCAGATCCCTTTGTACTTCAGTACTTTCCAGTTTCTTGCCATTAAGATAATAACTTGCTCTACGATTTTTCCTGCCAAAGTGCATAACCTCACACTTTCCAGTATTGTATTCCATCTGCCAAATCTCTGCCCACTTACTTAGCCTGTCTATGTCCCCTTGAAGGTTTTTTATGTCCTCCTCACTCACTACTTTCCCCCCCATCTTAGTATCATCTGCAAACTTTGATATGTTACACTCGGTCCCCTCCTCCAAATCGTTAATATAGATTGTAAAGAGTTGGGGACCCAGCACTGACCCCTGCGGAACACCACTAGTTACTGATTGCCAGTCTGAGAATGAACCATTTATCCCAACTCTCTGCCTTCTGTTAGATAGCCAATCCTCTATCCATGCCAGAATATTACCCCCAATCCCGTGATTTTTTATCTTAAGCAATAATCTTTTGTGTGGCACCTTGTCAAATGCCTTTTGGAAGTCTAAATACACTACGTCCACTGGTTCCCCTTTATCCACCCTATATGTTACTCCCTCAAAGAACTCCAGCAAATTTGTCAAACATGACTTCCCCTTCATAAAACCATGCTGACTTTGTCCTATTAAATTATGATTATCCAAATGTCCTGTTACTGTCTCCTTAATAATGGACTCCAAAATTTTACCTACCACAGATGTTAGGCTAACCGGTCTATAGTTTCCAGCCTTCTGTCTACTGCCCTTTTTAAATAAGGGTGTTACATTAGCAGTTTTCCAGTCTGCCGGGACCATTGCCGAGTCCAGGGAGTTTTGGAAAATATTACCAATGCATCCACAATCCCTACCGCCACTTCCCTCAAGACCCTAGGATGTAAGCCATCAGGTCCAGGTGATTTATCCGCCTTGAGTCCCATTATTTTACCGAGTACCACTTCCTTAGTGATTTTGATCGTGTTTAGCTCCTTCCCCCCCCCCCCCCTTTAGCCCCCTGTTTGTCCAGTGTTGGGATATTCTTAGTGTCTTCTACTGTAAAGACTGATATAAAATATTCATTCAGTGTTTTTGCCATCTCCATATTTCCCACCATTAATTTCCTGGTCTCATCCTCTAAGGGACCAACATTTACTTTAGCCACCCTTTTTCTTTTTATATAACTATAAAAGCTCTTACTATCTGTTTTTATATTTTTTGCTAATTTACTTTCATAATCTATCTTCCCTTTCTTAATCAATTTTTTTGTTATTTTTTGCTGTCTTTTAAAGTTTTCCCAATCCTCTATCCTCCCACTAGATTTGGCTACCTTCTATGCCCTTGTTTTTAGTCGAATACTATCCTTAATTTCTTTACTTAGCCACGGATGGCTGTCTTTTCTTTTACACCCTTTTCTTCTCAGTGGAATATATATTTTTTGGAAGTTGTAAAATAGCTCCTTAAATGTACACCACTGATCATGTATTGTCTTACCCTTTAATCTATTTTCCCAATCCACTCTACTCAGTTCCGCTCTCATACCTTCATAGTCTCCTTTATTCAAGCTTAGCACGCTTGTTTGAGATCCAACCTTCTCACCCTCTAATTGAATATGGAATTCAACCATGTTATGGTCACTCATTCCAAGGGGATCCTTTACTAGGACATTTTTAATTAATCCTGTCTCGTTACACAGGACCAGATCTAAGGTTGCCTGCCCCCTGGTCGGTTCAGTTACATACTGCTCAAGAAACCCATCCCTAATACACTCAATGAACTCATCCTCAAGGCAGCTCTGCCCAATTTGATTTGTCCAATTAATATGATAGTTAAAATCCCCCATAATTATAGATGTTCCCTTATTACAAGCCTCAACTATTTCCTGATTGATACTCCGTCCAACAGAGTTGCCACAGTTCGGAGGCCTATAGACTACGCCCACTAGTGTTTTTTTCCCCTTATTATTCCTTACCTCCACCCAAACTGTTTCATTGTCCTGATCTTTTGACCCAATATCATTTCTCTGTATTACAGTGATTCCTTCCTTTATTAACATAGCCACCCCACCTCCCCGTCCTTCCTGATCGTTAAATAACCTGGTATGTTTAATTCCCAGGCATTGTCACCCTGCAGCCATGTTTCTGTAATGGCCACAAGATCATACCCATATGTAGTTATTTGTGCCATTAACTCGTCTATTTTGTTACGAATGCTACGTGCATTCAGATAGAGAACTTTCAAAGATGTTTTGTGACACTTAGTTCCTGCTTTTGCCTGTGCCTGGAGATCAGCCCTGCTCCCTATTCCTACCTGCTGTTGCTGCTGCTCTAGGGAATCCAACTGATTACACAACGTGGACAGGAACCCTTGTGATAGCTTTGTGAAATCAGGTATTCTCACCTCCAGCTTCCGCGCAGTTCCGTTTCCCAGAGCCGCAGCATGTTTGTGAAGGAGCAGAAAGAGGCACGTTGCGGGGGAGAGTGCTAGGGTAACTTGGGGGTGGAAAAGAGCTCCCCAGCTTGCACTGTAGCGGAGAAGGGAGGAGAATGTCGGCTTAAAATGTGGGAACAAGGAAGAGAAAAGAGATGTGCCGGTTTAAACTGGTGAGGTGGGAGAAGAATGTCACTGTCAACTGAGAAGCCAGGTTGAATTGGGGGGAGGAAAACGTGCCAGTATGCACTGAGGGGTCTGAATGATGAGTAGGATTGTGGGCTACTGTGAATTGGGGAAGGGGAGGAATTGCTTTTGTCACTGATGATGAGATCAACAGTTTGAAACAATTGGGTTTGGCAATAGAACATCAATAAATATCTATGATAGCCAGCAAATTCCCTGCAAGTAATGAGGCAAGAGTTGCACAAGATTTTTGCTACAATGGAGGCCTGTCTGCCCCCTCAAATGGACACAAAAGATGCCAGGACACTATTTGAAGAGCAGGGAGGTTCTCCCCGGTGTCCTGGCCAGTATTTATCCCTCTACGAACAGCAGTAAAACAGATTCTCTGGTCATTATCGTATAGCTGTTTGTGAGATCTTGCTGTGTGCAAATTGGCTGCCGCGTTTCCCTACATTACAGTAGTGGCAACACTTCAAAAGTACATCATTAGCTGTGAAGCGCTTTGGGACCCGAGGTTAGGAAAGGTGATAAATAAATGCAGGTTCTTTTTCCTCAAAAGTTATTGCCTTTTTATTTGTAATTCTTTCCCCATCTCACCTGAAGACACTCATTCGAGCTTGAGGTACAGTTCCAGAGCAACCAGCATCCACTACCTTTCCCAAGACGACATTCTCACTGTGCAAGTCTAGACAAATCCGCATTAGCAAGCAATTCAACTGCAGAGGATACCGCAACTAAATCCGACCCTGCTGATGCTCGATATCCGCGGGTGTATTTTCTAGCAAAGATCACTGGATCGTGACCAGGAGAAGGAGGCTTGTTTGATTTGTTCTTTTACCTTTCCTAACTCATCCTGGCACAACCGTGGCGCCCCAAATGCTGGCCTGGCTAACACTTGCTGACTCAGCACAGATTGGGGAAGCTATCCCCTATTAAGGCCGACAAAAACTTCAAAAATCACAATAGAATGTATGCGTCATCATTTTCGTCTTGATTTTGCTGAATCTTTATTCATCAATTTGTCAATCTACCATATATAAATAACTTGGAAGTATATACAGTCACAACGTATTATATATTTGCCTCGATTGAATTTGATTCATGAATGATTCTGTCAGCGTTTATTTAAATGCTGCTAAATTTATTAATGGCTCTGGTGATAAACAATGTGTTTTTTGGCTCCAGTGTGTGAAACCATTTAAGATGACCTTGCACCCTTTGTCCTTTACATCTCCCATTAAACATCTCCTTTAACAATGCTCAATTACATAATAAGAGTTTCTAAATGTATTTATGGCTTGTTCTTTTAAAGATTTTTTTTTTCTTTTTCTAGTCCCCTTCTCGCCTCCTGAATCTATTGGCCCCTTGCTTGGGGTACTGTTCAACATTTGACCCAACGAGTCATTGATAATGGGTGAGCCTTGACAACAGGCTATTCAGTGGTGATTCTGGGGGAGGACATTCATAGCCAAGCCCAATCCTGTCGCCCACCTGAAGTCCGTACAGGCTCGCTTCCAGCACGTCTCGCTAAATGGCGATCAGGAACCCAGGTGGATTTCCCCCACCACCCAGGTGCACTGATGTCACATGTAGCACCCCAACCACCATCCCAACTGAGTGAGGTGTGCTAACTCGGCACAGATTGGAACCGGTTTCAGGTCATTCCCGATCTGTAGTCACTGGATAAACTCAGAGTTAAAGTTAACCTCAGTCCCACATTTTGTTTGGCTGGTTTCCCTATGTGCTCTATCAGCTTGTCAGGTTTATTTTAGGCTTTCAAATTGATTGTACTGGTGGTTCTGTGCTTGTTTTCCCTCCAGACCTTGGATCAAAGCCAAAATTCTGTTTTCATAAATGCATTATTTTTTTAACTCTTTTTTAAGTCCAG
This sequence comes from Somniosus microcephalus, assembly GCF_052327205.1. Taxonomy (NCBI): domain Eukaryota; kingdom Metazoa; phylum Chordata; class Chondrichthyes; order Squaliformes; family Somniosidae; genus Somniosus; species Somniosus microcephalus. Next base: position 24,215,516 of record NC_141002.1, on the reverse strand, counting down.
ACTGAGCCATCTGTATAATCTGGTGCATATAAGGCCCAGTCACTGCTGAGCCTACCATTTCAAACGCACACACGTACTCGCACACTCTCGCTTGCGCACACACTCGCTCACACTAGGGTTGCCAAGTCTGGTTGGATGTATTCCTGAAGGTTTCATCACATGACCTTCCATCTTGAACTGCCCTGCCCAGTGAAACAGCCTTTTTCCCATCTCCAATATTTTTATAATAAACAAAATCATTAAAAATATAATAATTTTTAATTAATTTTTTTATTTAATTCTTTAGTGCCTCCATGATTTCTCTCCCGGTTTTTGCTCGCAACAGTGTCCAGGAGCTTAATCTTGAATTCCTGGAGTCTTCGGGTTGGCAACCCTATCTCACACTCGCACTCTCTGTGGTACTATGCATCTCGTCAGCATTGCTGTCTCTCAACGCACGTGATTTGCTGTTGCTGTACCAGCTGATACATTTAACACACACACAGCTCATCAACACAGGAATGTGTGTAAAAGAAAATGATCTTACTGATTTTCAAGTCCCTACTTCAGTGACTGTGCTGATGGGATTGCTGGAGATGAATACATGGGGCTGGATTGTCATTGAGGAGTCGGGTAGAAGGCGGGACTACAACTTTTGGGGTTGTAGTCCCGCCTCCATCGAGCTCTAGCCAACCCACGCGATTTTGACTTGATTGACCTTGTTGAGCCCGCCCAGCGTTCGACAGCTGTTTGAAGCTGTCAAACACTGACAATCTGTACTCTAAGTTAATTCCTTCCTCTCCGGATGATTTAGAGATCTCTCCGGAACAGAAAGCTGAATGCTGCAGATTTTGACAGATCGCGGCCATTCTGCTTTCTGTGCCGGTGAGATGAGGGACTCCCGAGACCTGAAGGAAGGAAAGCTGTAAAAGTTAGTGGAACTTCTTTAAACACTTTACACAGACCAAACATATTTACCTCTGCACTCATGCACCCATCACTCACCTGAACACCGGACATCTCGACCCCTCCAAGCTCTTCAGCCCGACGGCCCACCTCACTAACTTGGCGTGGTTTGGAGCCGTCAGGAATCCCACATTTCAACAATAAAAATAGGGATTAGGCTAAAAACTACCTGTTAACTACCTGTTAACAGGCAGTTAATTGACACTAATCCCCTTCCCGCCTTGGGGAAGCGGGTCCCAGTGCGGGGCGGATACCCACCTCCTTTGAAACTGGCATGGAGGCGGGTTGGGGTCGGGACCCCCGATTTCGGGATTTTTAAACCCCCACACGCCTCCAATCCTGACTCCACGGCCCAATGAAAATCCAGCCCACGGTGTCTTTTGTGCTAAGCTCCAGCAGTAGGGAGGCCATGGTTGCTGTTGCAGGGGAGCGATTTTGCCGTCTTTCCTCGTGGCAGTTGGCTGGACTCCTGGGCAGGTGTGTGCCTGAGGCATCAGATCAGCTGATCGATCTGTTACCGCTTGATACCGCCGGCAAGAGCAGATCAGGGTGAGCAATGCTGTGATGTCTCCATTATCTGACAGCGAGGAAGGTGGTGGCGGGGGGGGGGGGGGGGGTGGCGGATGGAATATTGTCGAGATCTACTGTATTCTATTCGTGAAGTGCACTTTATGCTTGTGCCTGGACCTCTTCATAGAAGGAGGCCATTCATGCCATCATGCCTTTGACGGCTCTTTGAAAGAGCTATCCAATTAGACCCACTCCTGTGCTCTTTTCTCATGGCTTTGCAGATTTTTCCTTTTCAAGTATATATCCAATTCCATTTTGAAAGTTATTAAACCTGCTTCCACCACTCAGTCAGGCAGTGCATTCTAAGACAATTTGTGGTCAGTTGATTCCAGGTACCAGCCAGAATACCTTTTAAACCTCACCGTTTACACTACAATGTGTAGCTGGGTGGCTTTCTGGATAAATCTCAGCACCATAAACTCCCTTCACGTGTGCATACATTTTAAAAACTTAATTCACATGGAGACTGGATGTTGCGGGTTAAGCGAACTGTTTGCTTTTTGCCCAGACAGGTGAGCTGGAAACACCATCTCAGCAACTGCTGGTTGTGTTGCACTTTTGAAATTGTAGTAGCTTTGTAATATAACCACATGCTTTCCTTCCAGTTGAGGCAAAAAAACTTTTCGCTGCCCATCACGTTTGACCTAAAACCAGTTGCAATGCATTATTTTTAAAGTTTTTTTAACCCTGCTAATTTTCTCCATTTCGCTCCTCTTCTCAAGGCATTGGCAACTTGGGGGTGTTTTTTTTAACCTCCGTTTGCTTTCCAAAATACATTGTGGTAGGATAAAATAATGAGACACCAAAAAACTGTCAGTTGTACAAGTTTGGATGGATGTCAACATTGCTGGCAAAGTCTTGTCACGCTGTAATTACACCTCCACACCAGGGAGGCACTGCAAACTTAGGAATTCTTAAATAAAATTTTTAATCACATTTCCATTAAGTGGTGTGGACAGGAAGTGCACGCAGACGCTAGTTTTAATAAGATATAGATATTATGGCTTCAGTGAGCATCTGATGAAAGAAATGACACTGTCAGTGTTGTGATATTTGTTGTTCAGAGATACATCTCTTCGGTCCAATAAATATCTTGCTACTGTACAGGTGACATAATTTTGACCAGAGCAGGACTATAAAGATATGCACAGAAATACAAAAACATGCAGAGGCAGTGGGTTAGTGGCATTTAATTTTTATTACAGCCATGAGCAATACAGACTTTTTTTTTAAAGAACATACTTTTCAAATTTACTTATTCATACTCTGCTCCACTCCAGTGGTACTTTTAAAAATTTGTATATTTGGTTGGCAAAAGGCCTGCTGTTTTTGTACAGACTGTGAAGTGTCTGTTATTCTCTGGAGATTTCCCTAGGCTCTCCACCAGCTCAACCTCCCACTTGCCCTCCCCCATAGTCAGGAGCAAGCACTTCACTTTACACAGAGCTGTTGCTTACGTGAATGGGACGTGGTTGGCCAAAGGGAACTCCTCCACTTTCCAGCTCCCAGCTTACTTGTGTGGGTGTCATGACGTGGTAACGAACCTATGTCTGTATGAGCACTGTCCCAGTTACTGGTTAATATGGATACTTGAGCAGAATAAAATGAGTGTATCATAAGGGTTCACCGGTGGCTGATTTTAAAGGTAAAGTGGCAGCATGGGTAGAGGGATGACTAAAGGATTTCAAGTAGGAGTGAATAGATGTTTCCCAGATTGGCAAGATGTTGCTTGTGGTTTGTCCCACAGATCTGTATTGGAACCTAGTCTTACACACACATATCCAAATAATAACAAAAGATAGAACTTGCATTTATATAGCACCTTTCAAAACCTCGGGTCATCCCAAAGTCCTTTACAGCCAATGAAGTACTTTTGAAGTGTAGTCACTGTTGTAACTTAGGGAAACGTGGCAGCTAATTTGTGCACAGCAAGAATGGATGTTTCTTGGATTGGCAAGATTTCAAGGAGACACATAAAATGGGCTTATATTTAGAAAGATTGCATATCGTAAACCAGTTTCAGAGTCCCTAGTAAATTAAGAGAAAAAAACCCTCTTATTTATATATCACCATGTCACATCTCCAAGCTGTCCCAAAGTGCTTTACAATCAATGGATTACTTTTTGGAGTGTAGTCACTGTTGTTATGTAGGTGTAAATAGCCAATCTGTGCACAGCAAGGTCCCACAAACAGCAAATGAATGAATGACCAGGTAATGTTTTTTGATGGTGGTAAAATGTTGGCCAAGACATGAGGAGAGAACCCTTCTCTGTTTTGAATCGTGCTGTGGGATCTTTTACATCAACGAGAGCAGGAAGAATAGGCCTCTGTTTAACATATCACACAAAAGATGGTGTTTTCTGACAGTGCAGCACTCCCTTGGTACTGCACTGAAGTCTCAGCCTAGATTAAGTGCTCAATTCTCTGGAGTAGGGCTTGAACCCCCAACCAGAGTGCTACCCACTAAACTAAGCTGACACCCCTTCAGTGTCTCATGGTTCCAAACAGAACTATAAGGCAGGAGAACGGCACCGAGCTGGTATAAGCAGTTCATGGAGATTATTATAAACATTTCTATCCTTGTTCATTTTTGGGATGTGGGCATCGCTAGCAAGGCCAGCATTTATTGTCCATCCATAGTTGCCCTTGAGAAGGTGGTGGTGAGCTACCTTCTTGAACCGCTGCAGTCCATGTGGTGAAGGCACTCCCACAGTGCTATTGGGTATTGTTCCATTGTTTTTGACCCAGTGACGATGAAGGAACGGCGATGTATGTCCAAGACGGGATGGTGTGTGACTTGGAGGGAAACTTTGAGATGGTGTCCCCATGCGCCTGCTGCCCTTGTTCCTCTAGGTGGTGGAGGTCACGGGTTTGGCAGGCTCTTAACTTTTAAATTTCCAGTTTAAAACCAAACGAGTCCGGTCGGTGGTTATAAATCCCACAGTGACCACTTCAAAAATACTTAATTGGCTGTAAAGTGCTTTGGGACATCCTGAGGTGATGAAAGGTGCCATATAAATTGAAGCTCTTTCTTTTACAGATCTGCATTCAATGCAGGTCCGTACTGAAAGGCAGTTGTAAAGGTGAAACGCTGATGGACGATCAATGTAACGACACAAGTGCAAAGTGAGAGGAATCTCTTCCACTTCTACAATTATGCACGAGATGAATTGCTGGTTTTTATTTGTGCTTGCTGGGGGAAACTTGTGTGGACGATTAGTGGGATGGAGCAGTGTAAGGGATGGATGGGAGGGAGGGAACATGGGGGAATTGCTGAGGCGCTTGTTGGCAGGAGAAGCCTTAGATTTTTTTTTTCCCCTCTTAATTTTCTCTCTCCTCCCCCGGAGGTGAAGCCTCTTTTATTACTTCAACCAAGCGACTATTGTTTAAATGTAAGCCTAGATGATGAGTGTTGTCTGCCCTATCCTGTCCTCCGAGCAGGGTGACTGGATAGTGATTGGGAGCAGGAACCATTATTTCCACTTCCTGCTGCTTAGCTGTGATCAGACCGAACCTGGCTTCTCTGGCTGAGCCTCAAAGCTTCATTTGACCTTCACCCATAAGGCCACTGGGGCAACAGGGCAATCATCTGATTTTGAAGGTGACCTGCTACTTGCAAGTAGATTTTTGGAAAGGGATACTGCAACTTGAAAAGCCTTTGCAGTAAAAAAATAATGTGCTAAATTTAGCCCTGCTTAAACTAGGATTTTTCTCTCCCCCCCCCCCCCCCCCCCCCCCCGAGGTAAATTCAGCAATTCTTTTAAAATTTGAAGTCTTAAAAGCAACCCTCAAAACCCTCCATGTAAAATTGGCACGAACACACTGCCCCCTCAAAAAAAAAATCAGTGAAAGCTTTATATTAGATTATCGAGATTCTTTGAGTGTTATGCTGCTGGACTACGTGATGATGCACCCACACAATGAGCAGCCTGACCGCTGATATAAACTGGTCGTCGCTGACCTTTATTTCAGTCATCCCTGGAATAAACAGCTACCATGTCACTTTCTGGTTTTTATTACAAATGAGGCTTGTGAAATTCAGATTTGGACTTTTTAAATTCAGATTTTGAGCCCTTCGACTGTTCAGAGCTTGCCCACACCCCCTCCCCATGTTTCTGGGAGGGGGTGGAGAGATGGTGCGGAGAGCTGAGATTTTTGGTGCCGGCTCTGCAGGAGGCTCATTGGACCCATCTGCTTCACTCCAGCTGGAAAATAGGCCAGTGCCTGGTTTGTGGGAACAGATGGCCTCTGGGGGGTGAGTGGGGGTGGGGAGGGAGGGTTTCCCACTGCAAATTCCTGTTTAGGGCAAATTAAACCAGATGTGCTCAGAAGAAGCAGAGTTTACACTAATGAGATTTGATCGAGGTCAAGAACAGGAACTGTCCCTAATTAACCCTTCGAGGACTACGTTTCCTCAGACACTGAATGTCAAATGTTTCCCTATCAGCTAATGGTAGGAGGTAGCCCAGAAATAATGCAATCTTAAAGGCTTGCACATAAAGAAACTACAACTCATTCTCCAATGCAACAAACATCCAGAAATAGCTCATATTTTATTTTAATATGTATCCTGGACAAGGAATATTTAAGCTGTACTCTTGGAATTTTGTGTAAACTTATGATTAGTACTTAAGGCATAAAGGAGGGGGTTTAAATATTTTTCCCATGAGAAGGTTATTAAAAGAATAGAATGAAGTTGCGTCAAATCACAATGTGCAAGAGGAAATTAGATAAACACTTGGAGAGAACTGTTACAGGGTATGGAAAAAGAGCAGGAAAACAGGATTAAAGTAGCTAACTGATTTGGAGCAAGTACTGGCACATGTACAAGGGATGGGAGTAGGCCATTCAGCCCATCAAGCCTGTTCTACTGCTTTGTTAGCCATGTGATGCGCTATCAATTACTCATAAAAGACTGAGAGTTAAAAGAGTAACTAAAGGCTTTTATTAACAAAAGAATGAAGGTCTGCCTCGAGTGGTTGACCGGTCCAGAATACAAAGGGGCTGGGGAGCAGTCACCTTTATACGAGGACTTGTGGGAGGAGTCAGCCAAGGCATGTCCAGGCATGTACACAGTGGAATACAAACAGTGGTTTACCACATTCACCCCTTGTTTAAAATTGAGTCCGGCGGGGTGAAGTGTATTAAAAGTTAGTGTATTGGAGTCTCTCCGGAGGTCTTGTCTGCCGCTGTGATCGGCGTGGCGACGGCAGGGGTAGTGGAGCTTCCGGCGTCGAGTCCCGCGTAGGCTGTGGCACAGGCGTGTCGTCCTCGTAGATGTCGAGCGGGTCACTGGGCCCAGGCCTGCCGTCTGCCGGGGCTGGATATCGGACCGTGGGGGGGGGGGGGTGGTAGTGAGTAGTGGGTTACTGCGGCCCCCGAGGGTGCAAGGTCTCTTATGGAGACTGTGTCCTCCCGCCCGTCCGGGTATGCAATGTAAGCATACTGGGGGTTGGCGTGGAGGAGGTCGACCCTCTCGACCAGGGGGTCCGTTTTATGGGTCCTCACGTGCCTTCTCAGTCGGACCGGCCCTGGGGACGTCAGCCATGGCGGTAGCGATGTCCCCGATGTGGACTTCCTTGGGAAGACAAACATTTTCTCATGAGAGGTGGCGTTAGTGGCAGTGCAGAGCAGTGACCGAATAGAGTGGAGCGCATCGGGGAGCACATCCTGCCAGCGGGAGGTTGGAAGGCCCCTAGACTTTAAGGCTAGCAGGGCGGCCTTCCAAACTGTCGCATTTTCTCTTTCCACCTGTCCGTTCCCCCGGGGGTTGTAACTGGTGGTCCTGCTTGTGGCAATACCCCTAGTTAGCAGGTACTGACGGAGTTCGTCGCTCATAAACGATGAGCCCCGGTCGCTATGGATATAGCTGGGGAAACCGAACAGGGTGAAGAGGTCGTTCAGACATTTAATGACCGTGGCACTGGTCATGTCCGGGCAGGGGATGGCGAACGGGAAACGGGAGTACTCATCAATAATATTGAGGAAGTACACATTGCGGTCGGAGGAGGGGCGAGGCCCTTTAAAATCAACGCTCAGGTGCTCGAAGGGGCGAGTGGCTTTTATCAGGTGGGCCCTGTCTGGTCTATAAAAGTGCGGTTTGCACTCAGCGCAGACTTGGCAGTTCCTGGTCATGGTCCTGACCTCCTCAATAGAGTAAGGCAGGTTGCGGGCCTTGATGAAGTGGAAGAACCTGGTGACCCCCGGGTGGCAGAGGTCATTGTGGAGGGCCCGCAGTCTATCGATCTGCGCGCTGGCGCAGGTGCCACGCGATAGCGCATCCGGGGGTTCATTGAGCTTCCCGGGCCGGTACAAGATCTCGTAATTGTAGGTGGAAAGTTCGATTCTCCACCTCAAGATCTTGTCATTTTTGATTTTGCCCCTCTGCTTGTTGTTAAACATGAAAGCAACTGAACGTTGGTCAGTGAGCAGGGTAAATCGTTTTCCGGCCAGGTAGTGCCTCCAATGACTCACAGCCTCCACAATCGCCTGGGCCTCCTTCTCAACAGCGGAGTGTCTGGTCTCCGGGCCTTGGAGGGTTCGTGAAAAGAAGGCCACGGGTCTCCCCGCCTGATTGAGGGTAGCGGCCAGGGCAAAGTCGGACGCGTCGCTTTCCACCTGGAAGGGGATGGATTCGTCCACTGCGTGCATGGTGGCTTTGGCAATGTCTTCCTTGATACGGTGGAAGGCTAAGCGGGCCTCTGCCGTCAAGGGAAAAGAGGTGGACTTGATCAGCGGATGGGCCTTGTCCGCATAGTAGGGGACCCACTGGGCATAATAGGAGAAAAACCCTAGGCACCTCTTCAGGGCCTTGAGGCAGTGGGGCAGTGGGAGTTCCATAAGGGGACGCATCCGGTCGGGGTCGGGGCCGATGACTCCGTGTTCCACAACACAGCCAAGGATGGCGAGGCGGTTTGTGCGGAATATGCACTTCTCCTTGTTATATGTCAGGTTCAGGAGTTGGGCGGTGCGGAGGAATTTTTCGAGGTTTGCGTCATGGTCCTGCAAGTCACGGCCGCAGATGGTCACATTGTCCAGATATGGGAAAGTGGCCTGCAACGCATTTTGATCTACCATCCGGTCCATCTCCCTTTGGAAGACGGAGACCCCGTTGGTGACGCCAAAGGGAACCCTAAGGAAGTGGTAGAGGCGGCCGTTTGCCTCAAAGGCAGTATACTGGTGGTCCTCAGGGCGGATAGGGAGCTGGTGGTACGCTGATTTCAGGTCAATGGTCGAGAAGACGCGGTACTGCGCGATCTGGTTGACCATATCAGCTATGCGGGGGAGTGGGTAGGCGTCCAGCAGGGTGTAGCGATTTATTGTCTGGCTGTAGTCGATGACCAGGCGCTGCTTCTCGCCGGTCTTAACGACCACAACCTGGGCTCGCCAGGGGCTGGTGCTGCCCTCAATAATCCCTTCCTTCAGGAGCCGCTCCACTTCGGTTTTAATGAAAACCCTGTCCCCGGCACTGTATCGCCTGCTCTTTGTGGCGATGGGCTTACAGTCGGGGGTGAGGTTAGCAAACAGTGGAGGGGGGGGGGGGTGACTCGGAGTGTGGAGAGGTTGCACCTGGTGCGCGGCGGGCAATTTGGGAGCTGCTGGCTGCAGACTGTGAGTGGGGGTAGGGGTCCACCGTACGCCATCGTAACACTTTTAAGGTGGCACTGAAAATCTAACCCCAGCAGGACCAGAAGTTTAAAATGATCGTACACGGTCCCGTCTACTACGAGTGTCACTACGCAGTAGCCGCCGATGTCCGCCGACTGGGACTCGGAGGCCATAGAAATCCGCTGGTGCGCAGGCAGGACTGGGAGAGAGCAATGCCGCACCGTGTCGGGGTGGATGAAGCTCTCCGTGCTCCCAGAGTCAAAAAGGCAGATTGTATCGTGGCCATTTAACTTAATTTCCATTGTGGAACTGGCCAGCTGGTGCGGTCTCGCTTGGTCCAGTGTAACGGATGCCAGCGTAGGGGTCGGTGTGTCGCTGCGGGTATCAGATGAGGCGGTGTTGGGGGCCTGCTGCGTTCCGGCTGTCGTCCAAGATGGCGGCGTCCGTGATCCCCATGTGGCTGGAGGCGTCCAAAATGGCTGCTGTACCGGTGGTTCGCACATGGCCGGGGAGGCCCAAGATGGCGGCCCGCATGGCCCACGCGGCGCTGCTGGGGTTCGGGGTGGCTTTGGCCCTGCAGACGTTAGCGTAGTGTCCCTTCTTCCCGCAGCCCGAGCAGATCGCGTTTTTCGCCGGGCAGCGTGCTCTGGGGTGTTTTGCCTGGCCACAGAAGTAGCATTTCTGGCCTTGGGGCACTGCTGTCTGGCCTTGGGACACTGCTGTGGTAGTTGGGCCGTTGCTGGGGTGTGGCTGGGGTGGCACGGCGCTATGAGGCGGTCCTACCGTGTCCCAGGCTGTCATTCCCCGCGGCGTCCACGGTGCAGAGGAGTAGGCATCCATGCCCCGGTAGGCTGCATCCAATGATGGTGCGAGTTCAGAGGCCTTGTTGAGGTCGAGGTCACTCTGCTCCAACAGTCGCTGTCGGGTGTAATTGGATCTGTGGCCCGCTACAAAAGCGTCCCGGATAAGTTCCCCTGTGTACACGGCGGCCTTTACATCCTTACAACCACAGGCCCGGCCAAGCACAGACAGTGCCTGAAGGTATTCCACGGTCGATTCCCCAGGCTGTTGTTTACGACTCCCCAGAAGGTGCCTGGCGTACACTTCGTTCACTGGGCGCGTGTACTGGTCCTTGAGGAGCTTGATAGCGTCCGCGTACGAGGTCGTGTCTTGGATGACCGAGTGCACTCAGTGGTTCACTTTGGAGGTCAGGATATCCAGTTTGTCCTCGTCCGATTTGATTGCTGCGGAGGCGGTCAGGAATTTTTCGAAACACTTAAGCCAGTGAGTAAACTTGGTGGATGAGTCTGCCTCCCGATGATCTAAGTCCAGGCATGCTGGTGTGAGGATCTTCTCCATTATAAAAATTTTGTTAATAAAATTGATGCGCTATCAATTACTCATAAAAGACTGAGAGTTAAGAGAGTAACTAAAGGCTTTTATTAACAAAAGAATGAAGGTCTGCCTCGAGTGGTCGACCGGTCCAGAATACAAAGGGGCTGGGGAGCAGTCACCTTTATACTCGGACTTGTGGGAGGAGTCAGCCGAGGCATGTCCAGGCATGTACACAGTGGAATACAAACAGTGGTTTACCACACCATGGCAGCTCTCTCTTAAATACTAATTCATTGCTCTTTTTCCCATGCGTATTAATCCGCTTCCCTTTTAAATACCTTAATTGATTTTGTATTTGTGTCCATTCCCCATTCTCACTACCCTCAATGTAAAGTCATATTTTTCTGGATTTGTTTTTAACTGGCTCGGATCTGATTTTAAGATTATGTCCCACTTCTGTGCCAAGGATTTTAAGATAAACTACATGCTGTTCATTAATTGCCAGCTAAGATTATCAGCCTTAAAACTTTAAAAAATCTGAGGAACAATATGACAGTTTAAAAGCCCAATGAATCTCCTTGTAGTTTTTTTTTATCGTTAAATTGATGTTGCAGCTCCTGTTTTTAGAGCCGGGTTCGAAGTTTCAGGCAGACTCGACTGATCTGTTTGACTGATCCGAACCAGTCCAACTGTTCTATAGGAAGGAGGGGAGTTTCAGCATTTCAGCCCTGCCATCCAGCCAAGAGCTGAAGTGATTTGGAGCCAGAGATTGTGTGGGAGCTGAGCAATGCCAGATTACCACATACTGTCATGTGTAAGTGGGAAACAATCAACAGCTTAATTCACCAGTGAAATTAATATGGTGAAAATATACTTGTCTCAGCAAATTGTTTCTATTAGATTGAGTAAATTGATGAACATAATGAAATTGAGCCAAATCTGTGGTAAAATACTTTTAAAGAAGAAGAATGGTTTGAATTTGGCCTAAGGCTGTTTAAGCTTGACGTATCGTTTAAGTGCTTATTCTTGGCATGCACGGCCCTTTTTTATAAGTTCTTGTTTTATTTTATTTTATCCTTTATTTAAACGAAGGTCAGTGTCTGTGATATCCAACGCATGCTGGGATAATCTGAATATTTGGAAACCTAATTCCAAATAGTAGTGCTGATAACGCCAGCAGAGAATGGGTAAAATGTATATGTGCTTTCTTTGTTTTAACAAGTGATTTTAACTGAGTCAAAAGGTTGTGGGTTCAAGCACCACTCCCAAGACACATAATCTAGGCTGAAATTGCAGTGCAGTACTGAACGGTGTCGCATTGTTGGAAGTGCCCTCTTAAGATGAGTTAAACTGAAACCCTGTCTGCTTATGCCAGTGGTTCAAGTGCATGTTAAAGACCCCATGGTGGAATTTGAAGAAGAGTAGGGAGTTCTCCCGGTTCCCCCCGACCAGCACCACCAAAAATAAACTAGTCAGTCATCTCATTGCTGATTCTGAGCTCTTGCAGTGTGTAAAATGGCTGCCGGATTAATCTACTTAACAGTCATTGCACTTCAAGGTAATTTGCTGTGCGAAGCATTACGAAATGTTTGAGAGATGTTATACGATGCTCTATTAATGCGAGTCTGCATTTGTTACAAATTGTGATTCTTGTTCTGACTTGCGTCTCCTTTTTAAGAAGTTAAATTTCTTCCTTTCATTGCACTTTTTAAAGTTGTACAACTATCTGCCCTTGTATAATGAGCACACGGTTCTTTGCTTAGAGCTGAAGTAACTGTGTTGTGAATTGATGGTGCGAACGCAATCTCATATCCTGTTCATAGGAGAAAATTGTTGAACAAATTAGCAAGTTGGTTTCTTGTTGCCACTTAACCAGAGTAAACTGTGAATAAATGAAACACATTTTGTTAGTGAATAATATTCATCCTGAATGAACTTGTACGTGGGTGCCAGAATGACAATACTCAGTCCAATATTTGAAGTTTTGGTGGTCAGCAAAATACTTATGGTCACCACCTGTCTCTTATCGTCCAACACCATTCCACCTGCTTGCCAACAGCCTTTGGTACCTCACCTGATCGGCCATTCTAAATATGGGCGGGGGGGGGGGGGTGGTGGCGGCGTGGCAATCAGCATAGCCGAGCCTAATCCTGCTTTCATCTGACATCCCCATGCATCTCCCAACAGGGGTCACTCGATAGTGATTAGGAATGGGATCCCTGGCTGAGACTTAATTTGCCATTGAAGTCTAAAGTACAGAGGAACTCGCTTTCCCAGTGGCCTGATGAGTTGGTCCAGTCTGTAGCTACGCCAAACAGGCCAGAGAACTTCCAGGAACAATCGGTTGTCTGTGTTTGGTTAGCTGATCTCGGTGGCCTTAGCAACCTTGGGATGGGAGGGTTCCCGCTCTCGATTGTCATCCTGAAGCCCATGTTGGAAGTGTCCTTGTGGCTATTGGGTGAGGAGAGAATGAGGTTGCCTGTGATGCCTCCCACATTAAACACCACAACACGCACCATGTTGACTCACACTAGCAGAATGGTCACTAGGCCAAAAGTACCCGAGAGAGCCCATGGATCCAGCATGAGGCAAGACCTTCAGGAGAGAAGGGAGAGGAAATACCGAGAGAAGGAGTCACTGCTAGTAAGACCTTTTAAAAACCTAACAAATAACAGAATGGAATCGAACAGATCAGATTTTTTTCTTTTTAGTGACTTGAATGTTGGTCAAGTCATTTCCAAAAAAGGCTTGTTTTTTGTGTGTTTATACAGTAGAAGCCATCACCAGCTGAACCAAGAGTGAATTGAAGCTGCTGTTCACTACAATAAACAAAGTAGGCCAGCAAATTTACACTGCGCTCTCTAAAGTCACCACAGGGAATAATTCTTACTTTCATCAAATCTTTGGGTTCAGCCACCTAGAAATTGTAGCTCTGTTGTCCTTGTCTCAACTCCTCCTATTGGTGAGTGTGATGGTGTTCTGGGGTTGTACATAAACAAGTCTTTGAAGGTGGCAGGACAAGCTGAGAAGGCTGTTAAAAAGGCTTATGGGATCCTTGGCTTTATAAATAGAGTACAAAAGCAAGGAAGTTGTGCTAAATCTTTATAAAATACTGGTTAGGCTCCACTGGAGTATTGTGGCCAATTCTGGGCACTGCATTTTAGGAAGGATGTCAGGGCCTTGGGAGAGGGTGCAGAGGAGATTTACTAGAATGGTACCAGGGATGAGGACTTCAGTTATGTAAAGAGACTAGAGAAATTGGGGTGGTTCTCCTTAGAGCAGAGAAGGTTAAGGGGAGATTTGATTGGGGTGTTTAAAATCATTAAGGGTTTTGATAGAGTAAATAAGGAGAAACTGTTTCCAGTGACACAAGGGTAGGTAACTAGAAGAGACAGATTTAAGGCAATTGGCAAAGGAACCAGAGGCAACATGAGGAAAAACATTTTTGCACAGTGAGTTGTTATGATCTTGAATGCACTGCCTGAAAGCAGATGACAGCAGATTGTCATAACTTTCAGAAGAGAATTTGGATAAATACTTGAAGGGGAAAAAATTGCACAGCTATAGAGAAGGAGCAGGGGAGTGGGACTAATTGGATAGTTCTTTTAAAGAGCTGGCACAGGCACGATGGACCTAATGGCCTCCTGTGCTGTATCATTCTATAATTCTATGAGTTGCTTGCAGTCTTTTGGCTCCTATTGGTGTGTGTGATGGTGTTTCGGTCGAGTTGCTTGTTGTCCTTGCCTCGGCTCTTAAGAGAGTGAAATGTTATTTTGGGAAAGTTACCTATTCTCTGTAGTGTATAACCAAAGAAGAATCTTAATCAATTTGATTGTGGTTGTGGTATTCGGTAGTTTTTTTTGGTTTGCATTCAGTAGTTTCAGTGAACAGTGGAGCCCAGGTTTAGAATTTAATTTTTAAAACCTGTGCAGCATTTGAATGTTACAAATCTGCAACTGTTGACCAAGAATAGGGTTCCCTCACTGTCGCCTGCACTTAAAACTATAAACTGCCTGTGGTGGAGGGCCAATTCTCATGGGTCTTACTATCTTTAGCCAGACTCAACGTCTCTGCTTCTGCTTCTGGTGTCTGGTGGAGATGTGCATTGAGGCCACTATAGCACCAATCTCCTTCAACACCGGCGCTGTAACGTAAAAGCACCTCAAACCACAGCACATCTTGCTGTGTGCAAATTGATTGCCACGTTTCCTACATTTCAACAGTAACTTCAGAAGTACTCATTGGCTGTACTTTGGGACTCTGAGGTTGTGAAAGGCGTTATATAAATGTAAGTCTGTCTTTCTTTATGCCAACAACGGACTTGAAATAAACATGTTCCTCTGCTACCTCATCAGCTATTGTGTCAATGCTGACAAATCATTTTAGCGCCCTTTTTTTTTCCACAGTACAATGGCTGATCGTGCCAGAAATGAGTTCAGCATTTGCTGATGAGTGGGTGGATGTTTTGGGAAACAATGTGGGAAAATTTAGGCCTGTTTATTTTTTTCCCCACATTGTCCTGATTGATATCAGTTGTGGGCTGTTTCATTCTGAGATAGCTAGCAGGATGACAAAGTAGAGTAGTTTTCATTATAACCTTTGAGCAAACCAGATGAATACTGAGCCATTGCCCCCTCCCCTTGCCCTGTCCAAAAAAAAAACTCTCTTGTAGAGGGTGAAATGCAAGGGAGAATAGTCAATTCCGCTGGCCTTCAGACCAGGTCTCAGTAGGGCTTGCAATCCATCCGGTCAGTTGCTGTTGTCTGTCTCTCTGTCTATCTCTCACTTTTTGAGCTTAAAATGACACGTGACGGTTTTGGAACCTTCTGTTTTGTAGTTGAAGATATCGATGGGGGTGGGACTTAATTGTTTGTTTGGTCCAGATTAGCCATGGAACAATCGCGATAGATTTGAACAATTGCAGTCACGGTGAAATCCATACAGAAGGACTGCTTTGCATTTTATCGAACTCTCTCTCTCTCTCTCTCTCTCTCTCTCTCTCTCTCTCTCTCTCTCTTCCCCCCCCCCCCCCCCTGCTCTTCCACCACCCCCTGCAATTTGACCATAGTTTCTGGGTTCACACTGAAGTCCACAAGCCCTTTGTGTGTCTATCTGTCTGCCTGTATGTGTATAAGTATCCTTATCACTGTTTTCTTGGTGGCTAAGGAGCAACTGGATGGAAGCTTTTTCTTTCTCGGGCAAAGTCTCTCATTCTAAGGAGTATGAAGCGTTTGGCAAGGTTCGTGTGAATCTGCCTCCTGCGCAATAACAGCTGAACGTGACAGGAAAGCAGATTCATCTGATTTCACTGGTGTCTATGATGTGTGCAAGAGGAATTTCAAACATCTCCTTGTTCAAGGTCCTGTTTTCTTCCAGCCAGCTGGGAAACGTTAAGGGTGTTTTCCCCCCCTCCCCGCAAAATATATCGACAGTGAACATCCAAGATGTAAACTGGAAGTCTTCTAGAAAATGCCACAGCCGCTGGTGAGTGATGTGGGAACTGTTAGTTAAATGTTGTCAAAGGAGCAGTTTGCTTTGATACAGTTATATTATGTAAACTCTAAGCATCAGAAAAAAGGGGACAAATTTCAATACTAGCTGATCTTTCTGTGGCGTATCTCACAGGGTAGTCTGGGATCTGGAGGTATTTAGAAGCAGCTGCCAATCTATAGAAACTTTCCTTAACAAATAACTTCCATTTGACCCCAGGATGTGTCCAGTTAGAGCACTTCTTCCTAAGGAAGCAGTTGAGTAATGGCCTTAAAGAGAAAGATCATACTAAACATTGCTCCATTTTAGCAACTAACCACCACAACTGTGCTTAAGCCCCGAACCCCCCCCCCCCCACCCTTCAGATTCCCCATGAGTCAGCCAGTACTTGAATAAAATTTGCTAACTAGGAGTGGGCAATAAATGCAGCGTTAAACCACATCCCGAGAACATTTTTTTAAACTTGATTTAGTTGGTAATACAATCAGCTCCTGAGTCAGAAGGTTGGGATTCAATCCCACAACAGAGCTGGGCACGTAATCTAGGCTGACACTTCAATGAGGCTTTAAGCCGAGGCTCCGTCTACCTGCTCAGGAGAATGTGTAAGATCCCATGGCACTGTTCGAAGAAGAGCAGGGCATTCTGTTGGTGTCCTGGCCAGCATTCTCCCTCAACCAACACCACCAAAAACCGATCAGCTGGTCACTTGTTCATTTGCTGTTTGTGCTTAAATTGGCTATTGCCTTAGCCTGCAAGACAATAGTGACTACACTTCAAATGTAATCATTGGATGTAAAGCACTTTGGGACATCCTGAGGACCAGGCAGGTCCACAGTCACAGTACTCTGTACTGGCAATTTTAACTGATTATATTCCAGTACTTTAGGGTCCACTTAGCTTTGACTCTGCCAGCCTATGCCAAAACTCGCAGGACTTTGGTAAGTGGAATGTGTCCCTATGAAGAGAGAGTGCATTCCATATTGGGCAAAGTCTGTGTGTAGATTTCTCAGTAGCTTGATTGAGAGACTTCTAAATGGGGTGATGGGTTTCCACACATCAGATACCCAGCTGACCAAAAAAGGTAATATCGGTCAATTAGGTCAAGTGTGATGTCCAAGTGTGGTGGGCAAAGCGCAGAGTCTTAATTTTCTCCCTGTACTTTGTGCTTCATGTATATCCCCGGCAATTTTATACCTGGGTTTAAATCCTTTTTAGATTTTTTTTTTTTAATTTGAAGGAGAAGGCTTTCAGATGAGACCAATTCCATGACTGGCCTCTGCACATTGCCCACAGCTTTGTAAAATATGTTGTAGAATGTATATTTTTTTAATGAGCACTTTTTTTAGTTTTTGTTCTAACACTGATTCACATGAGGCAGAGGTACAGGTACCACATTTGACCTTGGTGCCCTGGGTTAGGAAGGGGGAAATTAGCCAGGGTTCATGCACCTGATTGCTTTGTAATGACGTCTGCTGGACATTGGGTGAAGATCGGATTGGGCTCCTATCTTGATGCACCCGACCACCTGCACCCCCGCCTCACTAACCCGCGTTGGTAATGATCATACATGGGTAAGGTACTGGTGGAAGCCTAGCACTAATGGAGAGCTACCCCAGCAAGAAACTAATGCTTTATAGAAATTACTGTCAACTTCAATCGCACCCCTTCAGACTTGGAGCTGTTTACAGGAACGGCACTCCTGTAAGTAGAAGTAAGAATCATAACAACTTACAGCACAGAAGGAGGCCATTTGGCCTGTCCTGCCTGTGCTGGCTCTTTGAAAGAGCCGTCGTGCTTAGTCCCACATCCCCGTTTTTTGTCCTTAACCCTGTAAGTTCCTCATCTTAAAGTACTTGTCCAACTCCCTTAGAACAAGTTGTTAGACTTCATCTCCTATGCTCACCATCTCAATCTCTTGCTACTTCGTTAGGTAGGCTGGCTTTTACGTGAGGAGTATGATTACATATTGCAACCATAATACAAAGTAACAGTCACATTTATAGGGGACTGTGTGATGCAGTGGCATCTTAGATTCTGCCCTTTCACTTCTGGAACCTGGCTTCAAAGCTAACCCAGACTGATGGGGGAAAAAAAAGTCTCTCCTGTCTGCTGGTTGTAAGGGGCCTATGTCATTGAGTGTGCGCAGCCTTCATACAGTTCCTGGTCTACATGGACTAACACAGAACTGGCACTAAATTCACTTGAAGAAGCTATGGGATGGCCAGTGTGGGATTTGTGGGAAAGTGACATATTAATACAGTGAAGAACATGGGTGTTCTTCTGAGATTGGAGACGAGGCATGCTGTTGAGGCAGAGTAGAGGGGGTTTCACTCTGCATCCAACCATGCTTCACCACCTCTGGAAGTGCTCAAGGGAGATGGGAGCAGTCTGAACCAGGAAGTCTTCCGTTTCCCAGGAAGATCCAAATCCTGATGAAGGTCCAAACCTGATCATAAAATTTCGATCCACATCTCACTGTGTACAAGAGTCATAATCCAGTCATATTTGCAAATAAGCATTGCAAGCTTTCCCTCTTTAAGAATGAAAAGTGCTCGCCTTCAGTTTTTCTTTCCACCTCTGCCGAGCGTTTTTAACTTCAAAGACGTGATGGGCCGTTTTCACACGACCTACCGAGTAGACAGTAGACACTTCTTTCCCAGAGATGGCTACAGACATGGGGAATTTCTGTGCCTCTTTGCCTATCCAAATCCCTGTCCTTAGTTCAGTGTAATCGTTTTGTGCTGCAGTTCACCGCACTAACACGTTTAGCAAAACTTGCCCCTTGTAAATTGGCTTCACTGCGCCATTTGGTTTCTAAACAATGACCTCTTTTGACGAGTGGGTCAATGTGAAGGGGATGGTGCAGATTTAAAAATCTCGCTCACAGATCACAGTTTCACTGGAAGCCATTATGTATGCTGTGCTCGGAGCAGCATCTCCCCGACACAATACATTTTAATTGGAATTTGCCACAGCCACATTCCCCAGGGGGGTTTTCTCCTGAGTGATTCATGCGACTGACGGATCTCGACAGACCTGCTGACAAATACAAGACTTTTTACAATTGAGTAATTCCACCCCCCCTCCCTCAAATCAAGATGGCTGGTGTAGATTCAAATTGCTTGTAATTTATAGTGGATAATGTTTATTCTCAGCTTGTTTAAAACTTAGTGCTCTTGCCATTTTTTGCAGTTTGTGGGGAGTCTGTGCAGTATATTTTAGCACAGTTGTACTTGGCAGCCGCACATCAAGGATGATGGATATTATAAAGGGTTTGCAAGGAAAAATGTAATTATACTGCAATTTGCTGGATTAAGGCAGTATTCCCTTTTGTTAGTGTTGGGCTGGCTGATTTATTTCCTTGGATTGATTCAGATTTTAAAAATGCAAATCAGAATACCTTTTTATGCTTTTTTAAAAATTATGTTTAAAATACATATTTTAGGAACGCTAATTAGGACACTTCATGAAAGTTACATCATAAGATTCACTGCCAAGCTCAAACAGCAATGGCTCTGTTCGGGAGGGTGGAGTGTGAAAGAAAACAAACCACAAGAATCTAGATTCGATTACTACTGTGTACTGAACTAGCTGATCTCAGCTAGGGTGGCAATGGGGATGCTACAATCAATCTCGATGCCTCTTGACTTAGGAATAATGACCCGGGGCTTCTCTTCTGCCCTCCCGAGAGAGGATCACTATCTAGTGACCCCTGTTGGAAAATGAGAGTATTCAGAAAAGGACAGTATTGGGCTTGGTCGTGATGCCACCCGTAGTCAAACGGCTTGCTGGCTCTTCCTGTCGAGACTAGATTGTTGACATTTGGTTGAGGTAGGGGAACGCAACTGGCTACATTGCCAGTTCTCTTTAGGCCTGTTTAACCATACCCCAGGAGGCATCAGTGCTTTCAGGCTAGGAGAGAACTGAAAAAGAAGAACTTGCAATCAATTAACATTTAAATTTTAATCACTAGGTTTTCTGATGAAAATAAATCTCATACATATTCCTTCTACAAGAAAAGATAATTAGGGTTGAAAAAGCCCATGCCATTTTTTTTTAATGTGTCGGTTGGTTGTTTGATGCACATTTACTCATCATCATGTTTAAAAATCTCCAAACCAAGCTACAGAGGAGTTGACACTGGTAGAGTTTCTGTTTGCCTGATACTAAATTCACACGCTTGTCCCACGCTCGCCCCACACGCATCCCACTTACCTAAGCCCACAGAATGTAGGCTCAGATTGGCAGAGCCCAGACCGGTCTCCCCCACCCACCGGCCACTTGATTCCCGCTGTGCACATGGCTACTGCTGGAGTTTAACCCAGTTGGAGGTCATTCATCTCAATCACATGACATCACTGCAGGAGTTCCTCAGGGCAGTGTCCTAGGCCCAACCATCTTCAGCTGTTTCATCAATGACCTTCCCTCCATCATAAGGTCAGAGGTGGGGATGTTCGCTGATGATTGCACACTGTTCAGCACCATTCGAGACTCGTCGGATACTGACGCAGTCCGTGTCCATATGCAGCAAGACCTGGACAACATTCAGACTTGGGCTGACAAGTGGCAAGTAACATTCGCACCACACAAGTGCCAGGCAATGACCATCTCTAACAAGCGAGACTCTAACCATCTCCCCTTGACATTCAATGGCATTACCATCGCTGAATCCCCCACTATCAACATCCTGGGGGTTACCATTGATCAGAAACTGAACTGGACCAGCCATATAAATACTGTGGCTACAAGAGCAGGCCAGAGGCTGGGAATTCTGCGGCGAGTGTCTCACCTCCTGACTCCCCAAAGCCTTTCCACCATCTACAAGGCACAAGTCAGGAGTGTGATGGAATACTCTCCACTTGCCTGGATGAGTGCAGCTCCAACAACACTCAAGAAGCTCGACACCATTCAGGATAAAGCAGCCCGCTTGATTGGCACTCCATCCACCACCTTCAACATTCACTCCCTCCACCACCGGCGCACTGTGGCTGCAGTGTGTACCATCTACAAGATGCACTGCAGCAACTCGCCAAAGCTCCTTCAACAGCACCTTCCAAACCCGCGACCTCTACCACTTAGAAGGACAAGGGCAGCAGACGCATGGGAACATCACCACCTACAAGTTCCCCTCCAAGCCACACGCCATCCTGACTTGGACCTGTATCGCCATTCCTTCACTGTCGCTGGGCCAAAATCCTAGAACTCCCTTCCTAACAGCATTGTGGGTGTACCTACACCATATGGACTGCAGCGGTTCAAGAAGGCGGCTCACCACCATCTTCTCGAGGGCAATTAGGGATGGGCACTAAATGCAGGCCTAGCCAGCGACGCCCACATCCCATCAATGAATTAAAAAAAAGTTAAAACTGCACAGACGTTCCAAAGCTCTTTATGGCCAATTAAGTACTTTTGAAGTGTAGCCACTTGTAATGTAGGAAATGCAGCAGCCAATTTGCGCACTGCAAGGTCCCACAAACAGCACTGAAGTAAATGACCAGATAATCGGGGGGGTTTTTTAGGTGTTGGTTGAGGGATAAATGTTGGCCAGTAACATAGGAACAGGAGTAGGCCATTCAACCCCTCGAGCCTGTTCCACCATTCAATGAGATCATG
This sequence comes from Somniosus microcephalus, assembly GCF_052327205.1. Lineage (NCBI taxonomy): Eukaryota > Metazoa > Chordata > Chondrichthyes > Squaliformes > Somniosidae > Somniosus > Somniosus microcephalus. Next base: position 24,193,955 of record NC_141002.1, on the reverse strand, counting down.
GCTGATCTGCGACCTAACTCCATATACCCACCTTTGGCCCATATCCCTTAAACCTTTGGTTAACAAAAAGCTATCAATCTCAGATTTAAAATTAACAATCTAGCATCAATTGCCGTTTGCGGAAAAACATAGAAACATAGAAATATTGAAGATAGGAGCAGGAGTAGGCCATTCGGCCCCTCAAGCCTGCTCCGCCATTCAATGTGATCATGGCTGATCATCCAATTTCAGTACCCGGTCCCTGCTTTCTCCCCATACCCCTTGATCCCTTTAGCCTTAAGAAATATATCCAACTCCTTCTTGAATCTATTTAATGAATTGGCCTCTACTGCCTTCTGTGGTAGAGAATTCCACAGGTTCACCACTCTCTGGGTGAAGAAATTCCTCCTCATCTCTGTCCTAAATGGCCTACCCCTTATCCTTAGACTGTGACCCCTGGTTCTGGACTCCCCGACCATTGGGAACATCCTTCCTGCATCTAGTCAATGCAGTCCTATCAGAATTTTATAAGTTTCAATGAGATCCCCTCTCATTCTTCTAAACTCCAACGAGTACAAGCCCAATCGTCCCAATCTCTCCTCATACGTCATTCCTGCCATCCCAGGTATCAGCCTGGTGAATCTTTGCTGAACTCCTTCCATGGCAAGAACATCCTTCCTCAGATAAGGCGACCAAAACTGCACACAATACTCAAGGTGTGGTCTCACCAAGGCCCTGTACAACTGCAGCAAGACATCCTTGTTCCTGTACTCGAACCCTCTCGCTATGAAGGCCAACATACCATTTGCCTTCTTAACCGCCAGCTGCACCTGCATGCTTACCTTCAGCGACTGGTGCACAAGGGCACCCAGGTCTCGTTGCACTTCCCCTTCTCCCAATCTATTGCAATTCAGATAATAATCTGCCTTCCTGTTTTTGCCACCAAAGTGGATAACCTCACATTTATCCACGTTATATTGCATCTGCCATGTTTTTGCCCAATCACCCAACCTATCCAAATCATCCTGGAGTTTCTCGGCATCCTCCTCACAGCACACACTCCCACCCAGCTTTGTGTCATTTGCAAATTTGGAGATATTACATCCAGTTCCCTTGTCTAGATCATTAATATATATTGTGAATAGCTGGGGTCCAAGGACCGATCCCTGCGGTACCCCACTAGTCACTGCCTGCCACTTGGAAAAAGAGCCGTTTATTCCAACTCTTTGCTTTCTGTCTGCCAACCAGTTCTCTATCCAAGTCAGTACCTTGCCCCCAATCCCATGTGCCTTAACTTTACACGCTAATCTCTTATGCGGGACCTTATCGAAAGCCTTCTGAAAGTCCAAATACACCACATCCACTGGTTCTCCCTTATCTATTTTACCAGTTACATCCTCAAAAAAATTCCAGTAGATTAGTCAAGCACGATTTACCTTTTGTAAATCTATGTTGACTTTGTCCGATCCTGTCACTGTTTTCCAAGTGCTCTGCTATTACATCTTTTATAATGGACTCTAGCATTTTCCCCACTACTGATGTCAGGCTTACCGGTCTGTAATTCCCCATTTTCTCTCTACCACCTTTTTTGAATAGTGTTTCCAAACTTCTACCACTCTTTTGTGTATGGAACTGTTTCCTAATTTCACTCCTGCAAGGTCTGGCTCTAATTTTTAGACTATGCCTCCTAGTCCTAGAATCACCAACCAGTGGAAATAGTTTCTCTCTATCCACCCTATCTGTTCCCCTTAATATCTTGAAAACTTTATTCAGATCAGCCCTTAACCTTCTAAATTGTAGGGAATATAACTCTGTAATCTCTCCTCGTAACTTAACCCTTGAAGTCCGGGTATCATTCTGGTAAACCTACGCTGCACTCCCTCTAAGGCCAGTATATCCTTCCTAATGTGTGGTGCCCAGAACTACTCTCCGTACTCCAGGTGTGATCTAACCAGGGTTTTGTATAGCTGTGGCATAACTTCTACCCTCTTATATTTTAGTCCTCTAGGTATAAAGGCCAGCATTCCATTAGCCTTTTTGATTATTTTCTGTACCTGTTCATGACATTTTAGTGACCTATATACCTGGACCCCCAAGATTCTTTAGACATCCACTATTTTTAGCTTTTCATCATTTAGAAAGTAAAAACTTTGGAAGATTATAGTTCAGGCATCTGCAAGGTGCTCACCTAGTTCCTTTAAAACTCTGGGATGGAAACCATCTGGTCCTGGGGATTTGTCACTCTTTAGTGCCATTATTTTCTTCATTACTGTTATTTTACTTTAATTTTATTGAGTCCCTGTCCCCGATTCAGTATTAGTTTCCTTGGGATTTCCGGCATGCTATCCTCTTCTACTGTAAATAGTGACGCAAAGTAATTATTCAACATGTCCGCCATTTCCTCCTTATCATTAACAATATCACCGCTTTCAGTTTTTAAGGGGCCAACATTGCTCATGACTACCCTCTTTTTCCTAACGTATCACAGAATCACAGAAACCCCACAGTGCAGATAGAGGCCATTTCGGCCCATCGAGCCTGCACCGACACATATCCCACCCGATCCCTGTAACCCCTACACCAACACATATCCCACCCTATCCCCATAACCCCACGTATTTAATCCCCCTAACACTAAGGGTCAATTTATCATAGCCAATCAACCTAACCCGCACATCTTTGGACTGTGGGAGGAAACCGGAGCACCCGGAGGAAACCCACGCAAACACGGAGAATGTGCAAACTCCACACAGACAGTCACCCGAGGCCGGATTCGAACCCGGGTCCCTGGCGCTGTGAGGCAACAGTGCTAACCACTATGCCACCATTAGTAAATGTAAAAATTCTTCATATTGATTTTGATATCCCTTGCAAGTTTCTTTTCATACTCCTTTTTTGTAGCTCTTACTATGGGCCGGATTTTCCAATCGAAGACTTCCTACGGGCGGATGCCTCTGATTGGAAAAAATCTACGCACTTACCTGCTGGCTCCGTAGATCCCAAGACTTCTGATCCTGGGCCTCTCCTGGTCCGTGCTGCAGAGGCCCAGGTATCCCAGGTGCGCAGGCGGTTCACAAGCGTCCCTGGGATCATGTGGGGATGGGGAACCAATCAAAGAAGGGAATCCCCCGTCACACTTTTGACAGGTCTCTATGCACAGATCTGTCAAAAGTATGAATGGGGATCACTTAATTTATTTAATGTTTAACTTTTTTTAAATCACGTATTTAAAATTAGTTAAAATTACATTAAATTAAATATTTTAAACAAATTTGATTTTTTCAAAAAATAATTAAAGTTTTTAACGGGGCTAAAAATAAACTTACCTTTTCTAAAAGTATTTTCAAATTATAAATGAGTGGGGAAAAATATATATATTTATTATACTCTTATGCTGGTAAAAGCAGGCCTTACACACGCTTTTACTAGGCATAAGATTTTTAAAGGTTTTCAGTGGGCAGAGGTTGTGCACAAAGTGGAACCCCCCCCCCCCCCCCCTGCAGAGGCCCTTCTCCCAGGCAGGCGGATGATCTGTCGAGAGGATTCTTGACAGATCAGAAGTGCCGGGTTTTAGTGCATGCACTTCGCATGCCTGAAACCGGCACTTGTGAGGCCCCTTTGTGTGCATACACACCTTATACGCACCCGTGGGGGTCAGACTATCCGGCCCAATATGTTTTGTGACCCTTTGCTGTTCTTTGTATCTTTCTCATTCGCCAGGATCTGTGCTATTTTTTGCATTTTGTACGCTTTTTCTTTTAGTTTTATGCTGTCCCTTACCTCTTTAGTCATCCATGGCTGTTTTTTTTGGTAAGTAGAACTCTTGCCCCTCAGGGGTATAAACTGGTTCTGTATCACCTTAAAACCTTAAATTCTTTTTTAAGCATCTCTCACTGATGATCTGTCATTTTACCCATTAACAGATTTGCCTGGTTTACTGTGGACAGTCTCTGTCTCATCCCTTTGAAGTCGGCCTACCTAAATCTAGAATCTTAGTAGCTGTTTCACGTTTCTCCCTTTCAAACGTTACATTGAACTCGATCATGTTATGATCACTATTGGATAAATGTTCACGCACAGTTAAGGCTGTTAACTAAATCTGGCTCATTACTCATTACTAAATCTAATATGGCTTGCCCCCTTGTTGCCTCTAGGACATACTGTTGTAGAAAACTATCCCGGACACACTCAAGAAATTCACTACCTTCCTGACAGGTGCAAGTCTGCTTATCCTAATCTATATGAAAGTTAAAATCCCCCATTAAAACCACTCTGCCTTTACTACATGCTTGTCTAATCTCTGCATTTATACAATCTAGCACTTCACAGCTGCTACCAGGGGGCCTATACACAACTCCCACTGCAGTCTTAAATCCTTTCCTATTTCTTAATTCAACCCATAAGGTCTCCACTGGCTGCTTACCTCTCTTTAAATCCTCTCATCATTGAAATGATTTCATCCAAGTGACACCAGGGGAACTACCCTGCTCTTCTTCGAATAGTGTTGTGGGATCTTTTACATCTACCTGAGTGGGTAGACAGGGCATCGGCTTAACATTGCATCCAACAGATGGCACCTTCTACAGTGCAGTGCTCCCTCAGTACTGCACTGAAGTGTCAGCCTAGATTTTGTGCTCAGGCCTCTGGAATGGGACTTGAAACCTAAACCTTCTGACTCAGGTGAGAATGCTACTGCTGAGTCACAGCTGACTACCCATTTGTGGAATTGCACCCCATCAGGAATCAGTGTTCAGAAACAGAAGGCTGAAAATGAGGGGATAAAAAATGACATTCATGTCCCCACAATTACTCCTGCCAACTTGTAGATGACATTCTTGTATTTAGCAGCTTTGCTCCTAATTATCTCTGACTCCGAGGCGACAGTGCTAGCGCTGAGTTAAAGCTGACACATCTGCAGGGTTATCTGGAGCCAAGTGGAATGATTCCCAGACCCCAGTCAGAGATCTGCCCTTCCAGGTTCTATTAATGAATCAGATTAGCTGATCAAGCATCAGTGGTATCCTAGAATACTGCAGACTGTCTGGCTTAGGCATTGTATTACTAAATCTGCCAGAGAGTAGACTTGGAGGCCTGGTAATGGAAGTTCAGAACCATCATGGAGTACTTCAATCCCAAAGAGGCCTGGCTTATCTCCTCCATTCTCTATCCTAGGTGAATCATCACTAGTTGCTCATTAGGCAACTGACAGCATGGGTTTGAGCCCTTACGAGGTGGACAGGAGGTCTCAAGATCATCTTAGTAGCAGCCAGCTGGTCACCATCTTTCTAGTCGCAGCATGCTCCATCAGAGATGTTTCCATCAGTTGTAGGTGGAGTTTCAGCCACATCTATTTGCATCTCTGCAACCCAAGCATCATAGAGAAGTTAAAACTGGAAATACTCAGCAGGTCAGGCAGCATCTGTGGCGAGCGAAACAGAGTTAACGTTTCAGGCCGTTGACCTTTAATTTTGGCAATATAGAGGTGAGGAAGTGATACTTCAGTTGTACAGAGCCTTACACAGAGTACTGCATTCGGTTTTGAGCATCATGAAGAATATATTAGCATTGAAGTCGGTACAGCGCAGATTCACCAGAATGATACTGGGGTCAAATTATGAGGCAGGTTGCATAAACTTGGTTTGTACTCCTTTGAGTTTAGTCAGCTAAGGGGTGATCTAATCCATGTGTTCAAAATGGTAAAGGGATTCAATAGAGTAGATACAGCGAAACTATAGTGGGGAACCCAGAACAAGGGGAATCGGTTTTAAAGTTAGGCCAGTTAAGAGTGAAATTAGGAAGCATTTTTCATCCAAAGGGTAGTGGAAATCTGAACTCTCCTCCCCCGAAAAGCTGTGGATGCTTGGGGTCAATTGAAATTTTCAAGACTGAGATTCATAGATTTTTGTTGGGTAAGGGTATCAAGGAATATAGAGCAAAGGCTAGTAAATGGAGCTAAGGTACAGATCAGCTATGATCTAATAGAATGGCGGAACATTGAAACGTATAAAATTCTGACAGGGTTAGACAGACTGGATGCAGGGAGGATGTTTCCCCTGTCTGGGGGGTCTAGAACGAGGGGTCACAGTCTCAGGATACAGGGTAGGACATTTAGGACTGAGATGAGGAGAAATTTCTTCACTCAGAGGGTAGTGAACCTGTGGAATACTCTACCACAGAAGGCTGTGGAGGCCAAGTCACTGAATATATTTAAGAAGGAGATAGATAGATTTCTAGACACAAAAGGCATCAAGGGGTATGGGGAGAGAGCGGGAATATGGTATTGAGATGGAGGATCAGCCATAATCATATTGAATGGCGGAGTGGGCGCGAAGGGCCAAATGGCCTACTCCTCCTATTTTTCTATGTTTCTGTGTAACAGACTCGAGGGCCTACTCCTGTTCCTGTGAAGTAGACAGCAACCCTGGATGCATGAGCATGTGTTGTTGCATCCAGCCTCCAGGTAACACTGTCCAGCAGCTATTGTCCCAATTTCTAAGAGTTTCCTCATCAGCTGTATGATGGACATCTGCCTTCAGCATGGTAGGAGTGCCTATGCAGGGCAGATTGTAATGTAACCAGTCGCCTTAACATTCGGCATTCAAGACCACTGCCACAGGCCAGTCGTACTGTAACCAGCTGCTTAATTCAGGACCTCGTGAGGGGTTTTGTCAGAGACGTGCACACTGAGGCTGACCAGCTCACCAAGTAAGCCAGTGATTAGTCATTATAGGCCAGACCTCTTCCTGCAACCATCTACTCTTTTTTTTTTGTTGCCACAAATCCAGCTCATCACTTGGTCCTAGATCTCAGATGGGCTGGAGAAAGTCTTTTCTATTGCAGGCTTAGCTCTAAACCACGAACAACAACTGTTTGGACACATGTCTTTTACTCCAAGCTTAACCTGTATTGGGAATTTGCTGCCATGTAGAAAGACCAAAGTTACACATCACCTCTTCTCAATTTGGTCCCAAAGGACTGTGCCCAGGCTAAAGCTGGCAACCTACAGGATCGCAAGGAACAGATGTGAATCAGCAGTTGGGACAGATATCCTTTGTATCTTCCAATCAATACTTTTGAGTTCCCCTTTTGAATCACGCACTTGAGGGAACTCGTGGCCATATACCACTCGTTAGCTCATTTTTTAAGATGGCGCATTAGATCCCCAGGTGAGTTTGGTAACAATACTATCATCTGCAAAAAAGAGCATCACAATTCATTTAGAAATCCTTGGAACCATGCACTGTGATACCCTCCCTTTCAGTGCCATCCAACACATCATTAAGACACTGAATAGGGCTGCTGATGATGAACAACCTTGCCTCACTCCAGTTTTGAGAGAGATTGGTCCAGTGGGTCTTTTGTCCACCTTTACACGGTTTTTGGAGCTGGAGTACATATCGTGGGTAAAATTCAAGATTTGATCATGTACTCCTACAGCTTCTCGTACCTTCATGGGGGCTACTTGAGGCTCGGGATTAAAAATCAGGAAATACAGCGATTGTGTCTTGATGGCAGCGCTACTTTTGCACAATGAACTGAAGACAGTCTCGTCTTCTGACCATTGTAAATAAATGAAAGTTCTTGCAATATTTGTGGGAAAGGGCTAGTAGGTCTTAGTATAATGCATTGAACTCTCCATCTCTCTCTCTCTCTCTCTCTCTCCCTTACAATAGCATGAGGGGTCTGAACAGAGTAGATAGAGAGGAACTGTTCCCATTGGCAGAAGAGTTGAGAACCAGAGGACACAGATTTAAGCTGATTGGCAAAAGAACCAAAGGCGACGTAAGAAAAAACTTTTTTACGCAGTGAGTGGTTAAGATCTGGAATGCACTGCCTGAAAGGGTGGTGGTGGCGGACTCAATCTTTTCTTTCAAAAGGGAGTTGGATAAGTATCTGAAGGAAAAAAATTTGCAGGGCTACGGGGAAAGGGCGGGGGAGTGGGACTAGCTGAGTCGGCACGGGCTCGACTGGCCGAATGGCTGCCTTTTGTGCTGTAACCATTCTATGATTGTATTAATTCAGTATTGTGCAGTTTAGGAGCATGTGAGCAGATCAGTAGGTTTGTCTTCAGTTCTGCAACATTTGCTGTGGTAGGTGATGAGCTGAGGGCAACAGCACTAAAACAAATGCTAATTTAATAGGTGCAGCCACACAGTTTAAAATATAAAAAAGCCAAACACTTCATTCTGCTCAGACTGCTGTTTCCTTTTCTCGCATTAATTTTTCTCCCCACTGGTTTCATACGTGTAATAAAATACTGAGCACAGTGTTCCGAAAACAAATCTGAATGGGTACCTTGTGTATCTTTCGATACTGGAATTGCCAGTGTTGCAATTCTACTGAAAGCAATGTGTCAAATTTTATATATGTTGAAACTGTAGTCGTTAAAATGTGCCGATACACAACTATTCTCGTGGACTGTCATCCGCAGTTTGGTGAGGCTGAGGCTATAGTACAGTAGCTACACTTCTCCATCTCGCCTGCAGTCTGACCTTGTTATCTAGGTATTCTGCCTCAGTCATGTTGGCAGAGATTGATAGAACCAATTGCTCTGATGATGTGCTGCCCTAACTACTTTCAAAATTATAATATTTAATTATCGCGAGTTACTTTCCATATAAAAAGACCATTTCTTAAGATTGTAACAGCAGGTGAGGAATGTTGAGATAAACATTTCATTACTCAATTGAAGGTGAGCTCTGGGTGTAACTTCACTTGACCATCCCAGGCTGCTCAAGCTGTTCATGATATTTCAAAGTCATTAATGAACTGATAAACCCTGTTGGTGAGCGGTCTTTTCATACTTGCAGACCAGCAAATGTACTTTTTTGGGTAAATTTTATGCTCCTCATCATGATGAGGGTTGTTTGGGGAATGGGACACTTTCTATTTTGGGACCGCAGTGTTGGTGTTGGTAACTCCCAGGTCAGATATAGGTAGTTGAATGCAAATTAAAGCTTTCTCTACTCTGCCCCAACAATGTGCTTTAGCCACAAACTCAGAAAAGTGCCCCCTACAGCATTTCATTTCCCACAGCAGTTGTTTTGAGGCTTCTCCAAGTGAGATTACCGGGGTTTAAGTGGGTTAGATTATAAGGACAGGTTGCATAAACTTGGCGTGTATTCCCTTGAGTATAGAAGATTGAGGAGTTATCTGATTGAGGTGTTTAAAATGTTAAAAGGATTTGATAGGATAGATACAGAGAAACTATTTCCTCTGGTGAGAAAATCAAGAACTTGGCTTTATCTTAAAATTAGAGCCAGGCCATTCAGGAGTGAAATCATGAAGCACTTTTTCACACAAAGGTTAGTGGAAATCTGGAACTCCCTTCCCCCAAGAGGCTGTAGATGGTGGGACAATTGGAGCTTTCAAGACTGAGATCGATAGATTTTTGCTGGGTAAGGGTATCAAGGGATATGGAGCAAAGGCAGGGAAATTAAGTTCAGGTGCAGATCAGTCATGATCTAATTGAATGGTAGAGTAGGCCCAAGGGGCTGAATGGTCTACTCCCGTTCCAATGATTGTCATATTACTGAAATAGGGACACTTTTGTACCATTCGCCCATAGACATGAGGCTGAATTTAATTGAAACTGTTGTATCCGTGTGTTAATAGAGACACGGAAGGCAGGAGTAGGTTTCACAGGTGTTTACTGAACAAAGTCTGGAGGTGAACTAACAGATACAAGACAATATACAGGCTTATATAGCCCGAGTGGCCATTACCGGCATTACAGTACACAGGGGGCTCTTAAAGGCACATACACCACAATTCCTCCCCTTTTAGACAACCAGTACATAATATTTTAAGTAATCATTAATTAACATGTTACAAGAACAATAATCTACACATTGCTGCAGTTAATCAATTATAAGTCAGTCTTTCTGGAGGCTTCCTGACTCGGTCCGGATAACACCTCGGTGGTGTAGTAGTTTCTGGTGGTGTAGTAGGTTCTTTTGGCAAGGCTGATTCGGCTTGAATGCCAGTGTCGGGTTCATCTGGTTCCAATATCACCGGATCGGAGGTAGATACTATGGGTATCTCTACTTCATCATTAGGCGTATAGAGTTGTGGTGTAGGTTGTCCCTTTTCGGATGACTCTATGATTTGGTCAGCATGGCGCCTTATTATGCTTTCTCCAATGTCCACGGTATACATCAGTGGTCCTAGTTGTGTGCAAATAGTTCCAGGCTGCCATTTCTCGGTACGGTAGTCCCGGGCCAAAACTTGTTGACCTATCTGGAAGGCTCTAGTTGGCCTTTCATTCATGCCTTGAAATTGCCGGTTCTCCACGTCCCTTCTGATGTTTGGCTTGATCAAATCCAGCCGGCATCTTAGGCTTCTATTGAAGATCATCATGGCGGGAGTTTGGTTTGTAACCACATGTGTTGCATTCCTGTATGCAAACAAGAAGTTATCTACCTTATGCTGAAGTTTTATGTCTTCATTACCCATGGCCTTTATGGCCTCCTTGAAGGTCTGGACAAACCTTTCAGCCAATCCATTGGTGGCGGGATGGTATGGGGCGGACGTGTAGTGCTTAACCCCATTGTTTTTTAAGAACTTCCTGAATTCTTTGGACACAAATTGCGGTCCATTATCAGAACAGATCTGTTCAGGCAGCCCATTCCTGGCAAATATGGTCCTTAATACTGTGATGGTTTTTTCCGTGGTGGTGGAGGACATCTTTATTACCTCCGGCCACTTGGAGTGTGCATCAACCGCGATTAAGAACATTGAGTCCATAAATAGACCAGCAAAGTCGATGTGTACCCTTTGCCATGGAGATGAGGGCCACTCCCATGGATGTAGAGGGGCTTGTGGTGGGGCGTTTTGGACCTTCTGGCATCCTAGGCAGCTCTTGGTCATTTCTTTGATGTCTCCATCGATACCTGGCCACCACACAAAAGCTCTGGCTAGGTTCTTCATTTTCACTCCACCCAGATGCCCCTCGTGAAGCTCCTTTAGCACTTTATCCTGGAGTTTGGGTGGAATCACCACTCTGGATCTACACATCAAGGTTTCTCGGCACACTGACAGCTGTTCTCTTCTTTGCGAGAATGCTGGCAACAGTGGTTCGCCATGTGCTGGCCACCCCTTCACCGTTAAATCGTAGACTCGTGAGAGAGTCGGGTCATTTCTCGTTTCCTTTTCAATGGCAGAATTTGTTACTGGTAGACATTCTACTATGGTTGAGTGGAACATCTCCACTGGGTCTACTGTAGGTGCCTCTTCTACCATTGGCAACGGTAGGCGCGATAAACCGTCAGCATTCCCATGCTGTTTTGATCCTTTGTATTCTATGTCATATTGGTGTGCCCCTAGGAAAAGGGACCACCTCTGTAGCCTTTGCGCTGTCATAATGGGAACACCCTTTTTAGGGTTGAATATGGAGACGAGGGATTGATGGTCAGTCAACAAGGTAAATTTTTGTCCGTGTAGGTAATGGTTGAATTTCTTCACTCCCCATACCAGGCTGAGTGCTTCCCTGTCGATCTGGGCATAGTTACGCTCAGCTGAGTTCAATGAGCGTGAAGCAAAAGCTATCGGCCGTTCCGAGCCATCAGGGAATCTATGTGATAATACCGCTCCTACGCCGTAAGGGGATGCATCGCACGCCAGTCTGATTGGCAGTGATGGGTTGTAATGAGCCAAAACTTCCTTGGACGTGATCAAGCCTTTACATTTATGGAAGGCGCGTTTACAGTCCTCGCTCCATTCCCAAATTACTCCCGATTGTAGCAGTTCGTTAAGAGGGTGCAGAACAGTTGACAAATTACTACCATAAATTTTTACCGAACTTATCAATCCCAGGAACGACCTTAATTGTGAGACATTTTCAGGTGCTGGTGCTTTTATGACCGCTTCAATTTTCTCAGGGGACTTATGCAACCCTTCTTCATTAATTATGTGGCCACAATATGATATTTGTTTCTGGAAAAATTCGCACTTGGGGCGGTTTGCTCGTAGGCCCCGTTTTCTCAGCCTAGTGAGTACCTTCTCCAAATTGGCAAGGTGTTCGTTGTCGTTTTCTCCTGTTACAAGGATGTCGCCTAGGTAGCATTGAGTCCCAGGAATCCCTTGCAGGACTTGTTCCATCGTGTGGTGTATGTAACCTGTACCACCTTAAGAGAACTACCTTAAGAAGATGGACTACTTTCTCTTGCTACTGTATATTGTAGTACCGGTGGTGACCACACCGGTATATAAGCTCTGTGTAGTAATTTGTAAAGCAGTTCAGCCCTGACCTTCAAGTAGTAAAGACCTGTTTAAGTTTTTCCTGTTGTCTGTGTCCAGTTATTTAAAATAAGTATATCTGGAACACACAGACTCAACACATAGCTCTTTGCCAGATAGCTGGAGCTGATGCTATTCCGAAAACCAGTCGATTGTACTGGTACAGGCCTTTGTGTGTGTTTATTGTGAGATACTTTTTAGAGGCCTCCTCAACCTCCATCTGTAGATATGCCTGTGCCAAGTCAATTTTTGTGAAATGTTTCCCTCCGGATAGTGAGGCAAAAATATCTTCTATCCTCGGAAGAGGATACTGTACCGTGTGAAGGACTGGGTTTACAGTCACCTTGAAGTCCCCACAGATGCGAATTTTTCTCTGTTCTTCAGATTTATCATTATTTAACGTTTTCTTCATGACCGGGACAATGGATGTTGCCCACTCACTCCAATCTATCTTGGATAACACGCCTGTCTTTTCCAAATTCTCCAGCTCTGCCTCGACTGCTGGACGAATTGCGTATGGCACCGGCCTTGCCTTAAAAAACTTGGGAATTGCCGCATCTTCCACCTTTTATTGAGGCGGTGACACCTTTCAAGGTTCCTAGTTCCTGTTGGAACACTTCTTTGGCGTTGTCCAAGATGTCTTTTAATCGTTCAGGTATGATGTCATCGTCATTTTTTTTCTTACTGGTCACCGTCAGTGCCTGAATGGAGTGCCAGTCCAAATGTATCTTCCTGATCCATTCACGTCCCAACAGCGGTGGACCACCATCTTGCAGAACGTAGAAATACAACTTCTGTATTTCCTTGCCGTTGTATGCAACAGGCACCTTTATTTTCCCTTTGGGGTATACTTTCTGCCCCGTATATGTTTTCAAGATAATGGATGTGTCTTTCAAAGGTATATGCGGAAATAGCCGCTCGTAATCCCGGCTACTTATGACGGTCAGAGCTGATCCTGTATCTAGCTCCATTTTAACTGGGGACCCCGCTATCGTGAGGGTAACCCAAATGGTCTGGTAATCTTCTTTGGCAATTACATTATGTAATTTGAGAGAGCTTAGTCTCTTGTTTCCGGAGCCGCTATCGCTCTTCTGGTCTTCGGAGCTACTGTCCGTCATCATTTGTATCTTTCTGTACTTTTCTTTATTGATTTTTTTTCTGTCAGTGGATTTTTTGTTTCCAGATCGGCATACACGTGTAATGTGTCCCATCTTTCTGCATTGCCTGCATGCTTGGAAGCTAAGCAGAGCCAGGCCTGGTTAGTACCTGGAGGGGTGACCATCAGGGAAGACCAGGTGCAGAAGGTCACGGAAGGAGCCCCGAGGAGGGGCGGTTGGTGAGAAGGTCACGGAAGGAGGAGCGGCTGGTGAGCAGGCCCGGGCGTTGGGCTGAAGGTTGTCGGACAGGAGGAATGGTGGAAATGGAATGGTGGCGCGCACCAACGCAGCGGCTTTGCTTCTCCCAGTCATGGGAGCTTGCAAGATCACATTTCGTTGTTCATGTACTTGTGCAATGACAAAGTTGAATTATTATTATAACATCTCTCGAAACCCCGTGTCATTTCATGGGTGCCGAAGTCCTGTGGCTTTTGCTGTATCTTTGCAGCTCCTTCGTATGATACAGCCACACTGAAAGTCTTGTCCAGCGTCAAATCTTTCTCAGAAAGTAGCTTTTTTTGTGTTCCTTCATTTAGGAGACCGCAGATGAATTTGTCTCGTAGAGAATCTGCCAGTCCTGTCCTGAATTGACAGTGTAGGGTATCAACAATCTCCTTAAAATTCTTGTCCATCGGTTTGGCTGGAGTGATTAAGTTTCGTAACAGCCCGTATGTCCTTGCGCCCATTAGATTTAGAAGTACTGATGCCTTTTTATCATCTTTTATTTCATTCGCTGTGCAATATTTCTCCACTCTTTCCACATATGTGGTCCAATTCTCTATATCGTTATCGAAAGCATTAATATTGTCAGCCTTAGGCATCTTGGAAAAAAAATGGCGCCTCCCGCGCTTTTCCGCCGCTGCTGCTGCTGACAACGCTGTTTTCCGCGGTTTTTTATTTACAGGTGGAGACTCGTTCCCGCCGGACTCTCTGGGACTTTTCCCTCCCTCTGCTTGTCCGAACGCCGACCTGCTTTGCAGCGCCGGCCGTCTCCCGAGTGCTCCCCCCCTCTGTCTGTGTTTGCCTCTGCCTTCGCTGCTCGGCCCCGCTGCAGAGCCAGCCGATGGAGCCCCAGCCCGCCGCCCAGGAAGGATTATTGCCGTACCTGCCACCAGCTCGGCTAGCTGGTGAAACCACAGTTTTTTGTTTGTTTTTTTTATTGATTTTTTTTTTTCTTGCTTTTCTTTGACTTTCGTCTGAGGAATCGATCTTCTTGAGGTGCTGCCGAATTGCAGGTAAGTCCGTTTCCAATTCGTCACCACTGTTGTATCCGTGTGTTAATAGAGACACGGAAGGCAGGAGTAGGTTTCACAGGTGTTTACTGAACAAAGTCTGGAGGTGAACTAACAGATACAAGACAATATACAGGCTTATATAGCCCGAGTGGCCATTACCGGCATTACAGTACACAGGGGGCTCTTAAAGGCACATACACCACAGAAACTGCCAGAACTCATTTTACTTATGAGATGTAGATAGGATACAGATCAGCCATGATCTAATTGTATGGCAGAACAGGCTCAAGGGGTTGAATGGCCTACTCCTGTTCCTATGTTCCTATCCGTATAGCCAGTAGAGGGTGGAGACTTTCTTCCCTGCAATCTTGGCTGCAGTTGAACCCAGCTCCACAATTAAAAGGCCAAACCCCATACATATTGCACCAACTAGCAGGTGTATTTCGTTGTAATGGCACGTTCGTGCTGAGGTCCAGGACCGTAATCTGGAGGTCAACACTTTAGGAACTGCAACATAGTGGAGGTGGCTGAGGTTTGGGTGCAGGAAGATGCAGCTGCTAGCGATCAGCTTGCTTCTAGTTTTTTTTGAATTGGCACTGGGGCGAGCACCTTTGACTGGTGTATCATTGACAGTGGTGCTGTTTGGAGGGACATATTTTATTTCTTGGTACGATTCAGATTTTTCCATGACAAATAAGGTACTTGGCAGATGTTGTAAAATATGAATTTAATAATCTGCCTAATTTAGCATGTAGCATTTCCGGCATCTAATTTAATATCCTGAAAAGAAATTCCTTTATTGGTACCTTGTTGCTGCAGTCCTGGCCCCTGTTCAATTCATTCTGACAGCAATATAAGTAATGATTTAGGTCGTTACCCTTGTAAACTTTATGAGGATTGTACAGATCTTGAAACAGCACAGTGGTAGATATTCATTTCACTGGCCTTTCTCAAATGACAGCTTTACCATCAACAGTGCGGTGAAGTAAATGAGGCATCCCTGTTGCTGAGAGACATCATCCAGGAGGTCCTAGCTCTGTTCTGTGCGTTGTGCTGCTTGGCAGTATGGGTAGTGAAGATCGAATTCATTGACCCCAATCTTTGTAAAGAATAGATCTTTCCAGGTTCCTGCTCCTGACCTGCTATCCAGTGACTCCTCTCGTAAAGTGCACGTGTATGGACTTGCTGTATGGTGCTTGGCTGTGATTCTGTCTACGGTCGGGTAGTCTGCAAGCACCCGCCTGTTGAGTGAAGAGTGGATGCTTGGGCAAGGTATTTGAGGGCAGGTAACGGCCACTCAAAAGTTTCCTACCGCGAGTCTGTGCCTTTAGAAGGGAGGAAGTGAGTACTTTGGATGACGGAAATGCACTTTTCCATTGATTTGTGCTTTGTTGCAAAAAAGGCACTGCTATATTTTAGGTTAAAGGTAGAGTATATAATTGAATCCAATACAGTTAAGCTGATGAAGAATCATCTCGTCAGACTCTAAACTCCATTAGAAAATGGACATTGGATAAAATCTGTGTCTTGTAAGCATTAGCAACTCACCTCAGTGATGAGCACTTACTGAGCTTTGAATAAATTACATTACAGATTATTGTACCATATGCGTGGGAACCCATTTATAATGACCTTGGATATAGTGTAACTCTAGAATGTTTTATGCAGTGCCAATCATTCTAATGAAAATGGCATTCCGGTTATATTTGTTGTTTTTGTATCTTCACACACTTCTCTTGGAGAAGTGTGTGAAGTAGTAGTAGGTGGGTTTGCAAGTTGTGAGGAGGACACAAAGGCCCCGATTTTCGGGCAGCTGTCGGGCGGCTTTTCATGCGGCCGTGGTCCGAAAATTGCGGAAAAAGCGGGTCAGGACCCCCCCCCCCCCCCCCCGCCTGATTCCCCGCCCCGTCCGACTTTCGGACTGCCGTTTTCACGCGCCCCGCTTCAGTCCCGCCCACCGCTGGCGGGACTGGTCGTCGGAGCACTAACGAGCAATTATCTGCTTGTTGAAGTGGATTTTCCCGTGCCGTTGCGACTTTGGGGCTTTCCCCACCTGAAACCCGCCTGTGGGGAACCCCGCCGATGAGAGCTGGCGTGAAAACAGCTGGCTTGCTTGCTTGCAGCAGCAGGTCGCTGAGGGCTGAAGATATTTAAAGAGGCTTGGGGGAACTATTTGAAGCCTTAGCAGCTGCAGAAAGTTGGAGCCTCACACACTTCTTCAGTGTGAGCTCCTGGGAAGCCCCTCTCACCACCCTAACTCAGGACCTCCTCAACCGAGGCATCTGCTAGAAGCATGGGAGGCCTTTGGCACCTTCCCTTCCTGGCATTAGAGGATCTCCAACAGCAGAGGTGGCAGCAGCAGAACCAGGAACAGCAGGATGATTACCAGGAGCACCAGGCTGCTGCTCACTCACCTGAAGCTGCACAAGCCAGAGGGGGCCAGCACTTGGAAGTGGCTTGAGAGCACCTTGCTGCGCTTTAGGGGGCCAGTGGGGCCCGTTTCTGCACTGGCAGTCCTACTCAGAAGGACTTCCATGAAGATCTGGTTTCTCTGTTCAACAGATGGCCAACGCTCCTCAAGAGATGTCATTCTCTTATGAGCACTCACCATGTTTTCCGTATGCTGGCGAGTTATCTCCTCCATGGAGGTTGCCAACCTTTCCATGGTGCTGCGTTCATGCACCAATGACTCCACAAAGGCTCTGCTCATGGTCGCTATGGACTCCTCCATTCGCTCCACACTCGCAGCGACCCTGGAGACAAAACCTGCCAGAGACTCCTGCATCTGTGCATGGAGATCCATCACCTCTTCTCTTGCGGATGGACCCAGAGGCAGAGGGTCGAGATGCAGTGCAGCTGAGCTGAGCTGGCAGAGCCCTGCGCCCTCCGACGAGGACTCTCCACTGCTGTCCCTGTCTCCAGAATCTGCTGAGGCTCACTTGTCAGCTGTGAAACACCAGGTGACAACACTATGTCCCAAAGGTCCCCCCGAGGTGTGAGTGTCTGCGCGGGTGCTGGGTGCGCTTACTTCTGCTGACGTTGCACCCTCAGAGGTTGGAGCTTCCTCTGAGGAGTCTGGCTGCACAGCCTCTTCCTCCTCCACAGTGAGGACGGGGGCTCTGGATGGTACTGTGGGGGAGTAAAGGAAGGAGTTAGAGATATAATGCCAAGGTTCCTCTGGTGACTCCCAGCGAGTTGGCATCTGCTGACACCTGCATCCATGCAGCATTGGTCTCAGTGGGAGGCCTCTTCCTCCCTGACCTAGGGAAGAGGACCTCCCTGTGGGCCCTAACCCCATCCAATAATGCCTGCAGTGAAGCCTCGTCGAATTTGAAGGCAGCTCGGGGTCTGGCACTGGCCACAGCTGCTGCAGGCTCCTTATGCCATCCTGTATGGTTCATTTGGAAGCCTTCAGAGGATGCAGTGCTTGCCATGGACCTTGAAAGCACCACGAATGATGACATCATACTGTGGGCATTTCTGACTCGATTTAGACAATTAGCAAGGCTTCCCACATGCTGGGAATTAATTGGCCAATTGAGGGAAAATTGCGTGGGGCTGGCTGACACTTTTTTATGTGTGTCAGAAACCCCACATTCGGGGAACCCCGACCATTTCCCCAGACAAGCCGAAAATCGGGGCCAAAGAGTCTGCAAAGGGATAGAGACAGGTTCAGTGAGGGGGCAGTAAGGTGGCAGATAGAGTATAATGTGGGAAAATGTGAGGTTATCCACTTTGGAAGGAAGAATGAAAAAGCAAATTATTATTTAAATGGCGTGAGACTACAAAATGCTGCGGTACAAAGGGATCTGGGGGTCCTAGTACATGAAACACAAAAAGTTAGTATGCATGTACAACAAGTAATTAGGAAGGCTAATGGAATGTTGGCCTTTATTGCAAGGGGTATGGAGTATAAAAGTAAGGAAGTTTTGATGTAACTTTTTATAGGGCGCTGGTGAGACTGCACCTGGAGTACTGCGTACAGTTTTGGTCTCCATATTTAAGGAAGGATATACTTGCATTGGAGGCAGTGCAGAGAATGTTCACTAGGTTGATTCCTGGGATGAAGGGGTTGACGTATTACAAAAGGTTGAGCAGGTTGGGCCTATACGCATTGGAGTTTAGAAGAATGAGAGGTGATCTTATTGAAATATATAAGATTTTGAGGGGGATTGACAGGGTGAATGCTGAGCGGATGTTTCCCCTAGTGGGGGAATCTAGAACTAGGGGGCGTAGTTTCAGAATAAGGGGTCACCCATTTAAGATGGAGATGAGGAGGAATTTTTTCTTCTCAGAGGGTCGTGAATCTTTGGAATTCTTTACCCCAGAGAGTTGTGGAGGCGGAGTTATTGAATATATTCAAGGCAGAGATAGACAGACATTGAACTACAAGGGAGTCGAGGGGTATGGGGAGAAAGCGGGAAAGTGGTGTCGATGCCAAGATTGGATCAGCCATGATGTTATTGAATGGCGGAGCAGGCTTGAGGGGCCGATT
Organism: Somniosus microcephalus; assembly: GCF_052327205.1. Lineage (NCBI taxonomy): Eukaryota > Metazoa > Chordata > Chondrichthyes > Squaliformes > Somniosidae > Somniosus > Somniosus microcephalus. The sequence continues at coordinate 24,174,852 of NC_141002.1, read as the reverse complement.
GGCCTACTCCTGCTTCTTATGATTCGCAGGCTTATTAACAGTCTGACAGGCCATGACGTGAACACTCCTTCCATGGCCATAACCATCTTTATACCAGCTGATAGGGTGGTTAGTCCTGTACGGTGGGAGGGTTTTATGGGCTCCCACACCCCATACGATGACGAGGCGGGCAGCCACAACTGGAAGTGAGTATCCCGCAGGATGTCACTCCAGAATTCGGAGGTCTCCACTCACCAGGACTGTCTGGAGTGGGGTTCGAACCCTGCATCCTCAGACTCCGAGGCGGGAATGCTGCCATGGACCCAAGTTATAGTGAAGTTATGAAACACTAATCGTGAAAATCTGAGCTCCAGATTTCTATTCCATAGTCTGTAAGGAGTGGGGCTTGTAGATCAGTAGAAACTGCTGCCTCTTCCTGTGGGAAGAAAGACAGACCTGTATTTATATAACACCTTATGACATCTTTCTGAAACATTCTCAAAGCAGTTCCCATTAAATACATTATTTTCAAGTTCAGTGACTGTTATTTAGGCAAATGTGGCAGCCGTTTTGCACTCAGCCAGGTTCCAAAAACAGCAATGAGATGAATCACCAGTTAATCTGTTCGTGGTGGGCTGTTGGTTGAAGGAAGAATGTTGGGTAGGACACTAAGGGAAGTGTTCAATCTCTATCTTCTAATTGCATTTAAAAAAAAAGTGTTTATTTAACTACAACTGCTAAAAACTATCTTGGGATTCAAGAAATGGAAACTACAGCATATTATTTGGATCTAAGCTGAATTTTTTGTTTTCCTTCCCTTCCTCAGCAATTTTCTTGCTCCTCCTTCGCCTCTCCTGAAGGGCTTGTTGTGCTCCAGTCCCATTCTCATCCTCATGTAACTTGTCCAAATGACTATTCTTTAGATATGAACATAGACAGTGATTGTCAACAGGCTGTTTGCCAACACAGCCATCAGTGCTGAGCCCAATCCTGCTGTCAGCTGATGGGAAGCCACTTGCATTCCCAGTGGGAGGTGTCTGAACAGCAATCGGGGTAGGAACCCCGGCTGTTATTCCTCAGTGACTGGACACATTGAGCATCAGGTCTATTAAAACCCCTAATTCTCTTTCAACGTCATCCTTAGCTATTTCACTGCTGTTCGCAGAGTACTCATGTTGCCTGTTTATGGCCTCCCATGTGCAGCACTTTACACTTGTCCATATTAAATTTCATCTACCATTTTTCCAGCCAAGAACATACTTTCTCCAACTAATTTTATAGCTCGTGGGCCTATTCAGATTCAGTTGTCCCTCCTAGTTTGGTGGTTGTCTACAAATTTGACCAATTTGCATTGAGTTGTGAATCCAAAATATTATCTAAATTTCACTGGCCATTAATTTTCTTAGTCTGTTTGGGGTCACATTTCGTCTTTGTTTGACAATTTATCCTGCGTGTTCAGCATTATACCTTGTCCACTAAAGTTTTTTGAACAAACCTTCCTAGTCAATTAGCTTTCACGCTCCCTTAATTTCCTTGAAGTTAGTCTTTTTAAAACTGATCATACTCCTGGCTCTTGGTCCTCAGTATTATAATCCTGGATCATGTTGAACTTAATCGTCCTGCAGTCACTATCTCTCAAGGGAAGCATGACATCCATTTCCTGTGTATTATCTGGGTCACTTACAATTACCCAGTCAAGCTGTGCACGGCATCTCGTGGCTTCCTTATGCACTGGGTCGTAAAATAATTGTTACATTTTTCAGTATTTTTGTCCACCATATCCCAGATATTGTGGCTTCTGAATTTTATATTATTATCCCATGTCAGTCTTAGCTCACGATGGTTTTAAGAGTATCTTCACTGGCTCAAGTATCCAGCTAAGATTTTGATCATGAGATCGGGATAATAATGAACATAAAACCATTCAGTATATTGCTTTAGATACTGGATCTACCCTGTGCTGTCTCACGAAAAGCAAGAGTCTCAACATTAGACCTTGTTTTAGACATTAGCTATTTAACATTAATAGAATACATATCTTTATATTATGCTGCACTAGTGTCAGCTGTGGCGCAGTTCGTAGCTCTCTCGCCTCTGAGTCAGAAGGTTGTGGGTTCAAATCCCACTCCAGAGACTTGAGCACAAAAATCTAGGCTGACACTCCAGTGCAGTGTTTAGGGAGTGCGGCACTGTCAGAGGTGCCGTCTTTCGGATGAGACATTTACCGAGGCCCCACCTGCGCTCTCAGGTGGGCGTGATCCCATGGCACTATTTCGAAGAAGAGCAGGGGAGTTATCCCCAGTGTCTTAGCCAATATTTATTCCTCAATCAACATAACAAAAACAGGTTATCTGGTCATTATTGCTGTTTGTGAGACCTTGCTGTGTGCAAATTGGCTGCCGTGTTTCCTACATTACAACAGTGACTACATTTGAAAAGTACTTAATTGGCTGTAAAGTGCTTTGGGATGTCCGGTGGTTGTGAAAAATTCTATGTAAGTGCAAGTCTTTTTTTTTTCCACAGCCCCTCAAATGGTTCTAACCTATGCTAACCTATTATTTTGTAGTTGGCCTTTATATAGGAACTACCCTTTTCTTGTACCCTTCTCTGAAGGTTCCAACTGACTTGACCCAACTAAGAGTTGAACAACTCAATCTATTTAAATACCCCTGAAACAGTGCTGGAACTTGTTGAGTTTCGATAACAATCAACTCCATTTAAAAGGAGCTGCCAGTCATGCGTATAACTGAATAAATCACGTGGTATATTTTTGTTTGAATGTGGCCTCGCTTCGAGCCTGCAAAGCTGCGGGGGTAACAATTGTATTGAGTTAGGCGAGGGACCACAGCTTGGGGGTGATTTTCAACTTTACTACCTGGGTCCGATCTCAATGAAGCGGATCACCTATCGGTTTTAGAACCCACCAATCTTCAGCTGGGTGATCTGTTCTGATGCATTACCTCCTGGGTGATGAATTTGAAAAATATGCCCTTATGTCTTACGACAATTAAAAGGACTAGCACCAAACTAAAACACACAAAATATGCTTCATTTTTTGTCATGGTAGTCATCTGTTGCATTTACCAACTCAAACACTGAACCACTTGGGAATTTCCAATTTAATTAAAATCCCCCATTTAAAGTAACTTCCTGTTTTTGTTTACTTTTCTTACCTCTTCATCGAGCAAGCCATCTTCCTACTCCTTATGATCTGACAGTCTGAAGTTTTATCCTTTCCATGTTAGATGTTTAACCAGATTAGTTTGTTGTTTAGCTTTTGACTTTGTGAGATCAACTTCTTTAATTTCCCGGGTGTGTCTGACATACAGGGCCACCTCACCAACCTTCCTATTTACTTTCTTGTCTATAACCCCTTCATGTTATATTTGTTACCATTATCTGGGGTCAGACATGTTTCTAATATTCCTACTACATCATAGTTCCCCCAGTACAGCTCCTAATTCTGGTATCTTATTCCTAAATCTTTTAGAATTCATTTTATTGTAGATTTGTCTGCTTCTCTCTTTTCCCCCCCCCCCCCCCCCCCCCATTCCAGTATTTGCCTGTTTTGGGTATCTGGCTCCTGTGTATCTGTTACTGTATTTGTATCCACCTGTTGGCTATTTACCAAACCACAATCATTCTCATTTAGGGTCTAGATTATTTCCCTGCCATCTTTGCCCCATCTTATCATCTAATTTAAATGATTCTTCCTAATTACAACCATGTTCCTCGCATGTCTCATTGTTCTGGTTTTGTTTCCGTGCAACCCATCTCTCCTATGTCAGTCTTTATTGTCCTGAAAATAATCCATAATTTCTGAAAATCGAATCATTGTTTTGACACCAGGTTGTCATCTACTTAGTTGCCTCCTCAGTTTTCTTGTTGAAATCCCCTTCTTTTTTCAAACTTTGAAATTATACCACTGACCATTACTTTGCATCTCATGTTGTTGAGTTCTAAGGCAGTCTTTGTATGTATGATTTATGAAGGACCGGAGTGGTTTCTCCATGTGTCATTTACCCCACCATTGACCCTATATGACCTCTTGCTGCCCCTCAGAATCTCTTCCAATCTTTCCTCAATGTGCACCACTCCAGCTCCAGGTCAGTGACTCACCATCCTACAAGCATTGTCTTTACAGCACACATGCCTGCACAAGTCAATCTTTCTGAGCAAATTGTTTCCTATGATTACAATCTTTCCGTTCTTTCAGGCTGCTTCGTTGGCTCAGCTATCTTCTCTGGTGTTCAAACTACCTCTTCCTTTAGGACCTGGTTTCCTTATGCATTACAGCACGGCGCCTTTGCCTGTTCATTATTGAATATCCTGAGTAGCTTCGTAGGCTTTATCTTTCCTCATACTTTTTCTCTTAAGCCGTCCAAAATTCTTAGTTTCCTTCAGCAGTTGTCTCATCTTACTGGCCTGGTTGCACCTACTTCTGGAACCTGATGACTGGGTCCAGTGCTACCGCACCGCTTCACTGAGCTGTGGTGGCTCACTTGAAAAGTCTGGTCCGAACGTCAACAACAAGAACTCAAATTGATATAAATGCCTTTAATGTAGGAAATGTTCCAAGGAACTTCACAAGTAGCGATCAGGAAGGGAAATGATGCCAAGTCAAGAAGATAGAGATTAGGATGCTTGGCTGAAAGCTTTGTTGAAAAGATAATTTTTGAAGCGGTTTTTAAAAGTAAAGAGATATACGTCTTCAGAGACAGAGTTCCAGACAGAACACCTGAGGGTGAAGACGGAGGAACGTGCAGGACAGTGTATAGAGCTAGGTGATATTGTAGAGATTGGGTAGGGCAAGGCCATGGAGGGATTCATACACAAGGGGTGTGTATTTAAAATGTAACTCGGGGCCAGGGAGTCCGTGTACATCAGCAAGGGTGGGGTGTGATGGATGAGCGGGTCTTGTGCAGGGCAAGAATGGAGATGGCTGGGTTTTGAACAAGTTGGAGTTTTTTGAAGGTGCCGGTTGGGAGGTTGGCAAGGAGAGCGTTGAAGTCAAGTCAGAAGGTGGCAAAGGTATGGTTAATCGTTTCAGCAGTGGAGGCAAGCAATGCTGCAGAGGTGGAAGTAAGCAGCCGTGGTGACAGGACATGGGGCTTAAAGCTTAGCTCAAGGTTTTGCACAGTGTGGTTCAGCCTGTGCGTATGGCCATGGAGGAGATCACTGGCAGGGAGCCGAATTTCTGATGGGGCTGAAAACGATGGCTTTCACCTTCCTGATGTTGAGCTGGATGAAGTTGTAAGTTATTCAAGACTTGATGTCAGAGAGGCGGTCATGGGGTCATGAAAAATCACCCTTTTTCCACTCGCCCACTAAAGTCTCCCGTGAGTTGCTGTACCCTCCTCTGAGATGAAAAGCTTTTCCTTTTATCATTTTTAGCAATACTGTATACGGGTGATTTTTATATCTTTTCCCATGTCTGTTGTAGCTAGCTTTCTTGTGTGTAAACATCCCACAGCAGATATACCTCACGACTTCCATTCCTCCACAGACCTCATCCTCCAGCTGACTTTGTTTCCCCCATCTTTTTAAAGGCATGTTGCAGATCTGCTGTCTCGAACTTAACTGGTTTAAAAACTTGGAGAAACTCTGAGAGATGTCGGAGAGCCAAGCTATCTCAAACTCAAATGTCTCGGCACCAAATGCGGAAAGTTGGCACCTCTAGTTATCACACTTGTTGCTTCCTCTACAAAATCTTGTTTACCCCACCTTCTCCGGTTTGGTACCTTCGCTACCCTCTTAAATTTTACATCTCTCCGGTAACGGAGAGGGTTGTTGAGGGTAGTGTGGTTGATGTTAAGTATATGGACTTTCAAAAGGCATTTGACAAAGTACCACATAATAGACCTGTTAGCAAAATTAAAGCCCATGGGATTAAAGGGACAGTGGCTAACGGACAGAAAGCAGAGGTGAACGGTTGTTTCTCAGACTGGAGGTAAGCAGACAGGGATCGGTATTAGGACCACTGCTGTTTTTGATAAATATTAATGACCTGAACTTGGGTATACAGGCCATAATTTCAAAGTTTACAGATGACACAAATCTCGGAAATGTAGTTAAACACTGAGGAGGACATAGACTGGTGAAATGGGCAGACACATGGCAGGTGAAATTTAATGCAGAGAAGTGTGAAGTGATACATTTTGGTAGGAAGAGTGAGGAGAGGCAATATAAACAAAATGGTACAATTTTAAAGGGGGTGTATGTACATATATCTTTGAAGGTGGCAGGACAAAATCAGAAGGCTGTTTTTAAAAAAAAAAAGCATATGGGATCTTTGGCTTTATTACCAGAGGCATTGAGTACAAAAGCAAGGAAGTTATGCTAAACCTTTATAAAACACTGGATGAGGCTTGGCTAGAGGTGTTCAATTCTGGGCACCACACTTCAGGAAGGATGTCAAGGCCTTGGAGAGGGTGTAGAGAGATTTACTGGTAAGGTACCATGGATGAGGGGCTTCATTTATGTGGAGAGCCTGTAGAAGCTGTGGTAGTTTTCCTTAGAACAGAATCATGAATGGATTTCAATCACAATCACAATCACAGAACCCCCACAGTGCAGATAGAGGCCATTTCGGCCCATCGAGCCTGCACCGACACATATCCCACCCTATCCCCGTAACCCCACGTAATTAATCCCCCTAACACTAAGGGTCAATTTATCATAGCCAAATCAACCTAACCCGCACATCTTTGGACTGTGGGAGGAAACCGGAGCACCCGGAGAAAACCCACGCAAACACGGGGAGAATGTGCAAACTCCACACAGACAGTTGCCCGAGGCCGGATTTGAACCCGGGTCCCTGACGCTGTGAGGCAACAGTGCTAACCACTATGCCACCGTTTCCAGTGGCAGAAGAGTCCGTAACCAGAGGACACAGACATAGAAACATAGAAACATAGAAGATAGGAGCAGGAGTAGGCCATTTGGCCCCTTCGAGCCTGCTCCACCATTCAATGAGATCATGGCTGATCATCCAAACTCAGTACCCTGTCCCTGCCTTCTCCCCATATCCCTTGATCCCTTTAGCCTTAAGAAATATATCCAACTCCTTCTTGAATGTATTTAATGAATTGGCCTCAACTGCCTTCTGTGGTAGAGAATTCCATAGGTTCATCACTCTCTGGGTGAAGAAATTCCTCCTCATCTCTGTCCTAAATGGCTTACCCCCTTATCCTTAGACTATGACCCTTGGTTCTGGAATCTATGACCATCGGGAACATCCTTCCTGCATCTAGTCCTGTTAGAATTTTATAAGTTTCAATGAGATCCCCTCTCATTCTTCTAAACTCCAGCGAGTATAAGCCCAATCGACCCAATCTCTCCTCATACGTCATTCCTGCCATCCCAAATATCAGTCTGGTGAATCTTCGCTGCACTCCCTCCATGGCAAGAACATCCTTCCTCAGATAAGGCAACCAAATTTGCACACAATACTCTGTGTGGTCTCACCAAGGCCCTGTACAACTGCAGCAAGACATCCTTGTTCCTGTACTCGAACCCCCTCGCAACGAAGGCCAACATACCATTTGCCTTCTTAACTGCCTGCTGCACCTGCATGCTTACCTTCAGCGACTGGTGCACAAGGACACCCAGGTCTCGTTGCACTTCCCCTTCTCCCAATCTATTACCATTCAGATAATCTGCCTTCCTGTTTTTGCCACCAAAGTGAATAACCTCGCATTTATCCACATTATACTGCATCTGCCCAATCACCCAACCTGTCCAAATCATACTGGAGTTTCTCAGCATCCTCCTCACAGCACACACGACCACCCAGCTTTGTGTCATCTGCAAACTTGGAGATATTACATCTAGTTCCCTCGTCTAGATCATTAATATATATTGTGAATAGCTGGGGTCCTAGGACCGATCCCTGCGGTACCCCACTAGTCACTGCCTGCCACTCGGAAAAAGAGCCGTTTATTCCAACTCTTTGCTTCCTGTCTGCCAACCAGTTCTCTATCCAAGTCAATACCTTGCCCCCCTTTAAGGTGATTGGCAAAAGAACCAGAGGCAACATGAAACATTATTTTACACAGCAATTTATTGTGATCTGGAATGCATGCCTGAAAGTGAGGTGGAAGTAGATTCAGTAGTAAATTTCGAAGGGGAATTGGATAAATACTTGAAGGGGAAAAAATTACAGAGCTATGGGGAAAGATCAGGGGAGTGGGACTAAATGGATAGCTCTACCAAAGAGCTGGTACAGGCACGTTGGGCCAAATGGCCTCTTTCTGTGCTGTATCATTCTGTGATTCTACTCCACTTGAGACTATGGGCTGGATTTTGTTAATGGGGACATGATGGAGGCGAGACTCCCACTTTTTGGGTTGTAGTCCAACCTCCATCAATTTGTGGCCAACCCATGCGATTTACCCTTGATTGACCTTGTTGAGCCCACCCAGCGGGCTTAGCAGGCCAATTAAGGGACACCCGGTTACAGGTGACATCAGGGATTGACATTTCATCTGTCAAGAGTTTTTGACAGATAAAATATCAGCGTTTGACAGCTCTGTGAAGCTGTCAAACACTGACCATCTGACTTCTAACTTGAGTCCTTCTCCACAGACTCAGTTAGAAATCTCTCCAGAACAGAAAGCAGAATGCTGTAACTTTTGACAGCTCGCGGCCATTCTGCTTTCTATGCCGGTGAGATGAGGGACTCCTGAGACCTGAAGGAAGGAAGCCTGCATTAGTAAGTAAAGGTAAGTAAAACTTATTTAAACACTTTACACACACCAAACACACTTACCTTTGCACTCATGCACCCATCACTCTCTTGAACACCGGACATCTCGAACCCTTCAGCCCGACGATCCGCCTCGCTAACTTGGCGTGGTTTGGAGTCGTCGGGCAGCCCACACTTCAGGGCTAAAAATAGGGATTAGGCCAAAAACTGCCTGTTAACTACCTGTTAACAGGCAGTTAATTGGCACTAATCCCCTTCCCGCCTCTGGGAGGCGGCTCCCAGCACAGGTCGGGTACCTGCCTCCTGGGAAACGGGCGTGGAGGCGGGTTGGGGGCGGGAAGGGTTCGTGCCCCCCGATTCTGCAATGTTCCCCCCACTCCCGCCTCCAAACCCGCCTCCACGGGGCTTGGAAATTCGAGCCCTTCATTTCTCTTGGATGCCTTCACTTGTAAATTTTCTTTTGTGTTTAAAAATTTCTTCAGAGCCAGATTTTCACAGGTCTTGCAGCCTGGTGTTGTATTAGATCCCTCCTGTACTGGATCCATAAACCAGCTGAAGCAGAACTAAGTTTTGCAAAAATAGAGTCTTAAATGGAAGTCAGTCCAATTATTTGTAGACTGACCTCTAACCCTGGGATATAGTGACATCATGACATCAGCCCCCTCCTCTCCTTGCCCCTCCCCTTAATGCATGCACAGCCATAAAAATTGCAGGAATTCATTGAGAGGAATTCCTTCCCCAGGCCTTGGAGATTCTCAGGAATAAAAGTAAATTGGGGAGAATCATGAATAGAAATTGTCCAAACTAAAGATAAACATAAAAAAGGAAGTGCCCTCTGGGCTTTAAACATGCTTTGCCCACAAATGACGAGTTTCCAGTCTCGGTCATACTGTTGGGTCAGGGAGTGGGAGAGGATGGAGGGCAGGTTGGGGTGGGGATAAGGTGAGTCACACCACCTTGCTCTTGCTCAGTGTCAGAGGGCAAAGTGCAGGGAGACTTTAACTGGAGAAAAAGCAATGTGCAACAAAAGCTAAACTAAACCACAAATGAAGATTTGTAGTGTATGAATATTTTGCGTGACCTTGTGTGTCACCTTCCTTCAGATTTGAAAGGATGTTTAAATGATTTCAACACCACCTTTTTTTTATTACAGTGTATTTTTTTTATCGACAGTGTCACTCAGTCTTCTGGTTGCTTTATGTGGTTCACTAACCACTTCATAAGAATTCAAATTATTATTGTTCTAATTTTGGCATTAAGATGTTAAACTAATCCATACCAACACAAAAGACAAGTACTAGACTGAATAAAGTGTAGATCCGTCTTTATGAACACTAAGCTCCTTTTAAGAAATGTGTTTGAAAGTGTACTGTAGATTGGCAGCCAGGAACTTGAAGAACTGGTATTACTTGGACCTACCTCCTGCCTTGAGGCAGCTCTATCAACTCGAGTTCAGTGGGAGTCTCACGCAGGAGACCAATCTCCCTCCCTTGTGGATTTTTTTTTTTAAATAAAGAGAGAAAGAATACTTCTATTTTAGCGCCTTTCACGACCTCCGGCATCAAAAAGCGCTTTACAGTCAATTAAGTACTTTTGATGTGTAGTCACTGTTGTAATGTAGGGAATGTGGCAACCAATTTGCGCATAGAAAGCTCCCACAAACAAATCTGTTTTAGCAATGTTGGCTCAGGGATAAATATCCGCCAGGACGTTGGGGAAAACTCCTCTGCTCTTCTTCAAATAGTGCCATTTGATCCTTTTTATGAAAGGGCAGACGGGTCATCAGAAAGATGGCATCTCCGGCAGTGTAGCACTCCCTCAGTGAGGTGACAATCTATGCTCTTGGGTCCCTTTAGAGAGGCTTGAACCCACAGCCTTCTGACAGAGGTGGCAGTGCTACCACTGAGCCAAGGCTGACACCTATATTAACGCCTAAACACTTAACATGCATAAATAGAAATAGACATCACGGAAGTGAAACTAAGGAAAGAACAATAAATAGAAAAGAAGTTAGAGTTTATAAAAATGGGGGAGTAACATAGTAACAGTTTCAAGGCAGGAGAAGACCTTCAGTCCATCTAGCCCACCTAACCAGAGTATCCCCTTGGTGCATTCCTAATAACCCTGAATCCCATTTGTTGACCAGAACCTGTCTGGTTACTTCTTGAAACCCATTAAGGTTTCTTGTTCCACCACCTGTGATTTGTATAATTATGTAAGAAGTCACACAACACCAGGTTATAGTCCAACAGCTTTATTTGAAATCACAAGTTTTCGGAGCGCTGCTCCTTCGTCGGGTGAAGTGGAGAAATGCATAAAGACACAGCTTATATAGTCAGCTTTGATTGCTGTGATTATCTCTCTGCTGAGGTGTGATAAATGGCAGTTGGAAAGATTACCTGTAAACATCTGACATTATTCTCTGACTATATAAGCTGTGTCTTTATGCATTTCTCCACTTCACCTGACGAAGGAGCAGCGCTCCAAAAGCTTGTGATTTCAAATAAAGCTGTTGGACTATAACCTGGTGTTGTGACTTCTTACATTTGTCCACCCCATACCAACTCCGGCATCTCCACACCATGGCTTGTATAATTATGGAAGTAAAATTATCAAGCTTTTTTTTCTCAAATCAATGGTTTTACAAATTATGCTTTTTGTATTGGGTGACAACTAGTGACCAGAAATAATCCCTGACACAAGTGTGTTGCAAATTGTTGTTCACCAATTGTAAAAATTGTCACGGGGCACTATGAATTTATACAACACAAGGGCTGTTAGTGAAATATGTTGAATACAGCTGCACATGGGCTGCTTAGAAGCAAGTTATATTGTATGTGCAACTGAAGATGATGTCCTTGGCTACACATATAATGTGGCTGCATTGCATATTGCTGTTTGTTATTCTGCAGCAGCAATGGTGGTCACCTCACATAGCCATTTAATCTTTGGAAAAAGGAATTGGTTCAGTAAATCTCATTGCCCACTACTGTTAATATTGCACCCTCATCTTTGATGTGGAAACCAGCTAACTGAGGGTTTATCCTGTGTAACTCACCTGTGGGTTTGGAGCTAAGGTAACTTTGGGAGGAATGACACAGGAGGTTTTTTTTTAACCACTGTATCTTTAATGCAATGAACCTGCTGAGAGCTGTCACCACCAGTTGAAACTTATTTAAAAAAATAAAGACTTGCATTTATAGAGTGCCTTTCAGGACCTAAGGACGTCCCTAAGCATTTTACAGCCAATTAAATACTTTTGAAATGTAGTCACTGTTGTAATATAGAGAAATGCGGCAGCCAATTTGTGCACATCAAGGTCCCGCAAACAGCAGTGTGATAATGACCAGATAATCTGTTTTAATGATGTTAGTTAAGAGATAAATATTAACCAGGACACTGGTATGAACTCCCTGCTCCTCTTCAGATCGTGCCATGGGATCTTTTACATCCACCTGAGGGAGCAGACGGGGCCTCGGTTTAACATCTCATACAAAAGACGGCACCTCGACAGTGCAGTGCTTCCTCAGCACTGCACTGGAGTCTCAGCCTAGATTATGTGCTCAAGTCTCTGGAGTGGGACTTGAACCCACAACCTTCCGACTCAAAGGCGGAAATGCTGGCACCTATTAAAATAAATCCTATTACTCTTTACTGCTCGAACTAGCTTGGAGAATGAGTTTGTGATTTGCCTTCATTTGTTTCAAGTGGAATGTTCTGAGGTTTGATCGAGCTCTATGTTTTCTGTCTGACGAGGCATTATGTTACATTTTTATGGTAGGATATATTTACACTTATTATGTTTCCCTGTAACATGACTTTCTTTAGCTATTTAGTAAAATTATACTTGTGGAACTCTAAATCGTCTAATGAAATCCTGCTATTAGCTGGTTTCCATTGTCTTGGAATATGTACCAGTGCATTAACCTTTAAATTGATCTGTTTCAATCACCATGACACTGAGCTTTTGAAAGTCACTATCTGTAATTTGGAAAGGAGTTGGAATGTCTGGGGAGGGGAGAGGAGCAAATTCTTATCTGGGATTGTATGACAATCAGTTGGTGCACCTTTGTTAGGTCTTGATTTTTTTTAAGTAGAAAAATATATTCAGCAGCAGTGGAGAATTATTGCATGTCATTGCATCACCAATATGAGGATGTAGCATTGCCTAGAACGTGTCTCTGTTATAGAGTGGTGATTTTCAAACTTTTCTCTGTGTGGAAATCATTGCCAACATTGATGCACTCCCAGAGACACACTGCAAATGCTGACTCACTCCCAGGGACCCCCTGCAAATGCTGACTCACTCCCAGGGACCCCCTGCAAATGCTGACGCACTCCCAGGGACCCCCTGCAAATGCTGACGCACTCCCAGGGACCCCCTGCAAATGCTGACGCACTCCCAGGGACCCCCTGCAAATGCTGACGCACTCCCAGGGACCCCCTGCAAATGCTGACGCACTCCCAGGGACCCCCTGCAAATGCTGACGCACTCCCAGGGACCCCCTGCAAATGCTGACGCACTCCCAGGGACCCCCTGCAAATGCTGACGCACTCCCAGGGACCCCCTGCAAATGCTGACGCACTCCCAGGGACCCCCTGCAAATGCTGACGCACTCCCAGGGACCCCCTGCAAATGCTGACGCACTCCCAGGGACCCCCTGCAAATGCTGACGCACTCCCAGGGACCCCCTGCAAATGCTGACGCACTCCCAGGGACCCCCTGCAAATGCTGACGCACTCCCAGGGACCCCCTGCAAATGCTGACGCACTCCCAGGGACCCCCTGCAAATGCTGACGCACTCCCAGGGACACCCTGCAAATGCTGACGCACTCCCAGGGGACCCCCTGCAAATGCTGACGCACTCCCAGGGACCCCCTGCAAATGCTGACGCACTCCCAGGGACCCCCTGCAAATGCTGACGCACTCCCAGGGACCCCCGCAAATGCTGATTCTTGTGGGTCTTCTGTTCTAACTTCATAAAGACAGTGTTAGTTACCCAAGGGAGAAAAAAAAATTAGTATATAGCAACAGATAAAAATATCAGTACAGAATTCCCAAGACCCGCTTTCAATTGTACTCGCTTGTTGCTGTCTGTTCTACCCAATATGGTTTAACTCATTTTCCCCCTGTTTTATTGCTCTAAAAAGGGAATCTCATTTCCCCCTGTTTTATTGCTCTAAAAAGGGAATCCAAAGAAAATTGTGATCAATTTTTGCAAAGTTCTGCTGACCTGCATAATTTATCAAATATTTCAAGAATTCTTGCTACATTGAGATTTGTCTCTGCTGATCCACAGAGGTGCAATGTCTGGCGAAGAGTTTGTGGCTCATTTTCAGTTTCTTTTTTCATGGCCCTTTTAATTGTCTGTAGTTGTCGCCTGTAATAACTGGTCTAAAAGTATGGCCTAAACTTTCTGTCTCTCCACACCCTCCTTCTATACATTAACTGAAGGGAAGGGCAGTAAACAAGGTGCCCACTGATCACCCCACTTTTCAGCCACGCCTCCTTCTGTTTTGGCCTCCATATTTGTTTTTTCTTGTGCATAAGCAAAAATGAATAAAAATGTCTGCATTGATCACAAAAATGCACTGGCCAGTAGATTCTAATACAGCACAGAGTGAGAAGCTCAGTGCTCCGGTTGCAAACTAAACTGCTGCTTCCCATGTCTTTCACTGCACTCTCTATGTAAATGGGAGGTAGTCATGTTCGTGGCTTCTGGCTGTAATCCTGAGTTCTTGCTTGTGCACGACCCATGCCGGTGCCATTGGCCCTGAACATGCAGGTTTACTACCAACAGCAGCAGCCCCAAAAGAAACCTGGCCAGATTCATAAACGGCTGCCTCCAAGAACACCCAGTTGAAAAAACAAAAAATGGGTCTTCTCAGATATCGTCCTTACCAAATCCGGCAAATTTACTTTGGGCCTAGCCGTGCCGGGAGCCAGCCAGGGCACTTAAGCCAATATAAAAACTGCTTAAGTTGAGAAATTTCCCCAGACTCCTCGGCACCTTGATTCAAAACTTAAATCTTTCTTTTGCCGAGACCTCCAGACTTTGCTTTTAGTTGGCCCTTGGCCTCCAGTGACTCATTGTTCACAGCTCGGCAGATGTGAAAGAAAGAAAGGAAGAGCTTGCATTTATATAGCGCCCTTCACGACCTCGGAAAGTCCTAAAGTGCTTTACATTGAGTGAAATATTTTTGAAGTGTAGTCAATTTTGTGATGTAGGAAACACGGCAGCCAATTTGCGCACAGCAATGGGGTAATGACCAGATAATGTTTCAGTGGTGTTGGTTGAGGGATAAATATTGACCAGGACACCAGGGAGAACTCCCCTGGTCTTCTCCGAAATAGTGCCGTGGGATCTTTTATGTCCACCTGAGGGAGCAGACGGGGCCTCGGTTTAACTTCTCATGCTAAAGACATCATCTCCGACAGTGCAGCGCTCCCTCAGAAGTGCCAGCCTAGATTATGTGCTCAAGTCTCTGGAGTGAGACTTGAACGCACAGCCTCTGACTCCGAGGCGAGAGTGCTACCTCTGAGCCACAGCTCACACTTTATACCCTGGGGAAGGCTTACCAAAACCCTGGACTGGTAAACTAGAAATGTAAATGGATATTGAAGTTGATAACATTTAATGAAATGGAATTTTTAACCTGCATATTCTAGGTGTGTTGCTCAATATTTGGACTCTCGTAAACCCGTATGTTCGCTCTTCAATTGTGACACAGTGCCTTGTTTTGGAAAGAACAGAATGAATTGGAGTTTTGTTTTTATTTACAATCAGATGTTTAGAGAGTCCACTCGCACAACAGCCTTGGAGCTTTTGTCTTCACACTGCCTCAACAGTACAGCCCCCAGATAGCCTCTGAACGTCAGCTATTGAACTGCAGCTCACTGAACAAATGTGTCAAACAATCTTGACTTGTCTGTAGCGTTCTAGTGATTATCTCCACTTGGTGCCAATCCAGTGCCTCCATTTGTGTAATAAAAACAGAAAATGCTGGAAATACTCAGCCGGTCAGGCAGCATCCGTGGAGAGAGAAACAATTAAATTTCAGGTCAATGACCTTTCATCAGAACTGGAAAAAGTTAGAGATGTAACAGTTTTTAAGCAAGAACAGAGGCAGGGAAAGTGGGGGGAGGGGAGGAAAGAACAAAAGGGACGGTCTGTGATGGGCTGGGAGGCAGGAGAGAGTAAATGACAAGAGGGCACGGCAAAAGGTGATGGGAATGGGACAAGTAAAGAAACAAAATCTATTTACGTGCTGAGCATAGAAGAAGCATGTTACGTTGGCATAATCCACCTGCAAACTGCTAAAGTTCAATTGGCTGGAAAGAAAGCTGCCATTGCAGATAGTTTAGCCCCATCAGATGCCAATTTTTTCTTTTGAGTTTGATCCCACTTTGAAAATGGGAAGTTTCAGGGGGGAGAAAACATAATTCCAAGTACAAACAGTGATTTATTTTAAGGGGAAAAACTTTCCAAGATATGCTTGCTGGAACAACCGTGGAAATAGATGGTGAACAAGAATGAGATGTTTTAAAATGAAATGTGTTTTTTTTAACTGACACTAACCGCGGTTAATGCAGTAATGCAGCATCACTGGATGTAATGCAGCATCACTGGATATAATGCAGCAATGCAGCATCACTGGATATAATGCAGCAATGCAGCATCACTGGATATAATGCAGCAATGCAGCATCACTGGCTATAATGCAGCAATGCAGCATCACTGGATATAATGCAGCAATGCAGCATCACTGGATATAATGCAGCAATGCAGCATCACTGGATATAATGCAGCAATGCAGCATCTAGGGTTGCAAAATTCTGGGAATTTTTAAAAGAGGAAACTTTCCATGGGAATTTTGGGAATTTATGGGAATTTTGAGTTTTTTTGCACACTGATGGTTTTTGTCTCTGACCCTTATATTATCTTTGTCGTCAAAATAGACATACTGTTCCATACAAATAAAAACAGGCTTTCAAAACTTTATTTAGGTTATAATTTTGAACTTTATTGAACCCCCACAAAAAAGACCCATCTAAAATAAAATAAAAAGAGCGTCAGCTTATTTAGCCTGTAATTTGTCCTTATTTTGTCCCTTTTGAGTCTTCTACTCATGAGTCTTCTGAGTCTTCTACTTCTCATTGCTCCTCCTGACTCTCTGACTCTGGCTCTGACGTGTCCATTTCCTCCTCTGTGTCACTGTCTAGCTGTGTGGTGGACACTTCTGTATCTGGCTCAATAAGTTGTAGGTTCGCCTGGATAGCCACCAGTTTCTCCACTCTCTTGTTAGTCAGCCTGTTGCGCACCTTTGTATGCGTATTCCCAAAAAGTGACCAGTTTCGTTCAGAGGCCGCTGATGAAGGTGGGATTTGGAGTATCACCGATGCAATAGGTGACAGGGCCTCAGATGCACAAAGTCCCTTCCACCAGGTATGTGCACTGATATGCTTGCATGATTCCCATATCCCATCCCCATTCCAAAGACCTTGCTTGGTAGAGAACTTTGCCAGACTTCCCAGAACTTTGCCCACATCCAGATTGAGATGGTGAGAGGGTAGAAATCACACTAAGCGCTGTTGATCTGTTCTCCAGAAAGTATTGGTCTCCCAACATGCTTTGGGTCCAGCATGTATGCTGCAGCATGAATCGGCTTGACACAAAATTCTTGACGCGTCTGTATGAATTGAACAATTGCCTTCTCCTCTGCTTTGAGCAGCAGGGATGTGGGTAGGGCAATGCTGATTTGTTCTTTTAAATCAGTAAAAAGCCTGAGAACATCTGACAAGACAGCGTCCTCTTCAATCTGAGCAATTGCAGATGCTAGTGGTGAGAGTAGTTTAAGGCTGCTAACCACTCTCTCCCAAAACACATCATCCAGCAGTATTTTCTTGATGGTGGTTTCCATATCCCCAGACTGGGATATTGCCATTTCTTGCAGCGACTCCTTACCCTCCAGAAGGCTGTTGTACATTATGACAACACCACCCCATCTAGTGTTGTTGGGCAGCTTCAGTGTGGTGTTCTTGTTCTTTGTCATTTGCTTGGAGTTGTAGGTTGCTGCAACTACCTGTTTTCCCCTGACATACTTAACAACTTGCTTGGCTCTCTTGTACAGTGCTTCCATGGTTCTCAAACCCATGATGTCCTTGAGGAGCAGGTTAAGCCCATGAGCTGCGCACCCAATAGACGTAATATGAGGGTAGGCCTCCTCCACTTGAGCCCAAGGTTTATTTGGTATAAAGTCTGATTTACTTACTGCATCATCACAACATCAGCAGAAAACAAAATGACTTCCCTCAGGACCCCTAACCTGGATCTTAAAAAAACTATAGCAGTCTTACAGATGCCTGCAGGCCAATCACAATTCGATATGCAAATATTACAAATAGAGGGAGCTAATCGCTCATCCACTCATCCAACCAATCAGGACACATTTGTTCACAGTCACACACAAAACTTGTAATTATTAAAACAAGCCAAGTAAGAAGATAAACATATATTGATTAAGAAATTCCTTAATAATTAAGATTCCATCTCTGTTAGTAATTTTAAGAGAGGACCTGTGGGGGGAAAAAAAAGAAAGAAATACAAAAAAAACAATATTATGCTAGCATGTGCTTTTTTGGGCAAAATTCCCAAGCTAAACTTCCCGTGGAAAATTTCCGGAAATTTACCAGAAACTTTCCACCCCTTTGCAACCCTAGCAGCATCACTGGATATAATGCAGCAATGCAGCATCGCTGGATATAATGCAGCATCGCTGGATATAATGCAGCAATGCAGCATCATTGGATATAATGCAGTGGCGTTGGGGTTAATAAAATGCAGCAGCATTTGGGTATAATAGAGCTGTTATTGCGGTTGATAATACAGTAATGCAGCGGCATTGATTCAGTAGTGCAGCAGCATTGGGGGCATTACTGTAATGCAGTGGTTTGGGGTTAATGCAGTAATGCACCAACATTGGGATTAATTACATAGAAAGTTACATAGTCTACAGCACAGAAACAGGCCATTTGGCCCAGCTGGCCTATGCTGACATTTATGCTCCACATGAGCCTCCTCCCGCCCCTCTTCATCAAAACCTTATCAGCATACCTTTCTATTCCTATCTCCCTCGTGTTTATCTAGCTTCCCCTTAAATGCATCTGTGCTATTTGCCTCAACTATTCCTTGTGATAGTGTGTTCCACATTCTAAACACTCAATTCAATTCAATTCAAATTGCTTTATTGGCATGACAAGGTACATCTTATGTTGCCAAAGCATCGAAAAACATTTATGGTTGAACACATAAACGCAGATCTATCCATACAGTGTATAAACACACATATCCCTGAGTGTATAAATATACATTCATATAATTTGTATATACTCTTTTCTTAGATTTAATGGTTGTCCCTCTGTTTATGGCAAGCTGTAACATAGTGTGCCGCTAAGGTTACACAATTTCTCTGTTCCCCTAGTAGGTATGGGAGTTTTTGGTCGTCATTCAAATTTCTGAATTCAGGGCATATTTTTGTGAGTTTTGGGTAGAAATTCTCCCTGATGCCCTGATATTTTCCACAAGCTGTGAGGAAGCGCATCTCTGTCTCCACCACTCCCTGACTGCAGTGAGAGCATATCCTGTCCTCTCTTGTCCGCCAGGTCTGTCTGTGTCTCACTCTCTCTGGGTAAAGGAGTTTATCCTGAATTCCCTGATGGATTTATTCGTGACTCTCTCTTATATTTATGGCTAGTTCTGATCTCCCCCAGAAATGGAAACATATTCTCTGTCTACCCTATCAAACCCCTTCATAATCTTAAAGACCTCTATCAGGTCACCCCTCGGCCTTCTCTTTTCTAGAGAAAAGAGCCCCAGTTTTTTCAGCCTTTTCCCCATAGTTCTGGTATCATCCTTGTGAATCTTTTTTGCTCCTTCTCCAGTGCCTCTATATTCTTTTTATAATATGGAGACCA
This sequence comes from Somniosus microcephalus, assembly GCF_052327205.1. NCBI lineage: Eukaryota > Metazoa > Chordata > Chondrichthyes > Squaliformes > Somniosidae > Somniosus > Somniosus microcephalus. Next base: position 24,155,191 of record NC_141002.1, on the reverse strand, counting down.
GAACAGTTCACAGTACTCCAAGTGTGGTCTAACCAAGGTTCTATATAAGTTTAACATAACTTCTCTGTTTTTCAATTCTATCCCTCTACATAGAAACATAGAAGATAGGAGCAGGAGTAGGCCATTCGGCCCCTCGAGCCTGCTCCGCCATTCAATGAGATCATGGCTGATCATCCAAACTCAGTACCCGGTCCCTGCCTTCTCCCCATATCCCTTGATCCCTTTAGCCTCTAGAAATGAAACCCATTGCTTTGTTTGCTTTTTTATGGCCTTATTAACCTGCATCATTACTTTTAGTGCTGTGTGTATCGTACATACCCCTACATCCTTTTGCTCCTCTACCCCATTTAGGCTCTTATTATCCAAGCAGTATGTGGCCTCCTTATTCTTCCTTTCAAAATGTAGCATCTCACACTTACCTTTATTGCAATTCATTTGCCAATTACACGCCCATTCTGCAAGTTTATAATGTCGTCTTGTATTTTGTCGCAGCCTTTATACAACAATTAATCCTTGGGGTTAATCCAGTAATGCAGCAGCATTCATGATGCTGTAGTGCAGTGGCACTGGGGAAAACAATATTGTAATGCAGTGGTTTTGAGATTAATGCAGTGGTATTAGGGCTGTTAATATAGTATTGCAGCAACATTAGGGTTACTGCAGTAATTCACCAACAAATGGGGTTTATTATACAGTAATGCAGTAACATTGGGATTAATACACGAGTGATATCACTCTTGCTGCATGAATCCATTTATTACCAAACATTGGAGTTTGTTGCAAGGTCTCCAGCTCAGAATTCTGGAATTCCCCAAAGCAAACCGCAGTCGACGGGTTCCTGGCTTTCCCAATGTTGTCAGTGGCTTGAAAGTGAACAGACATTTTGTGTCTCTGTGTGTCTCTGTCTGTCTTTGTGTGTGTCTGTCTTTGTGTGTGTGTCTGTCTTTGTGTGTGTGTCTGTCTTTGTGTGTGTGTGTCTGTCTTTGTGTGTGTGTGTCTGTCTTTGTGTGTGTGTGTGTCTGTCTTTGTGTGTGTGTGTCTGTCTTTGTGTGTGTGTCTGTCTTTGTGTGTGTGTGTCTGTCTTTGTCTGTGTCTGTCTTTGTCTGTGTCTGTCTTTGTCTGTGTCTGTCTTTGTCTGTGTCTGTCTTTGTCTGTGTCTGTCTTTGTGTGTGTGTGTGTCTGTCTTTGTGTGTCTTTGTGTGTGTGTGTCTGTCTTTGTGTGTCTTTGTGTGTGTGTGTCTGTCTTTGTGTGTGTGTGTCTGTCTGTGTGTGTGTCTGTGTGTGTGTGTGTCTGCCTTTGTGTGCGTGTGTCTGCCTTTGTGTGTGTGTGTCTGTCTTTGTGTGTGTGTGTCTGTCTTTGTGTGTGTGTGTCTGCCTTTGTGTGTGTGTGTCTGCCTTTGTGTGTGTGTGTCTGCCTTTGTGTGTGTGTGTCTGCCTTTGTGTGTGTGTGTCTGCCTTTGTGTGTGTGTGTCTGCCTTTGTGTGTGTGTGTCTGCCTTTGTGTGTGTGTGTCTGCCTTTGTGTGTGTGTGTCTGCCTTTGTGTGTGTGTGTGTCTGCCTTTGTGTGTGTGTGTGACTGCCTTTGTGTGTGTGTGTCTGCCTTTGTGTGTGTGTGTGTCTGCCTTTGTGTGTGTGTGTCTGCCTTTGTGTGTGTGTGTCTGCCTTTGTGTGTGTGTGTCTGCCTTTGTGTGTGTGTGTCTGCCTTTGTGTGTGTGTGTCTGCCTTTGTGTGTGTGTGTCTGTCTTTGTGTGTGTGTGTGTCTGTCTTTGTGTGTGTGTGTCTGTCTTTGTGTGTGTCTGTCTTTGTGTGTGTCTGTCTTTGTGTGTGTGTGTCTGTCTTTGTGTGTGTGTGTCTGTCTTTGTGTGTGTGTGTCTGTCTTTGTGTGTGTGTGTCTGTCTTTGTGTGTGTGTGTCTGTCTTTGTGTGTGTGTGTCTGTCTTTGTGTGTGTGTGTCTGTCTTTGTGTGTGTGTGTCTGTCTTTGTGTGTGTGTGTCTGTCTTTGTGTGTGTGTGTCTGTCTTTGTGTGTGTGTGTCTGTCTTTGTGTGTGTGTGTCTGTCTGTGTGTGTGTGTCTGTCTTTGTGTGTGTGTCTGTCTTTGTGTGTGTGTGTGTCTGTCTTTGTGTGTGTGTGTGTCTGTCTTTGTGTGTGTGTGTGTCTGTCTTTGTGTGTGTGTGTGTCTGTCTTTGTGTGTGTGTGTGTCTGTCTTTGTGTGTGTGTGTGTCTGTCTTTGTGTGTGTGTGTCTGTCTTTGTGTGTGTGTGTCTGTCTTTGTGTGTGTGTCTGTCTTTGTGTGTGTGTGTGTCTGTCTTTGTGTGTGTGTGTGTCTGTCTTTGTGTGTGTGTGTGTCTGTCTTTGTGTGTCTTTGTGTGTGTGTGTGTGTGTGTGTGTGTGTCTGTCTTTGTGTGTCTTTGTGTGTGTGTGTCTGTCTTTGTGTGTGTGTGTCTGTCTGTGTGTGTGTCTGTCTGTGTGTGTGTGTCTGTCTGTGTGTGTGTGTCTGTCTGTGTGTGTGTGTCTGTCTGTGTGTGTGTGTCTGTCTTTGTGTGTGTCTGTCTTTGTGTGTGTGTCTGTCTTTGTGTGTGTGTCTGTCTTTGTGTGTGTGTCTGTCTTTGTGTGTGTGTCTGTCTTTGTGTGTGTGTCTGTCTTTGTGTGTGTGTCTGTCTTTGTGTGTGTGTCTGTCTTTGTGTGTGTGTCTGTCTTTGTGTGTGTGTCTGTCTTTGTGTGTGTGTCTGTCTTTGTGTGTGTGTGTCTGTCTTTGTGTGTGTGTGTGTCTTTGTGTGTGTGTGTCTGTCTTTGTGTGTGTCTGTCTTTGTGTGTGTGTGTCTGTCTTTGTGTGTGTGTGTCTGTCTTTGTGTGTGTGTGTGTCTGTCTTTGTGTGTGTGTGTCTGTCTTTGTGTGTGTGTGTCTGTCTTTGTGTGTGTCTGTCTGTCTTTGTGTGTGTGTGTCTGTCTTTGTGTGTGTCTGTCTTTGTGTGTGTGTGTCTGTCTTTGTGTGTGTGTGTCTGTCTTTGTGTGTGTCTGTCTGTCTTTGTGTGTGTGTGTCTGTCTTTGTGTGTGTGTGTCTGTCTTTGTGTGTGTCTGTCTTTGTGTGTGTGTGTGTCTGTCTTTGTGTGTGTGTGTGTCTGTCTTTGTGTGTGTGTGTGTGTCTCTGTCTGTATCTGTCTGTGTGTGTGTGTCTGTCTCTGTCTGTCTCTGTCTCTGTCTGTGTCCATGTGTGTGTCTGTGTGTCCGTGAATGAGTGTATGTCCATCAGTGTATCTGTGTGTCCATCAGTGTCCGTGTGTGTGTGTCCGTGTGTGTGTTTGTGTCTGTATCCGTGTGTGTGTTTGTGTCTGTCTTTCTGTGTGTGTCGGTGTGTTTGTGTGTGCCTGTCTTTCTGTCTGTGCCTGTCTTTCTGTCTGTGCCTGTCTTTCTTTCTGTCTGTGTCTCTCTGTGTCTGTGTGTGCCTATCTGTATCTGAGTGTCTGTCTCTCTGTCTGTCTGTGTGTCAGTGCATCGGTGTATTTGTGTCTTTGTGTGTGTCTGTCTTTGTGTGTGTCTGTCTTTGTGTGTGTCTGTATCTGTCAGTGCATCTGTCTGTATCTGCATGTGTGTCTGTATCTGTCTGTGTCTCTGTCTCTTTGTGTCTCTGTCTCTTTGTGTCTCTGTCTCTTTGTGTCTCTGTCTCTTTGTGTCTCTGTCTCTTTGTGTCTCTGTCTCTTTGTGTCTCTGTCTCTGTGTGTCTCTGTCTGTGTGTGTGTGTCTCTGTCTGTGCATCGGTGTGTTTGTGTGTCTGTGTGAGTGTGTGTCTGTGTGAGTGTGTCTGTTTGTCTCTGTGTCTGTGTTTGTGTTTGTCTTTCTGTCTGTGTGTCCCTGTCTGTGTGTATGTAGTTTCTCTGAGCCAAAAATTAGACAATGGCAAATTTCATCTTTCCTAGTTAATTTGTGTTTGCAGATCTCTGAACTACACATCGAGAGTGCCAGTTGAATTACAGATAGCAATAGACACACTAAAGTGAACCCAATTGGCTTTTAAACAGCAAAGATTGCAGGTCTGAGAGAATTTGTGAAAGGTTGGCAGTAGATGGCGTCTTTGAAAACAAAGCCAGCGCTCAACGTTTCCACCTGCTGGTGCCCATCCATTACTGCGGATTCCTGGTGCACTGCTCTGTTGAGCTTTAACACTTGCTCAGTGCTCCCAAATCTTCTATGTACCTAGGCATTCATCTTGATCGACTCTCACCCAGCAACTTGTGGATAGATTAGAAAACATGAGCTGGTCAGAATTTTATCACTTGCACAGTTTTCCATGGACTATTTTTGAGAGAATTATTGTGGGGAAAATTTGGCAAAAGCATCAATAGTTTAGAAATAAAAATGCAATGGGACTTTTATCCAATTCCACTTGCAGGTGTCTTTCTTTTCACTTATGCTTCAATCACTAACTCCAGTAGTACAATTGACAGCCTTACAACCCTCTGTGTGGTTTTCCTACTTTCTGTCCTAAATATCTTGCCTTTAATCTACATCCCCTGTTCTAGACCTTCAATCACTGGAAACAGTCCGTTTCTATCTGCTGTGTCCCATCCCTTCATAATTTTAAACACCTCCTATCAAAACTCCCTGTAATCTGCACTGTTCCAACAAAAATGGATACAATTTTTCAAGTCTTTTTGTATTTTCTCATACCAGCATCCTAGTGATTCTATGCTGTATCCTCTCTATTACCTCAGCATCCTTCCTGTGCTATGAACCCCAAAACTGCACACAGTCCTCCAACTGCAGTCTTACTATGTTTTTACATAGATCCTCCATTACATCTCAACTTTTAGGCAGAGAGAATCTGACAAATACTTGTGTGGCAAATTGAGGCTTTTAAGTTGTATGTCACAGTGCAAGTTTCTTTTTGCACTTGTAGTCATGTGTTACACCATAACTGTGATAAAATGCTTTGTTTATGTTTTTTTTGGCTGACAAAGACTGTTGAGGCCTGCTGCGCAGATAAAATACTGAGCTACATCTTAGTATTTGGAAATATATAGATCACTTTCAAAGGCTTGCAAGTAGAAGGCGTGAAATGAGGTCATCTTATATAGGTGCAATTTAAAAGCACTGTCAAAATGCGCTCCAAGACAGGACGATGAAAAGGGGGGGGGAGGCCTAGCGGTGCTTTCCTATAGAGCCCCACCGCTTATCTTTCGTATGGAAGTAGCAAAGCAAATCAAATGTCAGCATCTTAAGTCAGATATCCAGGCCAAAGCTTCTGGTGTAACAGCGTGGATATCTTGTAGGCTGCCTATGAATTTCAACTGAGGGCAGTGCTCAATGATGTGCTCCAGGGTCTGATTAGGAGCTCCACAGTCTCATGATGGGGAGCTTTAATCTTCCATCTATGGAGAAGGTGGCAGCATCTACAATGACCGGTTCTGAGGCGGTTGATGGTTGTCCACTGTTTGCAAGGAAGGTTTGATCCTTCAGGTTGTACTGTGGGGTCCTCTATAAGGAATCCATTCCGTATGTCGCAGTTCTTCCAAGCATTTCGCCATCGGTCATCAAGGCTGAGGGGAGATCACTGAAGGGCTTCGGCAACAGTCCAAAATGGCCGCCTAGATTTGAGACGGGTTAGTGGTAGGTTGTTCAAGTCGGCCTGGATCGGCATGCCTTTGCTGATGTATTGGTTGTATTATCTGGAGACTGCATATTCACGGTGCAGGTGTGGTGGCGTGATGTTTGCAAGCACCGTCAGCCAAGGTGTTGGTGTCGATAAAAGCGTACCGGTGATAATTCTCATAGTAGAATTCAGCTGGACATCAATGGATTTGACATGCAGACTTGATAGCCATGTCGGAGAGCAGTACTCTGCTGTAGAGTACACCAGGGCAAGTGCTGCCGTACGGAGGGTTTGAGCGTCTGCTCCCCATGTGGATCCGGTGAGTTTCTGGATCAAGTTGACCCTACTTTTTAGTTTCTTCCCAAGGTTCTGGAGATGTTGTCTATATGACAGGGTGCGATCAAGCGTGACTCCTAGGAGGGTGTTTTTGGCAGGAGACTTTCAAAGCTTGGTTTGCTTGATGGGTGTTGAGGTGGAATGTCGAGGTGACTGTCTTTTGCTGGTTTGGCTGAAGTCGTCATCGGCAGAAGTAGGCCTCCATCCTCTGTAAATCACTGGTCAGGGTCTCCTCGGTGATGGACAGATTCATGTTTTGCGTGGCCAAGGCAATGTCATCAGCGTATACGAACTTGTGGGACTCTGTTTCGGGCAGGTCACTGGTGTAAACTTTGAATAACATGGGTGTCAGGACAGAACCTTGTGGGGGTCCATTGTTCAATGTCCTATATCTGCTCTTCTGGGCACCAGAGTGTACACACTGAAGCATTGGTTGCTAAACATGGAGTTGAGAAGACGGATCGTTGTTCTGCAGGGTAAAATGGTGGAGAGCTTGAAAAGCAGTCCATGCTTCCATACTGTGTCTTACGCCACTGACAGGTCCACAAGTGCTACGGCGGTCTTGAGCTGGTGCTGGAAGCCTGCTTCGATGTGTGTTGTTAAAGCTACCACTTGGTCACAACAGCTACGGCTGCTCCGGAAGCCTGCTTATTCCTTAGGAATGGTTGGCTCGATGATCGAAGCTAGTCTGTGGAGTAGTAGTCTCTCCAGCACTTTATAACAAGTGCAAAGTAAGGAGATCGGGCGGTAGCTGGAGGCTTCACAAGCATTCTTCCCCTGCTTATAGCGGGCGTGTTCGTGCGATGGCCGGTATACCCGATGGCTGGTATAACGTGGTAGTGCTTAAAAAAAAAGAGTCAGTTCAGTTGCAGTGCCAGAGATTTTTTGGAAACTTTTGAAACTTCAGTGGCACGGTAGGTTTCGTGTACTAATACAAAAAAGGCCCCACACTTTAGGAAGGATGTCGGGGCCTTGGAGAGGGTGCAGAGGAGATTTACTAGAATGGTACCAGGGATGAGGGACTTCAGTTATGTGGAGAGACTGGAGAAGTTGGGATTGTTCTCCTTAGAGCAAAGAAGGATATGGGGAGATTTAATGGCCCAGAAATTCGGGTCTCCACGGGTGAGTACGCACGGGGTACTCACCCGTAGGCCCAACGGAAGTGCCGGTTTCATGCATGCGCGGGAAACCCGATCTTCTGTTCCCTTGAAGGAAGGGGTTCAGAGGTCGAACGCGTACGCCGGAGAAGCAGCGCGTGCGCATGGAACTTACGTATTTTTTCCAGGTTTCTCCAGGAGGGTAAGTCTCCAGGAGTTACACATGTAAAAAGCAGTCGCAAGGCCTGTTTTTAACAGGGTAAGTGGTGAATTAATTAAAATTAAAACATTTTTTCCACAGGTTTATTATTTTTAAATACTTTAAAGAAAGGTAAGTTTATTTTTAGCCCCGTTAGAAAATGTAATTAATTTTTTCAAAGATTTAAATTATTGTTTAAAATAGTTATTTTATGTAACTTATAGATTTTTTTTTTTTAGTTTATTTGAGGTTTTAGTGATGTTTTGGGGCTTATAGTATTTTTAGTTTTGACAGCTCTTCCTGTCAATTTTATGAATGAAGCATTCCCTGCTACCATTGGCTCTTCCTGGTCCACGTGATCCCAGGGGACGCATTGAACTAACTGCGCCCCTGGGATACGCAAGCACTGCACGCCGGCAGTTGGAGCAGGCCCAGGATCGGAATCCCACGCGGGCCCACAGCACAACGGCCGGCGCACTAGGTAAGTGCAGGTCGGGGGCTTGCACCCGCGGGAAGCCTCCGACCCGAATTTCTGGGCCATCAGAGGGGTACAAAATTATGAGGGGTCCTGACGAGAGGACAAACTGTTTCGCCTGGCAGGATGGTCGGTAACCAGAGGATACAGATTTAAGCAAAAAGAACCAGGAAGGAGGAGATGAGGGGAAATGTTTTTACGCAGCGAGTGGTTATGATCTGGAATGCACTGCCTGAAAGGGTGGTGGAAGCAGATTCAATGGTAACTTTCAAAAGGGATTAAAAGATTGCAGGGCTATGGGGAAAGAGCAGAGGAGTGGGACTAATTGGATAGCTTTCAAAGAGCCAGCACAGGCACGATGGGCCGAATGGCCTCCTTCTGTGTTCTATGATTCAATAATACGTTGAGCCATGGAGTGGATATCTTTGAAAAGGGTTGTAACTCCGAGCATGCATGCTGGCTTGTTCCACATACAAATGCACAGTAAATAATTAACCTGCCGAGAATAAAGGGCACATAGACCCAGGAAAATCAGGGCCTATGAGTCACAGCTATTGGATCAAGTGGGTCTCATCACCCAAGCTAAATGCGAGGGAGAAGGTTCAGCCAGTCTGCAGACAGGTCTCTGTAGTACAGTGGAGCTCAGCTGGTAAATAATCTTCTCAAACAGCAGCCTGACACATGAAAATATTGCCACAAAAATAAACCAATAAATAGAGCCTATTGGGAAGCAGAACTTGATCCTTCCATTTAAATTTAACGTGAATAAGTGAGTAATTTATGTTCTTATGTAAGCACAACTGTTTCTGCCCAAAATAACTGGAACACTTAAGGCACTATATGATGCATTTAAGGGGAAGCTAGATAAATACACGAGGGAGAAAGGAATAGAAGGATATGCTGATTGGGTTAGATGAAGAGGGGTGGGAGGAGGCTCGTGTGGAGCATAATCACCGGCATGGACCAGTTGGGCTGAATGGCTTGTTTTTTGTAATAAAAACAGAAAATGCTGGAAATACTCAGCAGGTCAGGCAGCATCTGTAGAGAGAGCAACAGAGTTAACGTTTCAGGTCGATGACCCTGCGTCAGAACTGGAAAAAGCTGGAGCTGGAACAGGTTTTTAAGCAAGTGTAGGGGCAGGGAAAGGGGGGAGGGGAGGAAAGAACAAAAGAGAAGGTCTGTGATAGGATGGAAGGCAGGAGAGATTAAATGACAGAAGGGATGATGGTGCAAGGCAAAAGGAGATGGTAATGGGACAAGTTAAGAAACAAAAGATGACTCTAGATGAGGTGTAAATGGGAATGGTAGACTCATCACAGCTGCCATGTCAGAGAGAAAAATAAAATTGGGGCTGTGGTTATATATAAGATCCTGAAACATATGTGACACATATAAGATCCTGAGGGGTCTTGACAGGGTGGATGTGGAGAGGATGTTTCCTCTTGTGGGAGAATCTAGAACTAGGGATCACTGTTTAAAAATAAGGGGTCGCCCATTTAAGACAGAGATGAGGAGAAATTTTTTCTCAGAGGGTGGTGAGTCTTTGGAACTCTCTTCCTCAGAGGGCGGTGGAAGCAGAGTCTTTGAATATTTTTAAGGCAGAGGTAGATAGATTCTTGATAAGCAAGGGGGTGAAAGGTTATCTGGGATAGGTGGGAATGTGGAGTAATCGGATCAGCCATGATCTTATTGAATGGCGGAGCAGGCTCGAGGGGCTAAGTGGCCTACTCCTGCTCCTAATTCGTATGTTATGGTCTGAAATTGTTGAACTCTGAGTCCAGAAGGCTGTAAAGTGTCTAATCGAAAGATGAGGTGCTGTTCCTCGAGCTTACGTTGAGCTTCGTTGGAACAGTGTAAGAGGTCGAGGATGGAGAGGTCAGAGTGGGAGTGGAGCGGTGAATTAAAGTGACAGGCAACCAGAAGCTCGGGGTCACCTTATGGACTGAATTGAGGTGTTCCGCAAAGCGGTCACCCAATGTAGAGGAGACTGCATTGTGAGCAGTGAATACAATATACTAAATTGCAAGAAGTACAAGTAAATCGCTGTTTCACCTGGAAGGAGTGTTTGGGGTCCTGGACAGTGGAAAGGGAGGAGGTAAAAGGGCAGTTGTTGCATCTCCTGCGCTTGCACGGGAAGGTGCCGTGGGAAGGGGAAGGGGTGTTGGGGGCAATGGACGAGTGGACCAGGGTGTCGTGGAGGGAGCGGTCCCTTCGGAATGCTGAAAGGGGAGGTGAGGGGAAGATGTGGTTTGTGGTGGGATCACGCTGGAGGTGGCGGAAAGTGAGAACCCTATCGTGCTTCCGGGAGGGCCTGTTTTTTTTTGCTGTACATTCTATGTAACTGGCAGCGTTGATATTGACGTTAATGCAAATGTCTAATGGTTAACGTTTTTTGACCAATTTTAGCGACTGCCTGTTTTAAATGTGGACGTTTTAAGTGGCAAGGACTGTATCTACGTCTGTAAAACTAAAAATGTAGTTGGGATTGTGGTAAACCACTGTTTGTATACTGTTTGCATTCCATTGTGTACATGCCTGGACATGCCTCGGCTGACTCCTCCCACAAGTCCTAGTATAAAGGTGACTGCTCCCCAGCCCTTTGTATTTCTGGACCGGTCGACCACTCGAGGCAGACCTCCATTCTTTTGTTAATAAAAGCCTTTAGTTACTCTTCTAACTCTCAGTCTTTTATGAGTAATTGATAGCGCATCAATTTTATTAACAAAATTTTTATAATGGAGAAGATCCTCACACCAGCATGCCTGGACTTAGATCATCGGGAGGCGGACTCATCCACCAAGTTTACTCACTGGCTTAAGTGTTTCGAAAAATTCCTGACCGCCTCCGAAGCAATCAAATCGGACGAGGACAAACTGGATGTCCTGACCTCCAAAGTGAACCACCGAGTGTACTCGGTCATCCAAGACGCGACCTCGTACGCGGATGCTATCAAGCTCCTCAAGGACCAGTACACGCGCCCAGTGAACGAAGTGTACGCCAGGCACCTTCTGGGGAGTCGTAAGCAACAACCTGGGGAATCGACCGTGGAATATCTTCAGGCACTGTCCGTGCTTGGCCGGGCCTGTGGGTGTAAGGATGTAAAGGCCGCTGTGTACACAGAGGAACTTATCCGGGACGCTTTTGTAGCGGGCCACAGATCCAATTACACCCGACAGCGACTGTTGGAGCAGAGTGACCTCAACCTCAACAAGGCCTCTGAACTCGCACTATCATTGGATGCAGCCTACCAGGGCATGGATGCCTACTCCTCTGCACCGTGGACGCCGCGGGGAACGACAGCCTGGGACACGGTAGGACCGCCTCATAGCGCCGTGCCACCCCAGCCACACCCCAGCAACGGCCCAACTACCGCAGCAGTGTCCCAAGGCCAGACAGCAGTGCCCCAAGGCCAGAAATGCTACTTCTGTGGCCAGGCAAAACACCCCAGAGCGCGCTGCCCGGCGAAAAACGCGATCTGCTCGGGCTGCGGGAAGAAGGGACACTACGCTAGCGTCTGCAGGGCCAAAGCCACCCCGAACCCCAGCAGCGCCGCGTGTGGGCCATGCGGGCCGCCATCTTGGGCCTCCTCGGCCATGTGCGAATCACCGGTACAGCAGCCATTTTGGACGCCTCCAGCCACATGGGGATCATGGACGCCGCCATCTTGGACGACAGCCGGGACGCAGCAGGCCCCCGACACCCCCTCATCTGATACCCGCAGCGACACACCGACCCCTACGCTGGCATCCGTTACACTGGACCAAGCGAGACCGCACCAACTGGCCAGTTCCACAATGGACATTAAGGTAAATGGTCACGATACAATCTGCCTTTTTGACTCTGGGAGCACGGAGAGCTTCATCCACCCTGACACGGTGCGGCGTTGCTCTCTCCCAGTCCTGCCTGCGCACCAGCGGATTTCTATGGCCTCCGAGTCCCAGTCAGCGGACATTGGCGGCTACTGCGTGGTGACACTCATAGTAGACGGGACTGTGTACGATAATTTTAAACTTCTGGTCCTGCCCGACCTCTGCGCTGCCGTTCTACTGGGGTTAGATTTTCAGTGCCACCTTAAAAGTGTTACGATGGCGTACGGTGGACCCCTCCCCCCACTCACAGTCCGCAGCCAGCAGCTTCCAAATTGCCCGCCGCGCACCAGGTGCAACCTCTCCACACTCCGAGTCACCCCCCCCCCACTGTTTGCTAACCTCACCCCCGACTGTAAGCCCATCGCCACAAAGAGCAGGCGATACAGCGCCGGGGACAGGGTTTTCATTAAAACCGAAGTGGAGCGGCTCCTGAAGGAAGGGATTATTGAGGGCAGCACCAGCCCCTGGCGAGCCCAGGTTGTGGTCGTTAAGACCGGCGAGAAGCAGCGCCTGGTCATCGACTACAGCCAGACAATAAATCGCTACACCCTACTGGACGCTTACCCACTCCCCCGCATAGCTGATATGGTCAATCAGATCGCGCAGTACCGCGTCTTCTCGACCATTGACCTGAAATCAGCGTACCACCAACTCCCTATCTGCCCTGAGGACCGCCAGTATACTGCCTTTGAGGCAAACGGCCGCCTCTATCACTTCCTTAGGGTTCCCTTTGGCGTCACCAATGGGGTCTCCGTCTTCCAAAGGGAGATGGACCGGATGGAAGATCAAAATGCGTTGCAGGCCACTTTCCCATACCTGGACAATGTGACCATCTGCGGCCGTGACTTGCAGGACCATGACGCAAACCTCGAAAAATTCCTCCGCACCGCCCAACTCCTGAACCTGACATATAACGAGGAGAAGTGCATATTCCGCACAAACCGCCTCGCCATCCTTGGCTGTGTTGTGGAACACGGAGTCATCGGTCCCGACCCCGACCGGATGCGTCCCCTTATGGAACTCCCACTGCCTCAAGGCCCTGAAGAGGTGCCTAGGGTTTTTCTCCTATTACGCCCAGTGGGTCCCCTACTATGCGGACAAGGCCCGTCCGCTGATCAAGTCCACCTCTTTTCCCTTGACGGCAGAGGCCCGCTTAGCCTTCCACCGTATCAAGGAGGACATCGCCAAAGCCACCATGCACGCAGTGGACGAATCCATCCCCTTCCAGGTGGAAAGCGACGCGTCCGACTTTGCCCTGGCCGCTACCCTCAATCAGGCGGGGAGACCCGTGGCCTTCTTTTCACGAACCCTCCAGGGCCCGGAGACCAGACACTCCGCTGTTGAGAAGGAGGCCCAGGCTATTTTGGAGGCTGTGCGTCATTGGAGGCACTACCTGGCCGGAAAACGATTTACCCTGCTCACTGACCAGCGTTCAGTCGCTTTCATGTTTAACAACAAGCAGAGGGGCAAAATCAAAAATGACAAGATCTTGAGGTGGAGAATCGAACTTTCCACCTACAATTACGAGATCTTGTAACGGCCCGGGAAGCTCAATGAACCCCCGGATGCTCTATCGCGTGGCACCTGCGCCAGCGCGCAGATCGATAGACTGCGGGCCCTCCACAATGACCTCTGCCACCCGGGGGTCACCAGGTTCTTCCACTTCGTCAAGGCCCGCAACCTACCTTACTCCATTGAGGAGGTCAGGACCATGACCAGGAACTGCCAAGTCTGCGCTGAGTGCAAACCGCACTTTTATAAACCAGACAGGGCTCACCTGATAAAAGCCACTCGCCCCTTCGAGCGCCTGAGCGTCGATTTTAAAGGGCCTCTCCCCTCCTCCGACCGCAACGTGTACTTCCTCAATATTATTGATGAGTACTCCCGTTTCCCGTTCGCCATCCCCTGCCCGGACATGACCAGTGCCACGGTCATTAAATGCCTAAATGACCTCTTCACCCTGTTCGGTTTCCCCAGCTATATCCATAGCGACCGGGGCTCATCGTTTATGAGCGACGAACTCCGTCAGTACCTGCTAACTAGGGGTATTGCCACAAGCAGGACCACTAGTTACAACCCCCGGGGGAACGGACAGGTGGAAAGAGAAAATGCGACAGTTTGGAAGGCCGCCCTGCTAGCCTTAAAGTCTAGGGGCCTTCCAACCTCCCGCTGGCAGGATGTGCTACCCGATGCGCTCCACTCTATTCGGTCACTGCTCTGCACTGCCACTAACGCCACCCCTCATGAGAAAATGTTTGTCTTCCCAAGGAAGTCCACATCGGGGACATCGCTACCGCCATGGCTGACGTCCCCAGGGCCGGTCCTACTGAGAAGACACGCAAGGACCCATAAAACGGACCCCCTGGTCGAGAGGGTCGACCTCCTCCACGCCAACCCCCAGTACGCTTACATTGCGTACCCGGACGGGCAGGAGGACACAGTCTCCATAAGAGACCTTGCACCCTCGGGGGCTGCAGTAACCCACTACCCACTACCACCCCCCCCCCCACGATCCGATATCCAGCCCCAGCAGACGGCAGGCCTGGGTCCCGCGACCCGCTCAACATCTACGAGGACGACACGCCAGCGCCACAGCCTACGCGGGACTTGATGCCGGAAGCTTCACTACCCCTGCCGTCGCCACGCCGATCACAGCGGCAGACAAGACCTCCGGAGAGACTCCAATACACTAACTTTTAATACACTTCACCCCGCCGGACTCAATTTTAAACAAGGGGTGAATGTGGTAAACCACTGTTTGTATACTGTTTGCATTCCATTGTGTACATGCCTGGACATGCCTCGGCTGACTCCTCCCACAAGTCCTAGTATAAAGGTGACTGCTCCCCAGCCCTTTGTATTTCTGGACCGGTCGACCACTCGAGGCAGACCTCCATTCTTTTGTTAATAAAAGCCTTTAGTTACTCTTCTAACTCTGTCTTTTATGAGTAATTGATAGCGCATCAGGGATTATATATGGGGATCCTCTTTTATACATGAGTCATATCCTTCCTCAGGGCTCCCTCCTTGCGAACTAGGCTTTCCAAAGATGATGCACTCAGCAAACAACAGCGTAATATCACCAACAACAACTTGCATTTATGTACCGCCTTTAACTTTAGTAAAACATCCCAAGGCACTTCACAGGAGTGTTCTAAGACAAAAAAAAAGCGTGCTCCTATCCGCTATTGCTCACTCTGCTCCCTTAATGCTGTGCTAGTTGAAAGGTAAATGGTAAAATCCAGTCCTATATTTCCCCCCGACTGCCGACTAAAATCAGAGACAGCCCAGCGGGGTTGATAGAGAGTAGGAGATTTAAAATTGAGAGTGGGAGCTGGACCTAAAGCTGGGACAGGATGTTTCCTTTTAGATATCATAGCACTAGGGGAGATAAGCAACAGCGGATAGGAATGTTCTGCTTGAAATAAGAAAGAACAGAGAGAAAATGTATATGTGGACACCAATGAACATTTGCATTTAGATAGTAACTTTAATGTTTAACTTCAACAAAAAAAAATAATCCCAAGACGCTTCACAGAGAGACACAAGGAAAACAGACACCGATCCAGGAAGGAAGAGTTTAGATGGGGTGATGGAAAGCTTGGTCGAAGAGATGGGTGCTCAGAGGTTTTTGCTGGAGGAGTGAGAGGTGGAGAAGTTTAGACTACGAATTCCAAAGAGTAAGACAGAGGCAGCTGAAGGCTCTGCCATTGATGATGGGACAAAGGAGCGGGGAAGCGACACAAAAGGCCAGAGTCAAAGGAAATGTGGTATTTGATGGGAGGCAGACGATATGGAAGCTGGCGGAGATTGTAGATAGGCCAGAGGTGTGACAATGGAAATTTAAAGACAGGTGCAAGGATTTTAAATTTAATGCATTGGAGAGCGAGGGAGGGCAAGATGCGGGTTGGGGAGGTGATGGGTAAGTGGGACATAGTATGGACCAGGAAACATACAGCGGAGTTTTGAACAAGTTGCCGTTTATGCAGGATGGACAATGGGAAGCCATCAAGGAGACCATTGGTCTGGAGATGACAGCAGTGTGACTAAGGGTCTCACTGACATAATGGTGAGAATCTTGGTGGATAGAAGTAATGCTGACCCTATCTAACACAAGAATCATGATTTCTGTGTGTGGATCTTTGGTGCATTGTCTTGAACATGAACTGTCTTGTATGTGACCATATATGATATTGAATTATCCTTTGTCTTAAGTTCTGAAGCTTCAAGTGTATATCCTTAACAGAGAGAGATGACTATATTAAATTGACTTTCTAATTGTCCCCTTGAAGACTAAGACCAAAATATAATACTGCAATGTTTTATGTTGATTTTAGGAAGCCTCGCCCGGTGTCTCAGCTGGTGGCACAGCAAGTAACCCAACAGTTTGCGTCACCCACACAACCAAAGAAAGAGAAAAAAGACAAGGGAGAGAAGGAAAAGAATGAGAAAGAAACTGTCAGTAAAAAGAACGGTCTCAAGAAAACAAGGTAACGCTTTGACATAAATGTTACATCAAAAGCAAATATGATGTTCCACTTTATAGCTCACGTGTACAGTGTCCTTTCTTCACCAGTTTATAAACAAATTAGACTTTCTTGCTCTAAATTTGGTCATTCTTGGCAGAACCCTTCAGGCACAAGAGGATAATCAGGGAAAGAGTAGGGCCCATTAGGGATCAAATTGGCAATCTGTGTGTAGAGCCGGAAGATGTAGGTGAGGTTTTAAATTAATATTTTGCATCTGCGTTCACTATGGAGAAGGACGATGTAGGCATAGAAATCAGGCAGGAGGATTGTGATATACTTTAACAAATTAGTATTGAGAAGGAGGAGGTATTAGCGGTTTTAGCGGGCTTAAAAGTAGATAAATCTCCAGGCCCAGACGAGATGTATCCCAGGCTGCTGTGTGAGGCAAAGGAGGAGATTGCAGGGGCTCTGACACACATTTTGGCAGGAATGACGTATGAGGAGAGATTGTGTCGATTGGGCTTATACTCACGAGTTTAGAAGATTGAGAGGGGATCTCATCGAAACCTATAAAATTCTGTCAGGCCTGGACAGACTAGATGCAGGAAGGATGTTTCTGATGGCCGGGGCGTCCAGAACCAGGGGTCATAGTCTAAGGATAAGGGGTAAGCCATTTAGGACTGAAATGAGGAGGAATTTCTTCACCCAGAGAGTGGTGAACCTGTGGAATTCTCTGCCACAGAGGGCGGTGGAGGCCAGTTCATTAAATATATTCAAGAAAGAGTTGGATATATTTCTTAAGGCTAAAGGGATCAAGGGATATGGGGAGAAGGCAGGGACAGGGTACTGAATTTGAATGATCAGCCATGATCTCATTGAATGGCAGAGCAGGCTCGAAGGTCCGAATGGCCTACTCCTGCTCCTATCTTCCTATGTTTCAGAACCTCTCTGGCCACAGGGGAGGTGCCAGAGGACTGAAGGACAGCTAACGTAGTACCATTACTCAAGAAGGGTAGTAGGGATAAACCAGGGAATTACAGGCCAGTGAGCCTAACATCAGTGGTAGGGAAATTATTGGAAAAAATTCTGAGGGACAGAATTAGTCTCCACTTGGAGAGGCAAGGATTAATCAAGGATAGTCAGCATGGCTTTGTCAGGGAGCGATCATGTCTAACCAATTTGATTGAATTTTTCGAGGGGGTGACTAGATGTGTGGATGAGGGTAGTGCAGTTGATGTAGTCTACATGGACTTCAGTAAGGCTTTTGATAAAGTCCCGCATGGGAGACTGGTCAAGAGAAGGTAAGAGCCCATGGGATCCAGGGCAATTTGGCACATTGGATCCAAAATTGGCTTAGTGGCAGGAGGCAGAGGGTGATGGTCGAAGGTTGTTGTTGTGACTCGAAGCCTGTGTCCAGTGGTGTACCGCAGGGATCGGTGCTGGGTCCTTTGCTGTTTGTAGTGTACATTAATGATTTAGATATGAATGTAGGAGGTATGATCAGTAAGTTCACAGATAACATGAAAATTGGTGGAGTGGTAAATAGCGAGGAGGGAAGCCTCAGGCTACAGGACGATATAGATGGGTTGGTTAGATGGGCAGAACAGTGGCAAATGGAATTTAACCCTGAAAAGTGTGAGGTGATACATTTTGGGAGGACTAACAAGGCAAGGGAATACACAATGAATGGTAGGACCCTAGGAAGGACAGAGGATCAGAGGGACCTTGGTGTGCATGTACATAGATCCCTGAAGGCAACAGGACAGGTAGAAAAGGTGGTTAAAAAGGCATATGGGATACTTGCCTTCATTAGCCGAGGCATAGAATATAAGAGCAGGGAGGTTATGATGGAGCTGTACAAAACGCTAGTTAGGCCACAGCCGAAATACTGTGTGCAGTTCTAGTCGCCACACTATAGGAAGGATGTGATTGCATTGGAGAGGGTGCAGAGGAGATTCACCAGGATGTTACCTGGGCTGGAGCGCTTCAGCTATGTTTTCCTTAGAGCAGAGAAGGCTGAGGGGGGACCTGATTGAGGTGTACAAAATTATGAGGGGCATAGATAGGGTAGATAGAAAGGAACTTTTCCCCTTAGTAGAGGGGTCAATAACCAGGGGGCATAGTTTCAAGATAAGGGGCAGGAGGTTTAGAGGGGATTTGCGGAAAAACTTTTTCACCCAGAGGGTGGTTGGAATCTGGAACTCGCTGCCTGAAAGGGTGGTAGAGGCAGGAACCCTCAACATTCAAGAAACATTTAGATGAGCACTTGAAACGCCATAGCATACAAGGCTATGGACCAAGTGCTGGAAAATGGGATTAGAATAGACAGGGCTTGATGGCCGGCGTGGACATGATGGGCCAATGGGCCTCTTTCTGTGCTGTATGACTCTAAGCATATTGATCGCAGGCTCACATTTGAGACAGACATAAGGACATAAGAGCAGGAGTAGGTCATTTGGTCCCTCAAGCCTGCTCCGCCATTCAATAAGATCATGGCTGCTCTGATCTTGGTCTCAACTCCACTTCCCTGCCCGCTCCCCATAACACTCGACTCCCTTACCTTTCAAAAATCTGTCTATCTCTAAATATACAGGAAACTTTGTGCTATCCGGCACCGACGGGACCGAGCTGATGCCGTTCCCTCAAAACTGCCGGACATACCAGCGCTGATGTTGAAACATACGGAAGCTTTTGAGCTCCGTATCTGTCAACAAACCCTAACAGCTTCTAAACAGTCCAAGCGTCTCTGTAGCTTAGCAACAGCTTCAGCGAGACCTTGTAGAGCTTGACTGTTGAGAAAAAAGCAACGAGAAGAAAAAAAAATCTAACTAAACGGCTCCTGATTTTTGCCGGTGGCTCGAGCATTCCGGACAGTTAGCCTCCGGATAACACAAAGGGGCAGTAATTCCTCCCCAAACGCGTGAGTACGGAAGGGGTACTCGCGCGTCTGGCCGGAGGAAATGCCGGTTTTCAGCATGCACAGTGCATGCGCTGAAAACCGGCATTTCCTCTCCTCTAACCCAAGAGGTGAAGAGGCTAGCGCGTGCGCTGTAGGGGCAGCGCGTGCGTCTTGGATTTCCTCTGTTTTGGGGGATTTGCGCATGTGTAAAGGCCTCCGGTCTTTACGCTTGTAAAAAGCACACGTAAGTATTTATTTTTACAGGTAAGTGGTGTTTTAGTGCAATTTAGAATTTTTTTTCCCACAGCTTTATTATTTTAAAGAATCTACAATAAGGTAAGTTTAGTTTTAGACCCTTTTTATTAAAAATTTATTTTTTTCAACAAAAAAAATTATTGTTTCAATTATTTTTTTAAACTTATTTATACTTAATTTAATGATTGGGATGTTTTTTAAATTTTTATTTAAAGTTTAAGTAGTGTTTTGGGGTGCAGTACTTTTCATGAGTTTGACAGTTCTTACTCTCAAACTTATGAATGAAGTTTCCCCTCCCCTGATTGGCTGAACAGTGCTCACCTGATCCCAGCCGGCACATCGCACTAACTACACCGCTGGGTCAGGTTAGCACAGCGCGCCGACATCAGAACCGGGCCACTGACAGGAAATCCACTGCAGGCCAGGTTTCAGATGTCGGCGCGCCGGGTAAGTGCATATCGGGGGCTTGCACGCGCGGCAAGCCCCCGACAGCAAGTTCTGGGCCAAAGTTTCCTGTATTCAATGACCCAGCCTCCACAGCTCTCTGGGGAAGAGAATTCTAAAGATTCACGATCCACTGAGTGAAGAAATTCCTCCTCATTTCCAATTTAAATAGGTGCCCCCTTATTCTGAAATTATGCCCCCTAGCTCTAGATTCCCCCACGAGGGGAAGCATCCTCTCTGCATCTACCCTGTCAAGCCCCTTCAGAATCTTGTATGTTTCAATAAGATCCCCCCCCTCATTCTCCTAAACTCCAATGAGAATAGGCCCAACCTTTCTTCATAAGTCAACCCCTTCATCTCTGGAATCAACCTCGTGAGCCTTCTCTGAACTGCCTCCAGTGCTAATGACAAGCAGTTCTACTGCAGTGTTAAGGGGTTCGTTTTTGCAATGCACAAGGCAGGTTCATTATTTGTCACTTGATGCTAATGTCCATCAAAGCAGGTTGTAACCCTAAGCCTCTGTTAAATTGATTTTGCACAGATTGTTTGCTATCATCGAGGCTCATTGAGAGCAGTCCAGTTTTTTAGTGACCCAAGAGAGTGAAAACAAAATGCCTGCCCGTTGTCTGATTCTTCTCAAACATAACACCCCTATTTTTGTCTCGGAATTTTTTTTAATTTACTCATTCAGGGTATGTGGACGTCCCAGCATTTATTGCCCATCCCTAGTTGCCCTTGAGAAGGTGATGGTGAGCCACCTTCTTGAACCGCTGCAGTCCGTGTGGTGAAGGTGCTCCCACAGTGCTGTTAGAAGGGGAGGACAGCGATATATTGAACCGCTGCAGTCCGTGTGGTGAAGCTGCTCCCACAGTACTGTTAGAGGGGGAGGACAGCGATATATTGAACCGCTGCAGTCCGTGTGGTGAAGGTGCTCCCACAGTGCTGTTAGAAGGGGAGGACAGCGATATATTGAACCGCTGCAGTCCGTGTGGTGAAGGTGCTCCCACAGTGCTGTTAGAGGGGGAGGACAGCGATATATTGAACCGCTGCAGTCCGTGTGGTGAAGCTGCTCCCACAGTACTGTTAGAGGGGGAGGACAGCGATATATTTCCAAGTCCGGATGGTGTGTAACTTGGACGGGCCTGCTGCCCTTATCCTTCTAGGTGGTAGGAGGTGCTGTTGAAGCCTTGGCGAGTTGCTGCAGTGCATCTTGTAGATGGTACACACTGCAGCCACGGTGCACCAGTGGTGGAGGGAGTGAATGTTGAAGGTGGTTTAAGCGGACTGCTTTGTCCTGGATGGCGTTGAGCGTTATTGGAGCTGCACTTCATGCAGGCAAATGGAGACTATTCCATCACACACCTGACTTGTGCCTTGTAGATGGTGGAATAACTTTGGTGAATCATACCTCAGAATACCCAGCTTCTGACCTCTTGTTGCCACAGTATTTATGTGGCTGGTCCAGTTAATTTTCTGGTCAATGGTGACCCCATGTTGATGGCGGGGGATTTGACGATGGTAATACCATTGAATGTCAAGGAACGGTTAGAGACTCTCTTGTTGGAGATGGTGATTGCCTGGCACTTGTGTGGCATGAATGTTACTTGCCACTCATCAGCCCAAGTCTGAATGTTGTCCATGTCTTGCTGCATGCGGGCACGGACTGCTTCATTATCTGAGGAATTGCGAATGGAACTGAACACTCTGCAATCATCAGCAAACAACCCAATTTCTGACCTTATGATGGAGATAACGTCATTGATGAAGCAGCTGAAGATGGTTGGACCCAGGACACTGCCCTGAGGAACTCCTGCAACGATGTCCTGGGGCTGTGATGGTTGTCCTCCAACAACCACAACCATCTTGCTTTGTGCTAGGTATGACGCCAGCCAGTGAAGAGTTTTCCCCCCGATTCCCATTGACTTCAGCTTTACTAGAGCTCCTTGGTGCCACATTCAGTCAAATGCTGCCTCGATGTCAAGGGCAGTCACTCTCACCTCACCTCTGGAATTCAGCACCTTTATCCATGTTTGGACCAAGACTGTAACGCGGTCTGGAGCTGAGTGGTCCTGGCCAACGTTCCCTGTAAGCTGCATAACCGTGCTGCTGCGCAGCTCTCTGCTGGTCCGCACAACCCGGGACCGGCTTTTGCAAACATGTCAAGGGGCCGCACAGGCCCTTAAAGGGGCCATGCACCCAAAAGAAATTACAGGCAACATTTGTCCTGGCGGAACATAAACTGAGCATCAGTGAGCAGGTTATTGGTCAGTAAGTGTCGCTTGATAACGCTGTCGACAACACCTTCCATCACTTTGCTGATGATTGAGAGTAGACTGATGGGGCGGTAATTGGCTGGATTGGATTTGTCCTTTTTGTGGACAGGACATACCTGGGCAATTTTCCACTTTGTCCGATAGATGCCAGTGTTGTAGTCGTATTGGAACAACTTGGCTAGGGGTGCGGCTAGTTCTGGAGCACATGTCTTCAGCACGATAGCTGGGATGTTGTCGGGGCCCATAGCCTTTGCTGTATCCAGTGCGCTCAGCTGTTTCTTTATCACGAATCGAATTCGCTGAAGACTGGCATTTGTGTTGGTGGGGACCTCAGGAGGAGGCCGAGATGGATCATCCACTCGGCACTTCTGGCTGAAGATTGTTGCGAACGCTTCAGCCTTGTCTTTTGGATCCACGTGCCATCGTTAAGGATGGGGATGTTCATGGAGCCTCCTCCTCCCGTTAGTTGTTTAATTGTCCACCACCATTCACGACTAGATGTGGCAGGACTGCAGAGCTTTGATCTGATCTATTGGTTGTGGGATCACTTGGCACTGTCTATAGTATTCTGCTTCTGATTTTTAGCATGCATGTAGTTCTGTGTTGTAGCTTCACCAGGTTGGCACCTCATTTTTAGGTATGCCTGGTGCTGCTCCTGGCATGCTCATCTACACTTTCATTGAACCAGGGTTGGCTGCCTGGCTTGATGGTAATGGTAGAGTGAGGGTTATGCTGGGCCATGAGGTTACAGCTTGTGGTGGAATACAATTCTGCCGCTGCTGATGGCCCACAGCGCCTCATGGATGCCCAGTTTTGAGCTGCTATATCTGTCTGAATTTATCATATTTAGCACAGTGGTCGTGCCACATAACACAATGGAGGGTGTCCTCGGTGTGAAGGTGGGACTTTGTCGTCACTGCCACCAATACTGTCATGGACAGATGAATCTATGACAGATAGATTGGTGAGGACGAGGTCAAGTAGGTTTTTCCCTCGCGTTGGTTCTCTCACCACCTGCTGCAAGCCTAGCCTTGCAGATATGTCCTTTAGGACTCTGACAGCTCCGTCAGTAACGGTGCTACCGAGCCACTCTTGATGATGGATATTGAAGTCATACCCAGAGTATGTTTTGTGCCCTTGCTACCCTCCGTGCTTCTTCCAAGTGGTATTCAACATGGAGGAGGACTGATTCATCAGCTGAGGGAGGGCAGTAGGTTGTAATCAGCAGGCGGTTTGCTTGCCCATGTTTCACCTGATGCCACAAGTCAAGATTGAGGACTCCCAGGGCCACTCCCTCCCGAATGTATACCACTGTGCTGCCACCTCTGGTGGGTCTGTCCTGCCGGTGGGACAGGACATACCCAGGGATGGTGATGTTGGCTGATAGTTATAATTCTGTGACTATGATTATGTCAGGCTGTTGCTTGACTAGTCTGTGAGACAGCTCTTCCCAGATGTTAGTGAGAAGGATTTTGCATGGTCGACTGGGCCTTTGTCATGTCCGAATCTGATGCCTACATCGATGCTGAGTGGTCCGTCTGGTTTAATTATTGTATTTTTTTGTCGTGGTTTGATGCAATTGAGTGGCTTGCTAGGCCATAGGCCATTCCAGAGGGCAGTTAAGAGACAACCACATTGTTGTGGGTCAGAATCATATATAAGCCAGACCAAGTAAGGACGGCAGGTTTAATTCCTTAAAGAACATTAGTGAACCAGTTGGGTTTTTACAACAATCCGATCGCTTCATGGTCACCATATTAGCTTTTTATTGCAGATTTATTTAATTAATCGCATTCAAATTCACAAACTGCCATGGTAGGATTTGAACTCACATCTTCGGATTATTAGTCCAGGCCCCTGGATTAATAGTCCAGTAACATAGCCACTATGTCAACAAATCAGGTATGTGTGAGGGTGAAGGCAGCACGGTGGCATAGTGGTTAGCACTGTTGCCTCACAGCGCCAGGGACCCGGGTTCGAATCCGGCCTCGGGCGACTGTCTGTGTGGAGTTTGCACATTCTCCCCGTGTTTGCGTGGGTTTCCTCCGGGTGCTCCGGTTTCCTCCCACAGTCCAAAGATGTGCAGGTTAGGTTGATTGGCTATGATAAATTGACCCTTAGTGTTAGGGGGATTAATTACGTGGGGTTACAGGGATAGGGTGGGATATGTGTTGGTGTAGGGGTTATGGGGATCGGGTGGGATATGTGTCGGTGCAGGCTCGATGGGCCGAAATGGCCTCTATCTGCACTGTGGGGTTTCTGTGATTCACTGCTACTGTACCTGTATGCAGCTTACATTTGGAGTCAACTTCCAAATGTAAGCTAGCGACTGGCAGTTCTCCCTCTCCACCACCTCACTCAACCCCATGACTGCCTCTGTAAAGTCAGACTTGCCTGTCTAGCATCAAGTTGCGGATATGCCTCCAGTTGAACTGATGCCATCATTTTGGCTCCCTCCAAAATCTCTACTGCCTTCTCACTGACTCCATCACCCTACCTAGCTGCTCATTTAGGGCGAGCAAAGTTCTGGTGTTTTGTTTGATCTAAAGCCGAACTTCAAACCTTATATTCTATCCACAACCGAGACGTTTATCAACTTCAAGCTATTGTCTGACTGCCCCACCTTATTCCCACTGCTTTTGAAAACTTTGGCCATGCCTACTACACCTGAAGATTGAATTTCTCCAATGTCTTTATTGCCAGCCTCCTGACTTCCAACCTCTCTAAATTCCAAATCACCTGAAACTCCGGCTCCTGCATCCTGACCGAAGTTAAGCCCCACTCGCCCATCACCCCAGTCCTCACTGACCTGCACCTGACCTACCTTTCCCCTTAAATATCAAATTTAAAATCCTTGTACTCATCTGCAAATCCCCCACTGCCTCACCCACCCTACTTTAACAACTATCTCCAGTCTTATGTCCACTTAGGTGTCTTCCAATCCTCTGACTCTCAACTCCTATGCATCCTCTCTCCCTTCACTCTCCTTCATCTCGCTATTTCCCTTGCTGTCTTTAAAAGCCTTCTTAAAGCCAATCTCTTTGACCAAGCTTCTCCTAACCCTCCCCCTCAAAGGCTTGTGAAGTATTCTTTTTACTCATCTGTGAAGACCTTTTTCTACATTAAAGGTGTTAAATAAATGCACATTGTGGTTGTTGTCTTGGCTTTTCCATTTCGGTACAATTTTGAAGGGATCCTGTGGGTCAACATTGAGGCTTGTTCAGTTATAAACAGCGTTAGTCTCCTGTGTCAGTTGTTCTAACAATGCTGCAGTCGAAGTTTCTTGACGTACCTTGTGCTCGTTGCTTACAAGACGATAGCTTTTAGGCACAGGAAAAGACTATTAGGCCCAAACAAACCCATCACTTTTTCATACGTGAGAAGTGGCTATCTTACGACTCATGCAGGTCTTGCAGTGAAAAGGAATACATCAGGATATGCCTCTATCAAAGATTTTCTTGGTCAAAAATATTTCTATAACAAAATCTTGCTTAGCTTTTTTCTAGGTGAAAATAATCCCTTATGCGTTTTTCAAATTGTGTGTTTCTTCCCAATCATTCTCTCTCATCCAGATCTGTGTGTGCAGCAGTACTCTCTAGTGATCACCATAAGTACACTTGTGTTGTACCTCTTGATCTCTGGGAGGATGTTGCATCAACTTGGCAAGCTCTTGACTACTGCTGTTGCAGGCAAAAAGCCCCAACCACAGTGCTCTATTTTCCTATCTGGAGCAGTGCAGTCGGGAGGTTTATTCTGGTCACACAGAAACAGAAGATTTTCAAGTGCTGGAGGCACTGCAGAGAAGAGCCACAAGTCTGATCTTTAGTGCCGTACTTTATATGAATCATTATGGGCTGTGTAAAATGCAGTTTATATTGATTCTTATGGGCTGTGTGAAATGCAGTATTTTCTTCCCTGCTTTCCCTTCACCTGCTGATGGTATTCATTTTTTCCTGGGATATAGTTCCATAGGTGGGCATCTCCCTCCTATACATTGACCAAGTGCTGATTTTTCAGCTGTGAGCATCAGCTGGATATTCAATCTCTCCTGGTCCCTCAATACCTCCTCTCTGGTGAAGAAGGCCCAGCAGTGCCTATATTTCCTAAGGAGGCTGAAGGGATGTAACCTGTCACCCCTGATCCTCTCTAACTTTTACCGCTGCACAATAGAGTGCATCCTGACAAACTGTATCACAGTATGGTATGGCAGCTGTAGCTACTATGACCAGAAAGCCCTGCAGCGGGTAGTCAAAACTGCCCAACGCATTACCGGCTACTGACCATAGAGCACATATACCAGAAACGCTGTTTACGGAGGTCACGGTCCATCATCAAAGACCTTATCCACCCCAGCCACAGTCTGTTCGCCCTCCTGCCATCTGGGAGACGCTACAGATGCATTCGCACCCGTACGACCAGATTTAGGAACCGCTTCTTTCCCAGGGCTGTCATCCTACTGAACTCCACAAATAAACTCTAAAGCCTGCACATCTGCCAATGCACTTTATTATGGTTATGCTTATGTTAATGTATTACAAGCCAAATGTATGTTGAATGTTTAAATGTCTTAATCTAAATGTACACTCTCGGGAGCCGCAAGCCTACATTTCGTTGTACTGCACTTGTGCACTAACAATGACAATAAAAGTTGATTTGATTTGAATTACAAGGAACTTCACAGCAGACCCAGAACCTCTTCTCCCATTGTCCCCTGCATTAGTCAGTGGATTACCTGGCTCACACTTTCCCTATCCTCACCTTGGGTGGAGGCTAGTCGTAGCACCTGTTCCTCTTCCCCGCCCCCAGCCCAGCTAAATTCGGCACAGGTCAGGGTTTGAATCTGGGAACTTGAATGCTTGGCTCAGCTACTCGCCACTGTAATCCACGGAGCCTCTGAGGGAGTCGGTACATCCTGGCTACAATTTATTCTGAGCACTATACACACTGTCTGAGATGGCAGTAGCAAGCACATCCCTTTGTGCTGGTTGATTGTAGAAAGGTTCTTGTTTAATAACATTTACAAATGGAATAGATGTTGGATTATTGGTGGTAAACCTTTTTAACTTCTGATGATCTTTAGAAACTAACTAACAGAATAAACCTGGTAGCCCTGCTACATCACGTGTAATTCTGAAAATTAAGGGTTGGATTACATGCCTGGTGTTGGATTATATCAGTTTGACAGAATGGGGAGGACCAGGGGACTTGCATTTAAACTACACAACAGTAGGAATAGGCTAGATGTTAGGTGGTGGTTCTTTTCCCAGAGAGCAGTGAGCCTCTGGCTGGTGTGGTGGGTGCTGACTCTCTACAAGCCTTAAAGATGGAGATGGACCGGTTGTTGGCTCGGACAGAGGTCACATCATATAGAAGGTAAGTGGATTAACAGTTAACCAATGCATGGTTAGTGCGATATCTTGGACTGGTTTCGATCACCTGAGGGGATGGGAGATGAAGTTTCCAGATTTTTTTTGTTGGCTGTGGATTTTTTCTGGGTTTTTTCCCCCCCTCTCCCAGAAGATTACATAAAAGAAAGATTTGCATTTATATAGCGCCTTTCCCAACCTCAGGTCATACCAAACCACTTTACAGCCAATGAAGTACTTTTTGGGGGGTAGGCAATGTCTAGTCACATTGCTCCAGGCATCCTGAGCGTGGGCCTGGATTGATAGACCAGCTGGTCTTTTCCTGCCCGTCATTTTTGTATGTTTGTAAATGATAGCAGGTCTTTGAAGTGTACTTTTTTCATGTTTAATTTTGCCTTCATCCCGTTTTCCTAGGCCAAGGTTAAAAAATGTGGATCGAAGCAGTGCGCAGCATTTGGAAGTGACTGTGGGCGACCTGACAGTCATTATCACAGACTTTAAGGAGAAAGCGCGGTCAGCCCCAGCGGCCACCGCTACCTCGAGTACCACTGCCGACCAGCACAGCCTGAGTAGCTCCAGCTCCGACAACACAGAGAAAGGCTTGTCCCGGTCATCGTCGCCCAGGGGGGAAGGATCAGTAAACGGCGAATCCCACTAAAGTGCCGGCTGACCTACTTCCTTTACTCACTCCTGTGCTCAACGGTTCAATGGACAGCGTCTCAACAACTTCAGTCCTGGGCGTTCAGTGTTAACACTGGCAAGTCGGGCTGCCTTCTTCAGTTTCGGTTTCAGTGCTTTCTAATACTTGCGTACCAATCTGGAACTCTTGCACTGCGGCATGTTTTTGAGTGTAATTTTCTATAACTTAGATCGGACGGCCTAAGTAATGTGTTCGAGGACTGAATTGTGAAGCAGCTGGCTTTAGGTATTCAGTGCTACCTTCGGTCAATTTTCAATCGACTGCTGCAGTAACAAAACATTTCTGAAAATCGTTTACCTAGTTAAGTGCACCTGCTGGTACTTGGTGTGGTTAAATAGGAAAAGCATTCTCAAAAGCATTTGTATAAATTCTTGCCAACGTTTTTTCAACACTTGTTATTTGGATGGGGGAAAAAAATCACGTAGCCATTAAAATCGTGGCGTTACAAATGTCCACTGTCATTCATTTCAGTAAGTTACAGTTTTAATATGTAGCCTTGGGCTAATTGACCAGGTTTGACTGAGGATACAGTCCATGCTACTTAACTGCAGCCACTCGGGTAAAAGAATTGAGTTGCTGTAATATATTAAAAAAAGAAGGGTCATTTTGCACCCTTGTCTAATTGGGAAGGGACGCAGATGCGTTGCTTGCGTGACTTTGTATTTCACGCATGTCCTCTCAGCTGGGTGCCCCCTGCCTTACGTGGAAGGCAAGAAACGAGGAAAACGCTAATAATTAGATGCTTAGTATGTCTAAAAGTAGTTTAATGGTATGTGTGGGAATAGTTTATGATGATGTTGCCAGTTCTGAAAACTTCAATTAAGGTGTTTTGCTGATGTTTTGAATTTGCGACAGTATTTATACGTATTGTTGTAATAAAAAAAATTATGCAAGAACACATTCTATCTTTGAAGCTCTGTTACTTCTCTACGTTACTTTTTTAATAGCCTTCTGCGTGTGTCGTCACTGGCGAAAGTGACTTTTTTTGGGAGGGCTCTGTGCTGAAACTTTGTGCGAAGGCGGCTGGGAGGTAAACAAAAGAATTTGTTGAAATGTCACGGTCTGAAGTTTAATTGGTACTAGATGTGTTTCTGTCCCTTTTTTTGTACATCTCATTTTCCAAGCAATACAAGAAAAATACCTCACAGGCATTACACCAATCAAAAAAAAAAATAAGTAAGTGTTGCAGCAACTAAAAAATAAATCAAACCTTAAGCAGAGCTGAAGTTACATTTATTACCAACGGGCAAAACACCTTTTTAAAAAAAAACCTAAATGGTAACAGAACTAGTGGGTGATATGGGGAGGGCCTAGCAACTGTGTGTGATGTCAGACACCGTTCCAATGTAACACGCAATAAGTGGCATAGACTGTATTTTCAGATGTAGGTATTTGATACTAATACCTGTATTCAGTGATTATAGATTGTTTTACATGAGATTTTTATATCCTTTAAAAAAACTCTCGGTGTTCATGCTGATATGTGTAGTGTTTGGTATATATTTGATTTCTATCAGAAAAGCAACTCACAATTAAAAGATATTTGAATTATAAAGGCCAGTATCCGTTTTTAAAGGGTGGGGGTTCGGCTGTTGAAAGGAAACAATTGCAATAATTGTATTTATTTTAGCCAAATGAAAAACATGCTCGACAGTGAGCAGGATTACATCAGATGATCTGCCGTGACACTCCAGGGAGAAGGCTGACACACAAGCCACAATAGTCATACATTTACTTGTTTTTATTGTTCAACTTGCTCGCCCGGCCAGTTCTCTTGCTGTCCTCCCTTCCTCTCCTGAAGGTGTGGATTCCTTTTGAGGGTTCGGTCAATAGGATCCTAGGCACCCAAATAGCCATTATTGAGACTTGACCGCAAGGGGCATTGCAGCTAACTATCTGCTCCTCATCCATTACTGATGCTCTAATGGCATTGAGGAATATTTTACTTTGAGGATCTTAATACGTTGAATGTTTATTTTTGCTACCTCTTTGGCCAAGCTTTTGGTCACCTGCCCTAATTTCTCCTTATGTGGCTCGGTGTCAAATTTCTTGTCTTATAACATTCCTGTGAAGCGCCTTGGGATGTTTTACTACATTAAAGGCGCTATATAAATACAAGTTGCTGTTGTTAAATTTGCCGTTAAGGGAATTACTTTTTTCTTTTCTGGGAGCTGTCTGCCATCAGCTTTCATTGTCTGGGAGCTGTCTGCCATCAGCTTTCATTGTCTGGGAGCTGTCTGCCATTAGTTTTCATTGTCTGGGAGCTGTCTGCCATTAGTTTTCATTGTCTGGGAGCTGTCTGCCATCAGCTTTCATTGTCTGGGAGCTGTCTGCATCATCTTTCATTGTCTGGGAGCTGTCTGCATCATCTTTCATTGTCTGGGAGCTGTCTGCATCATCTTTCATTGTCTGGGAGCTGTCTGCATCATCTTTCATTGTCTGGGAGCTGTCTATTCAGCTTTCATTGGGAGCTGTCTGCATCATCTTTCATTGTCTGGGAGCTGTCTGCCATTAGTTTTCATTGTCTGGGAGCTGTCTGCCATTAGTTTTCATTGTCTGGGAGCTGTCTGCCATTAGTTTTCATTGTCTGGGAGCTGTCTGCATCATCTTTCATTGTCTGGGAGCTGTCTCCCATCAGCTTTCAGCCTTCCTCTGGGAGAAGAAAATCAGCTGATTACATCATTTTGTTTTGGTTACAATTTTTATTCTCACTCGGATAGATGACTCGGCAAGGATGCTTCAGTTTTTAATGTAAACTATGACTGTTGTATAGCGTTTCTCCTATCTGCTGGCTGCAATGGGTAACTAACTCACTGCTAAATCCTACCTCTCTATGTTGCAGGGTCATCAGTGTACTGGAGACATTGATACTGTTTCCGTGAATTACATTTATAAACTGGTCAGGGCCATGGTGACTAAATAAGTCACATTCCATTTTTGTTACAAGGGGATTTCGAGACTTTTACCAGTATTGTGGGAATCCTGCAATTCCTTGTGTTTTTTTGTGCAAACCAACAGCCTTGAAAATGGTGGTTCATTCGCCGCCTTATAGTTTATCAAGAATGTTCATCTGATCGAGCCTCATTATGACAAACTTATAAATACCAAAGAAGTCAGTGGTCTCACCACCAGATTTGAGCTATTGTATTGACCACAAGCATATGCAGTTGTTATCTAAAAATGGAGCCTTCATATGCATTGATCGTGTTCTTACCCCCCAAATCCATGCCCATCTGCCCCGCAACTCCGTTAAAATGCCTTCATTCAGGTTTCCGCCCCCCACAGCATCAAACCCATCTAAACTAAATCACAAAGGACATTCTGTGTGACTGTGACCATGACTGCAATATCCCTCCTGTGTAGCCTTTGACACGCTCGACCATTCTCCTCCAACGCCACTCCTCTGTTGTGCAGCTTGATGGGACTGTTGTTGCTTGGTTCTACTCTTCTCTATCCCGTCGTAGCCAGAGCATCTCAACCAATGGTTTCTCTTCCCAGCTGTCACCTTATGGGTCCCCCAAGGATCTTCCTTCTCTTCCTCATCTACATGCTGCCCTTTGGTGAAATTATCCACAGACACAGGGGTCAGCTTCTCCATGTATGATGATAACGACCAACTTTACCACTTCGCCACCTTTAGCAATCCCTGCACTGCCGCTATGCTGCTGGGCTTGCTCCTTTGACCTTCATTGGGAAGACCAAAGCCATCGCCTTTGGCCACCACCACAAACACCATACAATTGCCACCAACTCCATGCACCTCCCGAAGCATTGTCTGAGGCTGGACTGCACTGTTCACAGCCTTGGTGTCTGATTTAACCCAGGCTGAACTTCCAACCCCAGACCTTCTCCATCACAAAGATTACCTACTTCCATCTCTGTAGCATCACCTGCCTACACTCCTACCTCAGCTCATCTCTCACTGAAACACACATCCATCCCTTTTGTATTCCAGTGCTCTCCTCCACCTTTCATAAACTTGAGCTCATCCAAAACTCTGCTGCTCCGTCTCCGATTTCATCAAGTCCCGTTTGCCCATCACTCCCGTCATCACTGACCTATATTGGCTCTCAGCCCTCCAGTGCCTCAAATTTGAATCTATTCATGGCCTTGTAACCTCTACATTCCCCCCACCCCTAGATTACGCCATTCCTCTGACTCCAGCCACTTGTGTATCCCCACCACCCTTCGCCCCACCACTGGCGGCTGTTAGCTTCAGCCAGCTACATCCCATGCTGTGGAATCCCTCTCAACCTCTCCGTGTCCCTCCCTCTCCTCCTTTAAAACCCTACTTTAAAACTCATCTCTGTGACCAAGCTTTTGATCATTTTCCTTTGGCTTAGCATCCATTTTTGTCCTTGGACCTCTGTGAAGCACCTTTATGACATTTTTCTACATTAAAGGTGCTATATAAATGCAATTTGTTGTTGTTACTTGGTTTAGTATTGCTTTATTAACTGGGTCTCCAGTGTTGGCCAGCGTGGATCAGCATATGTTTAAATCATAGAATGGTTACAGCACAGAAGGAGGCCATTTGGCCCGTTGAGCCCGTGCCAGCTCTCTGCAAGAGAACTTCAGCTAGTCCCACTCCCCCGCCCTTTCCCCATAGCCCTGCAAATTTTTTTTCCTTCAGGTACTTATCCAATTCCCTTTTGAAAGCCACAATTGAGTCTGCCTCCACTACGCTTTCAGGCAGTGAATTCCAAATCATAACCACTTGCTGCGTAAAAAAGTTTATCCTCATGTCGCCTTTGGTTCTTCTGCCAATCACCTTAAATCTGTGTCCTCTGATTCTCGACCCTTCTGCCAATGGGAACGGTTTCTCTCTCTCTACTCTGTTTAGACCCCTCATGATTTTGAACACCTGTATCAAATCTCCTCTCAACCTTCTCCAGTCTATCCACTTAACTGAAGTCCCTCATTCTTGTAAATCATTTCTGCACCCTCTCTAAGGCCTTCACATCCTTCCTAAAGTGCAGTGCCCAGAATTGGACACAATACTCCAGTTGAGGCCGAACCAGTGATTCATAAAGGTTCATCGTAATTTCCTTGCTTTTGTACTCTATGCCTCTGTTTATAAAGCCCAGAATCCCGTCTGCTTTTTTTAATCGCTTTCTCAACCTGCCCTGCCACCTTCAACGATTTGTGCACATATACCCCCAGGTCTCTCTCTTCCTGCACCCCTTTTAGAATTGTACCCTTTAGTTTATATTGCCTCTCCTCGTTCTTCCTACCAAAATGTGTCACTTCGCACTTTTCTGCGTTAAATTTAATCTGCCACGTGTCCACCCATTCCACCAGCTTGCCTATGTCCTCTTGAAGTCTATCACTATCCTCCTCACTATACTTCCAAGTTTTGTGTCAAGAAAAGCTGTGGTCCTAGTACCGACCCCTGGGGAACACCACTGTATACCTTCCTCCAGTCCGAAAAACAACCATTCACCACTACTCTCTATTTCCTGTCACTTAGCCAATTTCGTATCCCTGCTGCCACTGTCCCTTTTATTCCATGGGCTTCAACTTTGCTGGCAAGTCTATTATGTGGCACTTTATCAAATGCCTTTTGGAAGTCCATGTACATCACATCAACATCAAATATCCCATTTTAGATGACGGAAAACTCATTCGTTATCTGAGCGTATAGAAATTGGGTATATTTAAAACATAATTGTGATGTATTTGTATACTGAGTTGCTCCGTCCTACGTTGTGCGCTGTTGGCGTGAACGAGCAATAAACTCCCCTTGTGCTTCTTTAAGTGCAAAAGAAGATAATCGAACTGAAAATAGTAAATATCCACCCTCATTTTTGTTACATTTATATAGCACTAATCTAATCATTGCTAAATTGGAGAGTGCTCGCAATGAATTTTGTGAACTTTGGTTCAGCAGAAGATTGGGCTTTGCTGTGATGCTCCCCATGATTACGTGACCTGCGCCATTTACTCTCCATTTTCACACAAGAATAGCCATTGGGTGCTGGAGAGGTGACTGAAATCTTGGTCAAAGAGATGGGGTTTGAGAAGATCAAGAAAGTAGTGCAGAGGCGGAAGAAATTCCAGAACTATGATTGGGGCAACTGAAGGCGGTGTCACCAATGGTGGGATGAGGGGAAAATGGCAGGATGCACAGAAGGCCAGTGGTGGAGGGGAGTCGAGGGGACAGAAGGCTACAGAAATTGGGTGAGGCAAGGTCATGGAGAGAGTTGAAGACAATGAGGAGGATTTTAAATTCCAGGCATTGGGGGACCAGGAGTCAATGTAGATCTTTGAGGATGGAAAGTGATAGGGTGCAGGACAGGATATGGACAGCTGAGTTTTGGACAAGTTGGAGTTTATTGAGGGTGGAGTATGGGAGGCAGGCAAGGAGAAATAGTCTAGAGGTAACTAAGAACATAACATAAGAAATAGGAGCAGGAGTAGGCCAATCGGCCCCCCGAGCTTGCTCCACCATTCAATAAGATCATGGCTGATCTGATCCTAACCTCAAATCTACTATCACTCTACATCCCTCCCGAAACCATGTGATCTCCTGGGAGAGGCGAAAAACTAGATAAAAAACCCAATGGCCAATTTGGGAGAAAAAAATTGGGAAATTCCTTTCCGACCCATCTAGGCGATCGAAACTCGTCCAGGAGATCACTGTCCCTATATTTTCTACAGTACTTACCTTCTGTAAAAGGTGATCTCCACCCCAGCCAGGAACAGGAATAGAACCATCTCCTGAAATCTAACACATAATTAGAACACAAGAAGTAGAAACATAGAAGATAGGAGCAGGAGTAGGCCATTCGGCCCTTCGAGCCTGCTCCGCCATTCAATGAGATCATGGCTGATCATTCAAATTCAGTACCCTGTCCCTGCCTTCTCCCCATATCCCTTGATCCCTTTAGCCTGAAGAAATACATCCAACTCTTTCTTGAATATATTTAATGAACTGGCCTCCACCGCCCTCTGTGGCAGAGAATTCCACAGGTTCACCACTCTCTGGGTGAAGAAATTTCTCCTCATTTCAGTCCTAAATGGCTTACCCCTTATCCTTAGACTATGACCCCTGGTTCTGGACTCCCCGGCCATCAGAAACGTCCTTCCTGCATCTAGTCTGTCCAGGCCTGACAGAATTTTATAGGTTTCGATGAGATCCCCTCTCAATCTTCTAAACTCCAGTGAGTATAAGCCCAATCGACACAATCTCTCCTCATACGTCATTCCTGTCATCCCAGGTATGAGCCTGGTAGGAGCAGAACCGGGCTACACGGCCCCTGGGCCCGCTCCGTTACCCACAGGGCCATGACCGTTCCGAACATAGACTCATGTCCAATTTCCTGCCCGCTCCCCGTAACCCCTAATTCCCTTTACTTCTAAGAAACTGTCTATTTCTGTTTTAAATTTATTTAATGATGTAGCTTCCACAGCTTTCTGGGGCAGCAAATTCCACAGACCTACTACCCTCTGAGTGAAGAAGTTTCTCCTCATCTCAGTTTTGAAAGAGCAGCCCCTTATTCTAAGATTATGCCCCCTAGTTCTAGTTTCACCCATCATTGGGAACATCCTCATCACATCCACCCGATCAAGCCCCTTCACAATCTTATGTTTCAATAAGATCGCCTCTCATTCTTCTGAACTCCAATGAGTAGAGTCCCAATCTACTCAACCTCTCCTCATATGTCCACCCCCTCATCCCCGGGATTAACCGAGTGAACCTTCTTTGTACTGACTCGAGAGCAAGTATGTCTTTTCTTAAGTATGGACACCAAAACTGTATGCCGTATTCCAGGTGCGGTCTCACCAGTACCTTGTACAACTGCAACAATACCTCCCTGTTTTTATATTCTATCCCCCTAGCAATAAAAGCCAACATTCCATTGGCCTTCTTGATCACTTGCTGCAACTGCATACTAACTTTTTGAGTTTCGTACACCAGGACCCCCAGATCCCTTTGTACTACAGAACTTTCCAGTTTCTTGCCATTAAGATAATAACTTGCTCTATGATTTTCCCTGCCAAAGTGCATAACCTCACACTTTCCAGTATTGTATTCCATCTGCCAAATCTCTGCCCACTTACTTAGCCTGTCTATGTCCCCTTGAAGGTTTTTTATGTCCTCCTCACTCACTACTTTCCTTCCCATCTTTGTATCATCTGCAAACTTGATATGTTACACTCGGTCCCCTCCTCCAAATCATTAATATAGATTGTAAAGAGTTGGGGACCCAGCACTGACCCCTGCGGAACACCACTAGTTACTGATTGCCAGTCTGAGAACAAACCATTTATCCCAACTCTCTGCTTTCTGTTAGATAGCCAATCCTCCACCCATGCCAGAATATTACCCCCAATCCCATGATTTTTTATCTTGAGCAATAATCTTTTGTGTGGCACCTTGTCAAATGCCTTTTGGAAGTCTAAATACACTACGTCCACTGGTTCCCCTTTGTAGTGTATGTACCCGCCTACCTTTAAGAGAACTATTGTATGTAACCGTTCACCTTTAAGAGAACTATTTTAGGTGTGGCACTACTTTGTTTGGCTTCTGTATACGGTAATACCGACGGTGACCACACCAGTATATAAGTGTTGTGCCAGGAGTTATTGGGCAGATTCGCCCTGACCTTCGAATAATAAAGTCCTGTTTTAAGTTACTCTTGGAGTCTGTGTATTAATTAACTAAACAACCCACAGACTTTACAGTGGCGACGAGTCCGATCGTACCCTGCGGCAACAATAATTCCGAAGCAGTTAACGAGCGTCGAGAAGAGGCAACCGCCCTCGTCATTCTGCTGGGAGAAAACTCGAGTCTGCAGAGCTGGAAAGGAGGAAGAATTCAGAGACAAAGACTTCCATCAGCAACAGGCACTGACTGTCCCTTCTGCCACGGTGAGGAGTGAGCCGATCAGCACGAGAAGCAAGGCGGCCACGGTGACTGTGAGTAAGGGAAAAGTAAAAAGAATAACCGGAGGATAAGGGCGGTGCACTCGACCACGGTCGAG
This sequence comes from Somniosus microcephalus, assembly GCF_052327205.1. Taxonomy (NCBI): domain Eukaryota; kingdom Metazoa; phylum Chordata; class Chondrichthyes; order Squaliformes; family Somniosidae; genus Somniosus; species Somniosus microcephalus. Next base: position 24,118,239 of record NC_141002.1, on the reverse strand, counting down.
GGGGAAAGGAGCCGGACAGAAGTCGGGCCCAGAGGCACTGAGACTGGGGCAGCGTGGAGCAAGGAAGCCGCGGTACAGACAGGCTGGGGACACAACGGCGTCGTGAGACAGCTAGACCGCGACCGGCGAAAAAGGCCGGGCAGCGACCGAAGCCACGAAGCGCTGCGACCGGGAGCGTAGGCGCGGGAAGATATAAAAACTCAGCCGCAGCCGGGGAGGGAAGCACTGGACTGTGAGATGGCTGGGAGAGGCGTTTGGGAGCCGAGCGAGCGGGAGAGGCAGAGCCGACCAAGGGAGACTGCGCGAGAGCCAGTCCAGCGGCTAAAACTGTTCTCCATCAACGGGGTGTACCCAGCGCCGGTAGAGCCGAGAGAGCGGGAGAGAGACCGAGTCCGAGCAAGGGGAACTGAGCGAGAGCCAGCCCAGCGGCTGAACCTGTTCGCCGTCAACGGGGTGTACCCAGCGCCGGTTGCCTTGCCGAGAAAAGGGAAAGCACTGAAGCCGACGCGCAGGCTGTGAATCTGAAAGCCAGCGGCCGTCGCCTGTGGGGGAAAGTGTACCCCTCCCGCTAGGGAAGAAACGCGGGAAGCCGCCATTAGGCGGGGAAGAAGACAGAAGCGGGAAACCGCCATTGAAGTGGGCGGGGAGAGAAGATAAGCGCGGGAAACCGCCATTTTCACGGGAAAACCGCCATCTTAGAAAAAAAAAAGTTAAAGAAATAATTCGGGGTGTTATCAGAAAGAGAGGAAGATGCCTAAGCGTGGTAACATCAACGATTTTAATGCCGAGGTAGAAGACTGGGCCACGTACGTGGAACGCATCGAGATCTATTGTGAGGCCAATAAAATAGAAGAAGATGACAAAGCTATAACCTTGCTAAACTCGATGGGCGCGAAGACATACGGGCTCTTGAAGCATCTACTATCACCAGCTAAACCGGCGGATCAGACTTTCGATGATATTGTGGCTGTTCTGAAGGATCACTTGAACCCCACACCGTTGATGTTGGCAGAACGATTCAAATTCTATGCGAGAACGCAACGGAAAGATGAAAGCAATGCAGAATACTTGGTCGAACTGCGTAGACTAGCGAAATACTGCCAGTTTGGAGGGAATCTGACAGAGGCATTGCGAGACAAGTTCGTGTGCGGGTTGGCAAAGGAAGGAACGCAAAAGCGACTACTCGAAGAGAACGACCTTACACTTGACAGGGCTGTCCTTATTGCAGCATCGCACGAAGCCGCAGCGAAGGGAACTGCGGAAATGCAGCTAAAGACAGCAGCACTAAGTGTGGATCAAATTACCTCGACAACAACAAAATGCTATCGTTGTGGGAAGACAACACACGACCAGAGCCAATGCTGGTTTAAGAACCAGGAATGTAGGAAATGTGGCAAACTGGGTCACATAGCTAAGGTATGCCGGTCAGGGAAGAAGACCAACAACCAAAGGACCAACAACCACTAATAATAGTGGGGGATTTCAACTTCCCCAATATAAATTGGGATAGTCAGAGTGTGAAAGGCTTAGAGGGTGCAGAATTCTTAAAGTGCATCCAGGAGAGCTTTTTGAGCCAACATGTAGAAAGTCCTACAAGAGAGGGGGCGGTACTGGACCTAATTCTGGGGAATGTAGCCGGGCAAGTGGTGGAAGTGTCAGTAGGAGAGCATTTTGGCGACAGTGACCACAATTCGGTGAGATTTAAGGTGGTCATGGAAAAAGACAAAGACGGCCCGGAAATAAGGGTTCTAAATTGGGGGAAGGCCGATTTTAATATGATAAGGCAGGATCTGGCCAAATTGGACTGGGAGCAGCTACTTATAGGAAAATCCGCATCAAAACAGTGGGAGACTTTCAGAAGGGAAATAGAGAGAGTACAACGCCAACATGTTCCTGTAAAGGTCAAGGGTGGGACCAACAAGCAAAGGGAACCTTGGATGACAAGGGATATACAAAAATGCATTAGGAATAAAAGGGGGGCTTTTGGCAGTTACAAAAGACTAAAGACGGAAGAAGCCCTAGAGGAGTATAAAAAATGCAGGGGCATACTTAAAAAAGAAATTAGGAGGGCGAGGAGGGGCCATGAAATAACACTGGCGAGCAAAATAAAGGAAAATCCTAAGATGTTTTATAAGTATATTAAGGGCAAGAGGATAACCAGGGAAAGGGTAGGGCCCATTAGGGACCAAAGTGGCAATCTGTGTGTAGAGCCAGATGATGTAGGCGGGGTTTTAAATGAATTTTTTGCATCTGTGTTCACTATGGAGAAAGACGATGCAGACATAGAAATCGGGCAAGGGGGCTGTGACATACTTGAACATATTAGCATCGAGAGGGAGGAGGTGCTAGCGGTTTTAGCAGGCCAAAAAGTGGATAAATCCCCAGGCCCAGACGAGATGTATCCCAGGCTGCTGTGGGAGGCAAAGGAGGAGATTGCAGGGGCTCTGACACAAATTTTCAGAACCTCTCTGGCCACAGGGGATGTACCAGAGGACTGGAGAACAGCTAACGTAGTACCATTATTCAAGAAGGGTAGCAGGGATAAACCAGGGAATTACAGGCCAGTGAGCCTAACATCTGTGGTAGGGAAATTATTGGAAAAAATTCTGAGGGACAAAATTAGTCTCCACTTGGAGAGGCAAGGATTAATCGGGGATAGTCAGCATGGCTTTGTCAAGGGTAAATCATGTCTGACAAATCTGATTGAATTTTTCGAGGGGGTGACTAGGGGGGTGGATGAGGGAAATGCTGTGGATGTGGTTTACATGGACTTCAGTAAAGCTTTTGACAAAGTCCCGCATAGGAGACTGGTCAAGAAGGTAAGAGCCCATGGGATCCAGGGTGCCTTGGCGCGTTGGATCCTAAACTGGCTGAGTGGCAGGAGGCAGAGGGTGATGGTCAAAGGTTGCTTTTGTGACTGGAAGCCTGTGTCCAGTGGGGTACCTCAGGGATCGGTGCTGGGTCCCTTGTTGTTTGTGATCTACATAAATGATTTGGATGAGAATGTAAAAGGTATGATCAGTAAGTTCGCAGATGACACGAAAATTGGTGGGGTGGTAAATTGTGAGGAGGAAAGCCTCAGGCTACAGGACGATATAAACGGGTTGGTCAGATGGGCGGAAAAGTGGCAAATGGAATTTAACCCTGAAAAGTGCGAGGTGATGCATTTTGGACGGACAAATAAGGCAAGGGAATACACAATGAGTGGTAGGACCCTAGGAAGTACAGAGGGTCAGAGGGACCTTGGTGTACATGTACATAGATCCCTGAAGGCAGCGGAACAGGTAGATAAGGTGGTTAAAAAGGCATATGGGATACTTGCCTTCATTAGCCGAGGCATAGAATATAAGAGCAGGGAGGTTATGATGGAACTGTACAAAACGCTGGTGAGGCCACAGCTGGAGTACTGTGTGCAGTTCTGGTCGCCTCACTATAGGAAGGATGTGATTGCTTTGGAGAGGGTGCAGAGAAGATTCACCAGGATGTTACCTGGGATGGAGCGCCTCAGCTATGAAGAGAGGCTGGACAGGCTGGGGTTGTTTTCCTTGGAGCAAAGAAGGCTGAGGGGGGACCTGATTGAGGTGTACAAAATGATGAGGGGCATAGATAGGGTAGACAAAGAGGAACTTTTCCCCTTAGTAGGGGGGTCAATAACAAGGGGGCATAGATTCAGGGTAAGGGGCAGGAGATTTAGAGGGGATTTGAGGAGGAACTTTTTCACCCAGAGGGTGGTTGGAATGTGGAACTCAATGCCTGAAAGGGTGGTAGAGGCAGGAACCCTCACAACATTCAAGAAGCATTTGGATGAGCACTTGAAATGCCATTGCATACAAGGCTATGGACCAAATGCTGGAAAATGGGATTAGACTGGACAGGGATGGATGGGCGGCACAGACACGATGGGCCGAAGGGCCTCTTTCTGTGCTGTAAAACTCTATGACTCTATGACTCTATGAACCAAAGGAAGCCATCACAGGAAAAGTACAAGAAGGTACACAAGGTGGCTGAGAAGAGTTCAGGCGAACAGAATTCAGACTCAGACCCAAACGGCCAGGAGCTGGTCTGAGAATTCACAATGTGAGTAAGGAAGCTGACCTACAAACTATCTGGGTCATGCTAAAAATAGCTGGAATCCAAGTGAAAATGGAGTTGGACACTGGATCAGCTCTATCAGTCATAAATCGAAGGGATTACCACCGGCTATTCTCACATATACCCTCAAGAGATACCAAGTTCGTATTGCAGACATACACGGGGCATAAAGTATACCCCATGGGAAAGAGAAGAGTCAAAGTGAGAGATAGGGGTAAAGAACACCCAAGAATGAACTTATACGTACTACATGAGGGAGGACCGCCACTTCTAGGACGGGAGTGGATCAAGAAAATAGACATGGAATGGCACTATCTAAAAGCCATAACGAGTGAGGACTCGGTGCAGACAATCAGCTCAGATTCTGAAATGGATGACGATAAGACCAACCCAAATATGAAAGACAAGGCTGAAATGGACTTGCCGACGAAGGTTGGAAAAACGAAGGCATGCATAAAGGCTTATGCTCCAGAGAAGAACAAAGTTTCAGAACAGAACTCCACCGAACAACGACAACCTAGTTTGACAGAAAATTCTGAGCCTGTTCAAGTTACGGACATATCCATGACGGAAGAACACCGAGCTCGGACTCAAACTTATTTCAAATTACGACAACAATTAGAACAATTGAGTTACCGTCTCGTACAAGAGATGCAAACAATGAAAAAGTTCTATGACACCGAATGGGAGAATCTGGGAAGACAACAGAAGCAGCTAGCTCAAGCAGAGAGCGACCATAGAGCCATCGTGACCAATTACCGATCACATCTCCCTTATGCTGTTCAGGAGTTAGAATATTTGCAGGAAGAAGCAAATGAAGAGGAATCTTCAGGAAGCCAGGATTTTATTCCAGTTCTTCTCTACGACTCCATACAAGCAGAGTGTGAGAAGTTGAAAGAACAGTATGAACAGGCCCAGGCTACAATTCTGGAAGGGGTTAACTCGGCAACCTCCGAAAAGCTAGTTTCAGTGGAAGCATATGAGCAACTGAAGGTTGAACATGAGCAAGAAGTCCAAAGGCTGCAGGAAATTCTTGATGAGCTCAAGGCCAAGACAGACTCATCGGTAGAAGTTCCATCCATAGATGAGAAATTAGAGGTGAAAGACATGGCAGAACATGAAAGACAAGATGTACAAGAACTCATAAAAATATTAAAGGAAACCCAAGACAAATATGGGGCGGCAATGACCAAGATTCAACAACTTGAAGAACAGATTCAACTGGGAATCCGTTCAGTGGAAGAAAAGGGAACTGTAAGAAACACAGAGACTGTAAGAATGGCCTCTGAACATGAGCTAGAGAGCATCAAGGCGCAACTTCTCCGAGCGCTGGAAGCCAAAGTACAAGAGGAAAAGAAGGTGAAAGCATTGGAGGAAAAGGTGGATGAAATGGAGAAGACTCTGACCCACAGTGTTCCCGTGGAAGAGTTAACGGTCAGCCAACTCCTTCATATGCTGAAGGACAAGACTCTACAATGGGAACAATCTGAACACGAGCTTCAATCTTCAAAGGGAAGGAGTTCGGAGCTCTCAAAAATTATGGAAATAGCTGAGGTTGCAACACAGATTTTACAGGGATGCCAAAAGTACGCTGAATCACGTCAATGTGAACAGCAGAATGTTGAAACAGCTGCTCCAGTAGAAGGATTGAATAGCCTGATCAATCAATCCCCGAGGGAAGGGGAAGTATTGAAATCACAAACGAGGTCATTAGTGAAGGATTTGCAGGAAGCCCAGGAAGAGCGGGATGAATATGAACGCATGAAGAAGTCTCTTCAGGAAAGATGTCTAGGGAGGGAACAACAGTCGGCTAACGTCCAGTTGGGTACGGAAGAAGTAGCAGGCCCTCTCGCTAGACTAGCTCAGGACGACACCGAATATTACCATGACCTGTTGAGTGACACGGAATATTACGATGACTTGGTCTGCCCAGCTTGTGATGAAAACTCCCAAAGTGCAGAAATCAGGATGAAGCACTTAAAGTCTAAGGAACATAGGGAGATGGTGGCGCTACAGCTGGCAGCGGATAAGGGAGCCCCGAGAGTCTCCAAGAAGCAGAAAAGAAAAAGACGAAGCAGAAGACGATAACCATCTAAATCATTATCACTTCTATCAGATCATGCACGTGGGCCCCACGAAGGGGGGCCAAATCAGTTGGAAAGTAGGAAAAATTACCAAGGCAGTCCAGCTGTTTGTAAAAGTCAGCACTGCTGGTTCAGCAGGACGGAAGTTCAAGCTGTTAAGCCAAGGGAAAGACTATTGGATGAGTCACGCTAGAAATGTGAACCGGCTACACCACCGAGATGTTGTTCGGACCGAGTCAAGACCAGAGACTGAATCTGTGAACTGTTTCCCGCAGAGACTATATCTGTGAATTGTTTTACATGAAGTTGATTATATGTTATGTTTAATGGGGAATAAGTATGTTGTAAGCTAAAAAGGGAGGATTGTAGTGTATGTACCCGTCTACCTTTAAGAGAACTATTGTATGTAACCGTTCACCTTTAAGAGAACTATTTTAGGTGTGGCACTACTTTGTTTGGCTTCTGTATACGGTAATACCGACGGTGACCACACCAGTATATAAGTGTTGTGCCAGGAGTTATTGGGCAGATTCGCCCTGACCTTCGAATAGTAAAGTCCTGTTTTAAGTTACTCTTGGAGTCTGTGTATTAATTAACTAAACAACCCACAGACTTTACACCCTTTATCCACCCTGTATGTTACTTGCTCAAAGAACTCAAGCAAATTTATCAAACATGACTTCCCCTTCATAAAACCATGCTGACTTGGGTGACTGTCTGTGTGGAGTTTGCACATTCTCCCCGTGTTTGCGTGGGTTTCCTCCGGGTGTTCTGGTTTCCTCCTACAGTCCAAAGATGTGCGGGTTAGGTTGATTGGCTATGATAAATTGACCCTTAGTGTTAGGGGGATTAAATACGTGGGGTTACGGGGATAGGGTGGGATATGTGTTGGTGTAGGGGTTACGGGGATCAGGTGGGATATGTGTCGGTGCAGGCTCGATGGGCCGAAATGGCCTCTATCTGCACTGTGGGGTTTCTGTGATAATGGACTCTAAAATTTTACCAACCACAGATGTTAGGCAACAGGTCTATAGTTTCCAGCCTTCTGCCTACTACCCTTTTTAAATAAGGGTGTTACATTAGCAGTTTTCCAATCTGCCGGGACCTTTGCTGAGTCCAGGGAGTTTTGGAAAATTATTACCAATGCATCCACAATCCCTACCGCCACTTCCCTCAAGACCCTAGGATGCAAGCCATCAGGTCCAGGGGATTTATCCGCCTTGACTCCCATTATTTTACCAAGTACCACTTCCTTAGTGATTTTAATCGTATTTAGCTCCTCCCCCCCCCCCCCGAGCCCCCTGTTTGTCCAGTGTTGGGATATTCTTGGTGTCCTCTACCGTAAAGACTGATACAAAATAATTGTTCAGCGTTTTTGCCATCTCCATGTTTCCCACCATTAACTTCCCGGTCTCATCCTCTAAGGGACCAACATTTACTTTAGCCACTCTTTTTATATAACTATAGAAACTTTTGCTATCTGTTTTTATATTTTTTGCTAATTTACTTTCATAATCTATCTTCCCTTTTTTAAAGCCTGAACTAGGGATTCAATGACAGTAGGGCTAAGGTAGAGCTGGAGCAAACAATTTTGTGGAGGTGGAACCAAACGGTTATGATGATGAATAGGATGTGGGGTCTGAAGATCGGCTGTGGGCAGAACAGGACGGCAATGTTTTGCGTTGGTGTGGTTTAGCCTGAGAAAGTGGCCATGGAGGTCAGTGGAGTTGATGGCAAGGGAGTGGATTTTATGTTTGGGGCCAAAGATGATGGTTTTGGTCTTCTCGATGTTGAGTTGGAGAAAATATTGACTCTTCCATGGCGATGTGGCACAGGCAGTCTGACAGTACAGAGGTTGTTATGGGATGGTGTAGAGGCAGAGTTGGTTGTCATGAGCATACAAGTGGAAGCTGACCCCGTGCTTGCAGATGATATCACTGAGGGGCAGAATGTTGATGAGGAAGAGGAGAGAGGCTAAGGATAGATCCTTGGGGGACTGTGCAGGAGTGAAGAGCAAGCTATTACTGGAGATACTTCGGCTGTGTTTGGACAGGTACGAGTGGAACCAAGTGAGGGCACTGCCATTGAGCTGAACATTGGAGGAGTAACGATGGAAGAGGATGTTGTGGTTGACTGTATCAGATGGGAACTGACTGATTTTGAGGAGGTTTCTCGAAGTAGGAATGGAGGTGGAAAAGTGGAAGGATCTAGGTAGAGTCTTCCAGAGGGCTGTGGATGAACCAACCACCTGGTAGTGAAGAGGAGAGATGGAGGTGCAAGAAGAAATCTAATGTTAGAGGAGTAGGTAAAGATAAGACAGGAGAAGATGGAGAGATTTGGAACATGATAAAATCACATCACTGGAATATGGGGAGCCAGTGGAGTTTGGAAAGGAGGACAGTGATGAGAGTTTGGGAATTGGTGTATGAGAGGACAAGGGCTGCAGTGGTTTGAGTAAGTTGAAGTTTGTGGAGGATTGTTGCGGAAAGGATGTTGCTTGAAGTGATGAAGGAATGTGCTAGGGTTTTAGCGGAACAAGAGGAAATGGGCGGAGGTGGGCATGGAAGAAAGTGGTTTTGGGGCAAGAAGCTGAGGTCAGGGCCGAGCAGAATGACAAGATTCGGCACTTCGTGACCTTCAACTAGAAGGGAACCAAATTGGACAGCCTCAACTTTGCCAACATTCAATTGGAGGTCGTTTTGGCTCCTCCAGGTCTTCTTATCGCATTAGGCAATTTAAAGTTGTGGCAACAACCTTTGAGCCAGTGGAAGAGGCGGCAAGGTAGAATGAGATATTGTCAACATAACGATGGAAGCTGACTCCATGCTTTTGGATGTTACTTCCAAGAGGTGGAGGGCCAAGAATGGACCCCTGGGTACACTGACGGTGACTGTGCAAGTGAGGAAGAGAAACCGTTGGCAGCAATGTAAGTGCACTTTAATTCTTCCTTAGTAACTGGATAATTTGTGTTTGGCCCCTACATCATTGGGTTTTTTTTTCTTAATATTAAAATTTGCTTATTTGCTTATAATTAATCTACTCATTTACTTAGTTTAGCTCTTGTCTGTCCCACCCACACCTTTCCAAGTCATAGTTAAACTATTCATTTTAATTCTCTGTGTTCAGCATTCTGTGTCCTGTTTGCGTGGTATTACTTCTGATTTTCTGATAATGTGTTCATAGTAATGACCATTGGAAGTTGGAGGTGCCTTAGGTCTAAAGATGAACGAAACATACCGATGGGGGTGGAGTAACTTTACTGAAGCTCGTAGATGGACCCATTTTTGCTGTACGTCTACATTATTTCTGGAAAATCCTTTTTATTAAAAAAAAAATTGAAATCACTGTTGTGCTGAGTTTATGAAAGAGGTAAAGTAATAATTATAAAAATTAGTTTCTTTTAATTGAGAAATCAAGGTCATGGGCAAAGACCGATAGTCTAGGACATTGTCAATTATGAAAAGAGCAGAAAGAGATTAGGTAATAGAGGAAATAAAATTGAATTTATATTGCACCTTCCACGTCCTCAGGATATCCCAAAACATTTAACAGCTAATAAGTTTAGTCACTGTCATTATGTCAGGAAATGCAGCACTCAATTTGCACATAGAAAGATCCCACCAACAGTAATGAGATCATCTGTTTTAGTGGGGTCAGTTGAGGGATAAACATTGGCCAGGATACTGGGAGAACTCCCCAGCTCCTCTTCGAATAGCGCCGAGTGATCTTTTTTGTTCGTGTGAGAGGGCAGGTAGGGCCTCAGTTTGACGTCTCATCTGAAATACTGCGCTTCTGTTCGTGCAGCACTCTCTCAGTACTGCACCGGAGTTTCAGCCTGGATTATGTGTTCAAGTCCCTGGAGTGAGGCTTGAACCCACAACCTTCTGACTCAGAGGTAGAACAGGAAGTAGGGATACAGTTACTCCAAGCTTGGATTTTGAAAGCCTGAATAAAGAGAAATACGTAGAAGTTACAACATAGAAAAAGGCCATTCGGCCCAACCAGTCCATGTCAGCATTTACCCTCCATATGAGCAAATCGCTCCAATCCTACCCTGTTCCCATATTCCTTCAACCATTTTTATTCATCCAACCAACCAATCTAATGTTGACATAATTTCTGCTCCAACCACTAACCCTGGGAGTGAATTCCACAGCCTCACAACACTCTGTGTAAAGAGTTTCTCCTGCCTTCTGTTTTAAATATCTTGCATTTAATCTTGTATTTATGGCCCGTCATTCTTGACCCCTGGAAACAAATCTACTCTGTCCCATCTTGAAGATTGTAGGAAGAAGGAAACACTGACTGAGATGAAGAGTTTCACTTTGTTGAGGTCTTGGGAAAGAATGAGTCAAAGTAAGAGATGACTCTTGATTGCAAGCGTGAGTATGTAGGAGAAGGAAGAGGAGGAGCACGTAGGATGGTGTATTTTTGAATTCATTCTCGGGGTGTGGGCGTCGCTGGCAAGGCCAGCATTTATTGCCCATCCCTAGTTGCCCATGAGAAGTTGATGATGAGCTGCTGCCTTGAACCACTGCAGTCCATGTGGTGAAGATGCTCCACAGTGCTTTAGGTGAATGAGAGAAATGTTCAGAGATGTGCTCACCATAGTGTCATGACAAAATAGAGAGACAAGGAAGGTTGTAATGGGGGGAGTGGCTGGCTGTGAGTGTGTGATTTGCTATTGGAAGATGTTCTTTTTCTTGTATCCGATTCAGGAGTGCAAGAGAATTGTTGAGGAGAAAATAAGTGTTTGGTATGTTAGCGAAAACCAAGGTTCTTGAAGGCAACATTAACAATATACGAGATGGAGTGGTATTTGATTTTGGAGGGATAAAGGGGGAAAAATTCAGTTGGATTGCGCCTCCCGTTAGTGCCTTAAGAGGGCGCTAATGGGGCGCAAACCAACTAGCGCTCGTGCGCGGCGATGTTTGCGCCGCTCACGAAATTTACAAGACATTTTGCGGCGGCGTGAAACACTACCACCGCGATCTCCTGCGCCCGCAGATCGTGACGTCAGTTGAGTGTGCAACGCCCCGGTAGCACCCCGGACCGGATATTGATTGGCGCCCCCTGCTTTACTGTCTGCCGCTAGCAACGACAGGTTGAGGGGAGCGTTTTGCAGTCAGGAAGGGACTGGGGGAGCGCTATTTAAAGGCGAACGCTTCCTGCCTTTTTTTGTTGGTGACATTTTTGCACCATGCATTCTGAGAGAGAGAGAGAGAGAGAGTGAGACTTCTGGAGAGATTCAACGCTGTGTGAAAGAGTTTTGGGTATTGAGCAGCACTTTGCAAGTTCATTTTGATTTGCCCTTGTATCGATTTAGAAGAGACTGTGGGGGCTGCACTCTGAGCTCGTTCCCTGAGCCTCTCCATTGTTCTTTCCAGCAGATTTGATGTACAGGTCTCTCCAGGCCGAGATTCAAGACTGCAATGAGCAGGATGTGGATGGAGAGCAAGATCAACCCTCCCCTTTAAGAACTGGCCGGCGCCAGTGTGTCTGTGTTCCATTGCTGACTGACATCACATGAGCTTCGCCAGCGCTCTGAGGTAGCGCCTCGCTCCTCGGCCTTTGCGCCTTAAGACAGGTATGAAGCACCTGATTTAGCGCTTCAATCACCTCCAGGGGTGATAAAAGCCAAGTTTGCAGTTGGAGGCGATAATTAACACCAGGCGCTAATCTTTGTGCCCGGCTGATAATTGCGCCCCAAATGGGGCGATACTGAATTTCTCCCCCAAAGAGACCTAGGATGTTGATAGGTGATGAAAGAGCAATGCAGTAGTCATCAAAGTTGAGAGCGAGCAGATGTTCAGACTTGAAAGAAATGAAGTAACTGTCTTTGAAGAATTGAAAGAAATAATTTAATTGCCGACTAAAGCAAATGGAGATCAATATGTGGTGATTCAACCATTTCACTGCAAGTGGAATGGAGTTGTGCAATATGCTGGAATTTGATTAATGTATAAAGGAATCCTTCGTGAAACATATGATGCTAACCTTTTAGAGGTGCATGGTACCAAACGCCCTCAAAGGTTTTGGAGATATCTAAGCCACTTATGACATAAGGGCCTAAAAATTGATCCGCGTAATGCCCGTTTTGCAGGCACTGCTCAGACTACTGAGGCCCCAATATGGTGGGCAGGATGCATACGCATATTTCCGATGTGCTGCCTACCATATTGGGTAAGGACAAACGAGGCATCCTTTACCATCGCCTGAAGCAGGTGTTAGGCCCTATGCATATGCAAATAAGGGGCCTTATGTCTGAGGCCTGTTTCTGTAAGATTGGTTTGCCCTGAAGCAGCCAGCCAGCTGCACTCGGGGGAAACCAGCTCTAGGGATAATCTGCAACAAAGGTGGTACACGACTCAGCCAAATGTGAAGCTAGCTCTGCTCCCGACACCCGCGGCTCCCAAACTCTGACCCAGGCCTCAATCCGCGACAACACATACCTGAGGGCTGCTGCAACAGTAGAGTCACTGATGGGCTTCTCGCGCTTCACCGGGAACATTGAAATGAGGCCTGAGGCCCATATCGAGAGAGCCTCGGGCCTCACCATTCTGGCGGGGTGTGGGTGTGCAAACTACACCACTCGCATGCCCAAAAATAGTGGCGGCACAATTTCTGGGCCTTGATCCTTTTACTGTACCTCTCCGTTTTACTCCAGGGAGCCACTGACACTTTAACAGCTCCTTACCATGGGGGGCGGAAACTTGCATTTATATAATGCCTTTCACGACTAGCGGACATCCCAAAGTGCTTTACAGAAAATTAAAAAACATTTTGAAGTGTAGTAATGTAGGAAACAAACAGCAATGTGATGATGACCAGATAATCTGTTTTTTAGTGATGTTGGTTGAGGTTTAAATATTGTCAAGGACACCAGGGAGAACGGCCCTGCTCTTCTCTTGTGCGCAAGTGTCTGGAGTGAGACTTGAACCCACAACCTTCGGACTCAGAGCTGCGGCTGACAACAAAAACTATACTCAAATACTGGAGATTTAATAAAATACTCTGAATAAGGTCCAAATTCTCAGTTTCACAAGTTTGAAGTCAACAATTGCCAACACTATTTTTGCTGCAGTACAGATAAACCTTTAATAACAGATTATCCCTAACCGGTATTTTAAGATGATCCCCTTGTTTCTTCTTCTCTGACCACTGATATTATTTTCAAGAAAATCTCTTACGCTCTCTAGGAAGTCTACATTGGCAAAAAAAAATCTGTGCAGTCTTATTTTGTAACCGTTCGTCCCAAATGCTGCACGAAGTTCAGTGGGCCATTCCCCAATGTTGGCCCTTATGTAGGATATTGGTGTCTCCTGTAAAACTGCAGCCTTTTACATTGTGTTATATCCATGTATCTTAATGTTATGTCCTTCAATAATCAGACAACAGACTGCAGGGAACGATCAACAGGTGTTTACTGAATGAGGGTTACTCTAGAACTAACTGTACAGATCACAACTCAGGGTTTATATACAGGTGTGGTCACTGCCGGTACTACAGTATACAGGAGCTGTAAAAAGTAGTTCTCCCCCTTAAAGGTACATACATTACAATTCCTCCCCTTTTAGATTAACAGTACCATAACACTCATTTAACAATTAAATATCAAACTAATTACAATTAACACTTTTAACATGCAACATTAGCTGAAAATAGTCTATAAATTCAGTCTTTGGGGAGGCTTCCTGATTCTTTCTGGATAATGCCTTTCCCGAGTGTCTCGCTCTTGGTGCGGAGGCGATTCTAACACCCTGTCGTCAGTTGATTCATCAGCTTCCAGTGCTATTGTTTCTGAGGTAGATGCGACCTGTACGTCGGGTTCCTCACCAGGTACGTATGGCCGAGACATGGGGTTGACTCGTTCCTGTGACTCTAGGATCTGGTCAGCATGGCGTCTCACAATGTTCTCCCCAACATCCACTGTGTACATTAGTGGCCCCTGCCGTGTGCATATCGTTCCTGGTTGCCATTTCTCTGTTCGGTAGTCGCGGGCCAAGACTGGTTGCCCTACATTGAAGCTCCTTGTCGGCTTCTCATTGATGTGCTGGAATTGCTTACTCTCAACATCGCTTCGTACATTTGGTCTGAGCAAATCCAGACGAGATCTCAACCTTCGGTTAAAGAACATCATGGCCAGGGCCTGGTTGGTGACTGCATGTGTCGCATTTCTGTAGGCTAACAGGAAATTGTCCACCTTAAGCTGCAGTGGAATGTCGTCATCGCACATGGCCTTTACTGCTTTTTTAAAGGTTTGTATGAACCTCTCAACCAATCCATTTGTGGCTGGATGATACAGGGCGGATGTGTAATGCCTTACCCCATTCCTTTTTATAAATCTTCGAAACTCTTCGGACACAAACTGTGGTCCGTTATCAGAGCAAATCTGCTCTGGCACGCCGTTCCTGGCAAATATGGTCCGTAGGACTGCAATAGTTTTCTCCGTGGTGGTGGAGGACATTTTGATTACCTCAGGCCATTTCGAGTGCGCATCCACGGCTATTAGAAACATTGAGTCCATGAATGGACCAGCAAAATCAATATGCACCCGTTGCCATGGAGATGAGGGCCACTCCCATGGGTGTAGAGGGGCATGTGGTGCATTTTGGACCTTCTGGCATCCTGAGCAGCTCTTTGTCAGGTCCTCGATTTGCTGATCGATCCCCGGCCACCACATATAAGCCCAAGCAAGGCTTTTCATTTTCACCCCTCCCAGATGACCTTCGTGAAGCTCATTGAGCACTCTCTCCCTTAACTTGGGTGGAATTACCACTCGGGATCCACACATCAAGGTCCCCTGGCATACTGACAGCTGTCCTCTTCTGGATGAGAATGCTGGCAACAGTGAGTCGCCATGTGCTGGCCATCCCTTCACCGTCAAATCATATCCCCGAGACAGTGTCGGGTCATTTCGGGTCTCCTTCTCTATACCAGCGTTAGTTACTGGCAAGCATTCAATTATAGTCGAATGAAATATTTCGACAGGATCCACTGCTGGTGCTTCCTCCGCAGTAGGCAGTGGCAGGCGTGATAGCCCATCAGCGTTTCCATGCTGTTTCGTGCCCTTATACTCGATTTCATATTGGTTCGCCCCTAGAAAAAGGGACCATCTTTGTAGCCGTTGCACAGTCATCACCGGAATGCCCCCCTTTGGATTAAAGATGGAGACAAGTGGTTGGTGGTCAGTCAGCAAGGTGAACTTCTGCCCGTGCAGATAGTGATTGAACTTTTTCACTCCCCACACTAGGCTGAGGGCCTCCCTGTCAATCTGGGTGTAGTTACGCTCGGCTGAGGTTAGTGACCGAGACGCAAAGGCTACTGGCCTCTCCGAGCCGTCTGGGAATTTATGCGACAGCACCGCTCCAATGCCATAGGGTGATGCATCACACGCCAACCGAATTGGTAGTGCTGGGTTGAAATGAGCCAACACCACTTTTGATGTGATCAATGCTTTGCTCTTCTGGAAAGCTCGTTTACATTCGTCACTCCACTTCCATGGTACCCCCATTTGCAGTAGGGTGTTCAGTGGGTGTAGTACTGTAGACAAATTCGGCAAGAACTTATGGTAGTAGTTCACCAGCCCGAGGAACGACCTCAGTTGTGACACATTTTCCGGTGCTGGAGCCTTGACTACTGTGTCAATCTTTTCAGGGGACTTATGTAACCCCTCTATCAATAACGTGGCCACAATACGAGATCTGCTTCTGGAAAAACTTGCATTTGTGGCGATTAGCTCGGAGCCTATATTCCTTCAATCTAGTGAGCACCTGCTCCAGGTTGGCGAGGTGATCACTGTCATTTTCGCCCGTGACCAGGATGTCGTCCAAATAACACTGGGTCCCTGGAATCCCTTGCAGGACTTGATCCATTGCCCTTTGCCAAATAGCCGGAGCTGATGCTACCCCGAACACCAGCCGGTTGTATTGGTAGAGACCTTTATGAGTGTTGATCGTGAGGTACTGTTTCGAGGCTTCTTCTACCTCCATTTGCAGGTACGCCTGGGCCAGATCAATCTTAGTGAAGCGTTTCCCTCCAGATAGCGAGGCGAAAATATCTTCAATCCGCGGAAGCGGATATTGTACCGTGTGAAGGACTGGGTTCACTGTCACCTTAAAGTCCCCACAGATGCGATCCTTCTTTGGTTCCCCAGGCGTGTTACTCAATGACCTCTTCATTACAGGAACGATGGGTGTAGCCCACTCGCTCCAGTCCACTTTGGACAGTACTCCTGAACGTTCCAAACCTTTCAGCTCTGCTTCGACAGCTGGGCGGATCGCATAAGGTACCGGTCTGGCCTTAAAAAACTTTGGGCTTGCATTTTCCTCTATTTTGATCGTCGCTGTTATGCCTTTTAGTGTTCCGAGTCCCTGCTGGAACACTTCTTGTGCGTCAGTTAGCATTTTTGACAGTCATCCAGGTGTGACGTCGTCATCCTTTTTGGCATCTACAGTCAGTGCTTGTTTGGAATGCCAATCTAGCTGTATCTTCCGGATCCATTCACATCCTAGTAGTGGTGGTCCTCCATCTGGCAATACATATAGGTCAATTTTTGGTGTTTCCTTGCCGTTATATATAACGTTCACCCTTATTTTTCCTTTGGGGTAGACTTTTTGCCCCGTGTACGTCTTCAAGACAATCTTTGTATCTCTGAAGGGTATATGTGCCCCACAAGGAACATGGCCCCTTCTAACCTCCTTACTGCAGTATGGATGAGATCAGGAACTCACTGTGTGGAGAGTCACAAGTGTAAATCTGTATTGACGAGTCAACATACCGCAGTATTCTACCATTTCCCTCCATCCTCACCTTACACATAGTCCATACAAAAGGTTTCATCATAGGAGAGACCCTATGATGATTCAAAGTCACATTTAAACTCTGTTGGTTTAAAATGGCTCTGGGCAATGACTGATAATGAATGTTTCATCCACTGAAGTACAAATGCTTGTAAACTGACTGAAATGGTAACCTCCTGATTTATTTTAAAATATTTCAAAATATGTGAAAGCAGTACTTCTCAATGACACATAAGTTTTGAAGCCCATACTGGTACTTATGGTACAGATATGTTCTTGGGTACACAGGTGTTAGTCTGAGAGCTGACTATGGAAGTTCACTCCCACTGATCCATATCTGCTTATGTGGTAAGTATACTCTTTCAGTTTCTTTCAAGGCTGAATGGGTTAACACTCGGTGAGGCATAGTTTGAATAGTAAGCTGTTTTATTCCATAGTAGGTAAAACACACAGTGCAATTGAATTGCTGAGAATCAATTGATACAATCAGTACAATTTTCATTTTCTGTTACAAAATTAAAGAACACGCGAGGGCTAGGGACTCGTCTAACTCAACTGGAGAAGCACAATCTCTCTACACTCTGTCCTACTACCCAGGACGGCAGTTCACTCACTGAACAACTTCTGCTGCTCAATTGCCTCTTGGTAGCTGTGTTGTAATTTTTTAAAAACCTCTCATAACCTTCGCACAGATCACAAAGTTTCTAACACCATTAGCAAAGTATCCTTCTGAATAAGCAGACATGGCTGCCAAATTGTCCATTAGTCCTGAGAAAAACCGTACCATTGTAATTACCATTTGTCTGCATTCGATCCACAACGTAGCGTGGGGCTATTTTGGGACACTAACCTTTCTGAGGCAAGCTTTGGTTAAAAAAAAAAACGTCGTAACACAGCTCACGGCCAAGTTCGTTCTATGCCAAAAATGGGTAAAGAATCTCGAACAGTGAAAATGCTGCAATGGCAAATGGGTTCTGATCAACTTCAGAGGCAGAATATAAATCACATTACACAAACCACTATGGCCCGATCGTTTTCTACACCACTGGCTGGTTTGTCCAACCTGAAGGGTAAATTCACCAATCGGCTGCTTCCAATGGTGAGCTGCATTTGAAGGGAGTGCAGATCAGAGACATAAGAACATGAGAAATAGGAGCAGGAGCAGGCCATTTGGCCTCTTGAGCCTGCTCTGTCATGGCTGAACTTCTACATCAACTCCACTTTCCTGCCCGATCCCCATGTCCCTTGATTCCCTTACATAGAAACATAGAAGATAGGAGCAGGAGTAGGCCATTCGGCCCCTCGAGCCTGCTCCGCCATTCAATGAGATCATGGCTGATCATCCAAATTCAGTACCCTGTCCCTGCCTTCTCCCCATATCCCTTGATCCCTTTAGCCTTAAGAAATATATCTAACTCCTTCTTGAATATATTTAATGAATTGGCCTCCGCTGCCTTCTGTGGAAGAGAATTCCACAGGTTCACCACTCTCTGGGTGAACAAATTCCTCCTCATCTCTGTCCTAAATGGCTTACCCCTTATCTTTAGACTGTGACCCCTGGTTCTGGACTCCCCTGCCATCGGGAACATCCTTCCTGCATCTAGTCTGTCTAGTCCTGTTAGAATTTTATAAGTTTCAATGAGTTTAGTAACTAAAAATCTATCGATCTCAGTCTTGAATATACTCAACGACTGAGCATCCACAGCCCTCTAGGCTGGAGAATTCCAAAGATTCACAACCCTCTGAATGAAGAAATTTCTCCTCATCTCAGTCCTAAATGGCCGACCCCTTATCCTGAGACTATGACCCTTAGTTCTAGACTCTCCTGCCAGGGGAAAACTACATCTCAGCATCTACCCTGTCAAGCCCTCTAAGAATTTTATCTGTTTCAATAAGATCACCTCTCATTCTTCGAAGCTCTGGAAAATATACGACATTCTACTTAATCTCTCCTCATAGGACAACCCTCTCATCCCAGAAACCTTCGTTGCATCCCCGCCAAGGCAGGTATATCCTTTCTTAGGTACGGAGACCAAAACTGTACCCAGTACTCCAGGTGTGGTCTCACTAAAGCTCTATATACTTGCAGCAAGACTTCCTTACTATTATACTCCAACCCCCTTGCAATAAAGGCTAACGTACCGTTTGGCTTCCTAATTGCTTGCTGTACCTGCATGTGATTCAGGACAACACTGTAGAGCTGATTATCTGACCCATGCTCTGTTTGAGCTTGGTTCCCTACTGGGATCATTGAGTTTACCCTATTATTTTACCACCACTACCTGTATTTCAAAGCAAATAATGCTAAACATGATGCATATACACGCGTGGCTAGCTAATTCAGTGCAGTTTGGCTCAGTGGTAGCTCGTTAGCCTCTGTATCAGAAGATTGTAAGTTCAAGGCCTACTTCAGGACATTTTCACATCATCTAGGCTGATACTAGTATTGAGACAGTGCTGCATTGCTGAGGTGACATCTTTTGGATGAGACGTTAAACTGTGGCCTCATCTTCCTGTTAGGGTTGTAGAAGAACCCATGGAACTGTCCAAAGGGATGGGAGGTTTTGTGGCTCCTGGCCAACCAACATTACTAAAACAGATTGATTGGTTTGTATCTCAGTTACTCTTTGTGGGACCTTGCTGTGCTCAAACTGACTGCTGCATTTGCCCATAAAACAACAGTGACTCTACATCAGAATTAATTAATTCACTGTAAAGTAGTTCGGGACATCCCGATGGCATAAAAGGTGCTCTTGGGCTACAAGGAGAGATTAAGGGAACTCGGGGATCTTGTCCAAGGGTCATCAGGGTATCGGATGACCTGAAGCCTAATAAATTATTTGACATAACCACAAACTCTGCAAGCAGGGGGCACGGACCCAACATCAGAAGTGAGACCCTACCTCACACAGGATGGGGAATGTGTGGAACAAAGTTCCTGGGAAGACAGTGGAGGTGGAAAGTGTCAGCACATTCAAGAGGGGGATTGATAATTTCTTATGAAACATACGAAAAATGAATGACAGGAAAAGACCAGCTGGTCCCTCAAGCCTATCCATACTATGCGCATCATGATCCCCATCCAGCCATAATATATGGTGTGAACAGTGTTAAAAGCTAGACTTTTGAGAGAGGAGAGGAGACATGGCTCTACTGCAGCTGCTCCAACCTCGCTTCTCGCTTCCTGGGGGTGCCACCGCCCCTGGTGTCTTCTTGGCTGCTTGCTGCCCGACAGTCTCCCTGATAAGCTTGAGCCAAGCATAAGTATGTGACTTTCGTTGTTTTTTTAAATTATTTGTTCATGGGATGTGGGTGTCGCTGGCAAGGCCAGCATTTATTGCCCATCCCTAGCTGCCCTTGAGAAGGTGGTGGTGAGCCGCCGCCTTCAACTGCAGCAGTCCGTGTGGTGAAGGTACTCCCACAGTGCTGTAAGGGAGTTCCAGGATTTTGACTCATCGACGATGAAGGAACGGCGATATATTTCCAAGTCAGGATGGTGTGTGACTTGGTGGAGAATTGGAGGTGATGGTGTTCCCATGCGCCTGCTGCCCTTGTCCTTCTAGGTAGTAGAGGTCACGGGTTTGGGAGGTGCTGCTGAAGAAGCCTTGGCGAGTTGCTGCAGTGCATCTTGTAGATGGTACACACTGTAGCCACGGTGCGGTGGTGGTGGTGGAGGGAGTGAAAGTTTAAAATGGTCGATGGGGTGCCAATCAAGTGGGCTGCTTTATCCTGAATGGTGTCAAGCTTCTTGAGTGTTGTTGGAGCTGCACTCATCCAGGCAAGTGGAGAGTATTGCGTCACACTCCTGACTTGTGCCTTGTAGATGGTGGAAAGGCTTTGGGGAGTCAGGAGGTGAGACACTCGCCGCAGAATACTCAGCCTCTGACCTGCTCTTGTTACCACAGTATTTATGTGGCTGGTCCAGTTAAGTTTCTGGTCAATGGTGACCCCCCCAGGATGTTGATGGTGGGGGATTCGCCACTGGTAATTCCGTTGACTGTCAAGGGCTGGTGGTTAGATGCTCACTTGTTGGAGATAGTCATTGCCCAGCACTTCTGTGGCGCGAATGTTACCTGCCACTTATCAGCCCAAGCCTGAACGTCGTCTAGGTCTTGCTGCACGCAGGCATGGACTGCTTCATTAACTGAGGAGTTGTGAATGGCACTGAACATTGTGCAGTCATCAGCAAACATTCCCACTTCTGACCTTATGATGGAGGGAAGGTCATTGATGAAGCAGCTGAATATGGTTGGGCCGAGGACACTGTCCTGAGGAACTCCTGCAGCAATGTTCTGGGGCTGTGATGATTGCCCTCCAATCACTACAACCATCTTCCTTTGTGCTAGGTATGACTCCAGCCAGTGGAGAGTTCCCCCCCCACCCCCCGCCCCCGCCCCCGATTCACATTGACTTCAGTTTTACTAGGGCTCCTTGCTGCCACACTCGGTGCCTTGATGTCAAGGGCAGTCACTCTCACCTCACCTCTGGAATTCAGCTCCTTTGTTCATGTTGGGACCAAGGCTGTAATGAAGTCTGGAGCCGAGTGGTCTTGGCGGAACCCAAACTGGGCATCAGTGAGCAGGTTATTGGTGAGTAAGTGCCGCTTGATAGCACTGTCGGTGACACCTTCCATCACTTTGTTGATGATTGAGAGTAGACTGATGGGGCGGTAATTGGCCGGATTGGATTTGTCCAACTTTTTGTGGACAGGACATACCTGGGCAGTTTTCCACATTGTCGGATAGATGCCAGTGTTATAGTTGTACTGGAACAGCTTGGCTAGAGGCATGGCTAGTTCTGGAGCACAAGTTTTCAGCACGACTGTTGGGATGTTGTCAGGGCCTGTAGCCTTTGCTGTATCCAATGTGCTCAGTCATTTCTTTATATCACATGGAGTGAATCAAATTGGCTGAATACTGGCCGTGAGGTTACAGATTGTGGTGGAATACAATTCTGCTGCTGGTGATGGCCCACAGCGCCTCATGGATGCCCGGTTTTGAGCTGCTAGATCTGTTCTGAATCTATTCCATTTAGCATGTTGGTAGTGCCACACAACACGATGGAGGGTGTCGTCAGTGTAAAGATGGAACTTCGTCTCCACAATGATTGTGTGGTGGTCACTGCTACGAATGCTGTCATGGGCAGATGCATCTGCGACAGGTAGATTGGTGAAGACGAGGTCAAGTAGGTTTTTCCCTCATGTTGGTTCTCTCACCACCTGTCACAGGCCCAGACTGGCAGTTATGTCTTTCAGGTCTCGTCCAGAAGACCTGGTGCTACCGAGCCACTCTTGGTGATGGACATTGAAGTGGGGTTAGTCCAGGCATTTAATTCTAAAATTTATGCATTTTGGAAATTCAGAAGGAATTGTATTGTTAAGGCAATTCTAATTTTTGCATGAACCCAAGATATTGTTTACATGCTAATGAAAATTTCTGATGTGTTAATAATAAATTGTTTTCTTTATAAAGCCATGATTTGTGCCTGAAGTTTCTTTAAGGAAAAGAGTTAAAAATAAAATAAAATCATGAGGAGATAAAAGGCCAATTCCCCAAAGTAAAGTGTAAAAGCACTTTGTACTGCTTTGCTCCTACACCGCCACCCCCACCCCCCCACCACCCAACTAGTGAGCCAGGTTATCTCCTGGGAGAGGTTAAAAACTAGAGGGGAAAAAACCCTCCGTCAATTTAGGGTGGAAAAAATCATTGGGAAATTGTCTGCCGAACCCGCAAGTCGACCAACTAGGTCCAGGAGACCACAATGACTGAGAGACGCATCCTTCTACATCCCACCTATGTTTTACACACAATGCTATCAGCCACAGTTAAGAACACATCCCGCTCCCTTTTGAATGCTTTTTATGAATCTGCACTGTACGAGTCGGCAACCTTTTCCTTAGGTCGACGACTAGCTGTGAAAAGAAATAACCCCTGACTTCTAACCTATGCTTACATAATTTATATATATTCATGTCCCCGGTTCTATCTTAACTATATATCTCAAATAGTCTATCCATGTGGATCCTTTCTATTTTAATGATCTCAATCAAATCACCTCAAAGTCTACGGTTTTCAAGAGTAAAAATCCCCAGCTCTCTAAGCCTATTGTGGCAACTAAGGAACTTTAACCCAGGTTAACATTGTGGCTCTCCACTGATGCTTTTCCAGGGCCTTTATATCACCCATCATGTGAGGGAGCCAAAACTGCAAGCAGTATTCCACATGAGCCTAAGCAAGGCTTTACACAGGGACAGTAAAATGTTTTTGTTTTGTATTTGATCTTTCTTGGAAATACATCCAAGCACTCTATTTGCTTTTGCCAATTGCCTCACAGCGCTGGCCATGAACCTTCAGAGATTCATGTACTATGACATCTAACGTATCAAAGTCACAAATGACATCCTATGTGACTGTGACAAAGGTAAACTATTCCTCCTCGTCCTTCTTGACTTGTCTGCAGCTGTTGACCACTCCATCCTTCTCCAACGCCTCTCCACCGTTGTCCAGCTGGGTGGAACTGCACTTGCCTGGTTCCATTCTTATCTATCTAATCGTAGCCAGAGAATAACCTCCAATGGCTTCTCTTCCCGCTCCAAGGATCCATCCGTGGCCCCCTCCTATTTCTCATCTACATGTTGCCCCTCGGCAACATCATCTGAAAACACAGCATCAGTTTCCACATGTATGCTGATGACACCCAGCTCTACCTCACCACTACTTCTCTCGACCCCTCCACAGTCTCTAAATTGTCAGACTGCTTCTCCGACATCCAGTACTGGATGAACAGAAATTTCCTCCCAACTAAATATTGGGAAGACTTAAGCCATTGTCTTTGGACCCGCCATAAACACCGTTCCCTAACCACTGACTCCATCCCTCTCCCTGTCAACTGTCTGAGGCTAAACCAGACTGTCCGCAACCTTGGTGTCATATTAAACCCTGGAATGAGCTTCCGACCTCATATTCACGCCATCACTAAGACCGCCTATTTCCACCTCTGGAACATCGCCCGACTCCACCCCTGCCTCAGCTTATCTGCTGCTGAAACCTTCATCCATGCTTTTTGTTACCTAAAAACGCCGGCATGGACTGGTTGGGCCGAATGGTCTATTTCTGTGCTGTATATTCTATGTAGACTTGACTATTCCAACGCACTCCCACATTCTACCCTCTGTAAACTTGAGGTCATCCAAAACTCTGCTGCCCGTGTCCTAACTCGCACCACATCACGTTCGCCCATCATCCCTGTGCGCACTGACCTACATTGGCTCCCAGTTAAGCAACACCTCGATTTTAACATTTTCAAATCACTCCATGGCTTCGCCCCTCCCTATTTCTGTAATCTCCTCCAGCCCCACAATCCTCCGAGATATCTGCACTCCTCTAATTCTGGCCTCTTGAGCATCCCCAATTTTAATTGCTCCACCATTGGTGGCGTGCTATCAGCTGCCAAGGCCCGAAGGTCAGGAATTCTCTCCCTAAATCTCTCCACCTCGCTACCTCTCTTTCCTCTTTTAAGACGCTCCTTAAAACCTACCTCTCATCTGCCCTAATATCTCCATATGTGGCTCAGTGTCAAATTTTGTTTTATAACGCTCCTGTTGTAACTCTTCAGCTAAACAGCCTTAAGTTTGCCGCACTGTATGGTGTATACATGCTTGGCATTAGCCCGGCACACACACACACGCTACATTTATTTATATTAAATTACATCTATCAGACATAGGTCCATTCCCCCTTTGCAGCTAGATCTGGATGTAATCTATCTTTCTTAGCTAAGGTCCTAACACCATCACAGATCTTTGTGTTGTCTGTGAACTTGCGAACAGTTCCCCTGATGCCATCATCCAGATCATTGATAAAAATGGTGAAGTGCAAAGGTTCCCAACCATGCAAGCCCAGGCTTAATATTGTCAGATTGTATAAACTGAACACGCGCAATGATCCTGAATAAGGTAGTTTTTAGGAATTCCTGATGAAGAGCTTCACTCGCTGGCAGTATGTATTGGGAATACAGGACACAGGGTCAGTGCACCCTGCGGGATTCCCAACTCCAAGCACAGATTCATCAAATCTACCTTTATATCTCTATTCCTGATAACTTGTCTGGAAAAAAAACAAGTTTAAAAGCAATTTAAAACCCAACCCACAAACTCAGTCAATTAAAAGGTCATCCTCACCAGTGAGGTCATTACCTGGCAGGACAAGTGCCAGTTTGAGCCACTGGGCATTGGGATGAAATTGGTGACTGCACTAAACTAGGAAATACTGTCACAAGGCTTTTTCAAATAAATGCTTGGATATAGAGCACTTTGAACTTCCAGTCGCATGGGGGGGGGAAATAGCCCTGTGTTAGGGTGAAGACAACAAAATCAACATCAGGAACAAGTCAACATCAAAGCTGTATCACCACCTGTGAAGACCTGTGAGGAAACTCCGAGCTCTGTGCTGTGGTAGACTGTGTTATCAGCGGGAGACATCATCTGAAATAAACAATCTGTTCAGGTCAGATTTTATTGTTTTGAGCAGAACAGACAAGGAATTCCAGAAGTAAGACTATGATGTCATTTCAAAAGTTAGTTTGTTACGGCATTGAAGTGAATTTGAATTTACAGTCAAAAACAGTTGATAAATGAAGAAATAATTCCTGCTTGCGAAGAAATAAACATTACTGACTTGTAAGGAAGCAAAAGTAGAGAAATTAGATCAATAAGAGCTGGAGTGAAAATCAGCCAGCATTGAGCCCGCAACCTCTGAAAAGACAAGGGCCCAGAAATTGCTGGAAGTCATGTCATTATTGTGACGCATTAACATGGCTCACCATTGATTGGTAAAATATCCCACAATCTGCAGAGTAAGAGATACGCCATGAGTTCCAATCCTTTGCAAATTGCTGGACGATTTACGCCGCTCCGCCATTAGCCTCAACAAAGCCGACAAAAGTTTGCTCTCGGCGTGAGCAATGTTTCCTGAAATTTACTTTTGAGGCTGCGTGGACCATTTTAACGGGCAGCATAGCTCATTCAAAATTCCCCGCATGTGTGGTTTTTCAATTTAAAAGCCGGCTCACCAGATGTGCGGGACCCCTGGAGCGCTGTGCAGCCGCGCAGCTTAAAGGGAACATTGGTCACTAGCAGGGGGGGCCCGGCGTTGCCAGGGCAGTTTAGAGGGCCGCGCGGTTGATGGCTGGCCGCTGCCACTCCCCCGCTCTGTGTCTCGGGCCGAGCGGTTGTGAGGCCCGGCCCGAGTGACCCCAACTCACCTCCCGCTCCGGCGGGCTGACGCAGTCTCGGGCCGCGCGGTTGACGGCCGGCCGCTGTCGCTCCCCCGTTTTGTGTGTCGGGCCGCGGGGTTGACGGCCGGCCACTGCCGGTCCCCCGCTGTGTGTCTCGGGCCGAGTGGTTGTGAGGCCCGGCCCGAGTGACCGCAACTCACCTGCCGCTCCAGCGGGCTGACACAGCTGCCCCGCTCGCTGTGGAAGAAAAGCAGGGGGAAAAATGGCGGTGAAGTTTCATGAGGCTGCAGGATTAGGTGCCGCCCGTGATGCACCGATTGGTCAACCATCACGTCACTCAACGCTAATGAGCGGTAGGATTGGTCAACCGCTAATGAGCGGATTTTTGAAAGTTTTTTGTATACTGTCGGAACAATTTTTGTCTGACCAAAAAGTAAATATGCCTATGACACTCCACTGATCACCAGCTTTCTTTTAATATAACATATGTGCAGGTACGCTCTATAACTTTTGAGTGTTATAGCGGACAGGGGGGACAGACAGACAGACAGACGGACCGCTTTATTATATATATATATACTAGCTGGAGTGCCCGGCGGTGCCGAGGCTTTTTCGAGGGCATGTTGTTGTTGGAAGAGAGAGAGCGACTGGGGGGGGAAGATGAGAGCGCGACTGGGGGGGAAGAGAGAGAGAGCGACTGGGGGGGGGGGGTGGAAGAGAGAGAGCGACTGGGGGGAAGAGAGAGAGTGACTGGGGGGAAGAGAGAGAGCGACTGGGGGGGGAAGAGAGAGAGCAACTGGGGGGGAAGAGAGAGTGCGACTGGGGGGGAACTTGGCCCGATGGACCCCTGCGAAGGAAGAAGGTAAGCTCTCCCTCCCTGTCCCACCCCCTCACTCTTTCTCTCCCTGTCCCACCCCCTCACTCTTTCCCTCCCTGTCCCACCCCCTCACTCTTTCCCTCCCTGTCCCACCCCCACTCTTTCCCTCCCTCACCCTCTCCCTCCCTCCCCGTCTCTCCCTACTTTACTCTCCCCTCCCCCTCTCCTCACGCTCTCCCTCCCTCACCCTCTTTCTCTCTCTCCACCTGTCTCTCCCTGCTTTACTCTCTCTCCCCCCCTCCCCCTCTCTCTCTCCCTCCCTCCCACCCCCTCCCCCTCTCTCCCCTCCCCCCACCCCCCTCTCTCTCCCCTCCCCCCACCCCCCTCTCTCCCCTCCCCCCACCGTCTCTCTCTCCCCTCCCCCACCCTCTCTCTCTCCCCTCCCCCACCGTCTCTCTCCCCTCCCCCACCGTCTCTCTCTCCCCTCCCCCACCCTCTCTCTCTCCCCTCCCCCCACCCTCTCTCTCTCCCCTCCCCCACCCTCTCTCTCTCCCCTCCCCCCACCCTCCCTCTCTCCCCTCCCCCCACCCTCTCTCTCCCCTCCCCCCACCCTCTCTCTCTCCCCTCCCCCCACCCTCTCTCTCTCCCCTCCCCCCCACCCTCTCGCTCTCTCCCCCTCCCCCTCCCTCCCTCCACCCTCTCCCCTCCCCCCACCCTCTCTCTCTTCCCCCTCCCCTCCCCCTCTCTCTCTTCCCTCCCCTCACCCTCTCTTCCCTCCCCCCACCCTCTCTCTCTTCCCTCCCCCCACCCTCTCTCTCTTCCCTCTCCCTCCTTGCCCCTCTCCCTCCCTGCCCCTCTCCCTCTCCTCCCTCCCTATTTCTCTGTCTCTCTGACATCTGTTCCCCTCTGTCGCTCTCAGTTTTTCTTCTGCCGTGGTGCCCGATTTGCTACTCCAGGCCCCGCCGTCCGCCTGCCCTCCGGGGCAAGGTAAGAGCCGGGCACCGGCCTCACACCGCCAGGGATCAGCACCCGAGGAACCCGCCCAACGTGAACGAAGACCCTCCTTACCTGTCACGGAGTTGAAGTCTCCGAATGCGGCGTGCGCCGGGCCTCTTCCCCCGCGCATTCAGGAGGCGCGGGGAAGAGAGAGAGACAGACTGGGGGTGGGCGAGTTAGACGCCGCCGCGCACCTGCTCCGCGGAGCTCCGTGCTGCCACCGCCGCACCAGCCTTTACTAAGATGGTGGCGGTAGCGGCGCTCGGCTGAGGCCCCGCCCCTCCAGTCTTCACAAAGATGGCGGCGATCGGGGGCCGCTCGTTGACTGGGGCCGGGAGGTGCCTAGCTCGGGCGTGGGTGCGGAGGAGAGGCCGAGGCTTCAAGGCGTACCTGGAAAAACGGGGAAAGGTAGGAAAATTAATGAGATTAAATAAAAGATTTAGAAAATAATTAACTTTTTTAAAAAACAATATGTGTTTTAAAAGCAACGTTTTTTTTAAAGACGCAGAAAGCGGGAAAATTAAAGGAAAAGTTTGGAATCAAGATGGCGGCGACTCACCTCGGTTCAGAACGATAAGGCCCGCCCACAACATGCACCGATTGGTCGACCGTCAGGTCACCAAAGCGTAGGATTGGTCAATCGTCCCATCACTCGACCGTAGAAGGGCCCGGCCGCATGCACCAGGAACCCGGCGTACGATTGG